>NC_132780.1:116581187-117242437 GCF_048418805.1 Vulpes vulpes | reverse complement strand
TCTGAGTCAGACTGCTGGGTATGGAGCCTGCTTAGGATTTTCCCTGTCCCTCTGCTGTTAAACAGGCCAATTCCAAGTTCCTCTACCCCTAATTTTTGAATCTTGCCTGGGATTGATCCTAGAAATGTGCATTAAAAAAAATTATTTATTTATTTTAGGTTGGGGCAGAGAGAAAGAAAGAATCTTGAAGCAGACTTCCTGCTGAGCATGGAGCCCAATGGGGGGATCAATCCCAGGACCTTGAGATCATGACCTGAGCTGAAACCAAGAGTTGGCTGCTTAACTAACTGCACCACCCAGGCGCCCCTAGAAATGTGCATTTTTTTAACCAACATCACAGGCTTGGAGGTGGAGGTGGGATATTAAAAAGTTTCAGAACCCTGGGCTTTTGCATTTTCTGATCCAGAGAATTAAGGTAAAGCTTAATGCATCAGTAAGCTCTTGCTTCAGAATAAATCACCTCAACATGTAATAACTTGAAATAGCAGCCATTTATTATTGCCTAGAAGTATATGGGCACTTCCTCTGTTCAAAACTGGCTTCACCCATGCATCTGAAGTAATTTGGGTATTGGCTTTGCCGAAGTTGGCTGGAATCTCTCATATGCTGGGGGCTGGCTGTCTATTGGGTATCTGCTGTTCAGTATGGGATAGCCTTGGTTCTCCTCCATGTTTCCCCTATTTCCCTCTGAGAGGCAGGCCTGGCTTTTTCACGACAAAGAAGGCAGAGCAACAGAAAAAGCAGAAGGCTGCAAGACATAGCATCTCTTCTGCCATATTGTACGCTTGCTGTCAAAGCAAGTACAAGGCCAGTCCACATGCCCAGATTGAAAAATGGAGTCTACTTCTTAAGAGCAGCAGCTCTAAAGTCATACTACAAAGAACACGGACACAAGGAGAGGTCAAGAACTGCAGCCATTTTTGCAATAGACGGACTAAATACAGGCATCTATTTCTTTATCCTTATTCCATGTTACTTCATGAAATTGTCACAATAATCTCATGAAGTAGGTAGTATTAGCCTTGTTTTACTGAAAACAAGGGACTGCAGGTCTCCCAGAGAATGGTAAAACCATTGCTAATGATGTGTAGGGACAGGTTTCAGGTCCAATTTGCAGATAAATATTTTAACTTCAGTAGGCAGCAGAAGATGAGGTCATTACCAGTTTGGCAGGGAGACTGGATTAAAGTATAAATGTGCTGATTTTGTGAGATGGAGGTAATTTATGAAAAAGGTGGTAGCATTCCAGATTCTGTTTCATTTAGATCTCACAGCCCTCTTTTGAGCCCTGATCCTGATTTATTTTATCAGATTCTGCCCCAGGGGGGCATATGCTGTTGATGCAGCCATGGCTGGCACATGTATTCAGCTCCGTCTCAGGCCTCAGCAATGGGAAACTGAAGGATTATATTCATTTGACCTTTGGGGAGAAATTGCCTGGTGATCTAGTTAATTGAGGTTGCAAGGAAGACTATCAAGCCTGTATCCCAGCTGGGATGATTATATAATATCATTTTGTGTTTTAAAGCCTCTGTAAGAAAAGTTAACTTTTATAAAGGGAAAAAAATACATAGCAATGAGGGACAAGAACTATGCCTCTGGCCTGGCACCGGCCCCATTTAACCTGCTGTGCCATTTCCCATCTCTGCCTCTCTTATCTCAGTAGTTAAACCAGGAGCCTAACCCCTCCTTACAGAACTAAGGGGGGAAAGCTCTATTTTTATATGGCCAAACAGAATTGCCTTTTCAGCATATCAGGGCAAGTGAGCCAAATGGTTTTTCAGATAAAATCACAGCTCATTTTTAGACCTAATGTCAATTTTTACTTTTCTACCTTAGGAGGTGTGTTATAGGAGAATGGTGTAAAATAATTTAATGCTCATTTGTACTTATTGGACTTTTCTTACACAATTAATTTGGTGGCAACTCCATGTTAGCCTCTTACTGGGAAATGAAGTTATTTGTTTTCTGGCCTCTGGGTCTGTTATCACTGAGATATCAACAGAGCACTGGATATTTAGGGGGGTTGGGTCAGAGGTCATAGGTGAGAGACCTGGTCCCAGGCTTTATTTCTTATTAGACTGTGAGATCTTTAAAAGAGTGCCGCTTGTCCCTTCATCATCTTGTGGCCTAGTTCAGTGCCTGACTCTTAGGCGAGGAGTGTACGACACCGGATCAGAGCTTGCTATCTGGCAATGGACTTCTGAGTTTGATTTCTGTGTCTGCCACATGCTGAGGACTTCGGGCAAGTTACATAATCTCTCTGTGCCTTTGTGTGTTCATCTCTAAATGGCAATAAAGGTAATGTCTACTTTATGTTATTAAGAGGATTAAGTTTACACGCAACAATCTTTTTGAACTTGGCCACAGCATATTCTTGCAAGACACATCTGTGAAGGCAAGGGGAACAAAAAATGAACTATTAGGACTTCATCAAGATAAAAAGCTTCTGCACAGAAAAGGAGACAATCAACAAAACTAAAGACAACCTAAAGAATGCGAGAAGATATTTGCAAATGACATATCAGATAAAGGGTTAATATCCAAGGGCTGTAAAGAACTTATCAAACTCAACATCCAAGGAACAAACAATCCAGTCAGGAAATGGGTAGAAGACATGAACAGACATTTCTCCAAAGAAGACATACACATGGCCAACAAACACTTGAAAAAACGCTCCGCATCACTGGCCATCAGGGAATCACAAATCAGAACCACAATGAGATACCACATCACATCAGTGGGAATGGAAAAAATTAACAAGACAGAAAACAACAAATGTTGGAGAGGATGCGGAGAAAGGGAAACCCTCTGGCACTGTTGGAGGGGAGGCAAACTGGTGCAGCCACTCTGGAAAACAGTGTGGAGTTTCTTCAAGAAGTTAAAAAAAATAGAGCTATCCTACAATCCAACAATTGTACTACTGGGTATTTACTCCAAAGATACAGATGTCGTGAAATGACGGGACACCTGCATCCCAATGTTTATAGCAGCAATGACCACAATAGCCAAACAGTGGAAAGAGTCATGATGTCATTTGATGGATGAATGGATAAAGATGTGATATAGATGATAGATAGATAGATAGATAGATAGATGATAGATAGAGGATAGATATAATGGACTATTACTCAGCCATCAGAAAGGATGAATGCCTACCATTTACATCCACATGGGTGGAACTGGAGGATATTACGCTGAGTGAAATAAATCAATCAGAGAAAGACAATTATGATATGGTTTCACTCATATGAGGAATATAAGAAATAGTAAAAGGAATTATAAGGGAAAGGAGGGAAACTGAGTGGGGAAAAATTAGACAGGAAGATAAACCATGAGAGACTCCTAACTCTAGGAAACAAGCAAAAGGTTGCAGAAGGTGGGGAGAGTGTGGGGATGGAGTGACTGGAGGAAGGACACTGAGGAGGGCACTTGATAAGATGAGCATTGGGTGTTATATGTTGGCAAATCGAATTTAAATTTTTAAAAAAGAGGATGAGGGATCCCTGGGTGGCGCAGCGGTTTGGCGCCTGCCTTTGGCCCAGGGCGCGATTCTGGAGACCCGGGATCGAATCCCACGTCGGGCTCCCGGTGTATGGATCCTGCTTCTCCCTCTGCCTATGTCTCTGCCTCTCTCTCAGAGAGAGAGTATTTATGACTATCATAAATAAATAATAAAAAAAAATTAAAAAAAAATAAATAAAAAATAAATAAAAAAGAGGATGAAATTTGGCAAGATATATAAGATACTTAAATATCTAGGCACTCTAAGTGCCTAGAACATAAGTACTCAATAAATGCTAGTTATCGTTGCTTAATAAATATATATTCAGTAAATAGAAAGAAGTGTTATTATATTGTCATATAATCTGACTATAGGTTGTATCAAAGGAAGAATTCCTAGGAGAAGGGAGGACAATTTTTGGAACCTCTCAAACTGCTTTTAGCAAGAGAGGCAGAAAAAGAGAAGAGCTTGGGCTTTGGAATCAGCGGGGTTCAAATCTGAGCTTTTCCAAGAGAGGCTCTGAGCCTCCATTTCCTTCTCTCTCAAAGAGGATTGTATTTACTTGACCACCTCAAGATGGTTATGGTACCTGGCACATAATAGGCACTCTGTAAAGGACGGCTGTTAAAACGGTTAGCCTCTACTCTAGAAAAGGATTCACGTTTGGTAGATAGGCAGTGGCTGTTAAGTGAGAGCTCTATATATAAACCAATCAACCTATTGATTGTCTGATTGATTGATTGATTGATCTTCTGTTTCCACCTCAGTAAACCAGGATTAAAACCACTGGGGGAGGGGGGCTGCTATGCTTCTATGTGATTACTATGTCACTCCTCCTGTGACTGAAAGGGGCACATGGATGGTAGTGAGGAAGGGGGCTGGCTGAGTGGGTGTGAAGGTAGAGCAGGAGGCCAGAGGCTACACTGTGAAGGTGCTATTTTGAGAAGTGTGAGGTCAATTCATCAATTCATGCGTTATTCTTGTTTGCTGACCCTTCACCAAGCCTTTGCATGGAGGGGATTTCTCAATATTCTTCTAACCTTGGAAAACTGTTATCTGGTGCAGTGGGCAGACACTGGCAGGGAACTGACAGTCAACTCCCTTGTCCCAGGATGGAGCGTTTCTACACTTCCTTTCTTTCAGATGTGGGGAGAGTAGGCCTGGTTCCTGGGGAGACGTGCACTACCCCTCCCCTCCTGGAGCTAGGGGTAAGCGCTGCAGCACCCGCCACACTTGCACATGCCTTCTGCACCTGCTTCCTCTCCTTGCCTCCTCAAGGCCTCTTCCCTGAAGGGGGAAAAGGTGACCATGGAAAAAACTGCTAAAGGCCCATGAATATTTCAAAGGGAAAAGCCGAGGGACTCCATTAAACCTCTCACACTCCTCTGTAAATGGAGAAAGAGACTGAATAATGAAATGCTCAGAGCTGCTAAGGCGATTTCAGAGCAAAACAGGAAGATATAAAATAAAATGCTTCTCACTGTGACAAAACCTCCATTTCCTCTCCAGCCTTCTCTCTCAGCCAGTTCTTTTCAGACTTCCAACATTCTTGTGCCTATCACCACAAAATGGCAGAGGGGGTCAAATAACACAATGGTTAAGGGCAAACCTTTCCAGTCCAAGAGTCCTGGTTGGAATCTGGTTTCTCCTATTGACGGGCTTGCATTACCTCGGAAGGTACCCTACTTGCATGCCAAGATGAAAAAATTCAGGATCCGGGGGATAGTGATCTCGACACCCACGTTAGAATAGTGTAATGAGAATCAAGTATGGCAAGGCACATAAATCTCACAGCTCAGATTAATTGCCTAGGAAATGTTTTTTCTTTGTATTGTGCATTCCTCCCCCACCTTTTTTTCCTATGTGCGTAGGCATTGTCTTCTTCTCCCAACTTCTTATCGAACTACAGCTGTGCGAGGCCTCTGCCCATCAGTTGGGTCAGCGGCCAGCCCTGGCATTTCCAGGAGCAAGCAGCCTGTCTGCTGACAGATGCATCTGTTGCAGCAGACCCAGTCCTCTGTCTAATGGCCCTTGGGGAACAGGGCTTTTAAGCCCACACATGCATGCAACAGGCTAGAAAGCCTTCATTAATGGCCCCTGCGCTGTCAGGACCGGTTAGGTCAGCAGGTGTGGAACAGGCCATACCTCTGCTTTCTGGTCTGGCAGGGAAAGTATGCCTCTTTTCTTTCCCTTTCTTTAGCTACCTCCACACAATATAAAAATCACTTCTGAGGTGTCCAGCTATTCGTATTTGTCATTATCAACTCAGAGTCCAAGTGAGTATCTCTTTTGAATCCTGGCATTGCTTGAGTAGGAGAAAGAGGAATGATTTTTCCCGGTGATGAGCTCCGTGTAAACTCCCTGAGGGCAGGGATGGCACAGACACCCACCAAGGTGCTTTGGAAGCAGTTAATCAGTAAAGCATCCTCCAGATTACAGAATTTTCTCTGAGCCATTGAAAAATACTGTAGTTCCTCTTCACAATCTGTCTTCATTCAGTTCACTACACTAGAATATCATAGACTGGGTGGCTTATGAGCAACAGAAATTTATTTCTCACAGGTCAGGAGGCCGGAAATCCAAGTTCAAGGGGCCTGCGTGGTCAGGTTCTAAGAAGATGCTCTTATGGGTCGCAGACAGTTGACTTCTCACGGTGTCCTCACGTGTCAGAAGGGGGCTCCCCAGAGCCTCTTGTATAAGAGCACTGATCCCATTCCTAAGTGTTCCACCCTCATGATCTAAGCAACTCCCAAAGGCCCCTCCTCCTCATTCCATAACCTAAGATTTTCAACACAAGTATTTTTTTAGGGAGGGAGAGGAGCACAAACGTTTAATCCACAACACAAACATTATTACGTGACTACTTAATAGTCAACTAGAAGCTGGCAATGCAAAGAACATTTTAGTTGTCTCTGTCCTTAGTGTCTTGGAGTCTTATAGACAACTGAATTTAGCATCGAATGGGCAACTAACTGGACAGACAACTAAACAGGTGACTGTAACACAGTGGAGAGCTAGCACAGAAGTAAATGCCATGGCAAGACACGTGTGGGAGGTCCCCTAAAAGCAGATGAGGGAGTTGGGGAAGACTTCTCAGAAGTAGCAGCAGCTGAATTGAGTCCTGAAATGTGAGTTATTATCCAATTGTTGATACAAGGCATGAGTTTCTAGCGTCATCAGAGAAAATTCTTTCAAATAAAAATGCTACATACTTGATCTCATATCTCATCTTTTTATGAAGACTTCCCCCAGCTCTTCTGTCGAAAATTAATCTCACCTGTTTTTGATCTTGTAGAGCTGATTCACATATATCTATAATTTAGAACTTAAACTGTTTCACAACTATTTCAGTTCCTCTCAGTCCCAGCGAAATTGTAGTCTTCTTAAGAGTAGAGGTTTTAGCAACGTGAATTTTACATTTCTAATATTTTCTGTGAGGTTTTGTCCAAGGTCACCTATCTAGAAGACAAAAACCATGGATTCTACTCTGGTTCTGAAATTGTTTGCATGATTTGCTGAAATTCTTATGAATAACAATTTCAGTTGCCCCATCTATAAAATGGGGGTAACTCCCTCTTTCAAAGAGCCACCACATAGGATTGTGTAATGTTTGCTTTTTTTAAAGGTATTTTTTATTTATTTATGATAGTCACAGAGAGAGAGAGAGAGAGGCAGAGACATACGCAGAGGGAGAAGCAGGCTCCATGCACCAGGAGCCCGACATGGGATTCGATCCTGGGTCTCCAGGATCGTACCCTGGGCCAAAGGCAGGCGCTAAACCGCTGCGCCACCCAGGGATCCCAGGACTGTGTAATGTTAATGACAGACTACTTCTAAAATGCTTCTTGAATAGTAAAATACTATAAAATTGGTTTATTGAACATGCCTCCTGATAATTGCATTTTATTTAATATAACGCTAGACTTTCTGTGCATTGCTGTCCGCATCAGTCAGGATAGGTGAAATTAGGCTGTGGTAATGAACATCCTCAAAATCTTAGTGACTGAAACCAACCAAGGTATATCCTCAGTTATTTAACTTATCTCTCTCTTCATGTGTAGAAGATCGGAGCTCTGCTCTTAGTTTCTCAGGGACACAAAAGATTGGCTAAATACCTTCTTGAGTACTACCAGTTGCAGAGACAGA
This sequence comes from Vulpes vulpes, assembly GCF_048418805.1. Lineage (NCBI taxonomy): Eukaryota > Metazoa > Chordata > Mammalia > Carnivora > Canidae > Vulpes > Vulpes vulpes. Next base: position 117,234,786 of record NC_132780.1, on the reverse strand, counting down.
AAAACAGAATTTGAGACTCTCACAAGGGCACACATTTGCTTCTGCCAGGAAGTCACTATTATTTACTACTCAAAGGCTAGAGCTAGTCATATGGTCCACAAACAGCCACAAGAAGGCTAACATGTAGCCAGAAGGCAGAGAGCCATGAGGATGGTGAATGGCAGGAATGTTCTAGTGGTACTGGGTATTAGTGGTCCATTGCCTTTGAGTGGCTCACAGTGTAGTGAAGAAGATGGACAAATAAAGACTGCACAGTGACTATAAGAGAAGAGATGACTTCCCAGAGCTAAGGGGGCACAGATAGTGGACCAATTCATTCATTGGAATCAGGGATCCCAAGAACCCAACTCCTACCTTCAGGAATCACACGGTCTTGACAAGACAAAGAAAGGGACAAGAAGAGCATGAATTAAGTGCCACTTTTGTGCCAAGCTTGGAGGGTATATTTACACCTTCAGAAACAATCACAGTTTAATCACTTAATCCTCACCATAATCCTACAAAATGGCGAACTTCCCCACATGATGTGAAATCCAGTCATCTTCAAGGTCCCTATGTTATGGTGACAGAGCTGGAATCGGAACCAGATCCATCTATTCCAAAAGCAGTGCTCTTTTACCATGGCATGTAGACTCAATTGGTCAGAAAGAAAAAATGTGTAAGCAGTAAGTTGCAGCATGAGAAATATAACAGCATGAACAGTGTATGCAGTGTGTACTCTGTGGGCCCTGGAGAGGCAACTAAATGCCTGGGGAGTATCTGAAAGGTCTCTCCGTGGAGGTGACATTTTAGCTGGGGTATTTGAAAGATGAGTCAATATTTGCCATGCAGAAATCAATTCAGTCTAAGTAGTAATAAATGGGGCTTAAAGAGGCAAACAGCCAAGTTGTTTATCTAATGTCAAATGTCCCCACGATCACACATTTCCATCTGTCTTCCTTGCCACCAGCATCCTTCTAAATTATCAGATTCATAACCCTACAGCCATCCTCCATTTCTCTCTCTTTTTCACCCTTTCCATCCCATTGGCAATCTATCATCAACTTCTGATAAGTTCTTCCTTGTATTATTTCTCAAGAGTGCACTAAATAACCAAATCTCAAAGAGGGTGGTTGTCTGGAGGACAGGAGCATTGCCTGGTGTGATCGTAGGCCTGCTCTCTGCTTACATTGCTGAAATAGACATGTTTCCCCATCATCAGCAGAGCTGAAGCCAATGTCGTGGGAGCAGGGCAAAGCCAATTTTCTCACCGAGCTTCAGTAACAGCCAGTTTAGCTCTGCCTGGTGCTGGCAAAGGGAGAAGGAAGAATGAACTGTGATTGTTTCTGAAGGTGTAAGCTAAAGCTGGAATAATAATAAAGGGAACCCTACTCATAATAATGATGCTCCAGCATTTCCCTGCACATGTTTCCCTCTTTTAGCTCCTTACAAAAATGCAAGGGAAGATTTTTCTCTTTAAAAAAAATTCCATTTTCTTTTGCTAAATGAGCCAACTTAATATAGAAGAGATGGAGAAAGAATAAGTACAGAATATTAATATATATTTTGAAGACTTTGGATTTATATTCTATTCAGTCTCCTAACTACACACCTACTTATACCAATCAGAACATGCTCTTTTCCTTTTTCTCAGTGGTCAGCATTATAAATTTTATCATCAGCAGAAAACACAGCTATTCTTTCTTTTACTTATGATGAACTATGAAATAAAGACCAAGCAGTTAGAAATGATCTGAAAATTTTGTCAATGATGCATGATTTAGCTTGCTAGTACTTTGTATGACTTGAGAATCTCTTTGGTAAGGGTTTACCGCATTAAGGAAGATTAAGCCAGCAGGAGGCCAAAGACAGGAAGAGAAGTGCCATTCTGCAGATAGCATTACATTTCCTCAAATTTTCAAAGCAATCTCATTTTAATTGAATATAAAGTAGTTATAATAAACCTGAAAGATGTCCTCTAAACTGGTTTGGAGATGTTTGGAAAGATTCTCCAATGTGAGATTTGGAGGAGTCTTAAGTAAGGGAGGAATAGTATTAGTTCTGAATCTACATAGCTAACGAGGGGGAAAAAAGTCCCTCTCTAATATATTTTTAAAAGGTTTGTGGAGAAACTGAGAATCAGGGCTCCTTGAGTAATAGGACAGTGATAGTCTGGAGGTAGACAATAGGGCAGGGATGTAGTATATGTTTCCTGACTCCCAAAACATGGATTTTTCATATGTTAATATTTCTAAAATAAGATTCATCTTCAAGGATGAATATACCTAAGGTGATAAAGTTTCTGTTTTTATTGTGTGTTTTTTTTTCTTAAAGAAGCAGTTATTTAAAAAAATAATAATAATAAAAAAAAAAACCCAAAAAAGAAGCAGTTATTTAGAACTATTTTGTTGGCCATTTGTGTGAAATGTCTGTTCAAATCTTTTGACCAGTGTTTAATTGGATTATATATATACATTAAGTATATATTACATATTGTCTATATATTATATGATATTGTATATGTAAATATATATACTCTTACTGTTGAGTTATAAGAATTTTTTATCAATAAAATAAATCAATAAAATCAATAAAATAAATGTGGGTCCATTTCTGAACTCTGTATTATTTTCCTTTGAGATACGGCAACACCGTACTATCTTAATTACTGTAGCTTTACAGTGAATTTTAAAATCAGGTAGTACAAATTAGTCCTTTTTCAAAATTACATTTCCTATTTTAGGTCCTAAAACAAATTTTAAAATCAGCTTGCCAATTTTTCCAAAAAAAGAAAGAAAGAAAGAAAGAAAGAAAGAAAGAAAGAAAGAAAAAAAGAGCTGGGATTTTGATTATTAATCATCCATGTAAGGCAAATTAAAAGTACAGTGAAATACTTCTACATATCCAATACAGTGGCTAAATTATAAAGACTGACAACGTCCAGTGTTGGTGAGGGAGGATTTGGAACAAATGGAATTCTGTTGCATTGCTGATTAGAATGAAAAATGGTATACCCACCTTGGAAAAAAGGTTATCAGCTTCTTAAGAAATGAAATGTTCACTTACTGTGTGATCAGCAATTTCACTCTTAGTTATTTACTCAAGAGAAATGAAAAGACATGTTAACACAAATATAAATGTAAATAGCAACTTAATTCATAATAGCCTCAAACCAGAAACAACCCAAATACCCAACAATAGGTGAGTGGATAAACAAATTATACTGTATCCATACAGTAGGATAATATTCAGCAACAGAAAAACCTGAACGATGGTACATCTGGTACATTAAACAACATGGATGAATTTCGAAAAGATGCTGCTTGACAGAAGCTAGACACCATGCGATTCAGTTCATATGAAAATCTGGAAAAGATAATTCAAGTATATGGTGATAGAAGAAGGACCCACTGGTGCTTGGGAGTTGGGGTAAGATTTGGAAATGGATTGGAAAAATGCAAAACAGGAACCTTTGGGGGAATAATGGAAATGTTCTCTACCTTGTGGTAAGGATTACACGGGTATATTCATTTTTCAAAGCCTATTGAACAATACAGGTAAAATATGTGCATTTAATTATATGTGTATTATTACATCAATAAAATAGATTTTATAGTTTATACTGTTGACTCCTATTTCCTTCTTGGAACACTCTTCTTTCTCAGGAATTTTACACTTTCATGGTCTTTCGCCTGCCTTTCTGATTTTTGCCTCTTGGCTTCCTTTATTGGTTCCTACCTATGAATGCCCTCAGGTGTGGTCCTGAGTCTTTTTCTGTTCCCTCCAGGTCAATTGAAATACTCTCTATAACATTTAACTTTTATAGTTCTGGCTTAGTTCTTTCTTCTATGTTCGATACTCAGATCCATCTTCCTATTTGACGTCTCCAATTGAATGTATCATAGGCATCTCAAAATTAACATATGCAAACTAAACTCATTTAACCTTTTGAACTTGTTTCTCCCTCACTCTACTTTCCCAGAAAATGGCACCATTGTATGCCCATTTGCTCATGACAAGAGTTTGAGAAATACCATTTATTCCTCCCTTTTCCTTGCTCTTCAGATAGTCTGTCAGAGAGTTTTGTTGATCAACCCTTACCAAAGCACTGTTCTCTGGAGTAATAGAGACAATGGGGCATGTATATAGAGAAAGAGATTGATTATAAAGAATTGGCTCTCATGATTGTGGAGGCTGACTAGTCCAACATCTGCAAGGTCGACTGGCAAGCTGGAGACTATGAAGAGCCAATATTCTAGTTTGAGTCTGAAAACCATCAAGCTGGAAAACTAGGAATAGCTAATTTTCCAGTTTGATTCCAGTCCATCTGCTGGAGAATTCGCTCTTACTTGGGGAAAGGTCAAGTTTTTTATCTGTTCAGGCTTTCAATTGATTGAATGAGGCCCTACCACAATATTCAGAGCGATCTGCTTTACTCAAAGTCTTCTAATGTATTAATCTAATCCAAAAACACCTTTAAATAAACACTAAAATAATGCTCGATCTATTCTTTGGACACCATGGCCCAGCCAAGCTGACACATTAAATGAATCCACCATACCATGTTTAACTTCTTCCCACCTTCACCACTATTTTCCCCCTGCCACCATCATCTCTCACTGGTCTCCATTTCCATTCTCTCTCTCTTTTTTTTTTGTCCTCAAGCCTCACTTTTCAGAAAATCAGTCCCTTTTTTATGGGATACATGAAATGACATTGTCTCCCTTGCTTGAAGTTCTTAAGGGCCTAAAAAGGTGACAGAGACCTAATGATGTGGTCCTTCTACCTTACAGTCTCAAGCTGTCCCACTTGTCCTTACTTACCACCTCCCAGCCACACTGCTCCGCATTTGTTTGCTGGAACACAGTCAGTTCTTGTCTACTTCAGGACTTGAGCTGCTGCTGCTGCCTCATCTTTATATTCTCCTCCCTTCTTCCCACACCTTCCTTCTTTTCAACCTGTATTTCAGTGTTTCTGCTTATGCCCATCATCTTTTATCTAAGCAATAACTTTAACCTCCTGACTAGTCTTTATCTTCACAAGTTCTTTGTACTCTGCAGTATTGCCAGTTTTCTTTTTAAACTATAGATCCAGTCTCTAAAATCTCTATGATATAAAGTTCATACCTTTTTTGTTCCTTAGGTCCTTTGGCAACTGACTAAGCATATGCACCCACTCTCCTCCTTCTCAGAATATTGTCTGAAAATAATGATATAATATGCATACAATTATAGCACAAATTTATTGTGAAATAACTACCTTTTTTTCAAAAAATGTAAGATATGGTTATTAATGTGCTTCTTTGGTAATAACGGATGTAGCAGTAGATCTCATTACCAAAATTTTGAAGAGATGATTAACATAAACATCATTTCAAGGTATCTGCAACAACTGTAATATGAAAAGAAAATAACTGATTTCTCTTGGTGACGAAGTCATAGGTACTGTTAGTGTCACTGTGTTCTGTTAGCTACGTTCATAATTAAAGGTGTTATGATCGAATGTTTTTCTCCCAAAATTCTTATGCTGAGGCCCTAACCCTCAACATTATGGTATTAGGAGCAGGGAGCCTTTGAGAAGCAAATAGATTTAGATGAGGTCATGAAGTTGGAGTCCCCATAATGGGATCAGTGCCCTTATAAGAAGAGGAAGAGATAGCAGAGCTCCCTTTCTCACTGCCATATGAGGGTAGAGCAAGATGGTGGCCATCTATAAGCAAGGAAGAGAGTCCTCACTAATAATCAAATAATTTGTTGTCACTTTGATCTTGGACTTCCCAACCTCCAGATCTAAGAGAAATAATTGTTGGTTATTTAAGCTACACAGTTTATGGTATTTTGTTATAGCAGGCCAACCAGACTGAGACAGAAGGACATATTATGTGTCTCATAATAAAGATTTATTTTTCATCTGAGTTTACAAAGCCACTGAATTCTATCCCAGTTGGAATCTAGTAGTTGAGTCCCTATTGTTTATACAGTAGAGTCCAAACTCCTTAGAAAAGTTAGTTTTTTAAACTCTTTACAAATATCTCCAATACTTTTTTTTATAGTCTCTTATGTGTACAAAACTGTGCATCCCTTGTACTCTAATTTATAGTCCTACAGACCTCTTTCTATTACGTTGAGGTCTGTAGAGGTGGTCTCTCTAGGTGGGATTTCTTTCTCCTACTTCTTCGCTAACAAACTTCCACATTTCTAAGTGTGCCTAATTTCTCCCCCTCCTCCAGAAAGCCTTCCTATTCTCCGCACAGTTTGGGTACACCTTTGTCTGGTTCTCACAGCAATATTCCTCTACAGTAGTCATCACAACCTTGCACTGCCCTTGTTTTATGTCGGCATCCTTTAATTTTATGGACCGCATTTTATGTCTTGTGTTACCTCTTTTGTTTAAGGCAGTACAAACATTTAACACATTTCTGTGGAATCACGTGACCATGAGTAGCTTCTGGACTGAGCATGGCCGAGTAGAAGGAGTGATTCCATATCAGTTGTCCTGGCAATATCTTTAAAGTAGCAGATGAAGACTTGCTTAATAATACACAACATGATACAGTAGCTCCAACTTAGGCCTCACAAAGAGTATTTGGAGAAAGGCAAGCAAAAAAGGGGAAAGAAACCTGACTTTGTCTTTTTAAAAACACAAGGAAGCCCCCTCCCAGGCTTTGGGTGCTTGCTAATGATTCCTATTTTAAGAGCAAAATGAGCTCTTCTTATGTTCTAATCCCTTTGTAAGAGACCTAGGATAGATGCCAGTAATAACTGATTCTGTATTATAGCTGTTAAAGTGAGCCTGCCGTGTTTTTGTTTTATTTTTGTTTTCAATTTTTTATTTCTTATCTCACTTTCTGTGTCTTATCAAATTATCATATTCATGTATATATATATATACACACATACATTTCATATGTGTATGTATGCATACATACATACTCACATATATGCAGTATTTTATACTATAGGCAAGAGAACTATACTAATTTTTATTTCATTCAACGCCCACTCTATTTTAGCATAACAGTAAATATTTTAAAATATTTGTTCAACATAGCTTGCTAATAGCAAAGGATTCATGTTCATTAAGATGTATAATTACTCTCATACCATATGCTGTTCTGATATAAATTAAGATTTGATATTTGAGAGAGACACCTATGATTTCAAAAATAGATCACACTTGATATCCTGTTCTTCTAAGCACATAACATGTTTTATGGCTTTCATTCCGAGTTTGGGGATGGGAAAAATATAATTGGCATCACTGAACCTCACTTCCAACCTTAGCTCTATATTATCACGTTTTCTTTCTCTGTAGACATAATGGTGTTCTTTCAGGATTTTCAATGTATGCATTAAATTGTGAAAATATATGATCAACATGACGGGGGGAAGAGGGATATGTTATATACTTGGATAACAAATCACCATGCTTATGCCACAGATGATGTGAAAATGTCCAGCGGCCAAGAGAAACCAGGACCAGCCAGGTGGGAGCATCACTGAGGGGGGTACTTATATGCAGGAGGTTACTGGGACTGGGGCAAGTATGGAGGGGCTGATAGATCAGAATCTTTTAAGTTGTATATGGCAGAAATACAATTCAAACTCACTTAAGCAAAAAAGGGTATTAACACAGATAACTGTAAAGTCCACAAATAGTACTTGCTTCAGGCATTGTTAGAATTAGGTGACCAGACAATGTTACCAGGACTCTGTCTCTTGCTATTTCTTGGGCAAGGTCTCTCCACTTGGTGAGCCATTATAGAGCCAATATAGTATATTCCAGCCAATATAGTATATTCCAACCAACCAGTACTTGGTTAAGTAACATGCTAGTGCCTAAGCTAATCACTGAAGACAGGAGATGTGATGGCCTGAATGGCCAGGCCTGGTTCTAATATCTATTCTGTGTTGAGGAGAAGGAAAAGATTCAAAGTTGGCTGCATTCAAATTAAATGGCATAGATTCAACATAAGAAAGAGGTAGTCTATTACCAGAAGAGTGTGAAAAGATGCGGTGAACAGATGTCTACTGCTATGTAATGTTGTGAGAAAGTGATCCAGGGATGAACGTTATATTTAGGAGAAACCGGTTTTAAAAGTGAGAAGGTTAAAAAGTATGTGCTAAATTCAAGAAACAAATACAAGACAAGTAAAGTTTGTGGTTGCAATTTTGAGGGAAATTCATTTGCTGTTTATTGAGATCCTACTCAATGCCAGCAGTGTCTTAAGAGCTGAAGACAGAAACAAAACAGGGAGAGCTTATATTCTAATGATGGAACACAGGTGAATAAAACAATTGAGTAAAGGATACAGTATTTATTATTATTATTATTATTATTTATTAATTTATTTATTTTAGAGCGAGAAAGCACGAGCATGAGGGGAGATGGGGGCAGGGAGGAGCAGAGGTAGAAGTCAGCGAGATAATCTTAAGTAGGCTCCATGCCCATTGCGGGTGATCTCACAACCCAGAGATCATGACCTGAGCCAAAATCAAGAGTCCCACGCTTAACCGACTGAGTCATCCAGGCACCCCAAGGACATAGTATCTTAAATGGAGACTAGATATTTCTCCACCTGTATGTAACAGGAAAGGGTGATAGAAAATACTGAGTGATCTGGTCATGCGAGGTTTTGGTGAGAAGATGCTGTTTGAGAAAAGACTTGAGAGAGCCATGTAGGTATCTAGAGGAAGAGCATTCCAAGCAGAAGGGACAGCAAGTGCAGAGGCAATGATGAAGTAACGGAGGCAAGATGCAAAGTGAAATGTGGTGCAAGCACGGAAATGGGGAGGCTGTTGCTGGATCCTCTCAGCCATCCACCAGTTAGCGACAGAAATGCAACTTGTAAGATTGACAGGGCCATGGCTGCTCCAAGTTCATCACTGGGTATGATATGTGAGAGGGCTGAGTTCTCAGGGAGGTGTTCTCCCTCTTCTTAGACAGGAACCTGAGTTGCAACGTGGAGGTCCTGTGGGAAGTTTGCAAAACCAGAGGAAGGGAAAAGGAGGTAGACACTGAAATGGCAAGAATCAAATCCCATCCATTCATTTGTTCACTCTTCCATTTGTGCGTTCTTGGAGCATTTACTTGATATGCACTTGCCATTTTCAGACACTCAGGTAACCAGGGTATAAAACTGAGCAGGACAAAAATCCCACACCTAAGTGGTCTACGGTCTGGCAGGAGTCTACACAGACAGGGTGGGCTACGTTGGCAGGCGGTGGGGGGAGGAAGGCATAGGCCCAGGCTGGTAGGAGGTCAGCAGGGCAGCAAGGGCAGCACGGCAGGCATACATAGCACTGTTGGTGACCCAGGGGTGGGAGAGCGAGGCTGCCTACACCTCGGGCTGGAGGTGACTTGTCGCTGTCCACGGTGCCCACAGGCCCTGCCCCCTCCTGGCTGCCATTCTGCATTGTCCCTTGCTTCCAGAACCCCCCCCCTCCCGCCCTCCCCAGCGTCTCCAGGCTCTTCCTGCCTCTGCTGACTAAAGGCAGAGCGGGAGAGAGGGCGATGGAAGGTGGTAAAGCACCAACATGATGGAAAAGAAAGTTTTAAAAAGCTTAATTCTACTTGCTGTGCTTAAAAAAATCCAAATGAAAGGGACGCCTTCTTTTTTATCACTAAGTATAAAGTGAAATATTCATCTTCTTATCTATAGTTTAAACATAAATTTGCACTCATGGTGAGTTAATAAATGAGCACTTAGTCCTCACAACGCTTGGGAACCACTAGCTCCAGGTTCTAAGAGGCCCAGCTGACCAGCTTCTTCGCCAACACCAGTTTTGAAGTGACCAAGTCCAGGTTCACGGCCGCAGGCTTCCCAGGCCCACGCAGCCGTGGGGGCGCCGAAAGCCCACTGGGCATCGCAAACTGCTGGTTTGGTCTGGCCAGTGATATTCTTCTTTACTTTTCAGTTTATTTCCAGAGTGTTCAGGAAGGGCATGAACTCTTCATTTATGCCACAGCCCCCGACCAGCTTCGGACCACCCCCCATTGCCTACCTCCACGTGTTTCACCGTCTCTGTCTTCTCTTGAAAGCAAGGAAACATCTTAAAGTAAATCTATTAACTTCCTAGGAATATTAGACATTTAATTCCGAAGTCCTCGTGGGCCCAGTCATTCTCAAGCCTTACGGTCCCTGGGTATCACTAAGAGCCCACATAGTCACAGCCACCAGCCCACAGAAAACATCTGTTTAGAAAACAACAATTCCAGGGGCGCTTGGGTGGCTCAGTGGTTGAGCATCTGCCTTTGGCTCAGGTCATGATCCTGGAGTCCCAGGATTGAGTCCCACATCGGGCTCCCCACAGGGAGCCTGCTTCTCCCTCTGCCTATGTCTCTGCCTCTCGCTCTGTGGCTCTGATGAATAAATAAATAAAATCTTAAAATTAAAAAAAAAAAAACAATTCCAGCATTCCCTTTGGGAGCCTAAAGGCCAGGATGAGGGTGGGGCGGGTGAGGAGCTTGCATCAAGTGTGAACTTTAAGGTCATATATATAAAAAAAAAATCAGTAACTGAGATAAAAAATTTTAATGCAATATTTGAAAAATCAAAATTAATACAAAAATCTCTGTGATTGAACAAAATATCAAATAAAGACAGGTTTCTCATTGTATGTTCTCATTCATTTGGGGAATATAAATAATAGTGAAAGGGAATATAAGGGGAGGGAGAAGAAATGGGTAGGAAATATCAGAAAGGGAGACAGAACATAAAGACTCCTAACTCTGGGAAACGAACTAGGGGTGGTGGAAGGGGAGGTGGGTGGGGGGTGGGGGTGAATGGGTGATGGGCACTGAGGGGGGCACTTGACGGGATGAGCACTGGGTGTTATTCTGTATGTTGGTAAATTGAACACCAATAAAAAATAAATTTATTAAAAAAAAAAAAGACAGGTTTCTGCTTGTATGTCTGCAGCCCTGCGTTATTGTACGATGACACTAATCCTTTTCAACCAGCCCTCATTCCCGTGGCCATCAGCAGGTGGCTTTAGGAGGGGTGACAACGGTGTGCTGACAGGTTGGGCAACCGACATGAGGTTTTGTATAGAGTCATCTCTTTGATTCTGGAGATTTATTAACCTTCTCACTCGGTTCAAAATATAGGATAATGTTCTAATAGGTGTATACGTATAGAATTGCACATTTTCCCCTATACCTCAGGTGTCAATAAGGCATTGGGAACCTTGAATTTTAAAGTCCTCTGTCTATAAATTAGCAATCTGTATGAAAATATCTGTCTTGTGTGGATCAGTTTACAAAAAATGAGCCCATTTTAAATACATATCTCTATGTACAGAGAGACATGGATAAATAGAGACGTGGATGGTCTACAGAAAGGAAAGAAGGCAGGTAAGCAGGCAGACAGACATAAAGCTGTCTCTTGAATGTTAAAATGCTCAATTGTGGGTGGCAAACTGTGGAGTATTTTTGTCTTCCTCTTCTTACTTTACTTTTTACATCCCTACAAAGAAACAGAATTATTTGGGTAATTAAACAATAAAATTATCTTAAGATTCTTTTGACAACCCCATGTGCTTTCATAGTCTGATCACATGTGATACAATGGTAGCCAGAAATGTTTTTCTTCCTATGGAAGCATCTCACTTCAAAAAAAAGATACTTATTAAGGTACCGTCTGCAACACTAAATATGCTATAATTACCAACAATGACACATACCTGTAAAAAAACAAATCAAGTAATCAATCAGCTGGAAAATAAACACTCAAAATGTGTTTGCCACTTTAACAGAATTCTTCAAGAGCGTTTAGTAACTCATCAGTCTCATAGCTTTAATCTTGCCCTCATTCCTGATGACTATGAATTTCTTTCCAGGAAAACAGGACAAAATTACAATTATATAGAAGTAAATATGTGACTGAAAGAGATGGTGGGTGCGGATGCAGGCCTTGACCGCATGATGGGCGGCCCTGAGTTTTAATCGGCTAGGAAAAAAGTTAGATGAGGGATCTTTTTTTTTTTTTTTGGAGGTTTTATTTTGCTTTGCTTTTCTGAAATAAAGAAAGCCCACATTTCTAATGCTTATTAGCTAACATTTAGCTAGAAGGGTCACCAATCATTAAATTATTTTTATAGGCAGCTTAGCAGAAGCTGTGTTTCCATGACAACAGACAATGTATGGAAAGGTTAAAAAAAAGTTAATGGGATTTGTGGTGATCTCAATAATGCTCTATGGAAATCATTAATCTGATTTTCCTATTTCTCAGGCTTCCATGCCAACTGCAGAACTGGATTTTCTGGAGCTGGCTGATGTTGGAAATAATGCATTTTTGAGAGCCCCAAAGTGCTCTTTTCTTTAGGAGTTGAGACAGAGAGTTTGATAATCCCTCCCTGATCTCTCTAGAGCAGAATATGGGTAGGGATCACTATAAAAGACCCCTAGAACATCTAAAAGACTGTAGCAGGCACAAGTTTATATCATAATTTGCTTATAATTAACTATTATATGAGGAAAAGAGATATCAACCTGCTTCCAAGTTTCTGAACTAAATCACTGGATGGATGATAGTGGAAAAGATTAAAGGATGGGCAAAGTGCGACTAGAATGATAGAGATTGTATTATATCACGACCGAATGTTTTAGACCCAAATAATACAGCTTAATGACTAGACTACTTCATATAGACATGGCCATAGTTTTGCTATCAGTGGAATATTGGGAATAGTGTCCAGAATATGGTTTTATTACTATTTTGAAAGATATACAATTGATGTTGAACCCTTTTTTATTTGTCCTCAACCGAGTTTTAAATTTTTTAAAATATTTGAGAGAGAGAGAGAGAGAGAGAGAGAGAACACAAGCTGGGGGAAGGTGAGAGGGAGAGGAAGAGAATCTCCAGTAGACCTCCAGGGAGCCTGGAGCCCAACATGGGACTCGATCTCAAAACGCTGAGATTATGGCCTGAGCTGAAATCAAGAGCCAGATGCTTAACTGACTGAGCCACCCAAGTGCTCTAATTTTTTTTTTTTTTACAAAAATATAAGAAAATAAATCTATACCCTAATTTATTTACTTTTCAGTAAGTTTAAATCCTTGAGGGGTATACAATCACAAGGATTCTGTGGCCAAGCAGGAAAAGTGCTTCAGAATTTGGCATGAATCAGGCTACTATTTCCATGAGCAAAGTTACCTTCCCCCACATTACTCTGGTTTTGTTCATTTTGCCACCAGGAGTCACCGTGCTGTTCTTTGTACACATAAGCACATCTCTTGCTTAGATAGAATTCAGTTTCATCTCAAGCATAAACACCTTCAATTTTAACAAGAGCTGCTGCATGCTCCCTCTGGTTCCAGAGACCCCACTTATAGCCAGCAAAAATGGTCTTGAGCCACAGACTTCTGGACATATTTGTCATTTTAGGAGTCCTGTACCCAGCAGGCCTCCACAGGTTCCAAGATGGGGGAAAGAGAAAAGTGAATCTAGTTTTAATTTTTATTAACGTGCTCCAGATGTACATGTTTTAGAGTTGACAGATTGTGTTGCTTTCTGATCAGAATTTAGAATCTATTTCTTTATCTTGAATGGTCTATACCAGCCAGTGTCAATCCTCACTTCGCATGTGTTAGGTGTAAGTTCAAGCCACATTGTTTTCTATCAGTGTGAGGGCTGCAATTATCCTTGGTATATCTTTTAGGATTATTATCAGCTTCTCTGATGTGTCTTCCCCCACCTTAAACATTCCATTAAGGAATCAAGAACTTATAAAGCAAATAAAATGTATTAAAGCATGTAAAAAACAAGATCCCAACTTTGACACAACCAGTAAGACCCTTAAACAGTGTATATTAATATAAATTAAAATGCTGCTGCTTTCAGTGTGACCATGGAGCTAGTGGAAGAAGTTTAGAGTTATACTTTGAAAAAGAAGTTGAACTGTGCTAAGTCACAAGGATGTTACTTTTAAGTATAGATTTGGGAGAGAAATGAAAGTATTTATCCTACCAAAAAATCCTTAAGGTAAAATATACTACCAATATGGCTCCAACCCATGGATGACCTTTTCCAATACTTTATGGCACACCTATTGAGACCCTGATCATGTTATAATTGAGTCCCAGGTACTTGCTCCAAAGTCTTTTGTGGAAATCTCACCAACTCAGAATGAAGTAAAAAACATTTAAATTGTTTGGATATGTACCTAACTTTTTCTGACCTTTTTCTGTGTGGCTGCTTCTCCCAATGAAAATTTCACTCAGTATCAGCGATGAGGAAAGACCCCTTGATCCAGTGAGGACTCAACCTTTAAGTAACATCAGCTTTCTTCAGATTATTAAATAGGTACTAGCTCCATGCAGAGCTGAGAAGAGTTACCAAGTGTAGGTTGTTTCTCCCAAGATCACTTATTTCCATGATATTCGTTATTGTAAAAGCTTCAACACAATTTTCTTTTCCTTGCTAGGAAATTCTATGTGTAGATGAGGACAGGAAGCTGACGGGAGTCCATTGGTCATACCTGTCTATGAGAAGATTTGGGGTCAGGGCAGAGTATTACTTGTTAGGAATTGCTCCAGGATTGATTTAGGAAATTTAGAGGGAAAAAGAACAGCATCAGACACTTCAAGATTTAGGAACATTGCTGTTTCTCATGGGAACTGCTTACCTTCTGATATAGAGTACTTAGGAAATGGGAACTAGAAGGAAATTTGAAAAGGATGGATGTGCTAAATGTACAATTTTCCCTTATATAGTATCATCATTGCAGGAGCAATGATTATATAAATCAAGAATCTGACACTTGCCTCACAGGAGGATAAATCCAATAAAAGTATTAACTTATTAAAGCTGAAAAAGATACAATGTACTCTGTCAATACTTGGATTAAAATAAATCATTTAAACAAAAGCCAGGAGGTTTCTAAGAGTTATGTATGTCTCTGTAATATTCAGCTTAGTAAAACCTAGAATAATCTTCCATTAGATACTTCTCCAGGATCATGAAAATACTCTAAGGTCATTTGAGCAAGTCTTAGTGCCTGTTATGGGTTGAATTATGCCCCCACCTCCCCAAATGCATATGTGACCTTATGTGGAAATAGGGTCTTGACAGAGGTAATACAGTCAAGATGAGGTCATTAGGGTGAGGCCTAATTCAGTAAGAATGAGGTCCTTACAAAAAGGGGAAATTTGGACATAGAGATGCCCACAGTGATGTGAAGAGACACAGGGAGAAGATGGCCATTCATACATTGAGGAGAGAGGACTGAAAAAGATCCTTTCCTCCTCAGCCTCAAGAGGAACCCATCCTGCCAACACCTTGATTTTGGACTTCTGGTCTCCAAAACTGTGAGAAGTTTATGTTTGGTAAGCTACCCAGACTGTGCTTCTTTGTTATAGTGCCCCAGTAAATAAGTATAGTCCCCAGCAATCCAATCAAAGACCAAAGAGATTGGTCCTGACCAGAATCTTAGACTTCCTCCTTTTCTTCATCAGGGTCATTGATGTCAGACTGGGAGGCCAGAAAGAAGATGAAATGTCAGACGTCAATATGTCAAACCAACTAATGAGAAGGTGGAACAGAAACACAAGAGTCCTGGAGTTTGCTTACTCTCATGATTTATTAATATTCAGATTGAAAAAGGAGCCTTAGAGCCGCAAGTTACGCTAATTGGCACATTTGCTTTATTTATTTATTTGTTTATTTATTTATTTTCAAAACAAACTGGGTTTTTGATTTTTTTCCTTTTTGTTCATTCCATCACATTAAAAGGAGGAAAAGAAAAATGGTTTTGAATTCACTCGATATTTTGGACTCCTCAGATGAACGGAACATTGCACACACACTTGGAACAGAGAGAGATAGAGAGGAAAGTGGACTCCCACAGGGCCACACGCACCAGATCAAAAAACTTGGATACAGTGCAAGAATTTCCCAAAATGATTGGATCATCATTACCAAAAACTCGCCATAACAACACCAAGAAACAAAAAATGTTTAAGCCACACTGTTTGACTTGGGATCTTTCCTGCTTTTTTTTTTTTTTTTTTAAATGTTTGCCACACAGAGAGAAAGAGGGCTAGTGGGTAGGAGAGGACAGACTCACGGATGTGAGCAGGACAGGAAGGGAACCTTCAGAGTGGAGTTGAGAAGAGGGTGGGGAGAGACAGGGTTCAGGAGAGGGGAGGGTGGGGACGTGGAAAGCCATTTCTTAAAGTTCAGGCATGTTCTTGGTCCGCCTCACGTTCTTCTCCTTTACCCTCATCCTGCCGGGCACTTTCCTTAGGTTTGGTTTCATCTACAGCTTCTGAGGAAGAAAACAAGGTGGGGAGAGGGGAGAGGGGTTAGTATTTTGTCTCATCTGTTCATATGATAATGCAATGCATTTCTCCTTTTCATACCGTTTCATAAGAGATTTAATATATAAAGAGATTTTGCTACCCCAGTGATACAATTTCCCAGTTCAGAAGATGTTACCTCCAGAAGGCTGTTCAGTGACACATATGCATGAGCTCAGGAACAAAGCTATGATATCAGGGGAAAGAATCGCTAAACAGAAATTACCATGGTCTTCAATCACTCAGCCTTGCAATTAGGGTATCCATACGTGGGCTCTTCAAATAAGGAATCGACAACAGTCTTGGATCTCTTTTCCAACAATGTCAAGCTAATTGTGACAGATAGTTTTGGTGGATCATAGAACACCCATTCCAACTGTCTCATTTCTTATTTGTGGTGTTATAAAGGCTGGAAAGTAAAATACTTGAATTTCCAGATCCCCTTGAAGCTAGGGTTGTCCATGTAGCACAGTGATGGCCAATTAGATAGAGAATTCCTTGGAGAGGATCCCAGAGGAGGTGTTTGCCCTTTATGCTATTCCTGATGCCTGAGACATCGAACAGTATCTGGTAGTGGAGCAGCTATCTTGTGACCATAAAGACAAAACCTATACACTAAGGATGGTGGGGCAGAAAGATGCGGGAAAAAACTGTCGTTGAGTGACCTGTCACTCCTGCGCATCTTTTCCTCAGACTTTTTTTGAAATTATGAGACAAATAGCTAACCTCTAAACTAAACCATAGTAGTAGTTTTTAGTTTCTTTCAGTCAAGAAGATTCCAACTGAATATGTTAATCCATTAGGCAACGTACTTCGCTTAACAAGGAAGACTGCATCTTTTTAAAGGATAATTTTTCCTCAGGAAGTCGGCAAATTTTCTAACTCTTCCTCCTGATTTGCTGATAGACTCATGCAATCGATTTCATGTTACAGACAGTTTACTAATATGCCAGCTTGTAGAAAGAGAATTCCTTTGCCCTGCAATCACCTGTGTTGATGACCTTAACTCCCCGTGTGGAGTGTCCCTCAGACTACCCTCACGCTCAATAATTTGCTAGAAGGACTCACAAGACTCAGTATATGGTCCTATTCATGGCTATAATTCACTACAGTGAAAGGATACAAAACAAAATTAGCAAAGGGAAAAGTTGCATGGGCTGAAGTTCGGAGGAAACCACACACAACTTCCAAGAGTCCTTTCCCCATGGAGTCATACAGGAAGGATGTGCTTAATTCCAGCACATCCACAGTTCGCAGCAGTGAATTGTGATATATATGAGATGTCGTCCACTAGGGAAGCTCACCTGGTCTTACAAATACATAGTTCTTATCAGAGGATGGTCATGTGGACACCCTCTACCTCGCATATACTGAATCCAGACTCCCAGAAGGAAAGCATAGGTCTACCATAAACCACATTATTTGCAAAAGGAGTTTAGGCACAGTAAAGACTCTTAGGGAATGGTGAGAACCCTCTCAAAATCCAAGTTGCTAGATGCCATCCAAGGATCAACTTCACAAGCAGCCTTTCTAAGAATTGAGAGATGTTGAGACTAGAGAAATCAGAGCCCTTTAGGAAACCATAAGAAGAGATCATATAAATGTATGTCTCTTTCAAATCATTCAGCTATATGTTTATATTCAGATTAAGCTCAACATCCACATCCAAAAAGACCACTATTGGAAATATATTTTTGGAATTCTTTCTTTGGAACAACCATCTAATAATATTCTTCTGAATCTTTCAGTAGAAGAAAATACTTATATCCTTGAAGATAGATTTGATGAGGCTGGTTTGGTTAATAAGGTAGCAGCTATGATGGATAATTTTAATGTTACAATGACTCCTTTTTTTAAAAAAAATTTATTTATTTATTTGAGAGAGAGAGAAACAGAGTGCAAGTTGGGGGAGGGGCAGAGGGTGACAAGCAGACTCCCACTGAATGGGGAGCCTGTCATGGGGCTCAGTCCCAGGACCTCGAGATCATGACCTGAGCCGAAATCAAGAGTCGGATGCTTAACCGACTGAGTCACCCAGACACCCCTACAATGACTCATTTTTGACCAAAGTTTTAAAGTCTGATTTATTTTGGGGATTTGTCATTGACCATAAATTACTTCCAAAATATAATTGTTGCACTAAGGCTGCCTACCATTACTCATAAAGGTATTTTAAGGCTATAACCTTCTAAGGTGACCATTATTAACTCTTGAAGAATTGGGTATACCAATCATATTTTCCAGGAAAATTTTTTGTATCAGAAGATTAACTCATTTCTGATCATTGTAATACTCTATGTACCAGCACTATTCCTCACGGATAATAGAACTTCAGTGCACTAATGAATCAGCTGATTTTCTGCTGAAAGAAAGCTTTCAGGTTTATTTCGGTGAGGTTCATTTATAACAATTTGGAATTATCTTAGAGAATTTATTTAGTTCTCTAGCCCTGCCCCAACCTCTGGATACCACAGGTATGCCCAAGGGGCTTTACTATCCTTATCACCTTGGGAACAATGTATTTAGTGTCCTCTTCAAATTGCAAAAGAAATAGTACATTGATTTAAAGTGGCCAGAAGTATAGAAAAGTTCAGTTCTAGGAACAAGACAAGACTTTAAGCCTTTCTTTCTGAAATAAAAACCTATCTATGAGGTAGTTTTGAGGGAGATTAGGGAACTTGAGAGAAAAGGAAGAAGCAGGATAGGGAAGATGAAGAGAACTGTCTGGTTATGGAATAAGGGAACGACATTCCAAAAGGGAAAACAAAAGAATAAAGATTCAAGGAATTCTAAAAAGCAGAAACATTTTCTATCTTCTGTTGGAGTGAAATCAGGTTAAATCCTCCCAAGTTTCTGTACTTTCTCTTGTCACCCTTTGCCTGGGCCTGGGACAAGGGGTGAAACTTGCACACATTTGTTTATTGTGACAGAAAGTGCTGCTGTTTACTCCCTGTTTTTAACAGCTTCAATATCTACATATCTATTCTTTCTTTTAAAAGCTTTAAAGTATTTGAAATATAATTATTTGTTCATTTACTTGCCCAGTAGGTTGTTTTGGAACATCTGCAATGTGTCAGACATTCTTCTAGATATTGAGAAAAGGTGAAAAAAACAGCAAATATTCTTGCTCTCACTTAAGCCTTTCAACAATATACGTTTAACAGACAATGAGACCCATAATCATAGCATGCTAGCAGGAAGAGGGGTTTCAAAGAACATCTAGTCACTAGATATAACTCTTCAAGGGTAAAAACAATACCATTTTGCCCAACTTTGAACTCCCCTGTGTCTAGCATGGAACCTCATGCAGAAAGGGCCTTCAATAAACATTTGCCGAATAAAAGAATGAATGGACATCCTCACTTTATACATGAGGAAACAGAAGTCCAGGTATTTCTCTAAATCATATGGTTTTCTGATGACCTCGCCAGGACTAAAACCTAGAAGTTCTATTAATCTTGGCCAAATTTGACAAGAGAAAGTCAAGATCAAATTACTTTTTTTTCAATTAAGCATTATAAATAAGTAGCTAGGGTCCAGAGGCTTTTAATGACCTATAAAACCTCTGAGATTAAAAACAAATCATTGGCTCCAAAATTTAAAATAAAAACCATGAAATTAAAACTGATGAAACTCAATTAGTTGACTACAAAAGGAAATATGTCAGTCAGTTAGTTGAAACTCTTAACTGAATATATCAATTATATATACATTATATTTTATATGAGATGGAAGGAGTTTTTAAAAATTTTATTTACCTGATGATACTGAATAACGAAAAAAGGAGTCATCTTTGTGTTAGAAGAAGGACAACTAGTCAGTAGAAATAAAATGTCAAGTCAGTGGATTCAGTGAAATTTTTATAGGCCACCAGGAAATTATAGGGAGAAAAAATACGGAGGAAGGAAATAATCGAAAGTTAAGAGTCTTCTAAAACCAGAAAAAGCCTAAATGCAAATGAAGGAAACAGTAATCGGATGTGGAGCACATACCTGCTCTGGCTAGATTCACTTTGATGGAGACTGTATATGAGTTTGTGAAAGGTTTTAACCTCAAAGGAGAAGTTATTGGAAACAGAATCCGAGTTATGTATAAATCCATTGAGCCTGAATGCCAGAGAGAACTGCATATTGTGAACTTACTCCTTCACCCTTCAATGCCAACTCTAGAAAAGTCATTGTAGTTAATAAATATATTGACCATATACTTGTATATGTACAGTTTCTTACCTGTTCTATTCAGCAACCTCGTTGCCTCGAAAGAACCACAAATTATGACTTTCCTGACCCGTTGTATAAAGAGTTTAGCTGTAGCTAACATAGTTGAGCCCTTACTTTATGTTCACTCATAGCAGTTCTACATGTACTTGTGTCATATTTTTGAACCATTGCAGCTCTTTAATCATCCCATTTTACAGCTAGGAAAGCTGAGGCACAGTGAGATGTAGTAACTTACCTAAGACTATACCGTTTGTCAATGGCAGCAGTAAATTTCAACCTAGGATGGAGACATCAAGGCAGCTTTTATTTTAGATTGCTCCCCCTGCCCTTATCTTTGCCCAAGAAGAATGAGTGGGCTCATCGTGGGAACTAGAGCAGGGCGGGGAGGGGTGGGGTGTCCACAGGTACCTACACCTGCAGCCTACAAAGTCCAAAAGCTGGACTTAATAAAAGCGGCTCGGAATGGAGGGAAGAATCTTGATCAGTCTTGAACAATATGAAATCTGGTCTTGGCACTCTCTGCCACTAATTACATAATTGTAAATGCTAGAGATGAGTTAATATGTAATCTTTAGTATTTTGTGCAAAAACTTTGATCACCATGGTGAGTGTCAGAGATAGATGAATGGCTGAGGCCAGCTGGTCACTCCAATTATCATGATCCAATTAGGGTAAATAATCACATTCCCCATCTAGAGGATCAACCTCCCTCTGAGACAGTTATTGCTTAAGAAGAGGCTGTGGAAGCTAAAGATTGAATGGAATTTTTAGTACTCAGTGACACAGAACAAGTGGAAGTAAATGGGCCTGGAGCTAGCAAACAAGGAGAGCTTGGAGTTGCTCATGTGATTGCTGAAACCCAGCAAGTGAAAGGGTAGAAAATGCTATTTCTCTTGCAGGTTATATCTGAAGAGCATTTCTGCTCATGTTAAACATGGAAACCTAACATTATGGTTAAGACGTCATAGGAAAAGAAAGATTGAAGGAATCCCAGGATATATATATTTCAGGTGACCAGTGAAGCTCTTCTCATTGACAGACATTACTATTCGCTATCTAGCAATGGCTTCTCCCCCAAAACCAGTCTTCACCAAGGGAAATCGACCCCTAAATCCAGGTTTATTATGAAGCAGAATGTGTCCTCTAAAACAAACAAAAATGTACCCCCAAACCAAAAACTAATGATGCATTTTAACAGTCTGGTCTAAAGGGAGAAAAAAGTTCTTAAAAAAAAAAAAAAGATATTGAGTAGTTTTTTTTATACTTATTGATATTAAATATACGAAATATTTAAATTCTCAAAACCAATAGGTAGTCAATTTAAACAGACGATGTTACCATCTGGTAAAGAACTATAACCTTCTCTGGCATTGGTATTTTAGCCTTGACAAAAACATTACTTCTTTCAGATTCAAAGACCTCTTAGAAATGACCATGTTGGGATCCCTGGGTGGCTCAACGGTTTAGCCCCTGCCTTTGGCCCAGGGTGCGATCCTGGAGTCCTGGGATCGAGTCCCACATTGGGCTCCCAGCATGGAGCCTGCTTCTCCCTCCTCCTGTGTCTCTGCCTCTCTCTCTCTCTCTCTCTGTCTATCATGAATAAATAAACACATAAATCTTAAAAAAAAAAAAAAAGAAAAGAAACGACCATGTTCTTGGGGGTCTCCATGAATTTTACCATTTCTGTGTTAACTTAAGAAGAAAGTTAACATCACAGACAGTAAGTCATGTATTCTCGAAGGCACTAGAGTTGAAAACACTAAAAAAGGGAAGAAAGAATGTGTTCCCTCATTCATTTATTTATTCAGTAAAAGGTCCTGAGCCTCAATATGTACCACACTCCACTCAACATATTGCAAATACAGCAGCAGGGCTAGAGCAATGAAAAGACCAAGTAAGAATCTTTACCTTCCTGGAACTGGTGTGCTAGTAATCACTAGCACATTTATACAGCAGCATTGCTGTCATGTGTATTGTTTGTTGGAGAAGGACCACTCCAAGTGGTCGAAGCTAGACAAGAACTCAGCCCCAAAGGGCATAATTTCTCCTGGATTTGAAAAGTTGAGTATCTTTAATAAAGCCACAGAAGTTTCAAAATATGGAAAACCCTAGTAGTTTTCACATTCTCGATACATAATCACCATTCCTAAGAAAGATCGAGGCCACATTAGAACAGCAAGAAAGGGGTGCCTGGGTGGCTCAGTCAGTTTAGCATCTGCCTTCAGCTCAGGTCATGATCTCAGGGTCCTCCCGGAATTGAACCTTGGGTCCAGGGTCCCTGCTCAGTGGGGAGCCTGCTTCTCCCTCTCCTTTTGTGCTTTTTCTCTCTCAAGTAAATAAATAAATAATCTTTTTAAAAAACAGCAGGAAAGCTAGAAGTCCTTTCTGTATGCACTTGGAACAGTGTGGTGGTAGCCTTAAAAGAGTAAGGGGACCCAGGTGGGTGATCACTGGTCCTTAAAAGATGTATGCCAAACTGGCTTTCTGATCTTTATTGAAACGGAGTCTGGAAGCAGCTCTTGGTTTTATGCATCTCATTCACTTCCTTGAAAGGGTGAAAATAGCACGTCTGCGTGTTCGGTCGGTGAGCAAATACCAGCAGCATATGCAGCGGCGGCTGCTCCAGTGCTCAGTAGGGCAGCCGGGCTGCAGTGCTGCTGGAGGGATGGCGGTGTTCCCAGCTGCCATCGCCTACCCTGGGCTCTAATGGCCCTGTTTACTGGCTCTGCTCCAGGGCCCTCCACAGCCCTACATTACTGAAATTAGGTTGAGTGGATTTCCGAGTAAAACATTATCTCTTGGGACCTGCCCAGCTCTCCCCAGCCTTGTCAACATTGATTAAATAGAAGCTGCTATCATCCTGGGGCCATGCCCACAATTACTCTACCAATCACACTGGGCTGGGGTGTTTGCTTTCTCTTTTTATTTTTCACTTTTCTTGAATATTAAACATGATCATCTCAAAGGCTCAAACGAAAAGAATAATAAAAAAACCCATTCTGTAGCTAACTCCTATACATTCCTTTGTCATATACGTCGTCTTCCTCTTGAGCTGTAGACCAGGTTTCAATCTGGAGTCTGGATCACGTTTTTGTTTTTGTCTTTTTTAAAGATTATTTATTTATTTATTTATTTATTTATTTATTTATTCATGAGAGACACACAGAGAGAGAGGCAGGGACATAGGCAGAGGGAGAAGCAGGCTCCACGCAGGGAGCCCGATGTGGGACTCGATCCCGGGTCTCCAGGATCAGGCCCTGGGCTGAAGGAGGCGCTAAACCGCTGAGCCACCCAGGCTGCCCTGGATCATGGCTTTTGATGTCCCTGGGATCCACATTTCGAACACCCTTTTTAAAACTATGTTTTACATTTTAAATTCCTCTCAGAGCACCGAGTCAGTATATACCATTCTGATGTCAGCAGAATGGTGCAGATATCGCCTATGCCTCCACCTCTTGCTTTCTGAGCCTTTGAAAGAGAGGATAATCCTATTGCTTATAACACTATTTACTTGAGAATTTAGAAGACTAACAAACAAAAATTTAACTGAGGAGAAAACTCAAAGGCAGTATGGTGGGGGTGTCCCAGTGATATCTGAAACACACACATATGTTTACTTCTCTTAAAAGTTTAGGCCTAGGACCAAGCTGATTTGTATTCCAACTTTGACTTTGCCACCAATTAGTCATATGATCTCGGAGAAGTTACTTTCCTTTGTTTGCCTCAATTTCCTAATTTACAAAAAAAATATGAATAATGATCGCCCCACCCTATTGCACGTTGTTTGGAAGCTGAAAGAAGGCATTTGAAAGGACTTTATAAAATTTAAAATGTAGAATTATTGAGACTTTAATCCGACCTGTAAATGAGATTTGTGTAAAAAAAACACCAATCAAGTTTCACATTGTCATCCCAGGAGAAACAAAACAAAACAAAACAATTTCCCAAAGGGATAAAAAACTTCTTTCTCATATAAATGATCAAGAGGACTTCTCCCCTAGAATGCGCCTGTAGTCTCTGATCAGAAAATAAGGATACAAGCGATTTATTAATTAAATAACTATTCAGTTATAGAGGTTGGGAAAGAATCTAAGATCTCTAACAGTGAGAACAAAAGTTGGTGTTTTTTTGGTCTCCTTCCCCCTCCTTCCTTCCCTTCCTTCCTTCCTTCCTTCCTTCCTTCCTTCCTTCCTTCCTTCCTTCTTTCCTGAAGATTTTTGTTCTGGAAAAATTAAGACAAAAGTCAAAGAATGTACAAGTTGACTGGCCTTGAAAACTTCTTAAACATTCTCTATACAGAATGTCTGCCAAACCATCAAAAACTAGTGTTCTACCTTCCTCCACTAGAAACATGCAGGAAGATGTTTTAGAAATGACAATTTATGTGGCTCTCGTTGTTGGCCTAAATCATTTTTGGGACAAGATGGAATAAATACATAAAATTAAACAGTATTCTCATTATTTCTTACTGTTCTCACAATGCCTAAGTTCAACTTTTAGAGGTTAAAAATCAAAACAAAAATTGGGAGGATTTTCACTCTAGCATATTGATCAAGGGGCTCCACCCCTTCATCTTACCCTCCGCCAAGCTGGCAGTTGAACTGGAGATCCAGTGAGACACTGTTTCCTGTTAGTTAGCGGGGGATGGGGAGTGACAAGCCCTGATGGCTCCCATGACACTGAGAAGGGCCGTGTTAGGGATACAAAAGTGATGCTGTGATACTGAGTTTTGCTAATAGTGATGGTAAGAAACAGTTTAGCCTAGAACTTGAGTTGGTTTCCCTCTTTTCTGTGGAATTACCTATTGTTTAAATAGGACTATTGTTTAATAGTCCAAAATTCCATCTGATAGGAGTTCAGCTCTCCATCGCCCCTTTTCACTTCCCAGTATCCCAAGTGAGGAGAATCCTAGCTGGGAGAAAGGCTTCGTTGCAAGTCTCCAGCCTTTACAAACTCCATCGTCTTAGAGGCCAGGCAGGCAGATAACATTAATCTGAAAAATCTGGCCACAGGTAAAATCAGTGGTAGGGTCAAAAGGCATTCAAAAATTTAAAAACAGGGCAGCCCGGGTGGCTCAGTGGTTTAGTGCCTGCCTTCAGCCCAGGGCGTGATCCTGGATCCAGGATCGAGTCCCACATTGGGCTCCCTGCATGGAGCCTGCTTCTCCCTCTGCCTGCGTCTCTGCCTCTCTGTGTCTCTCATGAATAAATAAATAAAATCCTTAAAAAAAAAAAAAAAGGAATACACTCAATATGAGAAATACAGAAACTAGATTAAATTTTTTTTTAAAAAAACACTCTCACTGGAAAAATAAAAGAAGGCAGGCTGGTATCTGGAGTAAGACTTTTTAATTGTACCAAGAAGATACATTTGCGGACCCTGATTTCAAAATGAAAGAGGTTCCCTTTCATCAAAATAACAGTCATATTTGTCTTCAAGAACCAGCTTCAAATCAGGAGTCCTGAATAATAATGCCTCTTCTATTCTGCTAATTTTAAATCAGAGATCTTCGACTTACAATGGGCTATGTCCCCAAAACCACATTGTAATTTTATTTTTTTAAGATTGCATTTATTTATTCATGAGAGAGACAGAGACATAGGCAGAGGGAGAAGCAGACTCCCTGCAAGGAGCTGGATGCGGGACTCGATCCTGAACCCCGGTATTACACCCTGAGCCAAAGGCAGACGCTCAACCACTGAGCCACCCAGGCGTCCCCATACTGTAATTTGAAAGAATCAAAAGTCAGGGGCTCTTGGGTGGCTCAGTTGGTTAAGCGGTCAGCTCTTGATTTTGGTACAGGTCATGATCTCCGGGTCCTGGGATCAAGCCCTGTGCGGGGCTCTGTGCTCAGCAGGGGGTTTGCTTGAGAATTCTCTCCCTCTCCTTCTGCGCCTTCCCTGGCTCGCACAGGCTTGTGCTCTCGCTCTCTCTCTTTTATAAATAAATCTTAAAAAAAGAAAGTATCAAAAATTAAAAATGCATTTAATACACCTAACTTACCAAATACCATAATTTAGCCTTGCCTGTCTAAAACATGCTCAGAACACTTACATCAGCCTACAGCTGGGCAAAATCACCTAACACAAAGCCTACTTTTTAATAAGGTGTCGGATATCTCATGTAATTTATTGAATGCTGTAGTGAAAGTGAAAAATAGAATGGCTGTATGGGTGCAGAGTGGTGGTAAGTCTATCAGTTGTTAACCCTTGTGATCCCTTGGCTGACTGGGAGCTTCAGCCACTGCCCAGCTTCCCGAGAGGATCCGTACCACATAGGGCTAGTCTGAGGAAAGATCAAACTTCAAAGTACAAGCTTCTACTGAATGTGTATCACTTTCACACCATTATAAAGTCAAAAAAATCGTAAGCCAAATCATCGTAAGTCGGGGACCATCTGTATTCATACTTCAAGACTTTTTTAGTGAATGAAGTAAAAAAAAAAATAAGGAATGCCTATTTCAGATTTTATCAATGGCCTACCAAAGCAGAAAGAGGTGGCAAAAAAATTAAGTCACAATATTATCTCTCCCTTTGCTTGCCATTCAAGTTTTTACTACATTTCTACATCCCTACTTAGGCCCAGATGTCCTGTGCTCCTTGTCACAGATACTGTTGGTGCCCTCTCAGATCCTCTCTACCATCTTCCAGCTGCTAGAGGTGTTGGCTGCCAATGGCCCACTCTTGCACCTTGAGTGGAGGTATGAACTGTGAATCACCCCAACCAAAGGTGATGACCCGTTTGCCCCTAATGACTTTAGTGTTCTTGTTTTTTTGGGCAAAACAGTCTGTCTGTGGTACAGTTGGTACTTCAGAGTTCTCTGTGGCATCAGGCTGAGACTTCACTTTTCCTGCACCCACATCCTTGTCTTCTTCTCCTAGTCCATCTTCTTTCTCACTCCCTTACAGATTTCCACCAATAAAGCATCCACACAAGAGTCCCATCTCAAGCTCAAGTTTTAGAGAATGGGACCAGATTTATTCCTTTAGCCAAAAATTAAGTGCTGGAGTTGGGAGACAGGCCAATTACCTCAGTCAATGTGCATAGCAAGTCTTCAAGGTTTGAATCATTCTGGTTTGCTGCTTAATTTTCCTTCATGACACAGCTCAAATGTTGTTTCCACACCTCCAAGGCTATCCTAGGCATAATTAGTCAGTTCCTACTCTTTATTTATATGGAAATTATATCCTTTGCATTATACATCAGTTTGTGGTATACTTTTGAGTCTTGACTGTGAATAACTTTCCAAAGGAAAAGGATACATTTGCTAGAATTTAAACTTCACAAAGGCAGAGATTTTTTTCCCCCCGTTGGTCTACCTTTTAATTAAAACCATGCTCTGACAGTTATAAACAAAGTAAGTAATAAAGCACTTCCCCCCATTAGGAAAGACCACTCCCACCAGTCTTGTTATGCCACTGTTTTTAGGTTTCACATCCAGGCTAATTTCTCAAGAAAGACATCCATGATCCTTTAGACCAAGTCTTCTGTTATGATCCTCAGGCAGAGATTTTTTTTTTTTTTTAAATTTACTTTGTTCACTAATAAATCCCAAATGCCTAGAAAAGGATCTGGGAAAACACACACACACACACACACACACACACACACACGCACACACACACGTTTTCTAGTGAATCAATTCATGTATATTAACCCCAACTCTAAGTATCATGCTTATCACAAGATAAGCATTTAATATTTATAGAGGAAAGAATATATGGAAAAAAGAGAAAAATCCCAAGAATGCTTTGTGACATGTAGATAAAACCTGAATTGCCTCAAGCAGAAAAAGTGTGGACCTGTAAAGTTTAAATAGCAGGGGTTTGTCTGAATTTCAAAAGGTTGCATTACAGAAAGGAACCTCCACATTATCCTGGCTCATGGCATTATCCCATCCTCCTTCTCTTTTCTTTTGTTTTCTTTTTTAAAATTAACTTTAATTTTATGTCTATCTTCTAATTTTATAACAAACTACTGAGATAAAAAAAAACCCAAATGTAAAAAATAGATATGTACTAAAAGCATAACTATTTTTAGATGACAGAGTAGTGAATAAGAAAGTTGGTTCTAGAAACAGACTATCTGCATTTAAAGTCTATCTCTGACACTTACCATGACTTTGAGTGAGCAACTTAACCTCTTATTGTCTCATTTTCCTTACCTGTAACTGATGGTAGTATTGTTACCCACCTTATGGTGTTGTTCTAAGATTTAAGTGTGTTAATTATTCAAGGTATTTAAGACATATTTCAGTAAGTGCTCAATAAGTGTCACCTATTATTACCAGTGACTGAACAGGAACTAACATTGGCTTAATGTTTACTAGGTGTCAAGCAGTGTATTGAGGGGTTTCACATATGGGTATTTAATATGCATCTTCCTTGGCTTTTCTATTTCCTCATCAGTGGAAATAATATTAATATCTATCTCATAGATTTGTGATAAGCAAATGAGACTGTCACTATCTTGTTTACCTATGTGCCTAAGAAATGTGTGTTAACATCTCCCTCTCTCCACTAATTCAAGCTAATATCAATCTTAGTGCACAGTTCCAATTTTTTTTTCAAATAGTTCAAGAAAGGGAGATAAAAATCTGTGACTTAACGAAGCTTTTTGCTTGTAGAGTGGAAAAAATCATTCTTTGAAAAAAGGCTTTGAAGTCAAGGGCCAGAGTCCAGAAATGATTAAAACAGTGAAGATGACAACTGACCAAACTGGAAGGGAATGATTCTATGATGTATGAGGCAAGAATCAAGGCTGCTAAACAGTGATGTTTCAAAGGCAGAACTTCTCTGCTTATTGCCTCTGCTTAAGAACAGAACAGTCTCCTTTATTTCATACCCAAAGAATAGCAGCTGATTTCAAAAGGAAATAACCGTATCTTTGGCTTTAGCTCCATTTGATTGCACAAATTTTGTAGCAAAAATTGACCACATTGAATGAACAAGAACTAGGTCATGCCCATCCCCAGATATTTTGTAAATCCTGCATCCAGTAGGCAACTTACAGAGGGCATGGCAATTCTCCAGGCACAAGACATCACATCCAAGTTTAAGAAAAAATTTCCTTATTTCATAATAATCACTGAGTCTGAGACTTGAAAGAGACCTAAGACTTCTTGTCTTTAACCTTAAGGAAAACGATTGGATACAGTGAGATTTTTTAACTTCATTATGAGAAAGATTTTTTTTTTTTTTTAATTTCCAGGAAGCTTTTTATTTCCAGGAAGCTTTGTTGTCCTCTGGGGACAGGGCATATGTTGGGGGAGAAGTCCTTGGGGCTGTGTAGAGACTGCTCTGATGGGTTTTTCTTCCTACCTATGCATAACACTCTAATGTCTGGACCTTCTAAAGCAAGGAATTACAGCAGACTTTGAAGGACAGAGTAAAGAAGGAGTAGGAAGGACTGTTTTCTTTTAAAAATTCTAGGTAAGAAAACATGATACTTTTTGGAATCTTGTTAAAATATGGTTAAGTTAGCATTCCCCCCACCAAGGCTTATCTATAATTTCTCCTGCAGCACTTTGGAGGAAGTTAGTATTTTTTAAAAATCAGACCCTCAAGTTTTGATATTAATTATTTAGGTCCCTACTTAGGAGATGGGAAAAATTGAATAGGATTATCATTTATCATAAATCAGACTCATTTTTCATTGAGTCTATGTCTCAGCTTTTCTTTCCCACAGTTTTTCACTTTCCTTGAAACAGGCTGCTTAGGCACTGTACCAGCTTTTTCAAGTTTGTTTTTCCTTAGGTATTTCTATTATAGTCACTATAAATCTCATCTAGTGATCAGTTATGCAAGTATAGTAATTTGTATCTGCCAGACCTTAAGAAATTTAATGAACAATCTTCCGAGTTATACTGGTTTTCATTTAAAAATTCAACTAATCAAAAAAAAAAAAAATTCAACTAATCAGAGGTGCTTGGCTGTCTCAGTCAGAAGAACATGCAACTCTTGATCTCAGGGCTGTGAATTTGTGCCCCACATTGGGTGTAGAGACTACATAAACAAATAAAATTGAAAAATAAAAATAAAAATTCAACTAATCATTTGTAATGTTTTAACAAAGAGCGAGTTAATATGCCTATTACAAAGACTGTATTTTCAACATTTGTCTTTATTTTTTTTATTTTTTATTTTTTTAAATATACATATTTTTAATTTGTATTTATTTATGATAGTCACACACAGAGAGAGAGAGAGAGGCAGAGACACAGGCAGAGGGAGAAGCAGGCTCCATGCTCCGGGAGCCTGACGTGGGATTCGATCCCAGGTCTCCAGGATCGCGCCCTGGGCCAAAGGCAGGCGCCAATCCGCTGCGCCACCCAGGGATCCCCAACATTTGTCTTTAAAAGCAAAAACGGATCCTAGGTTGTCAAGTCTCATGATCTGATTTTTGATTAAATGATTTGGTTATCTGACTCCAGGGTTAAAATATAGAAGCCCAAACTAGACATGATTGTAACTCTGTCAGAGTCACTCCAATAAAGACTATAGCTGCATAAAAATTTTTCCTACTTGTGAACATCTATTGCTTAGGTAACATTTAGATTTTTAAACGAAAGCATTACATTTATGAGTCACATTCAGCTTGTGCCTTGCTGTGATTCTATGATGTGTTTGGGTGGTACTTGAGATTAGCCAGACCGTTATTTAACTTTGTTGCCTACTTTTTCCCTTATGGCTGTATCTATATAGTACAAAAGAAAACTAAAGATGTGATAGTTGCTAATTTTATCAATGCAAGTGGAGAAACCACATAATTCAGGACAAAAATACAAAATCTATATATATTTTCATTGAGCTGGCTTGTAACTGTATGTAAAATTACAGAATAGTGGAAGCTGAAGGAGGTCTTAGAGATGATCTGATCTCAGTCCCTCATTCCCTCTGACAGAAACTGAGGATGGAGGGTCTCTGCGACTTGCCCAAAGTCACATAGTTAGTTAGAATTCAGATCTCCCCATAATACCATAATACCTCTCACAGCCTTGGGGATGAGTGGATTCCATTGCTCGATTTGGACTTGCGTCTCTCTCCCGTGGTTCTAAACACACTGCATAAATCTATTTTCCTGCCCCTCTCCTCAACCTCATTCCTTACCCACTTCCCTCTTTCTCTCCCACCCCCCTTCTCTACTGTCTCCTTCCATTCCTTCTCTTTGTGAAATGAGAGGTAAACTCAGTATAAGTCTGCTTTAAGTGGTTCCAGAAGTACAATTAGATACTCTAGATGTTTTCAGAACCAGGACTAAGGATTATTGCTGTATCAAATTTCAATATGTTGTGTACAGACTGTGAGGGGTTGCACATAGGGGTCCCTCTATGCAGAGAAGAAAAATATGGGGACGTCTAAAATTAGTAACTTGGGCTGAAACGTTACCATCAACTATGGTAGGTTTCATAAACTAAATGACTAAAGAGCTACCAGATAATGAAAGTCCAGAACTGCTAAAATTATTACAAAAGCTGTCATATCTAGGAATCTGTGAAAGACCATTACTGTGTCCTGAAGAAGAGGAAATGAAGATGCATCTCATCCCCTCACCTACCACCCCCTTCACTTCCTGATGGAAGCAGAGTGTTAAAAAACCAACTGAGAAGGTTTAACTCAATTGTGAAATTAATTTTAAAAATATTATTGTAATAAGAAAGGCCTATAAAAGTTGTTTGTGTTATATGCATGCACGTGGGTAAATAAATGCAATCCCCATCTCTTACTGGGACAATTCATTTTGCACTCATTGTGTGTTTTGGCTTCCTGGGGCCTGTCAAATTATGGCACTGCCCTGAGTGAAAAATTGCTTTAAAAATCGATAGCACTCACTGGAACACAACCAGAACTATATTGAAAAAGTAATATTTGTATTTGTACCGATTTTTCTCTCTTTAGTCAAAGAGGAGAAAGTTCTTTACTTTGTGGCAAAGAATGTAATAGCTTTGGCTATTCGAGGATATTGGGACAACAAGCAGTTAAAGAATAAAAAGATTCACAGTGAGTCTTGGCTTGCCTGGGATAGATACACAATCATATATGTTCCGCCTGCCATATAATACTCCCATTTGAAAGATTGTCTCCCTGAAGGCTTTCTCTCTTTTCTCCACTTGGTGTTTTTCTCGAAGAAAGCCATTTTCCAAGGCACACCTCATGTCTAAAATCTGCCTTCTACTATCTACCTTCTTTCAAAATGCTGTTTATGTGAAAGTACCCAGACTACATGCATATAGAAATCGTAGAGTAGAAGGGGGCTTTGGAAACCCCCCAGTAGTGCCCCACCTTAGATACAAGAATCCCCTAGAACACTCCTAGCAGATGGACAGACTCTGATTCAATGGGCCATTCCAACTTTAACAGTGACTTATTCCTGATATTCAGCTAAAATCTACCTACCTTAAGCTTTCATAGAGCTCTTTCTTCTAGAATAACACGGAGCAAAATATATCATAAATATATAGATTTTTTTGTACCAGACAGTCCAAAAATGCAACGATAATAGCTTCTTTGTTCAAGTTTATAAAATTGTTCTTTCCCTCTTTGCATGAAAAGCTAAGTTGTAGTTAGGTTATAATTTCTTCACATCAATCTTTTATGTCTCTATAAGCGGACTTTACCATTTTTCTGATAGCACTCTCCTCAAATTCACCAAGAAAATTATTTTGTAAGTCATAAGGCCTTTTGTCATTAACCATTGTTCTTTTTTTTTTTTTTTTTTTTAGAAAAATATTTTATTTACTTATTCATGAAAGACACAGAAAGAGAGAGGCAAAGACATAAGCAGAGGGAGAAGCAGGTTCCATGCAGGGAGCCCAATGTGGGATTCGACCCCGGGACTCCAGGATCACGCCCTGAGCCAAAGGCAGATGCTCAACGCTGAGCCACCCAGGTGTCCCCTAACTGTTGTTCTTGATCTTTTTTTGACAACTACTTTTTTTTTTTTTTTTTAACAGTGTTAACCTTTAATTGAGCTCTATACTCCAGAATAGAGTGATGGTTAAGGATGGTAAGATTCCCTAACCTTTTGTTTTCTGAAGTCTCTCCACCCTTTTTCGCTCCAGAAAATGGCTTACTGTAAAACACCCTTCTCCACATATTGCTGTACATTCTTCCTCATGATTCCCAGAAGACTTATGGATGACTCCTTTGTTTACTTGTAACGAAGCCAAACATGGCTCTTCCCCCCCTTTGCCTGCATCTGCTGACAAAGCCAGACACAGACCCTGCAACTGCCCCTTTTCTTTGTCTCATGAGTGGGTAGCCGAGATTAGAACTGTTTGTCCCTTTGAAACACGCTAGACACAGAGATAAACAAATCCTGTTCAGCTGACTGTACTTCTGCTGACTACACAACAACCCCAATTATAAATCACCCCACCTGTAACTTGACTAGACTACTTCTCCCTATAAGTCTAAGGGAAAACCACCCCCTACCAAGTCACTATGATCTTGGGAGCTGGAGTCTCTATTGCAGTAACTTAAATAAAATAATATTTAATTGTTGGTGCATTTTTTTGTTTCTTAAAACATTACTTTAACTTTTTTTTTTTTTAAGATTTCATTTATTTATTCATGAGAGACACAGAGAGAGAGGCAGAGACACAGGCAGAGGGTGAAGCAGGGTCCATGCAGGGACCCCAATGGGGACCTTGATCCCAGGACCCCAGGATCACACCCCGGGGCCAAAGGCAGGTGCCAAACCACTCAGCCACCCAGGGTCCCCTACTTTTTTTTTTAAACTTTAATGAAGACTGTGTTCTGCATTTATTTCAGCTGTTTCCTACATTTTCTTTTGCCATTATGGGTCTAGTTTTTATTCCCTGTCCCTTAACATGACTATAATTCAAGAATGAATTTTCCATATTTTTGTAGACTCTGCAACAGAAAACCCATTCTTTCTAATGACTTCAAGCCTGACCTCATAACCAGGTAGCTACCCAATTTATAGCACCACCATCATATTATTAATCTTTATACCTCATTGAAAGCATAATACTTTCTTTATGACAAAACTTTAATGTCTCCTGGGGTCATAGACATTAAGTTCCAATTTCTACTGCCAAATATTTCTCTATGTCCTTGGCTCTACTCCTGGTTCCAATCCTACATCTCAATCTATACTGGACAGCACACAATCACTATTACTACAAATATAACCAGGGTGGCCTTATCATTCCTTAAAATCCTCTCTCTATATATGCACCTATTTATATCTGTCGATATAAATGGGAGGGAGTATCGGTAGGTAAGAATAATTTAGTATCTGAAGTATATAGTTAAAGGCGATGGTCAAAAAGGAGGTCTTCAAGAGGAGTGGTCAACAAGTGTTGGTGGCCAGGATACAGAGACCATGGACATGTGGAGAAGTCAATTAGCCAGTAATGGGGCCCTCTGATCATGGATTCTAGAGCAAGATTTCCATCTCTAAGAGGATAGATGAGAATAAGGCAGAGCTGTAGTCCCAGAGAAACCAGAACACAAATGAGATGAATGAGACAGGGACTTAGGTAAAGCAAACCCAGCATATGTCTAGTTAATGGAACTGTTCCTAAATAGGAGACCAATTACTGGTGTTTGGGCAAACTTGACTTGATGCTGAGCTAACTGGGTGCTTTTTAAATTTACCTAGTCTAGCAATGAGATGTCCCTTACATTATCTCTCTTTCAGATTTCAGATTGAGTTCTATGCCTGCTCCTGGAATTGATGTCATTCTCATTCCTAGACTAGGTAAATTTAAAAAATTTTTTTGGTCAATGTCTCACTACCATTTTGCTTAGGCATGTTTAACTCTTGCACTCTATCTGACCCACATGTTTTTGCCGTCACTGCTGATTCAGGTTACAAAATTTCCAAAGAGTAATAGAGAGGCTTTTTCTAAAAATTTTATTTAAATTCAATTTAGTTAACATATAGTGTATTATTAGTTTCAGGGGTAGAATTTAGGGATTCATCAGTTCCATATAACACCCAATGGTCATTCTTTATTTAACATCAAGTGCCCTCCTTTATGTCCATCACCCAATTACCCCATCTCCCACCCTCCTCCCCTCCAGCAACCTGTTTCCTATAGTTAAAGAGTCTCTTACGGTTTGCCTCCCTCTGTTTTTATCTTACCTTTTTTAAATCTTACCTTATTTTTCTTTTCCTTCCCATATGTTCATCTGTTCTCTTTCTTAAATTCCACATTTGAGTGAAATCATATAGTATTTGTCTTTCTCTGACATTTCACTTAGCATAATACCCTTTAGTTCCATCCATGACATTGCAAATGGCAAGATTTCATTCTTTTTGATGGCTGAGTAATATCCCATTTTGTATACATAATAAATTTATATATATACATTGATATACACCCACCGTATCTTTTTATCCATTCATCTATTGATGGACATCTGGGCTTTTTCCATATTTTGGCTATTGTGGACATTGCTGGTATAAACACTGGGGTGCAGGTACCCCTTAAAATCACTATTTTTGTATCTTTGGGATAAATACCTAGTAGTACAATTGCTGGGTCATAGGGTAGTTCTATTTTTAACTTTTTTGAGGAACCTCCAAACTGTTTTCTAGAGTGGCCACACCAGTTTGCATTCTTACCAACATTTTAAGAAGATTCCGCTTTCTCCACATCCTCACCAACATCTGTTGTTTCCTGGGTTTCTAAACCTGACAGGTGTGAGGTAGTATCTCATTATGGTTTTGATTTGTGTTTCCCTGATGCCAAGTGATGTTGAACATGTTTTCATGTGAGTAGAGGCTTTTAAACTCATCCGGGGGCCTGGGTCATCTTGTCTCATGTTGAGACTAAAAGCAAGAAAATACTAGGGATAAGAAAGATCAATTGGGAGTTAATTTTGTTTTCTAGGTGAGATTTTGATGAGCTCTTAGAAGGAGAACTGGAACTCAGGAAGACGTAGTAATAAGTTTGGGGATAAAGATAGCATTGAAAATATTTAGAAGATACAGGAGAAAATGAAAAAAATATTTTTGATTGAAATAATTTGACTATAAATTATAATATAGAAAGAAATTCTATGGATTTTCAGCACCTTCCAGCCAAGAACTACCTAGAACACCTGTAGTTGAACAAAGTTGGACATGTTTGCTCCTAGAAAACAGACAGGGAAACCATGAAGCATCAAGTAAGACAGGGTTAGAAAGGAGTTATCTGGACTTGTGCTAGGGGATTTGGAGTTGGATTTAAGGAAGCAGAGCTTTGGTCTGAGTTGGATGCTATCATGAAACAGGAGTCATTTTATGATTGGGTATCTGAACAGACATTATCCAGAAGGAATTAGGTGAGTATCAGCACTCACATAGAGAAATATTTGGTCATTTTATGGTTTAGACAATCCCCATAATTAGTCTGTGTTCAGACTTGTCTTGGGCCATCACACAAAGTCTGATACTGGCATCTATGGAATTGGTTATGTCAATAGGAGACTACCAAGGTCTATCTGTGAGGGCCAGTCCAGTTCCTGGTTGTCAGGAGCTGCTTTTCACTTTCTCAGAAGAAAGGAGATCAAACTTGACTTTCCTAAGATCTGATGTGTTGCTGTTAAAGCCCTTCCTCGTGTGTCCCTGTATCCCACCCCCAAGTTTTCCATCTGGTAATACTTAGGGATGTTTGATTCCCCTGAGCATTGGAGAAAGAGAAATTACACTGATTGCCCAGAGACGATGGAAGATTCTAACTCAATCCAGTGCCATCAGCTAAAGCCTATCCTGAAATGCTTTCACTGGCTCTTAAAGATGCTTATGGCTCCCAATAGACTAGTGGCACTGTTTTCTAATTTAAAATATTTTAATTAAATAAAATCCTTGGTGAGGAAGAAAGAATCCAGATCGAGGTCTGTCACTCAGGTGTTTTCGCACTTCACTGATGTGACAAGACACCAAGTTTGGCTTTTCTACCCTCTCTCTCTTCCCCTCCTCCCTTTAATGGCCTGTCAAAAGGAACTTCCATTCTGTGTTGGCATTAATGCCTGCTGTAAATAAAGAGGAAATGAGAGGAAAGA
Source organism: Vulpes vulpes (assembly GCF_048418805.1). Classification (NCBI taxonomy): domain Eukaryota; kingdom Metazoa; phylum Chordata; class Mammalia; order Carnivora; family Canidae; genus Vulpes; species Vulpes vulpes. Next base: position 117,197,270 of record NC_132780.1, on the reverse strand, counting down.
GGAGGAGGGAAGAGAGGGGTGTGTATGATAGAAGCTAGATTTGCAGCTCAATTGCAAGGCATCTCTCGGTGTCTAGACACCAGCTGCCTGGTAACCATGGAAACCCACTAACTTTGGCTGATGGGCTGAGGAGTAATGGCTCTCAGGAGATCCGGTGGGAACATGGTGGTGGGGGTGGAAGAAGGAAGGTGGGAGTAATGGCCGAGAGTGTTAGAGTAGTACCAGAGAAAGCAAGAGCAAACAAAACTCTCTTTGTGAAAGGGTGGCATTAGCCTTGTTACCGGTTTTCTCATGCACATTACACACATGGTGACAAGGTATAAATCTTCCATACCCAGCAGGTGTCAGGACACAGGTTGCTAAAGATGAATAGCCGAGCTGGAACGATTATATTCCCATCAACCTCCTGCCAGTGCCAAAGTACTTCCTCAGTAAATGAAAGCTTTCCACAGTAAACAGACACAATCAACAATTGTCTGTGGAGTCTCGGGAGTAGGAGATTCCAATCCTCAAGACTAGCTGCCACTTTTACAAGCCCTCAGCAATGAAGATTAATCACAGTATACCTGAAGTGTCCTCCCTGCCTACTGCTCCCACATTCCCTTGTTAGATGCAAGGGCTGGGCCGCTGTTCAAATAAAGGATGGTGGTGGGAATGAGTAAGAAATGGAGAGTTACCAATCCAGAGCAAAATCATCAATCATACAAATATATTTTGTTCTTCATTCATTAACCGGTTCCTATCATCCAAGGTTTCCAATCCAAAGATTTTAAAGCTTTTCAGTTGCATGCTCAAATCCTAGTCCCTTCCACCACCCATTCCTTCTGGATAGGAATTTTTAGGCAGCACTACCCCCACCCTCTCATCACCTAATTTTATCCCCAGCCTCACACCCTACCCACTTGTCTCCATTCCACTCCCTTGACTGAGTGCTACCACAGACAAACATGCCCCCAGGGACCTTCAGGCTCTTTGCTCCTACAGAACAGTCCTTTCTCACCAAAGTTCATCACAGCTATACAGACTTGATTTTATTGCCTCTGAGTGTTTTGTCTTTATTCAGGCAACTCTGTCTCACAGTTAGACTCTAATAGAAGACGTACAGGTTTTATTAGAGGTAGTATCGGGGTCACAAAACTGCTTTCCAATTGTCCAAAGCTTATAGATGGTGTGGAGGTTAATCCTTGCCACTCTGACCAATCAAAACCAACAGAGATGCCTGAATATATACTTATACACATATAGTCTGAAGATCTGTATACAGTGGTTCCTCTGAAGAAATGCCCCTAAGTGAGAAAAAAAATGCCCCAATCATTGTCATATTGAGCTATAATCAACATTAGGCAAATTCAACATACTTGAAAAAGGGCTACTAAGAGATAAATGCTGACTTAACTATAATTTATGATAAATAGAACATTTCAATCCACTAAGGACTCTTTATTAGACATAAAAGCTTCCATGACTTTGATTGGATGATTTCACATGAGAGAAAGGCAGCTCATTCCTAAGCAAAGGTGTGTTTTTGTCAGCAATTTCCAATCAGGGCAGAGTTCCTAGTGATTCTGAATTGCTAAAATGATTCTCAGCTTTTAGAGACATGTCTTTGCATGGGGAGATGAAACAGATTTTTGCCCTCTGCCCTGTGCTCCATGTAGGAAATGACTGTGAAGCAGTGACACTAGGATATGGAGCTGGTCCCCTGGTGCCACTGACACAGCTTAGTTATAGTCACTGTCCAGTTACCAACATCTCTGGTCAATAGGAGAGATGGTATCACATGTGAGAACTCTTATGAGGCACCAAGGAACTTGTAGGGGCAAAGGAAGATGGAGGAACATCTGCCCATGTGGCAGAGGAGAAGTTTCTTTAGTGGCAATAAGGAGTGAACCAATTGAATATGACAGCGATTTGGGGTCACCTTTGCCACCTTTGCATTGACCATCAGGATTACTCAGCTACCCTGTTCGCCCAAGTATGTATCATCTTCCTCACCTGTTGAATCATGCACATCTATTGAGCACTCACTGTCTGTTCTAGTTGCTGGGGATACGGCAGTGAACACAACAATAATGAAACAAACGATCCCCTCTCCTCATGGAAGTTAGCATATAGCATGTCCGGTGACACAACAGAGAGATAATAATGGGGGGAAGGAGAATAGAGAATGCTGGGATGAAGGTGGGGTGATAATGTCAAACAGGAGAGTTGGGGACTAGATGATATGAGCCTCAAGAGGAGGGAGATTTCCAGGCAGAGGAACAGGAAGTGCATACAGCTTAGCTGTGAGCACACGTGGTTGCTGGAGACGTAGCAAGGGCGCGTTAGTATTGCTAGAATAGAGCAAGAAAGTGAGAGTAAAAGAAGATGAAATCCAAGCAGGGACCTAGAGGGACGTTAATTGCGGAGGGCTTCAAGGCCATTTTAAGACTGTGGCTTTTGTTGAAACCAGATGGGTGTTAGACAAATTGAGATGGGCTCATGTTCTAGGATGTATTTTGAAGGTGGAGCCAACAAGATTTGCTGACAGACTTAATATCATTAAAAAAAAAAAAGAAGAAATTCAGGGATAATTCCAGGATACATGGTCTGAGCCTCAAGAAAAGATGGGCCTGCTATTTCTTGAGAAGGGAAAGACTCAAGAAAGAGCAGGTTCAGGGAGAAAAGGCAGGAGTTTGGTTTTTTTAAATATTTAGTTTTGGGTGTTTATTAGATATATTAGTTGAGATGTAGAGTAAGCAGTTGTCTGGAGTGGGGACAGAGGTCTGGGCTGCAGATGGAACATTGGGATTTACCAGATTGTAGACAATAATTACAGACGTGATCCAGGAGAGATCACCAAAGGGCTAAACATGAATGGAGAAGAGGAGGTCCAAGACTGGCTGTGGGGTACGCCAACATTTAGAAGCTAGGGGACGAAGAAGGAAGGGCAAAGGAAACTGGAAGGGAATAGCCAAGACGTGAGAAGAAAAATCAGGAAGAGATAATGTGCTGGAGGAGGAGTAATGAAAGCATTTCAAAGAGGAGAAGGCGATCACCTACCAAATGCTGTTGGTAGGCCAAAGAAGATGAGGTCTTAGAATTGACCCCCGGATTTTAGCAAATTAGAGGTCATTTGGGACTTGGCAAAAGTTGTTTCAGTGCAGGGTGGGAGGGTAGGGGTTATTGTTGTGCATTCAAGAGAGATCAAGAAGAAAATTGTAGAGAGTGAGTGTAGACAATTCTGGTTAGGAAACACAGACTCAAAGCCTAGACAGCCTGAGTTTAAATCTAGAAACTACCACTTCCCAACAAGTTTTTTGTTTATTTTGTTTTGTTTTGTTCTGAGAGCAGGGAGGGGCAGAGGCAGAGGGAGAGAGAATCCCAAGCAGCGTCCATGCTCAGCAGCTCGGAGCCCAACACAGGGTTCTGATCTCATGACCCTGAGATCATGACCTCAGCCACAATCAAGAGCTGGACACTTAACCGACTGAGTCACCCAGGTGCACCCCCAACAACTTATATAACTTTTCTGTACCTTGATTTCTCTATTTAAACAATGGTGATAAAGTACCAACCAACCTCATAGGGTTGTTGTATGGGACATATAAAATGCATAGATGACATGCTAAGTATTAACAAAAAGCAGGCTTTAGCATCGCTTTTCTCAATCCCCAAAAAGATAGGGTCCTTGTAAACGAGTTCTATTACCAGTTCTGGAGACGAAAATCATAAAAATTATTTGAGCAACTATGACGAAAGTTCTGCTAACCTTGATCTACTCTCAGTGCTTTGTGACAGATTTGGATCGAACTGCCCAAAGGGAATCTCATATTTCATTTTCCACATAGTGGAACGTTCTGGTTTAGCAAAGACAGTTTAATAAACTACACAGCGATCCAGAATATTTAGTGAGCTTGAGTTTTTCCAAGCATTAATCTTCTCTAACTCTGAAAGATCCCCGAAGATTTTTTTTTCTGATCCCATTAAGTTTCAGGGATGGTGCATCTAAAGTACTTCAAAATATATAAAACTCGACAGTGTCACGGCATTGATACGTCTAGGCCACAAAAACAGTTCATCTGGCATTCAGATGTCAAACAGACATCTTTATCAGTTAACTCTTCTGCATTACAATAAAAATTGACATTTGTGTAATGATCCTGAAGCATTTTATGACTATGATGACTATATTTCTAATGTTGTGTATATTTTTTTTATGTCCCAAACCTCTCCCAAATGGAAATCCAATTACAATTGGATTCAGATGGCAATTATTAATCAAAACATTTGATTAATCAGAATGTTCCATTCCCCAATCACACTGGAGAACATAGAATTTACTGTAAATGTGCTGTTCCTTTTCTATCTTGAGGACACTCGAGTTAAATAGTAAGGGAAGAATAGAAGTAATCATACAGTGGGCGCGGAAATGAGGCCCTGATGTACTGACGCTCTAGCCGCGTGGCCTAAGATTAAGTTGTTAACTTCTCTTACTTCCACATAAGGGACAATGATGCTGCTAATCAAGGGTCATAGCAGAGACCCTTGTACCTTGGCTGGTATGAGACAAGTAAATGTTCTCTGTATTGTTACCAAGAGCACTTTTATTGTTGCTGCTGCACTTGTTCAACGGTGAGGACCTAATAAGCAAGCACCAGACCAAAGACTGAGCAATTCAGAGCTATCAGATATGCGTTAGATGCAAATATGCATTGGCTTCACATGTTAATTAAGGCTTGAGTTAATATTAGAAATATAGAGTCACCATTGTCTTTGTGAGGAAGCTTCAATTAATTATAGGAGCTCAATAAACATACGGGGCGTGTGATACATTCATATGGATCTACTCCAGATGGAGGCTTATAGGGTGGGGCTGGAAAAAAACTGTCTCCACTTTGATTTCTGGGCTGCCTGCACCAGCAGCCACAGCCACAGCCACTCAAGGCGTCAGGGATGCTCACACAGCCTCCTGAATGACTGCACCCCCCAAGTGACAGGGGGACAAATGGCTGCTGTCTCACCACACGTCTCCCCTTCCCATCTCCTCCATCCTCCCGCCAGCCCACCAGGCACGTGCCAGCAATGAGCTGCCTGCCTCCCTGGGATCCTCAGCTCCATTAATAAGCCCTGCAAGGCTGATAATTGGCGATCTGTGGAGCCTGCAGGCTTTCAATAAGCCAGGTTGTTATGGAAACCAGAGGCGGACCTCCACGTCCCTGCTATTGATCCTAAAAAAATAAAATAAAATAAAAGTGGAGTGCTGGAAGTGACCATTTCATCCACTTCCCCCATCGTTTTAGTTCAGAAGTTTGCCTCCAGTCTGCGCACAGGAGAATTCACAACTCTTCTTTGGCTTCCTTCTCACCACTCCCCCCTCACCCCCCTTTCTTAATTACAACTGAATGTGTTTTCACATCTAGCAAAAAAATCAGCTGAGCAGGGTACTACAGCAACCCCAGTGCAGATATTCTGAATTCACTCTAACACCATGGCCTTCATTCTGATTGTTTGAGCCAAGGAATCAGTGATGGGTATCGATGCGCTTTACCCACTGCTAAAAATAATTAATTAATTAAAAATAAATAAATAAACAAATAAATAAAATGAACAGGATTTTTTTTTTTTTAAAAAAGGTCTGTCACTGGCCTCCCAGGAGGTATTGCTCTGCAGCAAGATGGCCAGCACCCACAATGAGTCATGGTATTGTGTTCCATGGAAAGGACAGTCCAGCTCCCAAACTGTCCAGCAAAAGGAGACAGTTTTCTTGGAGGACTTTTAAAAATCAGCTGACAACCTCCTTGCAATAAAAATCCGATTACTGCTTTTGGTTAATGAATTCAGGCATGATGCCAGAGCCCACCTGCCTGGATGGCTGTAAAGAGCACTAGAGGGATCCAGCCTGGAGGCTGCTGTGGGCTCAGAATGAGGGACCCAGCCCCCCCCCCCCCCCCCCAAGCTGCAAGGCCCGGGGCACCATTGTTTCCTGCTGAGCTTCCCTCCTCTGCCCAGCAGAGGGCACCAGCGTAATTCGGTTCCCAGGCACGGCTCCTGGGCGGACCCTAAATCCGGGATCCCTCTCCAGGAAGAAAGGCAGGTGACAGGGCGGATGCCATCAGCAGGGTTGGCACGACCTAATTGTGCCACGGTCCTACTTTTAGACTGTCCTGAAATCAGTTTTTATATTTTAGTCCTTCAGAAACGATTAAACAGCCTAAATACTGTTCATTTAAACTGCTTTAAGGAATAAACTAAAAGTTCTAGTCTTTGAAGTGACTTAGTAAGGGTAGATTGTGCTCTGTATCCATCTTGCAGAAACCCCAGAGCCCTTCTTGGAGAAAAGTGATATAATATAATAAGGCGAAACCACCAACCATCCTCTAGCCACCCTCTATTCACTTTAATCACCTTAAGGGTTTTTTTTTTTTATTGTTTTATTATTATTTAAAAAAAATTTTTTTTACCTTAAGGTTTTTAAATAAGGTCCTGCGTATCCACCGTCCCCACATGCACACAAACTACTAGGGCCCTTATCCTTACCAATGCTTACTCCATAGTGACGTTGATTTCTTTCCTGAGGACACTACCCACCATCCTGACCTCTAAATTCCTTCTTTGCAATTATAAACTGCAGCTTGCAAGCAGACATATGGTTCTTTACTAATCCTGAGGTTTTTTTTTTTTAAAGGCCCTTACTTTTTTTTTTTTCCTCAACCAGATTGTAACTTTCTTGACAGCAGATATTCACTTGTATCCATCTATATCACCCATCGTGCCTAGTGCAGCATGGAAATTATACATATTAAAAATAAAAATTAATTGAATAATAGGGAAATTCAGTTTTGGGGACATCTGGGTTTACTGCCTCTCTTCTGATACTCATTGTGTGACCACGGGCAGACCATGCAACCTGAACCCCTCCCTGAGCATGTTTCATCTTTCATTAAAACCCACATCTACACAAACTCTCCTGAAGACTGCTTGAGTACAATGGATCTTAATCTTTTTGTGTCATGGTCCCAGCTGAGTATCTGATGAAAGGCGAGGATACAAAAATGTCATCCATATTTATGTATAATATAACATGTTGCAAATGATTTCAGAAGATTCAGAAGGACCCTTTTGGAGCCCACCCATTTTGCAGGTCTAGGTGATTTTTAAGTTTCTTTTTAGGTCTAAGAATGTAAGACTAAAGTCCAAGAAGTTACAGTTTATAGCTGGTATCTACCTAGAAAGAGTGTATTAATGATTTCCCTTAAGGGACCCCAACAGTGTCTGATGAATCCCTAGATGGCAGTTTCTGAGGGACCAATTACATGGAGCCTAAATTAATCCTAACATCACTACCTGTGGCCTTGGCTGATTTCCAGGCTCAATCATTACGGATAATGTAAGGACTCCGTAATCTTGCTGAGCTACAGGTAGGCCAAATAGAATAGTCTCTGACTCCCAAAAGAGATTACAAATCATTATGTGTCTCTCTTGCTGGCCATAAAACATGTCCTATTTGCCCATTAATTTCCTTTATAAAAATCAGAGGTATAATGCCCTGAGAAGGAAAAAAAAAAAAAAAAAAAGTCTCCTGACAGCTTTAGCTGAAAGGAATCAGAAGCAATGGTGACTTTCCATTGGGCACCTACTATGTGTTCAGTAAAATACCATAGTGGGTGCTTTACATGTGATCTATATAATGCTAACAACCACTAAGTTCAGCAATGAGGATATTATATTATTTCAGAGAAGATAAAACTGATGTTGAGCTAGTGGCATAAAGCTGGTTAGAGACCAGGCCTTTCATTCAGACGCTGATAGGCCCAATTCTAACACCTGTGATCTTCCCCTTGCACCGCAAGTCTCTAAGGGAGAGTTGGCTAAATCCACAGCTGTTGCAATTCTCTGTCTACTGTTACAGTATCCATTAAGCAATATATTTTTCTTTTGTGGTATTTATACACTCTTTGAGATGCTTTACTTTGGATTGCAAAAAAAAAAAAAAAAAAAAAAAAGATTGTCTTTATTTGCTGGATAAATCTCTTCCACTATTTTACCTATGGACAGATGACAGATAGATAATCCTTGCTTCTCCCACCTCCAATTTGAAGATCTGCACAGGGGATCGCCATATGGGGAGAGGGGAGCATTGAGAACTATTTATTTCAGATTATCAGAAGAGAGGGAAGACAAAATGATGTTCAATGAGGACCTACACTGGACCAGGTTCTCGAAAAATGTCACATTACTAAATCCTCACAACAACTGAGGGTCGCGTTACTACCTCCATCTTAGGAATGAAGAGATTGGGGGTTAAAGGAAATCATAAAAGCCACACAGTGAGAGAAACCCTGGGGATGAACCCAGGTCTCAGTGCTCTCTGCCTACGGGGCATTTTATATAAAAAATATTTCTGAAACATGCCTTGGAATCCATAATGAGGTCGTTTGTAAAGAGCCATCCATTTAAACTTGTAGGGTAATGAAGCTCAATTCCTTTTTCCTTCTGCTGCCTGGAAGCAAGCAGAGGCAGCGTTTTTGGTGGCAGAGGTTGCGCTGGCTGGGGACTGAGGCTGTAGAAGGACTAACAACAGTGAGCTGGGCTGGGGGCTGGGGGCTGGGGAGGGGCATCTCCTTGGGGAGCGGCCCCATCTGCCACTTAGATCTGGTCACAGACAGAAAATCCATTTGCCAGGGAGCTCTTCAGGCCTGCTATTTGTGAAGTCAAGAACAGAGAGCCCTAGAGATGGGAGACAGTTTCAAAACCATATCCTCTTATCAGAGAGGAAGGGAAATGTGTCCTGCCCACTCCAGAGAGCATGTTCAATCTAGAGCTACTGAGTCCTTCATCTCCTGGGGCCTAGATCTGTGCCTTTCCTCTGCTCTTCCCTGCCCCTCCCAGTCCTGCTTCTCCCATGCTTCATGCTTCCCTCTCTTCCTCTTTTCTACCTTCTCTTCTTTGTCTACTTCCTTTCTCGTTCTTTCTGGTCCCCTGATACTTTCATTTCTGGTCCTCATCTACTTTTCCACTCCTTTTTCCCTCTCCTATCTTCCAGACTCTCTTATTCTTCTTCCCTTCCACTTCCTCTTTGCTCTTTGTTCAGTGAAGGGTCCCTACCCACAACCTACCGGGTTTTCCTAGGAGCCCAAGCTTCTTTTCATACTTCAACCAATTTCCCTTCTGAGCTAAACATCCAGATGCAAAGTGTCTGGGTGCCTGGATGATATTCAGAAGGTCATCGAAAGGAGGTTCCTGATTTATAAAGTCTAAACAAGTTGGGCTATAAGTAATAAAACTGGATTTGCCTTAAAAATTCTTAATTTTTATTGTGGGTCTTCAACTTTGAAAACTGAAATGATTCTGCCCCCTTTCTCAAGCTGCTTACGAAAAGAAATCTATCCATAGGTGCAATTCATGTTATTGGTCCATCAGTGATGTCCATCGAAGGTTATTTATGTGCCAGGCTCCATCCTGAGGACTGGAGCTACAGGCTTTTCAAGTGCTGAGTCCCTGCCTTCAAGGAATGGGAAGTCTAGGGAGAGGAAGAGAAATAAGTCATTTTTAGATAAATATAGTCATTTTAGGCACTGAAAATGACATGGAGAAAACAAAATGGGTAAGGTGGTAGAATGGATGGGGCTGGCCAGGGAGGGTGGTACTGTTCTGGTCAAATGGTCGAGGGAGTCTTCTCTGAGCAAGTGACTCCAAATGGAGACCCAAGCGCTAAGAGCCAGCTAGGGAAGACTAAAGGAGAAAGCAAGTGCAAAGTCCCTGACATAGGAACAAGTGGAGTGCGTTCTAGAGAAACTAAAAATGTCATGTGGCCAAAGTAGAGTGAAAAAGGACAGAGTAGAAAGACATCAGATCAGAGAGGAAAGCAGAAATCAGATCATATGGGGCCTTGTAGGCCATCGTAATCCATTACGTTTCATTCTAAAGGTAAGTACTGGAAGGCTTTATCTAGGGCATTTGTATAGATAGGTGTACATTTGTAGCTTTGTATGAGTGGTCTTCAGAATAATCTATTAGACCAGGACACCTGGGTGGCTCAGTGGGTTGAGTGTCTGTCTCTTGGTTTCAGCTCAGGTGATGATCTTACAGGTATGGGATTGAGCCCCATGTCTGTTCTGAACTCAGTGTGGAGTAAGATTCTCTCCCTCTGCCCCTCCTGCTCCCTCTCTCTAAAATAAATAAGTAAATTAAAAAAAAAAAAAGGATAATCTATAGAAATTACAAGAAGAAATCAAAGCCCCTCAAACTCTAAGCCTAAGATTATCATGACATGATTGGATCTACTCCTTTTATCCACCCAGGTTGCTTCACATTGTGATTTTAATCATTCAAGTCACATTTAGGAAGTTAATCTCTAGAATAAAATAAGAACTGGCCCCATTGCCCATGGGTGTTTTCCTTTTAGGTATCCTTTTAGACAGAGGCACAAATTTATTATCCACTACAGCTAAAGAGTGGAAGAAAGAAGCGTCCAATTTTTTTTGGATTTTTTGAGACAGATGATGGTCTTAGCTTTCTAAAGATATTTTTAAATAGATATTTCAAAACTAAATAGATGGAATTCCTTAACTGGTAACACATCACAGAGGATGTTTTGTTTATATAATTATAAATTTTATAATTATAATTATAAAATTGGAGTAGAACTAAAAAATATTATTGCATTATTATCCTTAAAAACACAGAAGCTTCAGATGCAGTAATTTTACTTAGTTTTGATTAGTAACCCTGGGTAAGTTGCCTAACTTCCATTTGTTTACAATTTGCAATATGAGCAAATTCTTACAGATTTCAACAATTTGGACAACTCCTATTTGAATGTGAACAACTAGAATTTGAACAATTCCTATGATATATTTGGGAAGATCATCTGTTGGTAAAATAAACAATTCAGGCTATGTATAGCGTGGATGCCTGAATGAAAAGATGAGCTCTGAATTATGCTCAGTCAAGTCTGAATCATCCCATAATTCAAGGACTTTTGAAATTGGCCTTAAGTTTAGAACAGTAATTTTCAGTAATTATTAGTTAGAATGTCAAAAATTTTACCAAGATCTAGAAAGGGTTAGTGGGGGAAAGGGGATTATGGGATAGTGGAGGAGCTGGATCTTTGCCAACCTGGCTCTGCAAGACAACCCAATTTCCAGAAACCACTTCTGAGGTGCTACTGCATGGAATTTCAGGGCTCCAAAGAACACAGTTCAAAATCCACTGGTTTAAGGTTTTCAAACAAGGTTTTAGAAACCTTTTTCTCGGGTTTGTTCTTTATAAATTTTGCATGACTTCAATACTGTTTAGAATCAAAATAAAATAGAACATTGTTTAATATACCCAACACCATGCTGAGAAGTTACTCTGACCAATTCTGTGTCTAAACAGTTGGACTGTAATGAGGGGATTGTATGTTGACCCTCTAAATAATACACATAATCTACTACTAAATCAATATGGCTCCAGTTATCCATACTCGTGGGTAAAGACCGTCTGAGTGAGTGAGATCAACAGGTTTGGATCGGACATTGACCACATCCTGGCCATGTGTAGAAAACCAGTAAGAGAGAGATTTCTTAATATATTTTTCAAACTTACACTTCAGAGCCCAGCGAAGGTCCATTTAGAGGGGAAGGATAGAAGCAGAGCAGAAGGAGCCCTGGGCCTCATTTCCCTCTGCCATTCCCAACCAGATCAACTCTGGGGGTTTTGTATAGATATATTTGAAACTCGTTTGGACAAATGGTGCCCTGGCTAAAAAGTTTCAAAACTTCTGTCCTCAATAATTATTCACTAATCTGATCCTACCTCCTGTGACCTCATTGCTTCACAATGCTCCTCCTAGAATTAAAAGCATCATGCTCACCAAAAATTAGTATGAGGAAAGGAGAGAGGCAACCATTTCTCTACATTAAAGGTTAGAGAAGGCAGCATGGTCATGGTTCAGTATGAACCCAGAATTCACTTCTGAAAAGATAAAAAGTCTTTCAATTAACTAAAAAGATGCAGCTGAGATCACACTTCTGAGGGCAATATTAAATATATATATATCAATTCCTTCCGTAGCAACTGTTTTCCTGGTTGTATAGCAGGTACGTTTGTTTCTAAACCTCCCCCTTTTCCTTAACCACTGATAAGTGTACAATGTGTAACAGAAATCACTGCAAATGTTTAAAGCTAGTTCTCAAGGCATATGATATGTGTACGCATATAAGTTTGTGAGTGTTGTAGATCGATATTTATGTGCTTCTATACGAACACGCTGTTTGGGAGCTGACTACTGCTCCAGTATTTTTAGACTCCACCAAAAGTAAAGTTTATTAAATTATTAGGATATATTCATTTGGGATCCACCAAAAGTAAAGTCTATTAAATTATTAGGATATATTCATTTGGGATATGATGGAGCTGGCTCACATTGGCTACTGAAAGTAAGTTGTTAGCAACATTTCCCATCTGTGTGTTCAGTGACAGCACATTGATTGGTAGCCTGAAATCAGCTATGATGGGAGTATTTATACCACAGAAATTGGCAAATACTATAAATCAGGGCTTTTTCAAAATGGTTTTTTTGTTTTGTTTTGTTTGGTTTGGTTTTGTTTTGGAGAGCCAGTTTACTAGTACATCAATCACTGCAGATATCTGATAAGGCCATCAGTCGTGAACGATTTATGTTTTGGGTTTGTTTTTTTGTTACACTGTAACATATATCCATGTGCAATCATCAGGAAACTCGGGACAAATGGCCAGACAATGACTAAAATGAAGATAGGGGGAGAGTGGGAAAGAGAGACATTATTCTATAAGGCCTGAAAATGTGATAAATGCTCATTCTAATTCATCTTTCAAACTAATCCTATGGTGTAGACTTCTGATGTGATCCAGCCAGAGTTCCCAGATTAATTTGAACATGAAAAACTATTTATTCACTTATTGTGTGATACTCTTGCAAGAGCCTGCTTTATCAGGATGTCAGGAAAGCGGAGAAGGGTTTCTGCTTATAGAAGTTCAAGAGAACTGGACATTACATGTAACTGATGAATTACTGAAAACTACACCTGAAACTAATGATGTACTATATGTTAGCTAATTGACTTTAAATGGAAAAAAAAAAAAGTCCAAGAGCAATATGTAATTTGACAACTGCGCCAACCTTGTATCCAGACCACACTCAATGTAGTACAAAAACGGTGTTACATCTTAAAAGTCTACTGTTTTGCTGGGGGTGAGAAACATGCATAAATAGCTCATCAGGAAGTGGCAAGGTTTTGCTTCACATCTACCCTGTTTTTCCTTTTTTATTTTATTTTTTTTTATTTTATTTTTTTTTAATTTTTTATTTATTTATGATAGTCACAGAGAGAGAGAGGCAGAGACACAGGCAGAGGGAGAAGCAGGCTCCATGCACCGGGAGCCTGACGTGGGATTCGATCCCGGGTCTCCAGGATCGCGCCCTGGGCCAAAGGCAGGCGCTAAACCGCTGCGCCACCCAGGGATCCCTGTTTTTCCTTTTGTAAAAACTGGCAAGAAAGAGGAAGCTGACCTGTATTTTCCAAGAGAAGCCAGGTCCTCTCTACCTGGTATAGTTAAAACCCGCATGTTAAAGGAGAAGGAAGGAGGGAAACCAACATCTTCCATGTCTGCTTTTCTTTCCAAAATGATTTGATTACACCAGTTGGAAAATCCTGCAAACGCATGGCTCAACTCTGGGCTTTCTCAGCCTTTTCGACTGGACAAGGGACAGTTTCACAGAGCGGGGGCCCTATCTTTCTTTTCACCAACTACATGAGAGTTGCTTCAAGTTAGATTTTATATGTGGGGAAAAAAATCTATTCAGCCTCCTTCAGTTCCTTATGGTCTGTAGTTTGAACAGCTTACAAGCTGTACACAAATTGTGTTTATACCGCTGTGGGAAAGGACAATAAGCAACAGGAGTGGGAAAGCCTGTTTTCTGGTCTCTGTCCCAACACTGTTGGTTTGGGAACGTATCAACAATTGATCCTATAGTGGGGCACAGCAGGGTCAGGAGACTCTTAACACCCTGTGAAGATTACTTAAACATGTCAGAGAAGGAAAAGGAGCCAAGGATCCTGGCAGACTATTGCTTCTCCGGGTGTACCTGTCACACACTGGCACGAGCCTCACACGGGTCACTCACGGGGCCGGAATGAAATTAATCACCTGCTTTCAGAAGAGAGCAGCTTTGGTTTCCTCCAGTTTTCAATATGTTTCTGAACGTGATGCAAAATGCTCACTTTGGTCTCCGGATGGCTTGAAATCTAGCTACTTCAGGGATGACGTATGCCTTTGAGTAGCAGCAAAATTTCCAGCAAGCTCTATGCAGCCTCCAAAATAGCAGAAAGGTTGACAGCAGCACAGCTTTCTGTTTAAGCAAGTGTCTGCCTCCTTTTGTCACTTAGGATCCACATAGAGGTCGGCATGTGTCGTAACATGGGCATTGCCGAGCTATTTTGGAAACGGTGATCCTGAGATCCTCCGTCCAACATTTTTGTTCCATCAAAGGATAAACTCACTCCCAGAAAACGCAAGGAATTTGCCCGCCCAAGGTGTTCAGGTTAGAATCCAGTCTCCTACTGTCAGTTTAGGACTTTCTCTACTGTAGTAACATTGTTCAATCATCCTTAGTTCATTCATCAAATACTTACTGGCCGCCTTCTATTCCCCAATCATTGTGACAGGTGCCGGGGACTCAACAATGAGCAAAACATATCGTGGAGCTACTTTTTCCACTATGGATTAATCTTCAATAGCTGCTGCTGAATTATGACTTGAATTAAAGTATCTGTATTTTTGCGTTAGTTCATATGAAAGATAGTTTCTAGGTTCTTTGTTTTCTTTTTTTTAACAAAAGATATCTCTTTTTTTTTAGTAGATACGTCTTTTCCTTCAAAACTCAGCAGAGCTAACCTCTATACCAAGAAGTCTTCTATTCCAAGAAGAGAAGACTCTTTGCCCCTAGTTAGCCTCCACAGAAGTCTAACTTTCACACACTGTAAATCTCATCACAGACAGCCTCAGTCCTCCTAGCTCCCCCCATCTCACTGTGCATTCACAGACACATCCCAATGATGCACCCAGCAGAGGAAGAAGTGGTGCTTTCCACACAGATCCTCTGAGAGACACGCAGGTGTTCCTGGAGGCTTCTGCTCCCTCCCCCCACTCCTGGCTTCTTGATGGCCTCAAGAGTGGAAAAATATATAGTTCAGTGTTCTTTCAGATGTTCTCGGACAGCCTGAACTCAAGAGCAGGCCTTTCCATACAGTTCAGATCTGTGTGTATGTGTGTGTGTGTGTGTGTGTGTGTGTGTGTACATGTGCTAGTAAGTTGGCAGGAGAGTATGCTACAGGCATAGATACAGTGCTTAAGCATTTCTAAATTATACTTTTCACCTTTTCATACCCCAAAGAGAAGATTCTTGCAAGGCTATAAAAATGTTCGTCTCTACTCTAGAAATACACACATTTTCCATGCACCAGCAAGAAGGGACTATTTTAGGGGAATGGTTTCTGGTTTCTTTTACAAAATCCAAAAGGTTTTACTAATATTGGAAAAAAAAAATAAAAACAAAAAACTAGCTTCAGGACTTACTTGAGTATATGTATGCTTCCAGGGAAGAACATTAATATTGAACATGATTTATAAATAAAAGCAACTAGCCTTCCTAGGGTACTTTTTTCCCCTTGAAGATACCTTAAAAGTAGTATTCTATTCCAAACAGAATAGTATAAGATGACCCAACTGAAATATTTTGTCTTCTACATTCCCCTAATTTGCGATGTGAAGATTGAAAATATGGCTGAGAATTGCTAACTAATTACAAATAACCTGTGCATCACCTACACAAATCTCTTCTTGGAATATTTGGTAGCCCAATTCAAACCACTTAGGCCTGTTAGCTAATTTCACTAATGGCCTAAGATCCAATTACTATAACTGTAGAATGAATAAAAGAATTGGAGGAATGTCCCCCCAAAAATAAAAAAAATAAAAATTGGAGGAATGTTGTATTAAGCTTATCCATATAATTCTTATGTTTTAGTGACATTCTACTGACAACATTTTTAAAATGCTTATCAACCACAATTGTCTGTCAGATGCAGCCATTTTTCTTCACAGTGATTCAAGACTCCATGTGCTCTTGAAGCTACTTTAATTATTTTAATAAATAAGGTGCGTATAAAAAAATGAATTAAATCTAAGATGGAAGTGAAACTATAGACAGCAAATTATGGCCACTATAGCTGTCGATTTCCATCTCAGAGACAGGGTCAGGAGAGATGTAAGGAAGAGTCTAATCATATCAGAAAACATCCCTGTCAATTCTTCATTTTCAATCTCAAGTATAAAGTGAGTTAGAAAATTTCTTTTCTTTTTATTTTTTTCTCCATCTCCTGGGCCTTCAGTGTAACCAAACTTTCTTGGAGCTGAGTCTTCCTGGATTCTTTGCCCCTCTATTTAGACTTGTTTATTATCTACTCTGTCTGCTAAAACTACTTCCTAATAGTTGAGAAAATAAGGGGCTGCAGGAAAGCAAGGATGGTTGAATAAGAGGCCACACACACACCCTTGAAGGATCCCTCTTCAGTCTATCATTGCATACTTGCCTTTTCAAGCTAGAAGGCAGAGAAGATCCCATTGAACACACTTACTTTGCAGGTGTTGGAACTAAGCCCAGAGGATAGAGGACTGGTCTGGCATCACAGCAAGCCCTGAACAAGAACCCAAATCTCTTGACTGTAGGTGGTGTTTAGTCTATCATGCTGAAGATACAGAGCATTTGCACCAAGTATTTCCTATAAGATATTGGATCTATTGAAAACATGGATTCTATTCATCATCCTTGTGAAAACAATTTATAGGAAATTCTTTTAAATAAGCCCAGAAATAAATTATTGGCTTAGAGAGCCAAGCTTTATTGCTGTGAGATCAATAGCTGGTGAAAGACGGATGCAGAGATTCAAATTTTCTTGATTATAGGAATTGGTCTGAGGTTCAGCACCCGTTTCAGTCATTTTCTCATGACACAAAATTCACACATGACTAAGAGGGCTGGCAAAACTTACACATCCTTTCAAACCTCTCTCTCCTCTTTATGCATGCTGTGAACCATATCATCTTGGGAGATCTTCAAGGGCTCAGGTTCTATAGCTCTAAAGCAGCACCATTGGTCGCCTTTTTACGCTCCTTTTATGTCTGGTTAGGGAAAGCTTTCCATTCTTTACTTAATGAAGCTATGATTGTGAGAAGAAAACAAGAGTAATGACCACTCAGTGCTTTCTAGTCCATTAAATTGAGTGCTCTGTTCTCTCTCCATGTTTAGCCAAATGGACTATGTAACCCTTGCCGCTCTTAGTTCTGTCTCCACCATTTAATCCTTCTGGGATGCTGTGTGCATGTGTATGTGAGTAGAGAAAACAAGAAAATATATCTGATGAATATACATTAGCATCTGAAAGTATTCTGTATTTTAAGAAATACTCTTTCATTTTCATTTCCAAATATAGTTTTATCACTTTAAAATTAGCAGAGTTACTTACATGCCTTTCTGATTATTAGCTTCTTTTATGAGGCAATAGTAGTTACTTAATATGAGCTATGAAAAAATAGATAAAAAGCCTCACAATACGAGTTTCTTGACTCTAAAACATCTCTTATCTTTTGTCAGCTTACATTTTTTAAATTAAAGAGTCATTGTATTCCAATCTGCCCTCTCTATTAAGTTCTATATATTATTTAGTTACAAATAAAAAGGTATCAGAGTCCTTTAGAAATATACTTGCCAAAAGGGACAAAAAAGATATAAAACACAAATTTTAAAAGATACTAATTTTGATAAGCCAAATTCAGGGTGGAGATCACCTAGAACACATGAAGTTACTTTCATCTGATTGAGATCTAAAAATTTCACTTTCTAATGTTCAGCTCTCCCAGCATATTCAATGGAATCAGTAGTACCTCTGTTAAGACCAACCAATTTCAACTGACCTTTATAGCTCTCTTAGGCTTGATAAAACAGTACTTGAAGGATTTTTAAACTAGGAACCTAAGACTCAGAACTAGTTTAATATTCCCAATAATTTTGGGGTGAGGGAATTATGACCAGGAAGTATGGATAATTACTGGTTACTCATCTGTAAAAGTGATTGCTCATGATTCCTGGACAAGAGCCTATAGGATCCAATTATACAAATGAAAGGGATGTTCTTAGATTAGGACACAAAATTGGGGTTCTTAGATCTTCCCCTTGTCTTTGTTTCTTTTGGAATAGTACTTGTAGGGGTGTCAGGGTTCAATGTAAGGCGCAGCACCTGGTTCAACTACTCGCTAGCTGTTCACAATGATCAAGTGCTGCAATCTCCCTGAACCTCAGACACCTCATCTGTCAAAGTACTTACACCATGAAAAGAGTGCTTTTCATGACTAAATGGGGTAATCCCCATATAGCAGTCATCACAGGGTCTGACACTTGATAAATGCTCGTTACATGCTATCCATTATAAAAACCATGTATTATAAACCTCGAAAAAACCTTAAAAGCCAACTCTCGTAGCCCCTCCTCTTAAAACTGAAATCTAGAGAGAAGCAACAACTTGCTTAAAATCTCACAGCTGGTTAGTAGAAATATTGAGGTAGAACCCTGGTCTCCTTATGGTAATCCAGTATTCTTTCTTCTGCATTGTCTTACTGGACACACAGGACACAGAACAGCCCAGGAAAGTCCTGGTTGGTATTGTCTGACAATAATCAGAAAGTGTCACAGCTGGTAAGATAAAGAGAAAAATGCAAGGATTGAGATAAAAACAGTACCTTAAAAGAGACGTAAAGAACTGAAGGGCTAAAGTTAAGGTGAGGTTTTAGAGTCCTTTCAGTTTGACTCCTGGTTCATCACTGAGTGTCTGTGGACAGATTATGCATTTACTTTGCCCCTATTCTCAGAATGTAAAAGCAGAAAAGAAAATATTTTCAAATGCCACTGGATTGTTGTCAAGGAAAGCCAATAAAAATGATTACTTTAGCGATATAAAAATGCTCCATAAAAAGTTAATAATCAACAGTTTTTAAGCAGCATGCCACTGAGTATCAGACAGGGTGCCCATGTTTTATAGACAACATTTATGGAGTTGCACAACCCAAATTTTCACTCTTTATTAGTTGTGTATAAATTTGGGAAGTGGTTGAAACCACATTTCAAATCAAAACTGCTTATGAGGCACCCTGCCAAATAAGTGTAAATATCCTTGGGAAATCTCACATCTAATGTAGAGCTTGGTAGAAGAGGATCTGTCCTTTGGAGAGCTAAAAATGTTATGGATAGCTACCTTGGGCCCTGGGAAAATTTTGTTTAGAGGAACATAAAGAATTACCCGAAATCCGGAAACATGGGCTGGCTATTTCATTTTCTTACATGTCAGTATGATTCCAGAAACTATGAATTTTGCATCCATTCTTTTTTATAACAATTTGGCAATAGAGACACACATTATATAAAAGCATTTTTTTTCAGAATGCTTCATGTTGCATGAAGCACTATCTCATTCATATTTTGTCCCACAGTGCGTTGGCATACAGAAGTACTCCATACTTTCTTGCAGAATTTAATTGAGTTGAGATTATTACTCTGATTATTTTCAACACCACTTCCTGAATTACACCCTGCACCCACTACTGAATCAGAACTCCGTAAGATCAGTGGCCATATCTTACTCATCTTTGTGATCCTCATACCTAGCATAGTAGAAAGATAATATAAATGGAAGAAAAAAAAGAAGGAAGGAAGGGAGAGAGGGAAAGAGGAAGGGAGCAGAAAAGAGAAAGGGAAAAGAGGCAGGACAATGACACATCTCCCCTGTTTTGGCACAGGAAAAGATGCTCAAAATCACTCATCATCAGGGAAATACAAATCAAAACTATGATGAGATACCACCTCACACCTGTCAGAATGGCCAAAATTGACACAGAAAACAACAGATGTTAGTGAGGATGCAGAGTAAGGGGAACCCTCTTACTGTGTTAGTGGGAATACAAACTGATACTGCCACTTTGGAAAACAGTATGGACGTTCCTCAAAAAGTTAAAGATAGAACTATCCTATGATCCAGCAATTGTACAACTAGGTATTTACCCAAAGGATACGAAAATACAGATTTGAAGGGGTACATGCACCCTGAGGTTTAAAGCAGCATTATCAACAATAGCCAAACTACGGAAGAACCCAAATGTCCATCAACTGAAAAATGGATAAAGAAGAGGTGGTATGTATATACAGTGGAATATGACTCACCCATCCAAAAAAGAATGAAATATTGCCATTCGCAATGACATGGATGGACCTAGAGTGTATTATGCTAAGTGAAATAAGTCAGTTAGAGAAAGACACATATGATTTCACTCATATGTGGAGTTTAAGAAACAAAACAGATGACCATATGGGAAGGAAAAAAAAGAGAGGTGTGTGTGAACAAACCATAAGAGACTCTTAACCATAGAGAACAAACTAAGGGTTGATGGAGGGAGGTGGGTGGGACATGGGCTAAATGGGTGATGGGTATTAAGGGGGCACTTGTTATGATGAGCACTGGGTGTTATATGTAAGTAATGAATCAATAAATTCTACTCCTGAAACCAATTCTACATTGTATGTTAATTAACTAGAATTTAAATTAAAATGTGAAGGAAATAAAAAAACCTCCCTTATTTCAAAGATCATTATTGATGACTCCAGTTAGAAAGAAGTAATGAGATCATGAAAATAAAATGCAGCCAAGTTTAACATACAGAAAACCTAGGGTAATGCAGAGTAACACCTGCCACTAGTATCAGTCAAGTACACTGAGGCAACCACCTAGTCAACCTCCCTGATTTCTAGCCACCTGGATGTATTACTTTGGTAATACTACATCACTGAATATGGCCACAGCAGAGATGTTGGATTCCTCTACTGGGGAAAGTCAATATAATATCATGGAGAAGAGAACAGCAGAATTCCTTCACTGAGAGCCCAATGAGCAGAACAACACTGTTCAGCAAGAGACACCAAGGACACTATCACTAAAGTTGGCTTGGAAGTTCTCTCTTCATGTCTAAAGAGGACCAGTATTCTAGATATGCCTAAACACTCCTCTTATAAAGGAATCATCATCAGAAATGCACTGAAATCTTTTGGTCATAGGCATATCAAGAGATAGGTAGAGTGGCAAAGCAGAGTAATAGAGAACTATAGTTGGAGGCTTTCAAAAAGCAAGGAAAGAAAAAAACTAGCCAACTCCAAAGGTTAATATAAATGGCATCTATCTATCATAAACCCATAAACAGTAAAGGAACTAAAATAACATATTTAGAATTTACAGAGCATTGCCATTTGTATTAAAGCAGGGATCGGATTTGGTCTAAATTTCTTTACCCTCTTGCAGACAGAAATTATTGTCCTGAAGTCTCTCTAATCACTTGTTCTGGCCCAAACCCCACTCCATATTCTCTTCTTGTCTCTCTATGCTCATCCAGGCAGCCATAGAATCCTATAGCAACTCAGGGTGGCCATCCATGTCCAGATGGTGGGGCTCAATTGAAAATACTGTTATTTTGACTTGGATTAGAATAAAATCCAATGGGAAATGGAAGAAAATGTGGTACTGGGCTCCTGGGAATTTGGGCCTGCTATGCTGTGATAGATCGCCCTGCCCCCTCTAGTTTCTGTGATTCCTGAAACTCACCACTTCTGGGTAATATGTGCTTGTCACATATAGCAGGCAAGGCTAATAGACACATCAGTCCAGAAAGAAGCTACAGGCAGCATTTCAGAATCTGACCAAGAAGACAATACCTATCCCAAACTCAGAAACAATGTAAAATAAATTGTCCTTTGTAATTACCTTCAAGTTGAACTTCACCTACACTTCCAATCAGATTAATTGAGATATTTTCAGATTTTTCAGTTGGAATTTGTAAAACTTAGGACAGAGCACAATCTCTACTTGCTTTCAAAAACCAAACACATTTTTAATCAAATAAGTGAATGGAGTAAGCAAGGTTGCAGGTGGAATAAAAATGAGTGAACAAATTATTATCTATAAATTAAATCTAGTCAATTTCACTCATTCATCACTTGACATTTATTGAGCACGTTCTATATAAAAAACTTTGCTAATTCATTTGGAATTACCATAATTTGCAAAATAATAAAACTGAATTTCCTTAAAAATATACTTTAGACTCCTCATTGATTCAAGCTGTCTTTCTGTTAATCCAAATCATGAAAACATACCTAAAATCACATCATGAGTTTGTTTATTCTCATAACTTTAGAAATTCCAATAAAAAAATGTGACTTCATTCATTCAAGTATTTTGTTTTTAAAACCATGATTAATTTCTAAATTTATAAAAATGATATAATAGGTAGTCTTTCATATGCAAAGTGATTTCCAGCCATCATATCTGAGACTATAACCTTAGATCTAAAGAAAAGTAGTTAACTCTCTTAACTATAGAGAACAAACTGATCGTTACCAGAGGGGAGGTGGGTGGCAGGATGGGTGAAATAGGTGATGGGATAAAGGACCACACTTGTGATGAACACCAGGTTATGTATGGAATTGTTGAATCACTATGTTGTATACCTGAAACTAATATAACACTGTAGGTTAACTAACTGGAATTAAAATAAAAACTTAAAAAACCCCAAAACAATAGCAAAAAAAAAGTAGTCAACGAGGTTGGTTTTGCTGAGTAAATTAAAACCAACACCCCATTCTTTATCACATGCCTTACCTTTTCTAGGGAAATATTCCCATCTTCTTAACCACAAGGTCTGGTATGTAGTTAGAATAAAGATCTAAAATGAGTCACTTGTAGAAAGAGACATATGGTTTGTCTGGAGGCAGATAATGCTAATAAGAATAATAATCAATATAGTCTGGCTTCTTACAGAATTTTGGGGGTAAGATGAAAGAAGTAGACTTGAAGATATCTAAAATAATCATCTGTTAACTACAATATCTAATTTATTATCTAAAATGAATATCAAGGGAACTATCCAATGACTACTTTCTCAATATAATGGTCAGATGCCAAGCATTTCCCAGACAACCCCATGTAGTAGGTCCTTTCTCAGGGCCACAATATGGGTTCTTGGACACATCATGGGTTAAATTCACCAAGTTCGAAAGGAGTAAACCCAAACTTTTAAACTGGCATAGAAGCAATTTTATATTCAAATTCTTTGAGGCTGAAAGTTATTCATGGGACATATTGTGCTAGAGAAAAATCTTGGAGATTATTGGCCTCCTTCACCAATATGGATGGTTAAAGTGAGGGATGGGTCTAGTCTCCAAAGGGGACGTTCGGTTAAATTGATCTTGCTCTGGGAATGCTCTATTCCAATTCTGCACAGGCTCTTTAGGCCATAATAGTGAAAACACTCCAGCTTTCAAGTTAAAGCTCCAAATCAAAGAGAATCCAGTTCCTTTTTGTAATCATCATTCAACCCTCAATTATTTATGTATATGGTAGAAAGTAGTATCTTCAATAGCAAAATGATAATTTATGTTTGACTTCACAGCATGTTCTATATTTGGGGTTTTTCTTTTGTTTCTGGCAATATCAACAGACTTATTTTCCTAATTAGTTTGACCCTGATTCAATGTTACAATTAACATTCTCTGAGCGTACACACACACACGCACACTACTCACCAATTGATGGTGGGGAGAATGCCCAGAAACATACTGTGGTATAGGCAAAGGTGGTCTGAGATTATGTTTTTGCTGCCAGCAATTCACAAATAGATCATCTGGATCAATAGGGAGTTGGCTGTACTTATAACCAGGCACTTCCCAGAGCCAAATAATCACATTAGCTAATTCCCATCTATATAATATATGTAGCCTCCATAATTACTTATTAAACTAAGTGTATCCAGCCTGCAGAATACTTTTTTTTTTTTAAAACCAGGATTACCTAGTTTTGCGATTCACGCCAATTCAATTAATAAGATACTTGCCAGATCTCTCCATTTCTGGCTGCTACACAGACCCGTCGGATTTCCTTCTGGGCCTTGGAGATACTGGGGAGTGTAAGTGGCCAGAGTTAGCTCTTAGCCCTGCAGCTTTGGGGAATGAAGCACAGCTGCGCTTAATTTCCTGGAAAAAAAAACCCTTCTAGATGTTTTCCCTGTCCCTTGATGGCCCCGGGGGCCCACCCACCCAAGGCAGGGCCCTGGAGGTGGCTCACCTATCTTTTCTTCGGCTTGGCTGCTCTCTGCAGCATCCGTTGGAGGCTGGGCTGTTGCCTTGGCAGCCGCATCCTCTGCAGCAGGGGTGGTGGCAGCAGCAGCAGCAGTGACAGCAGCAGGCACATCGGCTTGTTTAGGCTCCTCCTTGGCTGGGGCGTCTTCGGCCTTGGAGGACGGCGAGTTGTCAGTGGAAGCTTTAGTGGCACTTTCTGTTTCAGCAGAGCCGGCCTTCTCCTCTGAGGGGGCAGGAGCCTGGGGGGCCCCCTGCTCTGTGGCAGCATCAGGGGCGCCCTCCCCCTTCTTCTCCTCAGAGGGAGTTTCGCCTGCCTTGCCAGGTTCCTCAGGCTTGGGGCCTGAGGCAGGGGCTGCCTCAGAGGGAGTGGCACCTTCTCCCTCCTTCTTCTCCAGGCCATCAGCAACAGGAGCTTCATCCTTCTCCTTCGCTTCTGCCTCAGCAGCTTGGGCATCACCCTTCTTCTCTCCTTTGAGCTTTTTCCTTGTTATGTGTCCACGGAAGCTAGCCTGAATTTTGGTCGCGGCCTTATGAGCTTTATCTTCTGGTTTGATGCCATCTTGTTCAATCTTTTGGTCCTCATCATTTTTTTCAACCTTTGTGGAGAAAAGGGGGGTTTGAAAAAACAAAAACACAAGAAGTGGAATGAATGTTCTTTTCCTACAGATCACAACATTCAACAATATTCATTAAACCATGTATTTTGTAGGAGGCTCCATGTTTGAAGTTAAGAAGTCAACAAGACTCTGGATTCAAATCAAGCCTTTCCTCTCTCTTTGATGGAGAATTGGGTAGACCGCATGTTGTCTTATGGGAAAACTAATGTCCTTTTGGCCTTCCAGAATCACTGGCATTATTTTATACGTATTTCTTTCCCCCAGCTCAATGTCTCTCTCCATTACCAAACTTAAACCAGCCTTTTTAAAGATATACCTTGATAATTCAAATTACGTTCATCCTAGGTTTTAATCAAAGAGCTTTGAAAGGTACTGTTTTTCACAATTCCTGAAAGAGGATGCTATGAAAAACATGACGGCTTAGAAATTATTATGGAAAAGTCTATTTGTTTCCCCATGATTTCAAAACTGGTCAGAAAACCAGTAGACTGAGGCAAACAGTATGATAAATAAAGGTTTAGAGCACAAATCCATCATGGTTTAGTGCAAAATGCAAACGAGTTTCAGGGCTTTGAGGGAATTGTTCAGAATGTGACAACTCAGAATGCTGGTTCCAAAATGATGCCTACTTTCACCTTTATGTAGTCTAACCTCAGTAATCAACACAGAGACCTTCAAAATTTGAATATAGGAAATGGTCATGATTTCTGAGTTAAAAAAAACAAAAGTATGGAAAACAACCATTTCCACTTTTGAAACAGTAGCATATATTCACTAAAATCACAATTTCTATTCCCAAAGCAATTTAAACCTAAAATTAATTTTATATTATCATTAATGGAGTCATCCTATTACTGAACACAAGAGACTAGAACACAATTTTTTTTTTTTTTTTTTATCATTTGGTTGTAACATTTATAGAGTAACATATGCTGAAAATCACTTTTTTCCCATTA
Organism: Vulpes vulpes; assembly: GCF_048418805.1. NCBI lineage: Eukaryota > Metazoa > Chordata > Mammalia > Carnivora > Canidae > Vulpes > Vulpes vulpes. The sequence continues at coordinate 117,171,462 of NC_132780.1, read as the reverse complement.
GGAAATTAAATCAGAAGATAGGCAGAAAAGGTATAGTCACGGAAGGAAATGTGTAAGGACGTCCGTACACAAAAATTTTATGTAGCTCTATGGTTGACCATGGTGCCCTAATGCGGTTACTTATAGTCTCCATTCACTTCTTCCTTTAACTGTGGAACATTTAACTTTTGTTTACTTCTATGAGCACTGTTCTAGACAATGGGGAAAGACAGTGGTGAACAATGCAGCACATTTTCTTCAAAGGACTAATAATAGAAGAGGGCTTTTCATGTACCAAGTCCTGTGTTTGGCCTCAATCTTGACTTTGGCCTGATCTTGGCCTTCACTCCAGTTTAAGAGGTAAGCCACAGCAGATCAATATAGGGAGTATTTTTTTATCTGTCCTACCAGCCCTACCCCAGTGACCCAGATCCTGCTAATCATGATGTGGGTCTGTCTGAGTCTCTGGACAGGCATATGGGCCTGTTGCTGTGTAGGTTCATCAACATGCTAGTGGATACACACATTTTGAAAATTAGCTACATACAACAGTAAAAGCAAGACTGACAATTTTCCAGTAAATTTTATTTATTTATTTTTAAGATTTTATTTATTTATTCATAAGAGAGAGAGAGAGAGAGAGAGGCAGAAACACAGACAGAGGAGAAGCAGGCTCCATGCAGGAAGCCTGATGTGGGACTCAATCCCAGGACTCCAGGATCATGCCCTGGGCTGAAGACAGGTGCCAAGCCACTGAGCCACCCAGGGATCCCCTTTCCAATAAATTTTAAAAGCAGTTTATCTTCTTCCTCAGTTAACTGTGCATGTATCCATACAAAGAACGAAGGAGCGGATGAAAAGCATTACAGAGAGGCCCATTCCTCTCCCTCCTCCCAGTGCCGTGCTGTGACTCTGTTCAGCTCTCTGATGCACTACCACTTTCCCTCCGTCCTGCTGTTCTTGATAACTCCTACTGGGATGCACACAGCACAATCTGGGGCATGGGAGCAGCTGTCCCTGCCAGGAACTCTCTGCTCAGAGATGGAAGCATAACCCTGTTAAATTAACAGTTGTGAATGGAGCACAGAGCCAAGATGTTGTTAATTTATTTTACTCTATCTTGAGTTTTCTGAATGAGGCACAGTCTTATATGATAGGATAGGACATCTGCACTTGGGCATTGATGCCAAGTGGCTCTTTAATACAAATACTGTTCCTTGTGAAAGTAGACAAACAAATCATTTCAGAGTGGGCAGGTGTGCAAAAAAAAAATTTTTTTTTACAGTCCCTTTTCCCCTTTGAGAACACAAAGCAAAGGGGATGAAACTTTTTAAAAGCTGGAACATAAGAAGAAGGAAGCTAAGACTGATTCTAGAACGAAAGAAGCTTTACATGGATAAAGCAAGAGCTCTTCTTGATTCTTCTGCCAAACTACCGAAACTTTCTCTTTCTCTTTCAATTTTTCAGATTATCTACCACTTTACCTTTCCAAATGATCAGGGCTTAAGCTTTTGTACATAGCATCAACATTAAAATATCTGTTTAACAGGGCTCACACGAGGCCTGGGTGCCAGGATTGTGGGACCAGCCTCATCTGAGCAATCCAGGAGTATAAGGAACACAAAAGAAGAAGGCGTAGGTAGGAAGGGAGAGAATCATGGAAGACCAAAATCACAGGAGAGAGGTGAAGGCAATCTTGTAAGAGGTAGGCACCCAAAAAGGCAGGGAAAACCAAAGAGGTGCTGAAAGTTTCTACGGGCTTGCCGCTCATTCTGGAGAAACTGCTGGGCCACTTAACATCATTAGAAATTTAGAGAAACTGGATTTTAGAGAACTCACATAAATATTTCAGATAGAAAGAGAGGCAGAGATGGGAGGGGAAGGAAGGAATGAGGAAGGAAAAGGAGAGGAGAGGGAAAAGAGGAAGAGAGGGGAGGGAAGAAACCAGCCTAAGATAAGGTTGGGCTTAAGTGACTGAATAGAAAGATCCAAAGAGGAAAATATTTTAAGTAAAAACTGGGTTTTAAGCTAGACAGTACTAAATGGTGAGTGTGTGTGTCTTTCTTTTGTACCTGTAATTGATTCTATTAATATGACTTAAATTCCAGGTTATTTTCTGGTAAAATTCCCTTCACAGTAGTAGAGGTAATTGGACTAAGAGTGTACTTTCTTGAGAGAGGTGACAAGAAGCAAGAGGATGTTTCCTAAGAGTGGCTGCAGGGTAACCCTAATGTGTCAGGCCACATAGAAGTAGACAAAGGTCATTTGAGCCCAGAGAAACCAGAGGTCACTCAGCAAATTCAGCACAACTCCTACAGTTTCTAAAAAGGGCCCCGAGAAGTTAAGTGACCTGCCTAAATTATAGCTTGTATTTGAACTCAGGTCCTCTTCCCTCCCATCCAAACCCAAGTCTGATGTTATTGCATTAGCAACCTGTAATAGCTTAGGCTTTCTTCTGACAGATAATCTCTAAAGCATCATGTCAACACCACCATTCATTTATTCATTTCACAATAGTGAGTGCCCATGCTAGGCACTCTGGGACCCTAGTGAACAGGTGGTACTGTCTCTACCCACATAACATTCTTTTTTCAGTATGCTTTTTTTTTGGGAGGAATAACCTCATGGTGCCTTAACAATCAGTAATTTCCCAGGAATTCACATTAGACACCTGATCTTATGCCCATTTTGTAAAGCAAGGCCAATAGTCTACACAGTGAGTTATAGATGGAAGAGGTCTGGAAAAAAGAGGATCCTGGTATTCAGCAGCTACAGAGTCAGTTCATAAGTCTCATCAAGATAGATTTATTTTTGAGGTGCCTGGCTGGTTCAGCTAGTTCAGAGCATGTGACTCTCAGTCTTGGGGTTGTGAGCTTGAACCCCACATTGGGTATAGAGATTACTTAAAAACAAACATAAAACTTTTTTTTTTTTTTTAAAGATTTACTGTTTCAACTCGGCCCTGTGGCAAATAAGCTTTGTGCTGAGCTCTGATGTTTTCTGAGGGAACTTCAAAATTCTTTCATTTTTACATGGGATTATTGCTATCTGTGAAGTAACTGAGGAGGACATTTCAATGCAATGAATTATACGTAGGAAGAATCTCGTAAGTTGCAACAACTTTTTAAGGAATCTTCACTTCTATAGCTTATTGTTTTTATTGACCAGTTTGTTTGGGAGCTCTGTAATTTATAAAGTCTTAAAGGAATTCAAGTATGTAAAATCTTTACCTTTCATCCGAGATTTTAGCTTTGGCATAAATCTTATATCTTGATAAAAATATTATATACCAAATAATTGTTATAATACAGTATACCATTATAATAACTTGTTGGGACCTTGTCAAGTTTCTAAATCTATTAGGTGAAAGGACAATAATTTTCAATAGTATTTAAGAATCACAGGGTAGCTCAGGTGCCTCGGCGATTTAGCACTGCCTTTGGCCCAGGGTGTGATCCTGGAGACCTGGGATCGAGTCCCACGTCAAGCTCCCTGCATGGAGCCTGCTTCTCCCTCTGCCTGTGTCTCTGCCTCCCTCTGTGTGTGTGTGTGTGTCTCATGAATAAATAAATAAAATCTTAAAAAAAAAAAAGAATCACAGATAAGAAAGCCAAATGTAAGATGTAATTTAATATCTAACATTGTTGCTCTGGTTAATGGCTTCTTTTCCCTCTGGGGAAGGGAGAGCGTACAACTTGGGATTCATTATAATATGTCCAAAAATTTGCATTTATTAAGATACAAAAGAACTTTAGGCAAAAGTCTATGAATTCCCGACTTCCAGAAGTAAAATATCATCATCTGTTCAACTGGGGTACCTCAATTCATTCATATTTTCCAATTATCACAGTACTGCCTCAACCTTCCAAGCACAGAAAAACTTGGCTCTGTATCTACTTCTGCCAGCCACAAATACTACTATTAAAATACTTCAAATTTTCCCTTAAATAAGATTGAACTGTAAATGCCTTTAAAGAAATCCTTGGTGTACACCGATTCTTCTTTCCAAGAACATCTTTAGTAAATCAAAATATTTTCTATCTGGCTGAGCAAAAAATATTTCTGAGAAGCAAAACTGAAGAGCCAGAGATATGTTAAGCAACATTTTCATTATCATACTATAGTTTTCATGCCTATCAGGTTCTTATGCAATCCATAAGGAAACCAAAATAAAGTATCGATTATATATTTATATTTGGCAGACATCTACTATGGCTCACTCTAGTTTTATTAATAATTTATTGAGATAAAATTCACATAGAAAATTTCAGTCTATTTTTAAGCATAGTTTATTTCAAATATAATCAATGGCATATACTTCAGAAAAAATGCCCAAGTATTAAAGTTCATGCTGAAGTTTCTATCATCAAGGATCAGAAATCCAGTGAAATACCCCTTATGGAGGAGAAAAAGGAGGATGGACCAATGTCCTCCAGTTGTGAGGATAAAATGTCTTCAGGTTTCTGGACAATTGTTAGGAAGAAAGTCTTGTTCAAAAAGATGAATCGACACAGCTGAGATATGCAGGGTTCCTTCAACACTCAGTCTGGTTTGAAGGTCTAACTAAGAGTGTGAGGCAGCTGGGGTTGTGGGGAGCAGGATGCAGGTGAGTAATGAAATTGTGTTTTTTGCCAACAACTGTCATCACATTTTGAAACTCCAATTTTCAGGGGCGCCCGAGTGGCTCAGTGGGTTAAGTGTCTGGGTCAGTGGGTTAAGTGTTTGACTTTTGGTTTCAGCTCAGGTCATGATCTCCCAGTAGGGTGATCAAGCCCCACATCAGGCTCCTTGCTCAGTGAGGAGTCTGCTTCCCCTCTTCCTCTGCCCCTCCACCCTCTGTAGTAAATAAATAAATCTTAAAACAAAACAAAAAAAAAACCCAAAAGACAAGAACCCTCTGATTTTCAGTCCAGTGCAAAGTCTTTTTTTTTTTTTTTTTTAAAGTTCCTGGTCAGGTGGAAGCAAGGCAAATATATAATGACTAAAAATATCTCTAGGGGAATGTAAGACATCAAGAGTGATTTTACAAATCCTGGCAGAGTGGCAGTAAAGGAAATCTCTTTTTCCCTTCAAATAAAAGGTGCAGCATATTGCTGCAGCTTCAGAGTTAAAATAAATGAGTGAAAAATGCTCGTCGTTTGACTGACTATATAAGGAAACTAAATATCTCATTTTGGAAACTGGAATAGTAATATTAACTTTTCAGATAATAGCCAGTGATCAAGACATGGGTCTTTAGCTTACTTTTATTATTTTATTATTTAATATTTATAAATATTAAAAATGTTTATATTATTTTTATATTATTTATTTGACATGTACAGCCCACCTGCTTCCAAAGGAATATGAGGTGGCATATGCAACACAGGGTAAGGCACTACTGGAAGAGAACTCAGTTCCCTTTATCTTTTATCTTGTATTGTGTATTTGTAACTCTTTTTGTCCCACAAAGACAGAGAGAAGAGTAAAAGCATATGATAATTGGTGGCTTCTAAAAGACAAAGGTCAGCATATGAAAGACCTTGTCCATTTTGCTCATAGCTGGATTTCCAGTTGCTAGAATGGTCTCTGGCACATGGTAGATGTTTGATTAATATTTATTGAATGAATCCAAAATTTGAACATGTCAGTGTCATTTCAGAAAGATGATGACAGACAAGGATGTCTGGAGTTCCATTTTGTTAATTTTCATTAAAATCCTTCATTTCACTGGGATGGAATTCATGAGCATCTGACTAAAACAGGTATGTGACCCCCCTATACCTAGGTGACTGATCTCATGGGGTGAGGTTGAACACAAAAACCAATTATGAAATGAATGAGTAGAAATCAGACAAGAAGAGAGATCTCAAACCTATAGAATGGCATTGATAATAATAATTTCAAAAGGTACTTGAAAATGGCAAAAAATCTAAGATAAAGACAATTGATTTATATTTATCTTATCTATAAATTGGCTGGAGTCATATCATTCAAATTATTTTTCAGGCAGCCCAGGTGGCTCAGTGGTTTAGCGCTGCCTTCAGCCCAGGGCCTGATCCTGGAGACCCTGGATCGAGTCCCGCGTCAGGCTCCCTATGATGGGAGTCCCACGTCGGGCTCCCTGCATGGAGCCTGCTTCTCCCTCTGCCTGTGTCTCTGCCTCTCTCTCTCTGTGCCTCTCATGAATAAATAAAATCTTGAAAAATTATTTTTCAAATATATGTGTCTGATTCTCCATTTGTAAAACAGGTGAAAATATGTACTGGAGGTTGTCGGAGACCCCTCTCCCTTCCCTCTATTTATACTTAATCTGTATAATGAGCCCTAGGGCCTATGATTGCAAGCTGGGGATAGCTATAGTCCCTTAGTTATTAAAGATGAAAGGTCTCACTCCAAAAATTGGAGCTGGGGAGAGCCCTAAATTGAGATGAGGGACATACTTATGCTGGTCCATCTATCAGGGCATGTGGTGGATACAATATAACAAAACTCTTTCAGAAAACCTTGGAGTATGGCAAACATGGTGCTCAAAAATACTTGCTAAGAGTCAGGTCTAGGAGGAAGGCACTCCATTCTTGAGCAGTGAGACCAGACCCTCTGACAAGTGTCGTTCATGGTAGCTCACTACCTCTGTAAGTATTCACTACCTCTGCAAGTGTTCACTGCCCTATAAGTGGCATGCTGAGAGGAGGAAAAGCCAGGCAAGGTGACGGAGGCACTAAATCCTGCTCTTGGAGAAGTCTCTATACCTAGAGGCCACTGCACAGGAAACAAAAGAGAGGCACTCCCCATCATGTGCTGAAAAGGCTGGGATCACATAGAAGACTGTAAGAGGGGACTGGGAAGCTTCTTCTGCTAACATCTGGACAAAGAGGGAGAACAGTGGGCAGCCAATACATCTGGGAAGAGACAGAAAAGCAGTCTACCAACAGACGGCCTCTCATACCACCATCACAGGTGAATTGCTCCCCGGTGTGTGTTCCCAAGAGCAAACCACGCCCCAAGCTGCCAGAGAAGGTGCTCAGAACCAAACATCAGGAAGAGAAGCCCCAAAATGAACAAGGAGTAGTGGAAGGGGAGGTGGGCAGGGGGTTGGGGTGACTGGGTGATGGGCATTGAGGGGGGCACTTGGCAGGATGAGCACTGGGTGTTATGCTATATGTTGGCAAATTGAACTCCAATAAAAAATAAATTAAAAAAAAAAAAAAAAAAAAAAAGGAAGAGAAGCCCCAGACCCCAGGATAGAAAACTATCCTACTTCCAGGTAGGATACTCCAAATGTCTACCGTTGGACATGCAGGAATACAAGACACAATAAGTACTTAAATCAATTATTCTTCTCTTATACTGAATAGTGATTATTGATTTGTTATTTCTTTTTTGTTTTTAGTGATTTTATTTATTTATTCATGAGAGACACAAAGAGAGAGGCAGAGACACAGGTAGAGGGAGAAGCAGGCTCCATGCACAGAGCCGATGTGGGACTCGATCCCGGGACCCCAGGATCACGACCTGAGCCAAAGACAGACGCTCAGCCACTGAGCCACCCAGATACCCTGATTTGTTATTTCTTAATTAAGCCTCTTTGATAAATTATTTTCTAAGTTAGTAGTACCTGATGTATTTTATTCAATGAATACATGAATGACAGAGACCTCCCTCAACCACTTTAACACACACCCTTCCTCTTGGTCTACTTGCTTTTCCTTCTTTGTGCTTATGATTACGTGGCATATTTTCATTACTATTTCCTTAGACTATAAATTTTTGGAGAGCAGGACCTTGTCATCAGTTTTATACAAACTAAAAAACCTCTGTAGCTAAAATAGCGTTGGCTCATGGTTGAAGCTCCAAACATATTTATTTGTAGTTGTCAAGTGACTATGTGCCACACTGTGGGGATTCCAGAGGGAATGTCAATGAGCAGCACTCAAGCTAACTGGCCAGATGTCCTTTCTTCACTCTGGGACACTAATGCTTGGGGTCTCTCTATCCATTTATATGTATAATGAGTGTACAGCATATTCAGGTAGTATTTCAATCCAATTCTCGTCATAAACACATGAGAAACACATCACTGTGCCTGTTTTATAATCGAGGTAACTGAGGAAACAGAAAGGAGCCCGTGTCATCCAGCTTTGAAATAAATGATGAAACCCTACGTCAGTTCTACTCCTCAACCAGTGCATTAAAAAAAAATGTAGCAAGCCGGGATTCCCTGATGTCTAAGAGCATGGGTTGGATCTCAACTCTGCCACTTGATCACCAGCTCTTGAGCTTGGCAGGTCAGCTTCAGTCGTCTTTACCTGCAGGATGGTTGGAAGAACAAGTCTCTCACGCTGGATTGCTGTGAGGATTACATGAGTGAGTGTGACAGCTAAAGTTCTTAGCATAGCCCCTGTCATGTTGCACATGTTCAAAAAGGGCTAGCTGCTACTTTTTCTCACTTTGATCATTGGCCTCATCACTACAATCTCAGAGTAATTTCTACATTATCATTAGACTAGATAAGACAATAAGGGAAGTACTGTAGAGGCCCAGGGCAGCCCACCCCAAAATACACCACCCTGGCATATTAATTATTTTGAATGGAAACTATTTGGGAAACAACCAGTTCAAGGACACTCTAAGCCCTCCTCTCTTCCCCCTAACAGCAGGAAGCAAATCTCCCATATGAGAAATATTCCCCCTGTACTAAGAAGTAAAACAATATCCTTAACACCAGATATAGGGACTTAAAAATTGAGAAAGCTGTAGAAACAAACTTTGTTATTTTTTTCCTAACCTATTACCTCAGCCTAATTCTGCTTAGAATTTATTAACTTCCCAAACATGTATTTTTGTTTTTAGATTTTATCTATTTATTCATGAGAGACACAGAGAGAGAGAAAAAAAGAGGTAGAGACATAGGCAGAGGGAGAAGCAGGCTCCATACAGGGAGCCTGACGTGGGACTCGATCCCGGGACTCCAGGATCAGGCCCTGGGCTGAAGGCGGTGCTAAACCGCTGAGCCACCTGGGCTGCCTCAACACATATTTTCTTTACCTTGTCAATTAATCACACTTATATTGTCTCTTTGTCTAAAATATATGAAAACTGCCCACCCTTGTCATTTCTTTGGATCTCAGTTTAATTATTGGACAGCCATGCACATGTAATAAAATTGGGTTTTTTTTCTCCTGTCTCACGTTAATTTAATTCTTGGGCAGGTTGGAAGACCTTGAAAAGTACAGGAAGAATTTTTCCCCTCCCTATCCCTACAATACTGATGAGGTTTGGCTGTAAGGCCTTGTATTCATCTCCATGATAACTGGCATCCATACCTAGGGAGGAGAGAGTCCATTTCCTTAACACTGCAGTGTTCCAGAGCTATCTATCCTCAAAGAGATAAGGAGAAATCTGTCTAAAATGTGCCACAATACTCAATCTACTTCTTTCTATCCTGGGGAAAGGGGAGGATCTGTTCAGAGTGTCAAGCATAAACCATAATCCCTCTCCTCTGCCACTGAACACACACCAATCCTCCCTAACTATATCCATCCCTAAACCTCCACATGGTCAAGCATCTGGTGACAGAAATTCATTTAAAATGCAAGTCTATTTATTTTCAAAATCTATGCCCTTCACTTGACAACCACACTCTCACAGGAAAAAAAAAAAAAATCTCATCCAGCTTCCATTTCATATATCTAACCCATGGATCAAGCTATAGACCTTACACATCAGTGAAACAATGTAAGTGTGTAGGTTCTGAGAGCTACTCTTTTTACACATGTATGGTCATACGCATACCTGGTAAAAGCTGTGGATGCAGCTGCCCAACATTTTGCAAGGGTTTAGCTTAGGAACAGATGCTCCTGAAGAGAGAGGGGCTTCATGATTTGGTATTTCCAACTCTATCCAACTGGCTAGTTAGTAGAACTCCTTCCAATGTCATTGTGCCTAACATCTAGTGAGGGTACATAATGTGTCATCAGAGTGCATGTTATTATAAAACCTGGCTGATGAGAGATGGAGAAGAACTCGGATACCTTTGACTAAGGAAAAAAAAAGACAATAGCTTGAATTTTCATATTTCTTCAACTTTCAACTTCATAAAACCGTCCCTCTAGGCTGAGCAAGCTATCCCTTTTGCAAAATGAAGAAACTGAAACAGAATGAAAAGCCCCCCAATGGTAGAATGGGTCTTAACTCTAGGCCTCCGATCCCCTACATTTTATGGAATTTAACAGAGAACTCAATCTAAGAATTCAACACTAAACGCTCAGAAGGGATCAAAGGATAAGTAGCAACCCTCACATCAGCACGTAGACTACTTGAAACACTTTTCACTTAACAGAATTGGTCTGTATTTCAGATCTTTGGACAGAAACAGCTCCAGAATCTCTATGTAGAAGGGGTTTAGGGGCAGAGACAGTAGAAACACGTTTGGAAAGGGGAGTGGGTGATCTTACCTGAAACTGCACTCGTTAGGGAAAGCTTTATAGCTTTGCTTATTAGGCTTATTTATATGAGGTGGCTGGTGGGATGATTTTATGGGGCCACTGCTATCTATTAGCAATAGTTTGCACATGCCTTAATGTACTCTATCAGTCACCAGGTAAGTGACTGCCCGTTTATAGCAGTACTTGAGAAATCTTTTAAAAAGTGCAAGTATGTTTTCTCTCTGATTCTGGAAGATATGTTGTGGTATTCTTCTATGTGTGGAAAAAAAAAACAATGGAGTGTTTTTGTTGGGGGTGGGTCAGGGATATCAGGTGAAGGGAATAGTTTGAGGACAAATAGACTTCCACTTAACTGGGTTTCTATTCCCAAGCTACTAGACAGTAAATCATAACTGAGTCTAAATTTGCTCATGTTTTTGTCATTCTTCTTCTTTTATTCTTCCCTTTGTTTTTGTTTTGTTTTGTTTAAGTTTTCTAATTTATTTATGAAAGACACAGAGAGAAAGAGGCAGAGACACAGGCAGAGGGAGAAGCAGGGATATGGGATTCAATCCCGGGACTCCAGGATCATGAGCCGAAGGCAGTTGCTCAACCACTGAGCCATCCAGGTGTCCCTCTTCCCTTTGTTTTTGGCATTACTTCTCTTGATCATCAGTCACTGACATTCATTGAGTACATGTTCCCTGGCTTTGTTTTGGGGTCAAATAATTTGAGTTCAAATCCTGTTTTAGCCACTACTTAAATGTATGACCTAAAGTAAACTACCTAATTTCTTTAGAATACAGTTTCTTCACCTTTAGATTGGGATACTAATACCTACTGTACAAAATTTTCTTTTAAATTTTCTAAAGTGCCTGATACTTGAGAGCTCAATAAAGAATTGTTTGGAAGAAGATATAATGAGTGAAGTGAAAATGACTATTTTCTGGAGACTAGGGACTGGGTGCCCTACTTGATGAGTATTTTATGATTTCCTTTCTTTGATAGCTCATGAGGGAATTCTTTTTCAGGGCTATGCACATTTCAAAAAAATAATAAATGCCCCCCCCCCTCCAGAAACAACAACAAATCCTTTTAAAGGTAAAGACTATAAAATATCATCAGATCCTTAAAAGAAATAATACTAATAATGAATTGAAAAAATTATATAGTACTATGCCCAGTACTCTTCCAAGTACTTTATTACATATTCTATATATACACACAAATATATTCATTAAATATATATACTGACTAGTTTAATTCTAACAAGACTATACATTGGGTACTATTATTTTACAGATAAAGGGAGATTAAATCACTGCTCAAAACCATACAACTGGTAATGGCAGAGCCAGGATTTGAACTCAAAATACTTGTATAGATTGCATGTGAGATAAAATCATCCCAAGAAGACTGGGCTGATCTACTGTCCGCAGGTTTTGCCTCCAGGCTCTCAGGCAAAGTGAAAGAGGAGGATGGGGGAATTCAGACCAGGACTTTCTCATGGCCAGTGCCTGCTAGGCCTGGGCTAGTTCTGAGTGTCTAAAGGACCCAGCTTCAGAGCTATCACCACAATTTCTTCTTCCCCTTTCAAAATCTCTTGACAATAGAAAATAGAAAATAGAAATTGAAAATAGAATACATTTTCAAAGCAGAGGCTGTGGCATCATGACCTCATCACCCAGGTGATGCCATGACTCATTTTCCTTGTGAAAATATAGACGGAGGATTCACACACTTGGGATGTTGAGGAGATCCCAGAGACCAGGTTCCCTATTAATTCTGAAAGTAGAAGAGAGAAAATATCAGAGATCAGAGAAAAAAAATACTGGGGAAAGTGGCAGGGAGAGGACCCCAGGTCAGGAATTAGGGCTATTTAATTACAGGAGAAAAGCAGATGAATGAACTCGAGTCACTTGTAGGAGTTCTTATCAGAAGGAAGGAGTTGAACAGGTGGAAAACAGCAGGTTCTGTGACTTATTCCCAGAACTGAGGATTTAATCCAGCCAGAGTTTCTGAATTAGACATTGCCTTTTTCTCGAATCAACTTTTCCTGTTCTTTTTCTCCCAATTGTGGCGAAGCAAACAGGGAAATTCATCTAGAACATTCCATAGTTGTCATACTAGTTGCTCTGATTATATTCTCAAAAAAAAAAAAAGTCATATAATTCAGTAGAGGAATTTAGTGACAGTGTTCATCATGGCACAAAGAACCAGCGTACCTCCCATTTTGTGGTTTTGTAGGGAGAAACACTATACTGTTTGGTGCCACCAAAGAAAGAAAGTTCCCTCTTCTCTGTTTTTGAAACGAGGCAGGCAAATTCTACAACTTCTGAATTAGTCTGTATGAGCCACATAGGGATTTATGATAATCAGATCTTGGAGCCAGAATAATTAGACTGAATTGGGTAAAAATAAGAAAATATTAAGGCTGATTCTGAGGTCTTTAGGTGAATGAAAATTACTCTCCTTTCTTTTTGAGGCATAGACAACTATGAGATGGGCCATAACCTTCTCATAAGTGATATCGCACCAAAGGAAGAGCCACATAGAGCACCAAGTTGGCCCGGCTCTGTAAAACTGTAAAAAAAGAGCTTTACAGGTGTGTCACAACATGGAGAAGACTTGGAAACTGTCCTGAGCTTGAGAGTTCAGGTGATGCCAGCACCCTTCCCTCAGTTCCAATTTACTCATCAGGAGTCTGATCTCCCACATGCTGTGTCTGCTCAGGACTAGACCCAAAACTAGAAATTAAAGATCCCAGGGCAATTCGATAAGCATCTTTCCCCTATGGGTTGGGCAATTCAAGTTGGGACAACTGGAAGCTCCAGGCTAAGATAGTTCCCTGCTTTCTACTCAGGCTGAACTTACAGCTACAAGTCACATATAAGGCACCTGGGTGGCTCAGTGGTTGAGCATCTGCCTTTGGCTCAGGGCGTGATCCCGGGGACCTGGGATCGAGTCCCGCATCAGGATCCCCAAAGGGAGCCTGCTTCTCCCTCTGCCTGTGTGTCTGCAACTCTCAGTGTCTCGTGAATAAGTGAATAGAATCTAAAAAAAAAAAAGTCACGTATAAAACCCTGGGGAGCCTGGGGCCTGGATCCTCAGTCAGTGGAACGTGAAACTCTTGATCTCAGGGTTGTAAATTCCAGCCCCAGGTCAGATGTAGAGATTATTTAAAAATACAATCTTAAGGGGGTGGGTGGGGGGTGGGAAGCCCAGTGAGCTTAAAAAAGTAAAATCACCTGGTACCTTTGCAGCCTCTGGGTAGGTACATCAGTCTGCTGTGCCATGGCATACAAGCAACCCAAGAATAAAGAACATATAGTTAAATCACTGTGGAGAATTAAGGTAATAATGGGGGTGGCTAGCAGTGGTAGTGGAGGGGGTGTGCAGGGAAAACTTAAAGATTCTCCTGTTGCCAAAAGTCTGAAATTCCACCTTGGAGCATTATTCCCTTATTTCCCTTATTATTATTATTATTCCCTGAAAGCTAAAACTATAGACACTCTCATGATTGGCCTGCCTTCCATTGTCTGCTACACAGTTTATCAGATTAAATGAAAACAGAATTATGGTTTTATAATTTGTCTACTTCCACCACCACAAACTTCCCTCTGCCCCTCCCAAAACACAACATATTCCCATTGCTTTTCACACTTGAAAGTTATGCATTGTTGTAGCATTTGAGAAATTCACGGAATGGGCCCAGCCTGCCCTTCCAGCGTCTTTGTGTCGCACACCCTTTACTTCAGCCAAGTAATTGACATGCTGCTCACTGAACACGCACCTCACTCCCCAAGTTCTCTGACTTCATCTAGGATGTGGACCCCTCAAACATTTCTCTGTCCTGTGTCTGCTGAAACCCCGCCTGCCCTTCCTGACTCATCCCAATCCTTACCTCCTTGGCAGGAGTTTTCTTGCATCACCCTAAATGAACAGTTCAGGGCTCAGGAAATTTTTTCTGTAAAGGGCCAGAAAGTAATTTTTTTTTTTTTTTAATTTACTGAGTTCTGTAGTGTCTGTCACAACTCCTCAACTCTGTCATTGTAGTGTAAAAAAAACTATAGCTGGTACGTAAATGAATGAGCATGGCTGTGTTCCAATGAAACTTTATGAACACTGAAAGTTGTATTGCACGCACTTTTTAAGTGTCACAAAATAGCATTACTCTTCTGACTTTCTGTCAACCACTTAGAAATGCAGGGGAAAAAAAAAACCCCACTCATAGCCCATAGACTGTAATTTGCCAATCTCTGGGCCAGAGGTTATCTTTACATTAAGCTCTCACAGCATCCTTGCTGTATTTTTATTAAATTTTTTTGCATTCCAGTTATTGGTGTACTTATTTCCCAACTCCATTATTTTATAAGATCTTTGAGGGCAGGAATCTTGTCTTATTAGTAGAGACTGTGATACTGTGACTTTTATTAAGAAATACGTATTTGGTCTTTGTCCCCATTTCTGGCACAGAGTTCTTAAAACCCTTCGAATTCCCTGTAAAGATTGCAATAAAGGTGTCTTGTTATGTTAATGAGGTGACTTTGGGAGAGCACCTAGAGGTGGGGCTGGTTGCCTGGAGAACCACCAAGTGATTGGAGGGTTGAAACTTTCAGTTCCAACCCCCTGACCTCTGGGGAGAAGTGGGAACTGGAGGTTGAATCCATTACCAATGGCCAATGATTTGATCAACTTGGCTTAAGTAATGAAGCCTCCATGAAGACACAAAAGATCAGTTTCAAGAGCATCCCAGCTGCTGAATGTATGGGGGTTTGGGGGGAGAAGCTTAGTGGGAAGGGGCATGGAGCCCTGCACCCTTTCCCCACACCTTGTCCAGTGCATCTCTTCCGCCTGGCTGCTCCTGACTTATACCTTTTTATAATAAAACAGGGATCTGGTGAATCAACCATTTTCCAGAGTTCTGGAAGTCGCTCTAGCAAATGCATTTAACCCTAGGAGGGGATGATGGGAACCTCTGACTACAGGCAGCCAGTCAGAAGTACAGGTATCAACCCTGGGCTTACCACTGGTGTCTGAAGTGAAAGGCAATTTTTGGGGGGACTGAGCCCTTTACTGTGGAACTGATACTATCTCCAAATAAAAAGTGTCAGAATTGAGTTGAATTGTACGGCACTCAGCTGGTGTCTGGAGAATTGTTATTGGTACAGGGAAGTGCCACCCCCCACACTGGAATTGGGTCAGGAGCCTTTCCCAGGCTAACATTTATTGATCACTTTGTGCCAGGCACTGAGCGCAGTGTTTTACGTGGAAAAAGACCATAACAGCTGTATGAGGTAGATGCTATTATTTTTAGTGAGGAGACTTATTATTTTTACAGGTGAGGAAATAACAAGGAGGATTCAAAGTGAGCTCACAGAGCAACTTAAGAGAGCAAAGGCAGAGGCTCTTCTGGGGCAGGCAGGCTTCAGAGAACTGAGGACCGAGTGGCAGGCACTAAGCCTGCCTACCTTGGAAGGGTTTCTGGGTTGTCCCTTAGCTGCCTGCACACCTCAACCGATGCACAAAGATACTCAGGGCTGAATCCGGGTATCTCACACAGCTAGAGAAGAAATGCAAGGCAGGAGTGGTGGGAAAATGCACAGAAAATTGCTGAGCCCCAGGGGAAGGGCCCTGCCTGTTAGCTAGCAGCATAACAGCTGCACTCCCAGAAGGAGAGAAATGAGCTGCAGCTGGGAGGACACTTGTGGGAGAGAAAAAAAGACTTTTTTTTATAACCATCAGAGTTGAGTAAGTTGCTTATGTGCGAAAGCTTTTGTGGAATCAAGTTAGATGGTGCTAAGTCACTAGACAAAAGATCACACCCTCCAGCTCAAGATACATGTCTCCAGGGACTGTTTCTAACAGTCTCAGGTCGGAGTGAGGACAAGGAAGTGAAAGGCATCTAGATGAGTTGAGGGAACACAGTGACCTGGTAACAGGGGAAAAAAGGGCTCCTTAAATCCCCAGGGCTGTTCCATCAGTGAGAAAGAAAAGGCAGGGAGGAAATGCTGTTGACAATTCTGCTGCTCAGCACTCGGACCAGCAGTATCTGAACCGCCAAGAGCTGGGTGGCGATGCACTCTCGCCCTGCCCCAGATCTACTAATCAGGGTCTGCGTTTTCACAAATCTTCTGCACATGACCATGTGACAAGTACCAGCTTACAACACCCAGACCAAACACACCCGTCCCAGGAAATCCACAGTTCTTTTGAATATTTCTTCACACCAAAGTATAATTTCAGGGGATCCCTGGATGGCTCGGTGGTTTAGAATCCCTGGAGACCCGGGATCGAGTCCCACATCAGGCTCCCTGCTGCTTCTCCCTCTGCCCATGTCTCTGCCTCTCTCCCTCTTTCTGTCTGCCACGAATAAAGAAATAAAATCTTTTTTAAAAAGATGTTTTTTGGGCAGCCCTGGTGGCCCAGCGGTTTAGCACCTGCCTTGGGTCCAGGGTGTGATCCTGGGGGCCCAGGATCAAGTCCCGCGTCCAGCTCCCTGCATGGGGCCTGCTTCTCCCTCTGCCTGTGTCTCTGCCTCTCTCTCTCTCTGTGTCTCTCATGAATAATAAATAGGTAAAAAAATAAACAAATTAAAAAATATATGTTTTTTTGTTTTTTGTTTTTTTTTAAATTTCAGAGGTGCTTCTCTTCTTACAAAGCACAGAGAAATAAGGAGCTGCAGGGGAAGTAGCAGAAACCATGGCCTAGCAGTCAGGAGACCAGGGCTATAAATGATACATCCCAACCTTGTAACTCCATGGAAGTCCCTTCACTTCCCTGCGCCTCCATTTCTGTGTCTGTACATGAAGGGCGTTGACTAGGAGATTCAGGACTCAAATATTCTAAGTACCAGTGTCCTAGTTGTGTGCAAATATATACATACATATATATATAAACATATATAAATATGTGTGTATATATATGTATGTTCTATTTTCCTATTTCTGTAGAAAAGAAAGCCTCAGAGAAGTTGACTGTCATCCAGTCCTACTACTTGGAATGCACAGGGTCTCCCCCACACAGTCACTTACCTTCTAAAGTTAGTTCTATACATTGAACATTCATGAGATTAAGATCATTCTCAAATGTGCCAATTTCCTCACCAAACCAAGGGAGCATGGAATTTGTCCACTGACTAGCCTCTCATGTACAGACTCTTGAGTCAGCACAGTTCAGGATGACTTTGCTTATAGGCTTCGATGATCTAGTAAGGACCCACCTCATCAGGAAAGTGGACACCACCTTCCTTGAGGCACCTCATTCCAACCCTTTCAGAATGCAGGACCGTATCTATCACTCGTCAACCAGCAAAAAGCTATTTCTTCTCCACCTTCCCAAAAGCCTTTACATGAAAGAGTGAAGCTCTTCTAAAGGGAACACCTTACTTTATAATTTTTGAAGCCTCATTGTTCACCTGCATGGAAAATCTGAATGAAATTTACTGTCTTAGTTGGGGGGTAAAATCCAAGACTGCTAAAAATAAACAAATGGGAGATGAATCACTCATTCTCTGCCACAGTTGGTTTTAACCTATTGAAGCAAGAAAAAGAGGTCAGAGAAAGAGAGAGAAAGTTCCAAGTCCCATCAGCTTCCTACCCTCATCATTTCCGAGTGTCGCTGGTCTTCTGCAGCTCTTCTCCTCTCCAGGTCCCTTCACAGTCTGGTACACTAGGCCCATCCAGACCCTAGCCTAGCTATAGGGCCACACCTTAGCTCTCCCCTCCTCTTGCTTGCAGCTATCCTCTCACGTGGACCTGAGGTCACTTACAGCCAGAGGCAAAGCCCATCACAGAGTTAAGTGCTCAATGCCCAACACATATTTTTGAAGTAAATTCCTAGGCCCAAGATGGAGGTGCCCTTGCCCCTGACACCATGTCAGCAAACTGAAAAGTTAAGTTTTCATGCCCCCATGAATGCTCCAATTGATCAGAAACACAGTATATCCAGTTAACCCATCCCCCAAATGTCAAGTCAACCCTGAGCTCTACATTTATTATTTTCTTGTTCCTCCTTCTTTATCCTAAAAAGCCTTTCACTCCACTTTGAACTTCCATGGGACCCCTGAGACCTGAGACCGCTGGTTTCATGCAGTGCTAAAGTCTGTAACATGTAAGCTGACTTCCTTAACCATATTTAACAATATTATGGAATGAATGAACGAATGCATGCTGGTTCCATGCGTTTCCAGGTTAAGAGAAAAATCTCACACGGAGTCGAAATGCGACCACACCTGCAGAAGTCCTCTCACCTCCTCCCTCCCGTTTCAGTTCCCTTCCTTCCCCCAACTGCCTAAGGAGCCTGCACTTCATCGTGGGAAATGGAAAGCTCAGATGAAGCAGCCTAGGAAATCGCTTTTTCTTTCTTTTCTTTTCCCTTCCTTTCTCCCCCTCCCCCCTTCTCTTTCTTTTTTAAATAATGAGGGATCATTGTCCCTGGCCCTGACCTGGCTGGTTTTCCCACCTCTGTTATACTCCAATGACAAGGCATTACTGGTTAGTTCCCAGAGGTCTTTTCCTGCTGACAAACAGACACCTTCCTCCGCTTCTGGGGCTGGAGAAGCAGGCGCACGCAGCCCAAGGAATGCTAATGTGCATTTTGCAGCCTCCAGGCGAGGAAAGCTGGGCGGGGCTACAACGACCCAGCTTCCCTGCCGTCCTTCCCCCCGGCTGAGTGGGTAACCTTGAGTAACCTTGACGAGGCCCCGCCGGGAGGCTGCTGCTGATTCCCGCGAGCAGGGGGTGCAGGCCAACCGAACACCCGGGGGCGAGGGGGCGAGCCCGCGCGGCGCCCCGAGCTGCTCCTCCGCCGCGGCCAGGCCCGGGGCTTTTGTTCTCCGAGCCACCGAGAGCAGCGAGGAGCGCCGGAGCAGGAGGTCGCGGAGGTCGCAACAGCCGCCGCGGTGCAGCGGCCAGCGGGGAGCCTCCCCCGAGGGGGCGCGTCGGAGGGGGCGGGGCGCTCCGCGGCCGGCCCCGCCCACCGCGCCCGCGGCCCCGCCCACCGCGCCCGCGGCCCCGCCCACCGCGAACTAGGCCCCGCCCACCGCGCCCGCGGCCCGTCCACCAAGAACTAGGCCCCGCCCACTTCGCCCGCGGCCCCGCCCACCGCGCCTGCAGCCCCGCTCACCACGCCCGCAAAACGCTGTAGGCCCCGCCCACCGCGAACGAGGCCCCGCCCACCACGCCCGCAAACCCGCCCGGAATTAGGCAGGGGGCGGGGCCGGGGGCGGGGCCGGCAGCCGCGGAGAAACAAAGGGATGAGGTCACCCCGAAGAGAGGCCGGCGGAGGTAACGCCTGGGGCTCTGGGGCGCGGAGGAGGCGACCCGGGTCCAAGTGCAGGGGGAGGGCGCGGGGGACAGGCTGAGCTGGGGAAGGGGCACCAGGCGCTGGTCCGCGCCCGCAGAAACGGAGCGCGGAGAGCCCAGGCACAGCCAGTTTTTCTGAGGCAAAACAAGAAAGTTTGCTTACACCCTCCCGGCCGTGCTGTTCCACGAACTCCCACGATTCCTGCCAGTTCTTTGAATTGCATGATTTTTATATATTTTTTAAAGATTTTATTTATTCATGAGACAGAGAAAGAACGAGCGAGAGAGGGAGAGAGGCAGAGACACAGGCAGAGGGAGGAGGGAGGAGCAGGCTCCATGCAGGGAGCCCCACGCGGGACTCGATCCCGGGTCTCCAGGGGCACGCCCTGGGCTGAAGGCGGCGCTAACCGCTGAGCCACCCAGGGATCCCCGAAATTGCATGATTTTTTTATTTTTTATTTTTATTTTTTTGCATGATTTTTTAAAAAGTCTGGGGGTGCCCTAAGGATGGGGGGGGGCTCCTAAATCTGAAGTCGTATGTAATGTAGTTTATTTTTCTGTCCAATGTCCACAGCGTTACCCGAATGTGAGAGGTGTGTTCATCCCCCTGGTCTGCGTCCTTGTAGGAAAGGAAAGAAAAAGGAGAACAGGGATCCCTGGGTGGCGCAGCGGTTTGGCGCCTGCTTTTGGCCCAGGGCGCGATCCTGGAGACCCTGGATCGAATCCCACATCAGGCTCCCGGTGCATGGAGCCTGCTTCTCCCTCTGCCTCTCTCTCTCTCTCTCTCTCTCTCTCTCTCTCTCTCTGTGACTATCATAAATAAATAAAAATTAAAAAAAAAAAACATTCTGGGGCCACTCTTGTGCTTGCTTAACTCCCCACCCCAACTGTAAGTTCACTGGGGGCAAGGACTCTGGCCATGTCAACCTCAACCTCAGTTCTAGCATAGTTGATAGGACACAGTGGGCACTCAATATTTGTGGAGCAAATAATTGAATTGCCACAATAATGCCACATAATCCACCCCACCCCCAAACTGACGAGGACCCTAGAGACCTTGGATCAATTTTGCCATCTGGTGGTAAATATAGGTAATTGACAAAATCTCTTACCCTGTGTTCCTTTCTTGGGTCTGGGGTGGGGAAACAGAGGCCCAGTAAGTTTTTCTCCTTAGACCTAAGCAACTCAAGTCTCCTACATTGCACGTCATCACATGCTCACATAAACTACTCATCTCCTCTTTAATCCTCTTTTTCTCTGTTTTCTCTCTACCCTGACTTTACCCCCCCACCCCCACCCCGTGGTATTTCCTCTTTTGCCCAGACAGCATTGAAAATTTCCTTTCGAGCACCCTTCTTTTTCATTCCTCAAGAAAATCTCATTATGGGGGTGCCTGGGTGGCTCAGTTGGTTAAGCTTCTGACAGCTCAGGTCAGTATCTCAGGGTTGTGAGGTCAAGCCCAGTGTGTAGGCTGGGTTCTGGGCTTGAAGCCTGCCTAAGATTCTCTCCCCACCCCCCACCCCACACCTCTACCCCTCACTCCCTCTCTTAAAAAAAAAAAAAAAAAAAGAGAGAGAGAGAGAGAGAATGCCATTATGACCCAAAGTTGCCTAATAAACAAGAATCTTGCTATAGTTTTCATTCCCACTACTGTTGGAGGGGGTAGTAAAACACCTTACCAAAAAAGGGAAGTTGGTGTATGGTTCTTTCTTTCTTTTTTTTTTTTTCAAATGAAATTAGATATCAATGTGGAGGCCAAGAAAAATTAAGGCCATCCCACCTAAAGTTTAGCATTAGCACAAGTACAGCCATCTTAGGCCCCTGTGAATAGGAGCTGAACTTTACCAGGGAAAAAAAACTGCAGAATGTCCTCAATGTCCTTGGCAGAGAATCCCATATCAGAAAGACAACAGAGCTCAGAATTGCCCTGGGCAGAGAATCCCATATCAGAAAGACAACAGAGCCCACACCCGTGGTAGAAATTCCCATATTAGAATGAGAACAGATCTCAATGCCCTTGAAAGCCCCATATCAGAATGTAAACAGAACCTGAGAAATTCCTCCACCCCTTCTGAAAATCCCCTAGACCAGCCTATAAAAAACCCAGCTGTAACCCACTTCGGGGTCCAAGTCCCTGCTCCACTGTGTGGGGTATACTTGGACCCAAGCTCGAGCTTGCTAATAAACCCTCGTGTGCTTGCATTGGTGTCGGCTCCTTGGTGGTTTCTCGATTAACAATCTTGGGCACAACAATCAAGAACTGGTTCTATTACCTTCCAAAACCCAGTAACATTGTTTTCTCCTGTGCTTCCACTACAAATGTACAGAATTGGAGCTACATTTGGCTTAACCTGAATTTTATAGATAGGTCCAGAAGTCTTAAGACTATTTTATGTTATTTCTGTGGAGAAAGTGTTTTAAAAGTTTCAGGTTTAACATTGTGTTTTTGAAATATAATCCATTTGTAACTAGGAAATTGCTTGCTTTTCTAAGAAGCTGTTTTCTAAAAGGCTGTTACACTAAGACACAAGCACTGTTACTTTCTGGGAAATTGGGAGAGACAGATAATGTTTCCTTTTTTTTTTTTTTTCAAGATTATATTTGAGAGAGAGCATGCTGGTGAGCCCGGAGGGGCAGAGGGGAAGGGAGGGAGAGAAGAATCTGACGCTTACTCCCTGCTGAGTGCAGATTACCCGCGGTGGGGCAGGGTGGGGTGTGCATACCAGGCTCTGTCCTGCACCAGCAGATCAAAACTTGAATGGAAACCAAGAATCGGACACTCAACTGACAGTAACCCGGGCACCCTGATAATATTTCCGTTATTACAAAATTGAGGTTTAGGGTAAATTAAATGATTTTGCTCCCCAAAAATCTCAGATTAGCAGAAAAAGTGCTCTTTCATCAAGATTAGGAGTTTCCAAAACTCAGCATACATGTTTACCACCAGGACTCCTTGTAAATCAGATGCATGGCCCCACCTCCTATGGTGCTCACTGAGGGAGTTTGGTGTAAAGCTAGCTGTAGAGCACCTGAAATGCATTTTAATAAGTACCTGTGTGGGCATAGACCACAATAAGGGCGGTAATCTGACCCACACTCCAGTTTGGAAATAGCCTCCTTGATTTTACTGAATATGTCTGTATTAAACAACAGTAAGAATTTTCTATTCCTGCCCCCATTGCCTCCTGATTTTAGAGACAAATGGCACTAACCAGCACATAGGACCAAGAATTCCTATTCTAAATTCCAGTATGTGCAGACACACTGAACACAGACATGAAGCCTAGAAGAGGTCATCAAACCATGTCATTTCACCTCCAGGGGAACCGCGGCCTGCAGGTCGGTCAGTGGAGGTCAGTAACAGCACTGGGGCTAGCCCTTATCACCTCCTGTGGTTTTGTTTGAGTCCCCAAGGCCACAGAGAATGAGAAGGCTGAATTTGGAACCAAGTAGATAACTGAATTAGATCATTAGTGTCAAAAGGCATGCTTTGGCCTAAGGCAATGGCCAGTCTCTTTACAATCCTATTCTGGGCCTGAGCCAGACTAGCATACTAGATTGTTCCTCTGTTACGTTTCAATCATAGAACCATGGTTTGGTGCTGCTGGATAGTTTGTATGGAATCATGAATGCAGAAAAGCATAGCTTGAAAAAAGAAGATCATGCTTCTGCCCCAGAAGCAAAATTCCCAAGTCAGGCATAACATCATTGCGTATTATAGTTTGTAATGTAAATGCAAATTAACTAAAAATGTTTTAGCACATTTACTAAATTATAAGATACATATTGATCTTCTGCAAAGTACATGTGAAGGTACAGATAGCCTGGGTCCAGGAGAAATCACATCCTTTAGGCACACACTGAATCCCTGTATAACATTCAACACACTGAATTTGACACAGTTTAAGAGGAGGAGAATTTATATAGAAAGAGATAGTAAAGCTTATAGTGATATCCATATCTGCGATAACAGACCTGTTCCAGAAACTCTTCCAAAACAATAAGCTTAACTTGTTTGGTTAGTATTTTGTTTTAATCTTTAGGGGTCTCACTGATTTCCATGTATTTATATAAATATACCATCCTCAGGGAAAGCCAGTTTTATTTTTTTTCTTTCTTTTGGAAAGCCAGTTTTCAATACAGTAAATTCATTAGTAGAAAACATTTCATAAAATTCTTCTTGAATTTCCAAGCCTATGTTCCAAGGTAACATAGGCTTTTAAAATAAGGAATTATTGAATTCTAGTTTTCAGGGGAGGATCTCAGCACCCCCAGTCCTTGCCAACCCCTGCAGTGATGAGTTTAGGAATATTCTGGTGTTCACGTGTCAAAAGTATGATTACCTTGATGCAATCTGGTCTCACTGAAACCTGGTTTTTATATCTTAAATGCACAGAGGTTTCCTAATACCACTTTCTAGTCAATACACATTTCTTGCCTGAAAACCTTAGAATCAAAGGTTTGTTATTGCTTACTCTGGATATGGAAATTTGTTCAATAGCACTAGGAATTTTTAAACACACCAAACAATCCGAATTATTTTTTGGGTGCCCCTGGACTTCCCTGCTAGATGCCCCACTGAACTTTCATACTTTTAAATGCAGGCACATTCCATTTTAGACACTAAAGAGACCTCCATACAGAATGTTACAGCTGCACTGCACTGTGTACATTTCTGGAAAGTGGACTTGGTATTATTTTCCCCCAAGAAACTACCAATTTACACATCTGTTCTTTGCAGCAATGGATATAATTACTACGATGCTGTTTGTAGGCACATGACCCTTTGAAGGGGCACTGGTTAAACATCTGTAAACAGGGATAAACATCATATTGTGTCTTTTTCTCAAGCAATTTGAGTAATTTTTGCTGGAGGAAAAAAAAGAAGAAAAACACACAACATCTTTGTCCAGTCAATGTTCAGCAGTATCTGCCTTTCTGAGAGTGTGACTGTGTGAGATTGCTTTGCCCCCAGGAAGGCAGATTTTGCTGAAGTACTCTTTTGACTCAGGAACACAGTGTTCAAATAAAATAGGGCTTTTAAAAAAAGACTGTGAGAGAGGTGTGCTGAAGTAGTATTGGGTTTGCTCACCATTTCCTCAGATCATCCTGGGCAGAGCTGAGCTCTTCAATAAAGAGAGAGTTTGTATTTCCTAAGTCTCTTTCTCCAGAGAAGAACTTTTAAGATAAACTTGTATAATTTGCTATTTTATTCTATGTAGGTGGCTGAGTGGACAAGTATGTGATTTGCTTACAATCATACTAAAAATTAATATAACAGTCAGTATTTTAATCACTTGGTACTTTTCTCTGAGCTCCAATTCTATTTTATACAGATAGTGGCCAACTGAAAAATTAAAGTGAAAACAATGGAAAACTTGAAATACAGGCTATTTTACAACAGAGCAGAAAACTTAAAACCAATAAGAGACACCTGAGCTGAGTGTTCCAACCTTAACAATAGCAGAATTATCATAGAAGCAATGCATAAATCCTTATATACAGTAGATTTGGGGTAGAACGAGAAGTGGACAAGAGAGGGAGAAATATTTCCTTCCTACTATCGTTACATATATTTTTTGGAAACACTCTTTAGGAGTAATTTTTTCAATTCAAATGTTAAGTACCTGAAAAGTGAGGAGTGGTCTACTTTTTCATAAAAAAAATCCATTAAACACAAACAACATTTAAAATTAAAAATGTTTTTAATATAACAGCAATATTTTCATTTGTATTGAATTACCCAAACTCTAGGACTGGTACTAAGTTGAGGCTTCAGAGATAAGACCCAGAGGTTGCATATCTATAAACAAGGAATTTTAATTAGATGGTCAACTATTTCTCAAACCTTCCTTAGCTGCCTTTGACACTGGAAAAACTATCCTATAATTTGGTCGAGAAAAAAAAAATTGCAGAAACCCTGACGTCTGTAGTTTTTCAAATGAGGTGTAGAAGTCCAGTCTCCAATTTTTAGTTCAGCCTGACCTCTCATTTGTCTGTCCGCTTAAACTAACTCTAGCCTCTTCAGCTTGCCTCATAAATGTTTTGACCTGTAGCTTCCCTCTATCAGAGTTATGACTAGCAGGACACCTTTAGTGTGAACATGTACAAAATTATACAGAATCCACTGTTTGGGGCGCCTGGGTGATTTACTTGGTTAAGCAACTGACTTGATTTCAGCTCATATCGTGATCTCTGAGTCATGAGATCAAGTCCCACATGGGGCTCCACACTCAGCAGCAGAGTCCGCTTGAGATTTTCTCTCCCTCTCTCTCTGGCCTTCCCCACTTCCCCCGTGCACACATGCTCTCTCTCTCTCTAAAAATAAATTCATAAAAGTCTTAAAAAAAAAAAAAGAATCCATTTTTAATAATGTTACAGAAATTCTCTTACAAGTAAACTTACTAGCTGCCATTTTTGTCTCAAGATGGTGGTCTAAACCACAATTAAATCTTCATATCTACTATTTTTTATCAAAATCTGTTAATCTTTCAAAAGTGACAACAATGAAAGAGGTATATAGGAATATTGGCAACTTAGTTGAAACATCTTAACAATAAATTTATTGAACACTAGATTAGAATCAGGAACGTAGAGATATAGAAAATGCAATTGTTGCCCTCAAACTATTTAGCATTTAGGTAAACAAGTGATTAAATGGTAACAAGAAATAAAATGAAAGAATTAAATAAGTAACAAAGCAGCATACACTTAGAATTAAATGGGTGGTTACAGTTAGTATGTGGTTTAAAATTCAGATGAGAAAATCAACACTGAGGCTGGAAGAAATAACAGAAAGGGGGGCATTCAAAAGGGAAGACAGGTTTTGGAGAAAGATGGTGGATTCAGTTTCAATCATAAAGGTTTGGAAGAGGAATTCAACTAAAGATAGCCAGTAAGAAGCATTTTAATACAGGAAGCAAAGTTGAGAGTCCTTTATAAAAAAGTGATCGCTGAAGCTAGGAAGGTGAATGAGATTTCTAACGAATGAGTTTGGTCAGAAAAACTAAGATCTTGTTATGGGGGATATCTTAAGTAGAAGATAGGAAGAGAAAGTTGATCCAGTAAAAGCCAGCCTCGATAAGCATTGAGAAGAATCAATGATCCAAGAGAAGAGAGAGTCCCAAGAAGGTGTCTGGAAAAGTCTAATGCTGTGAAAATGTTAAGTGAAAACTGAGAAAAGGTCTTTGGAAATGGAAATGCTGAGGTCACTAAGGACCTCAGACAGCAATTTTAGAACAGGGGAGGAGGTTGGGAAGGATCAATTACATGTGTTTAAGAGAAGCATGGGACAGATAAAAATGGAGGAAATTACTATACTGTTTTAAGTATATTGGTATATCATTTGAAGGAAATAGAGAAACTAAAACCTCCCATTTCTGCGTTGGTAAATAAAATGGAATGCAGTGTAAGGAAAGAAAAATATAGAATTTACTCGTAAAATGAGTTTAGGATATGTTTACTCTTGATAATAGGGTCCAGTTCAGAGGTCGGAAATTTGGTGTTGATGCTCTCACCCTAGGTGATAGCAAATTTTTTTCTACCAAACAAAAACCACAATCAGCCAACCAACCAAACGAAAAGATTAATAAGATAATCTTCAAACACTAAGCCTAACTTTTCAAACAAAATAAAATAATAGCTCGTGTGTGTGTGTGTGTGTGTGTGTGTATGTGTGTGAGAGAGAGAGAGAGAAAAGAGAGAAAGAGAGAGACAGAGAGACAGAGAGAGAGAGACTAAGACTTCGCTCAGCAGGAAACTAATAATGCTACAACTCCCAGAACTCCAGCAATGAATCCCATGCTCCTCCTGTTGTGGGCCTCCTGGCGTATGGTTTCCAAATAATTAAAGGTATCCTCATGTGACAGAATTGAATTTTACTTTCTTCCACACACTTTTTCTTTCCCCCTTACTCCTTATGAGGAGTAAGACAAGATTAAGAAGCACTGACTTCTTAAATATATAATAATTTATCAAAGTTACACTACAGAGAGGGGGCAAGGTTACCAAGCAAATGTCAGTTGATCTACCGTGCAGCTTTGAAAACTCTAGGGACCAAATGTCTGAAGCTTCTAATGCTGACCCTCTAGAACAGAACAGGCACAGAACTATAAAGATCTAATATCCCACCTCAAGTCTGGGGGGGAACTAGGCTGGGGGAAGTGGAGGGACAAAGGGCTAAAAATGGGGATGAGTGAAAAGAGAAAAATAAGAGAGCCCAGAGAGAGACAGGGACTCCCAGATGTCTACCTGAAGGAAACTCCTAATGAACTGAAAGGAAATTCAGTGGAAAAACAAGTGGTTTACATCATCCTCTAAACTTCAGGTGTGTATGTAATTAGTATTGGGGTTTTCTTGTTGGTTATAGATACACCTTAGAGCTTTCCCAGATATCATGGACCTAGCCAAGCGCTCTTGCCAGTGTCTGCTGGGATGAGTTTGACTCTTTCCCATGCAAATACACCTACTGCAGGAAGCACTCTGAGGGATGTGAAGATTAAAATGGCCACAGGGTGAGAGATTATTGTAGCTTCTTGTTAGCTTCCGAAATTCACAATGTTTTCAAGATGGCTTCACTTCTTAATAAGGCACTGGCTCCTGAATTCATATGCCTAAGAGTCATCTGAGGAGCTTGTAAATGAGATCTCTCCTCCAGAAAACTGCATTTTAAAAATCTTCTAGGAGATGCAAATTCAGACAATTCATAAAACCACTGGGAAACATGCTGCTTAATTCACTCTTGTTGCTTAGTAAGATCCCCTGAGAGTGTTTGTTTCTCATTTTTTTGCTCTGAGCAACTGACCACAGTTCTTCATTTTGGGGAAGGAAAAAAGAGGAAGGGGTGTGGAATTTTGACAGGATCCTCTGAATGTACACCATCCCAATCCAACAAATCTCTCATCCTCTTCTTTTTCCTTTTTATTCTAAAGGATATTTCTCTACAAGGAACTCTCTTGAAATTTAGGAATTTGAACCCATCTGGTCATTGATGTCATATTTGTTTCCTGCTTTAGCCCTTTGGTCTTCCCTTCTCTTTTCCTCTCTCTGCTTTAACATAGGTCTCTCCCTAGCTCAAAAAATAGCACCCTTTTACTACAGTCTCATCTCTCTTCATTCAGTGCCAAATTTCTTGTATGCGGTCTCTGCCAATTGCCTGTATTTCTTCCACCTCAGTCCCCTCCTACGCCCCTACAATCTGGCTTTCATCTTCACCATTCTACTAAATTGCCCACTCGGAGGCTATCAATGGTCCTCCCACATGCAGTGGTCTAGTCTTCATTCTCATCCTTCTTGATCACTCTGATTTAGTCATGTTGACCATTCTATTTTGGAGCTTACTCCTTACTGGCTTCTTTGATTTTGTATGATAGTTTTTTACTAACTCATCTGTTTCTTCCTTCCTTCCTTCCTTCCTTCCTTCCTTCCTTCCTTCCTTCCTTCCCTTTCTTCTTTCTTTTTTACTTTATTTTATTTATTTGCAAGAGAAAGAGAGAGAAAAAGCGGGTGCATGAGCAGAAGGAGAGGCAGAGAGAGAGGAAAAGGCAGGCTTCCCGCTGAACAGAGAGCCTGATGCAGGGCTCTATACCACAACCCCAGGATCATGACTTGAGTTGAAGGTTGATGCTTAACCAACTGAGCCACCCAAGTGCACCTGTTTCTTTTCTTTTAATGAAGTATCTTCTGCCACTGAAGGGAGAGTAAGCCTTTCCCTCAGCTCTTCTTTTTCTAACTCTCCCTTAACTGAAGCCCAAGGAGATGAATAAGCTTTCAATTATCCTTTGAATCACTTGTCCCTGTCTCCTCCTCTCCTCTCACTTGCCCCTGCTTAACAAGAAATTAAGCATTTCTTTCTGGATACCTTATTCATCCAACCCATGCTGGAAATCAAAACCATGGTCTTCCTTAACAAACCAGCTCTTAACTCTCAGGTTTATTGATTTTGCCAATAGCATTTCCACTCTACTTATCTAAGCTGGAAATCTTAACAATCATATTTTATTTCTCTACCCATCACAAGGCAAGTTAGGAGCACTGGCATGGCTTGTAGGGTTGTAGATTTGAAATGGGTAATGAAATTCAATGTTAGAAATTGTCTCCAAGGCCAGAGAAGACAGCAAGACTGAGAGGTCAGTAGAGGAGAATCCTCAATATCAGGCCAAGAAGAAATGCCTGATAGAATCCACATGAAGGGGTCAGAAGCAGAAAATAAGAGTGGGAAATAGAGCTAGCAATCCAAGGACTAGGAAATTGAAAATGAGGAGCAAGTAGATTTGTAGAAGCACCCAGAATAATTACCAAAAACAAGGGCTGCTTTAAAAAAAAAAAAAGATTTTATTTATTTATTCATGATAGACAAAGAGAGAGAGAAACAGAGAGGCAAAGAGAGAAGCAGGCTTCATGCCAGGAACCCGATGCAGGACTCGATCCCGGGACTCCAGGATCACGCCCTGGGCCAAAGGCAGGCACTGAACCGCTGAGCCACCCAGGGATCCCCAGCTGTTTTTATGACTTCCTTTGTCATGCTATCTATACCACCTGTCACCTTGTGTGATGAATAGGAAGAGTCACAGACCACATGTATTGATAAAGACTTTTCTTCATGTCCCCTAACCTCTGAAATTGGTCAATTTTCCTCAAAAGGGCCACAATCAGCTTTATATTTCAATTCCACCTGTGAACATCCCAGTCCAAGGTTTAATTTCCCTACTCATATTTGAAAAAATACTAAGCTCTGAACTCACCTTCCTGCCTCAAAAATCTACCCAGGCAATACTACATGCAAACATACCCTAAATACCTTTTCCGTCATGTCAATTCTTTAGCCAAAAGATGTAAATGGCACAAATTTCTTACCAGAACAGCTCATTTTTTTTTTTTTTTGGTAGGTCACATCTGCACACCTATTTCCTTCCCTAATTCTTACCATCAAACACTCTTCACTTCTCTCAGGATGGTCCCCTCAAAGCTCCACAGTTTGCTCTGTGTCATCCTATGTAGCTGGAATACCATTTCTCTTCTTTCATCTTGATCCATCCTTAAAGTCTTTCATGTTCCTTTCCTTCTTCCAATGAGAATCTGTCATAGCACTTGTATCCTTTAGTTATAGGCTGCTTTATTTCATTATATTCATGAGTGCCATTCCTCATTCCTCAATTTGAACTAATTTCTTAAACATCAGTCTTTTTTCCTCTCCCAAATTGTGGGGTTTACATTCTCTTTGCCATCACAATATGTCCTCATAGAATTAGGCCCACAGTAGGGGCTCAGAAAATACAAGTTGGTTATTTTCCAGGAAAAAGATACTTAATATATAAAAAAAATATGAGAAGGGGATTTTTAACATATAATATGGCATCATATTGCAAATGAGTCCCAGTGGGGAGGTCTCTTGTGATTAGAGTTTTTCCTGATTATATTTTCTCTATAAGAAATGGCAATCTACTTAGGGCACTACAGATATTTCTGAGGGTTTATGTTTAATCTAAAATACCTGTTGAACTTTCCCTCCTTTGTCTTGGGTTATTTCTATAGTTTTACATTTCTTCAGGATGATTTAAAGCATGTACTCAGTCTCTCTCTCTTTCCCTCTCTCTTATTATTCTCTCTCATTATACCCTTTCTGAATCTCCACCTACAGCAACCATCTCTAAGTCCTTTGACATGACCAAGGCACACTATGCAAATCTTGAACACTATAATTTTGAGGTCTTCTTCTTTGACTTTTGTCTTTGACCAAAAGACATGGATTAACTGAGTCCTTCTTGGCTCCAATACATAGCCCAAAAAAAAAAAAAGATAAAGAAAGAAAGAATGACCTAGCACAATAGTAATTAGTTGCATAAGCAAAGCAAACCTGGGAATGACAGTTTTGGAAGTTTCCACTGTGCACATAAACAGTTGGCATGAACAGAGCTGCTTGCAGGAAAAATCTTTATAGGTCACAAATGTTGGACAGATTGGTGGCCTAGGCCAGACAATCTGTTTATCTAAGGCTGACTTACCCTTGGCCCTGAGTTTCTGGACCCTGACAGTGAGGAATATTAGGAGAATCTGAAATCATGGTTTAATCTTATCAAGAGGCATAATCTAATATGCTTTGGTTTTAGTATTGTATTTTAAATTTTAAAAGTTAGTCCAATGTTTAATTTTTCTAAATTATTATTGAACCAATGTTCTGATAAATGACAATTGACTATTCCCTTAGATCCAAAGTAGAAATCTTGATAATCCTTAAAATTCCATACTTTGAGTTTGTGTATATGTATGTGTTTGTATGCCATTTTACTTTTCATTTTGTGAAACTCTTAATGCCTTAATTTTTGCCAAAATATGTTTTTCTTGAGATGTTTCTAAGCATTTTACAAATGTAAGAATTTCATTTTAATACTGTAGATTTATTCTAAAACTTAATTTTTCTATGCAAATAAACCTGAGTTAGTGAGGCTTCATTCCATAAGAAGGGAAAGTGTTCTGAATACATTAAGAGGCTGGGGATATTCCTTGTGGTAACAAAAATACTCCTTGGGTTACAGATATCCAAATTTAGTATTTTGCTCCCATCTCTGGGTGAGCATAATGGTCAGTAAGTTTGACAGGACCACGACAAGAATACAAAGGTAAAAGAGGTCACTAAATTAACTGATCAGAGCTTTGAGGACTCTCCTTTGATCTCTGGATCTGTCTTTTTGAATGATAAGGGGTAAGCACATTTTTGGTTCGGGCTCTCTATCCTTGTAAGTGAGGTTAACCTAATTTCTCTCATTTGAAGAGTAGTATAAGTGAATAGCAACACACAAAATATTGCAGGTACTCCAGCAAAGGCTGAACGACAACCTAATATGGATATCATGAAGAGGAATTAATGAATCCCATAGAGGGGACAACCATATCTGATTCATATTTTCAGTATACATCTTTTAATTTGTAGTAGGCACTCAATAAATATTTCCTCTTGGGCAGCCCAGGTGGCTCAGCAGTTTAGCACCGCCTTCCGCCCAGGGTGTGATCCTGGAGACCCGGGATCGAGTCCCACATTGGGCTCCCGGCATGGAGCCTGCTTCTCCCTTTGCCCGTGTCTCTGCCTCTCTCTCTCTCTCTCTCTCTCTCTCTCTCTCTCTCTCTCTGTGTCTCTCATGAATAAATAAATAAAATATTAAAAATAAATAAATACATACATACATGCATACATACATACTTCTTCATGAATAAGTGAAGGATTCATGGACAAGTTGACTTCCTAAAACCCTTCCAGCATTGAGATATTATGAAAGAGGTAAGTGATTTATTGATAAACCAAAATAATAAAAGCCAGCCATGCATGTGCCTTAAAGATATCTTTTTCTGGAGAAAGATAAAAGATTAAATAATAGCTTCTTGAGGCTTCCTGCTTCAACAAGACTTTTGGATGAATCCCGGCATGCTGAAGACACCCTACACTAGCAGAGTTATCACCATATTTCTGTCTGGAGTAAAGCCTCTGATGAAAATTGGACTTTGAGAATGCCAGTGGGGGACTAGTTTTTGATTCAAGATCAGCTTATAACCACAGAACTCAGTGCCTAACATGGTGCCATTTGCCATTATATATTTTAATCTTCAATTTCTACAAAACAAATTTTTTCTTGGAATGTCTTGGGATGTCTTTAAATGGTTCATTTTTTAAAAATCTCCACTTATAAGTCACTGATGCTGTTAAAAGATATACACGGAATTCCAGCTACAACCATAATCATGTGGAGTCATGGCACACTCAGTAACCATAAAGGATTTTTTCTTTTTTCTTTGTAACTTCAATCTTTTCTAGAAGATCTTGCTATCTTTATCTTGGAATGTTTTTGCCATGTTGGCTCTTTGAAGATTAACCTGGAATGCAAATAGGACATGCGATGGATGTTCTATCTTATTCAGTGTTTAGAATGCCTCATAGTGTCTGACTTATTGCTACAGGTTTGTTATCCTTTCTCAACCAGTGTTTGAGCCCCTCCCACTCTCACCCATTCATCACCCTGATAGTCCTGTCCAAAGACTATCAGGTAAAATACAATAATCAGTCAAAGCCAGATGGTGCCAGTGGCAAAAGCAAGCATTTCCCCTTACAGCACCCTCAATACATAAATAACTAATACCGTCACATTTGACAATTTAATGAGTATAAATTTACCACAGCAGGAAAATCCTCCCCAAATATTTAAACAATTAAAATGTAAAAGAAGAAATAAATAAGCATTTTGTAGTGGTAGGCAGGACCAAATTTCTCTTTCATTATTCTTAGGAAATCTACTGTATCACATGTCTGAGACTGACAGATAGGCAGAAAGACATATACAGGATGCTACTGGTCAAGATTAAGGGGCAGAAATCAAGAAAGACATGGAGGAAGGTGGAATGTATATATTAGCTATAGCACATTTCTAGCTTATTGTAATTAGTGCATCTGAGCAGAATTTAAATTCATTCATTCATTCATTCAAGAAGTATTTATTGAGCATCTAATAAGTGCCAAGCACTCTATTGGGTGTCAGAAAATACCAGTGACTAAGAGTCAGGGAGTTTACATGCCACTGGGATGAGCAGATAATAAATTAATACCTTGGGTGGATACAAGGCCTAGAGAGAAAAAATGAAAAGTATAAAAGGGGCCAGAAGGGGAGTGTCAGGGTAGGTTCTGCTTTACATGGAGTGGGGACAGAAAGCATTCTTGATGAGATCCACACTTG
The DNA here is from genome assembly GCF_048418805.1 of Vulpes vulpes. Lineage (NCBI taxonomy): Eukaryota > Metazoa > Chordata > Mammalia > Carnivora > Canidae > Vulpes > Vulpes vulpes. The sequence goes on along the minus strand of NC_132780.1, from coordinate 117,137,055 downwards.
TGAGATTCTAGCATAGACCTAAGGAAGTCAGGAAGCAAGTCAAGAGAATAGGGGTGAACAAAGCATTTCAGGCAGAAGGAACAGCATGTGCAAAGTCCTGAGGTGAAAAATAGTAGCTAGGGCCTGATTTCTTGAGGAGTGGGGTTACATCAGTCAATTCTGGGGTGCAAGCAATAGAAACTAGCAATATTGGAGCTCATGTTATTAATGGGAAAGCTAGAGAATGCGACTTGAAAAACAGGCAGGAAGCAAGCTGAACCCAGGAAACACAGACAAGTCAAGACCACTGACTGGTTAGGACATCAGTCTATGGGCACCACAGCCACCAGCCTCTGAATGCCCACACCACTGAGGACAATTCAGAATTGTCACTGCATGTTGGCATTGTTCCTTGAAGATTCAAAATTTCTGAGTCTAGATCTTGAGATGCTCACATTCTAGTTGCCTGGAAATGATGGGCTGCTTTACCTTTTAAGTATGAGGCAGGCTCAAAGTTCTATTCCTATTTTATTAGTCATATCTGTAAGATAGACTTATTTCTGAGTTCTAGACTCTAAGAATCAATATATATTAGCCCTAAAGAGCATTGAGAGTTCAGACTGTACAAAACCTAAATCAGCACATTAATAACTCATTTTTCAGTTAATCAATTATGTGTCCATTAAAGCTCAGACATATATACACGTACACACGCATGTTACACACACACACACACACACACACCTCCCAAAGTCCAGAAACTCGTCCTTGAAGAATTCCTACCAGATAATACTTAGGATTAATTTAATATAATACAATATCATCAAAAACATCAACTGTAACAAACAATAGCTAACATTAAGTGCTTCTATATGCCAGTATAGTTCTAAGTATTTTACATGAATTAACACATTTGTCCTTAAAAATCCTTGAGAGTTCTGGTATTTAAACCTTGATACTTGTGAATGTTCTCTTATTCACAAAACTCACCTCCAGGCCTCCAAGGCAAGTTGGGTACTCATATCTATTGAGAAAAAAATACTAGTTTATTCTTATAATGGGAAGCTTCCCTGAGCAATAAGAAAATACAACTAAAATTATCTAGGAGCACTTTTTAGAATACAGACTTTGAAATAGACACACACATAGGTCTACCACATTATACTTGAGGGTGAAGAGTGTTTCTTTTTAAAAAATTACTTCTGCGTTTCCAATATTTCGCATAGTTTCTGACTTAGGACATGATTCATAAATGTCTGTTGAATGAATGAATGACATCCATATAATATTTGAGGAAAATACTCTCTCTCAAAATTTGTCTTGATAAAAAAGACTAATTGAAAAATAAGATGAATGAGTCAAAAGGTGGAAAAGAGAAAAATAACTTTTATTCTTCATTTGTAGAAGAATCCTATCTGTTGATGAACCACACAAATGCTGACATCACAAACTAGAATATTTAGGAATTTGTACATGTAGAAATTGAGAGCATGATCCTTTTTCATCCTTTAAAAGAAGTAGTACTGATACAGGAAGGAATTTCTGCTCAGCCTTTCCCGTGCTGAATGACCTTGACCGTACAACTCCCAACATCTGTACCCTGAAGAACTGGATGTAGATCAGTGTTTCTAAAACTCTGCTCCCTAGGCTTCCTCAGAGGAGCTTCAGAAGAAGGAGGCGGATGGTAACCAGACAGATCTCTGAGCCACTAAACTCTCTTTAGCCACAACAGCGCCTTTATCTGTTTTATATATTTGGGATTCTAATATCTGGGACAAAAAGTTTCTGGAGCTAAAGAGAAATTAAATAAACAAACAAGCTACGTGAACTGTAAAATCCCTCAATGATAATTATCATCATCAGGCATATGATGAAAAAGGATGAAAACTTTTCCCTGGGAAATTGAACAAAAAGGTAGTAGGGTAAACTGCAGACCCAAGATGTGCAAATATTGTACAGTGCCTTGTGAAATCTAAAACGAAAACTCTGGAATGACACTGAAGCAGTGTCTAGAGGAATAGGAAAGGACGACACACAAGTACACATATAAAATACTTATATATGCTCTCGTTCTCTGACTACATATATGTGTATATGTATGTTTATGCAACATATATCCATATACACAATATGCGGGAGGAGGAATCACTAGGGAGGTTACTATAATGATTGCAGTACGGAACCAGATGGGGAATGAGGAAATGTCTCAAATGATTTTATAAAGGAGGTGATATTTCAACAGAATTTTTGGAGGCAGAACATGGTTTGGCAGAATGAAGGAGAAGAAAGTATTTCAGGTGGAGAAAATAGCATCACTTAGTGTTAGGAGGTAATATAAGCTTGTAGGTACAGAATGCCTCAAAAGTTTTGTTATTCTATCTTCTGGTCATCTTGTACCAACATAGGCCTAACCTGCAGACCTTCCACTGGAATCCAGGGAAACGCCCTTATTTCTACTGTGGCTGAAATTTGGTTTTATCAGAACAACCCAGATTTATTGGACATTTCTGGAGTATGACAAAATTATTGGCAACTTAAAATATATAGTGGCCTGACACTGCAGCCATCTCTGGATATACGTAAATTGAGAAGCCCAGAGCCTTGAAGTGAAAATGGTTTTCCACCCTATTAGGGGTTCTGTTCAGAGAACAGTCTATGGAAAAGTCTGTGGAAAATGGAGGTAGAAATATATATGGCCAGATCAGTGGGATGGAATATGAATCCTCTTCTAGAAATGGCTCCAAGTGGTTCCACCTATGTATGGTGGGTCTCTCAAAGTTCCATCATATCCTACCAAACCAACCTCTTCAATGTTGAATACTTGCTTCTCTCATCTACTCTCTCAGCAACCAAAACTACTCAAGCATCTTCTCCACTTCCCACATACTCACCAAAATAAAAAATGTACAACTGAGAAAAGTGACTCATTTTTTTTTTCAGCTGAAGTCTGCTTCATCTTGCCTTCCTTATGTTCATCCACTCCCTAAGCAGGCAAATTATATTCTTTTGGTCCTTCCCAAATATGATTTTAGAGTGAGCATTACCCCAACCTATAAATGAGATGCATTTCCAAAGTTTGTTTTGCAAGTTAGCAGCTTGAAACCTAGAATGTAATTTCCTGAAGAAATAAATTTGAAAGAGTGTTTAAGTTTTCCAAACCAAAAATGCATATTTAATCTCTATGTTATTTAGCTTTGGCTTGAAGGGACCTGGCTTCCTAGTGACCATGGATCCATGGATCGTTCTCCCTTCTTGATTCTCATAAGTGTTCTTAAAAAAGAGATAAACTAAATTGAACAAAATTTCTCTGTCTCCAGAATTCCGAGGGAAAGCCTATTCCTTTTCTTTTCAATTCCCCAGAAGGAACCATATTTTTGTATTTAAGAGATAAGTTAGATGTTGATAACTCAATGATTACCTGGCCATTTGTTTCTTCATTCCCCTGTAGGTAAATATATTAGTATTTTCCATTTGTTTACCAGTTTGAGGAGAAATATAACAACATCAGACAGATGGATGCTTCCATAGCACACATACAGGGACCAGGAAAAACAAACAATTTTTTTCTAACTTGAAGTTTAAAAAAGCAAAAGGAGAAGGAGACTATGTACATGTACATACTTGTATATATACAGATATATAGGTTACATCATTAACAAAGAGGAATGATATGAAACCTCACCAAGATTCTTGTGGGAGCAGTACCAGACAACACCAGTTTCAGGTACTAGGAAAGGGCTGATGTTTAGCACTAGGCTTAGGAGGCAGATTAATGGGTTAAAAAGACTATAGTGATATATTTTAAATGGCTATCTCATCCTTAGCCCAGATTGTAAGAAGTTCAGAGTGTCAAGTATGGCTATCTTTCTGTCACTGTTGAAGTATCTACAAAATGGTGCCTGTTGTTTGTTGAAGCAACCAGCTGGCACTATTTGGGTGAAATCCAAGTCTGTGGGGATATCCAAGTCTTAGCTCTGTGAGATATCTATTAGGTGCCCAATTATAAACTGTGCCAAAGTGAGCAGGTTCCATGATTGATTAGTGGGAACTAGGCGGCTTTTGCCTTAGATCTAACCAAATTTTGCCATCACATACTACTCACTAGACACTGATATTTGTCCATTTGTGTAGACTCCATTTACTCAACTTTTATTTAATGGGAGCCTAGTAGAGCTATACATAGGCAATAAACAAAACATGATTACTACCTTAAAGGAGCTCTTGGTATAGTTAAAAAAAGACATTCAAATAAATGAATATTTATAATAAAGTCTGCTGAAAGTTGTAGCAGAAGTATATACTAACACAATAATGGCAGAAAGGAGGGGATCATCATATCTGCTTGGAGGACAAAGAAGAAAACCACTTCAACCACATTATGGAAATAAATTAGAAGTGTGTTATATAAAAACAAGAGAATGGAAGACATTCCAGGCAAAAGGAACAGTGTTTAGAAAGAGAGAAAAGATGAAACAATATGGGTTATTCCATGAAATTATACAATTGTAATGGAATGTAGGATGTGAAGAGGGGCAGATTTTGAAGTTCAAAGAGATAGGCAGGGAGGGACCAGAAATTTAACAAATATATATATATATATATATATAAAATCAGACTGAAGGCAATCCTAAAAGAAAATAAAAGAAGTGGGGTGATGTGTTAGAAAGTGACTTTCTGGACATCACTTGGATGTATTTGCCACAGAAGCCCTCTCAAAAGCCAGAGAAAGAGCATTCCTGGTAGAGAAAGTAACACATGCAAAGGCCTTGAAGAAGGAATATGTGTGATGAGTTTTAAAAACTAAAAGGCCAATAGACTTGGCAACCAAGAGTATATTTTTATAAGCATTGGTGATAATGAATTTGATTTTGATTCTAAGTGAAATGGGAAGTTATCAAGAGTGGGTGTTTTGTTTTTTTTGTGTTTTTTTAGAGAGACAGAATGTGACAGGGTGAGGTGGGGGTCAGAGGGAGAGGACAAGAGAGAATCTTAAGTAGGCTCCATACCTAACATGGAGCCTGATGCAGGACTTGATCTTCAGACCCTGAGATCATGACCTGAGCCAAAACTGAGTCAGAAACTTAACTGACTGAGCCACCCAGACACTCCAAAGGCTATCAAAAGTTTTTAAATGGAAGAGTCACAGATCTGATAGACACTTTTAAAAGGACCAATCTGGCTACTGAGGAGACAACAATTGTAAGGGATTGAGGTTAAAAGAAGAGATTAGAAGGGAAAACTATTGCATCTGTCTCCATGAGAGACTAGTGGGTTATAATGACAGAGGAGATGGAGAAAAGTGGACAGAACCAAGACTTATTTTTGAGGTAGAGAGTGAGGGAAAGGAAGAATGAAAGGAGCTTTTTATTTTTAGAAACTGGAAAAAATAGTGGCATCTAATCAAAAAAGAGAGATGGGAGGAATGAATCAAGATTCTGTTTCCATTTAAATGACTGCACGAGAAAGAAGAGATTTGTGAACAAGAGATGAATGGCCTTTAAGGAATGTAAGGTATGTTGAGATTGGGGATCTTGTTGGCTGTCAGAAAAAGATTTCCAGGGGACAGTTAAATATAAAGTTCTAGAGCCCATGAGGTAGGTTTGGCTAGAGAGCCTGGAAGATTTGAAACTCACCAGTCCATGTAGGAATTGTGGACATGAATTAGATTACTCATGGAGCTTTTGCTTAGGAAGAACATGCAAGAATAAGGACAAAAGCCTTGGTAACATCAACTTTCAGTTAGTAGAGAAAGAGAAGCCAAGGGGAAAAAAAAGAACATGCAACCAAAGATGCAAGAGAGAAAAAGCAGCTAAAATAGGCAATATGGAAGCCCAGAAAGTAAAGAGATCCAAGAGAGAAGACATGCTTTGTGGTTTCAGATGTCATAGCAAGGTCATGCAAGATAGCTCCAACTTGTCTTTCCCAGAGTTTACTATTTGTATTTTATACTGCCTCAGGGTCTAATGCAGAGCTATTGCAGATATCAAGATGTCAATCAACAGTATATCTTGAACCAGACACTGAACTTGATAACTTATCTTCAAAGAGTTGGTAACTAGTTGGGAGAAATCAAGTACATATAAATCCACATGGCCAATTAAGTAAGGCTCTGTGTAATGTATGCTGAAGAAATGGGACAGGGAGTATATGCTACTTAAGATCTAAGAGGGGAGACGTCAGGGATCCCTGGGTGGCTCAGCGGTTTAGCGCCTGCTTTTGGCCCAGAGCGTCATCCTGGAGATCCCGGATCGAGTCCCACATCGGGCTCCCGGCATGGAGCCTGCTTCTCCCTCTGCCTGTGTCTCTGCCTCTCTCTCTCTGTGTCTTTCATGAATGAATGAGTGAATAAGTAAATAAAAATCTTAAAAAAAAAAAAAAAAGAGGGGAGAAGTCACAGAGAACTGTGGTAGTTAGAAAAGTCTTCACAAGTGAGATAACTCTTGGTTCAGGACTCAGGTTGAGCAGAGCAGAAAAGGAACTTTGCAAGTAGTGGCAATAACAATGAACAAAAGTACAGGGGAACTAATACTTAAATTCATGTTAAGTCTGGCTGGGACAGGATGCCAAAGTGGAGGAGGAACTTAGCTAAAGGACATATTATTTTGTAAGTTGGAAGGCCTTAGACACAACTTAGTCTAATGCTCTTGTTTTATATTCAAGGAGATGACAACCCAGACAGATTATATTTGTTTAAATCCTCAAGTCTAGTTGATGGCAGAACCAGTAAAGGCAAAGCAAGAATAGGAGATTGGTACCAGATTCTGAGGAGCCCTTAAAACCAATCATAAATGAATAAATTGGAATTAACCCTGTAAACAAAGAAATACTACTGACATTTTGAGAAAAGGGGGAGTGAAGTGTAAGATTTACAAACAAGCAGTGTGAAAAGCCAATGCCAAAAGCAAGGAATTTTGGTGACTATCTAGCCTTTCTTACCTGGAGCTTCTCATTTGAACTCCAGAACACAAATAATGATTTGAGTGATGATTTTTCTCCATCCTAACAAGGATGGTGTGTAACTAGTACCAGTCTAGATGCACAGGAAAGAGGTGAATTCATTATGTACAATCACGGACCTTCAGGCTTGGCTTCCTTTTAGATTGCTGGTTGAAAAAAGGCTGGCAGAAGAAGTAAAGGACAGATGTGAAAGACACTGCAAGTAGAATCTGGTAACTGGTATTATGGCTCTTGTGAGGGAAGAAATAATAATAAATTATTCCCATGTTATGAGCTTGTAAACTGAAATGTGCCAATATCTCTAAAAGATATCATCAAGAGTAGAGGAGTCAGGAGTTCTAATCTAGGGAGAAAATAATTAGTTAACATGAGACTTTCTGGGGTACCAACAAAGAATAAAAGGGAAAAAAAATTTAGTATCTGGAAATCTTGGATTATGGGAAGATTAAATTTTCTATTGGTTTTCCTATGGTTCTTATAGTTTGGTTCTTCATGGGTGGGTTTTTACAATATACTCAGGTTCAGTCGGGCACAATATTGGTAAAAACATATCTAACAAATAAATTTCAGTTTGTACAAGAGCCAATCAGTTTCCAGCATCACTAGAATGATAATGTAGAATCGAGAGGCCTGCAGAAAAACCTTAAGAATTAACAGAATCTTGTGTAAAATAGGAAAATACCTGTGATGACAAAATTGGCATTATTTTAAGCCAAGAATTAATAGTTTCTTCCCATTTAAGTGAGGATAAACCTAAATTTGGTCCTGCATGTGCTTGAGTATGCTTAAGTATACTAATGCCCAAACTTCTTGGATTCTTTCCTGATATGCATGTTCTTGGGCTTACTGTGGGCTTATTGCATCTTCCAGCTGACGTTCAGAAGTGAAGTCGGAGCCATCTGTGGTCATTAAAGTTCCCATGACAGTTTTTACTAGAGGGTTATGGCCCAATTCCAAACCGAGTAATTCTGTTTTATAGCTCCTCCTCCCTTTTCAATTATAATAATCTTCATTTCCTCCTCTATACTGGTTTCACCCCAGAGGTGTAAGGCATGAAGTTCAAGATGGAAGAAAGAATATGCAAGAAACTAGCTAGGTCTTCATATTTCCTATACAGCTCTCAGTATGGAGTACAAATCTGGCTGAGTTATCAAAAGCTATCACCCCAGTGTCTTTCAATCAAAGGCAATCAAAGCCATGAAGAACATTGAATTTATATTAGCATGAAAGACTTATTCAAATGAACACTAAATACCAACCTGATTTCTCCAGAGTAGCTTTCCCAGGTGATGGGAGTAAACAAGTCCTCGAGACTCAAGGTTAAGGGAAAATTGCAAAAGGTACTCTTCAGAACTAAATATGAATAAATCGAACCCCCATGTCAGATCTGACTAAAGAAAAAGCCAGTATTTTTTAAATGAGATGATATCATGCTCTCCTTCCTTTGGAAATTTTTAGAAATACTAATACAATAAAACTTTGGAAGAAAAATCCTCCAAATGCCTAGGTAAAGATGAAATGGGGTAAATTGATGATGGATCACTTATAAAATCATGATTACTTTACATCTCTCAAATAAAATAACGCCATTTTAAAAGTGATTTAAAGAGAAAGAACTTTCAAACGCAATGTCCACCAAACCATACCCAATGCCTATTGCCCTTCCCCCTCTAGAACCCTACACATAAGATTCTAGATAGCCAAATCGAGTTGCCCTCAAAACGTGCAACATGTACCTAGAAATTTAGCTGCAAATTAATTGTTAGAAATTGAGAATTTTCTTTTTAAAGAAATGCTGCTTTGATTTGTGGGGTGGGGAGGCAAATAATGGAAACATTTGCCTCTACTGGAGTTTAGATGGAACTGTGGAAGGCATCCTTGGAATAGCTGTTAAGGATCTAGTTTGGTGATCAGGAGATTTTACTTCTCAGTTTATACTTCAAGCAAGTAAATTGGTTTCTGAACCAAAACAGAGTGAAAAATGGACTTGCTTTTTAATAGCTCCTGCTCTAGGCCAATTCTTAGGCTAGTTGTGCTAAGGAATTCTGAAGCCCCTTAGATTTAGATTCTGAAGCAGCCAATTTTTGCTTAACCTTTGGAGATCATTTATTTATTTATTATTTTCCTCATCTAGTTCTTTTATATAGTCATTAATGGGAAGATATTAGGGTCGCTCAAATTCTCATTTAAAAATAACATTTTCTGAATAGTTATTGGAACTGGGATTATAAATAATGGATGTAAGGCTAATTACCAAAATTCTACATTTAGCGCAAACTGGTGCATATGGAGACAACAGCTCAATATTTTAGAAAGTGCCAATTTGCTAAAAATAGATAAATATGATGATTATTGCTGGAATTAATTCAAGGACATTCAAAATGAGATGACTAATATCAAGGGGTAGCATTTCTCTGATACTAATCCAAGGGAGATATTTTACACCCATTATTGCCCAATCCTTTTGCAGAAATGAATCCCCAAAACTAGAAAAGAAAGACTAACCCCACATGAAATTATCGAGAATATAGGGCAGCTAGTATTCCTCTTAAACAGGTAGTACCTACCAGAGCAGATCCTGGAAGACCCTGAAAACCCAGTGCTTATCAATTCCAAGTGTGTGGAGACTTGCCCTAACCTTTCTTTTTTGTGGGATTGGTTGCCTGTTGTGGTTACTGCTTCCTTTTTGAAGGAATGGATGTCAGGGATGATAACCCTACCAATTATAGGAATATACAACTAGGACAAACTGAAAGCAACCAAAAGGAAAAATTAGTGATCCACCACATTTGGTAAGTCCCTCTTAATCTGGGTAGCTACCCTGTTACACACATCCACATGTATGTATGTGTGGGCTTCCAAAAACTGTGTCTAAAGAGTGCAACTTGGCTCTTCTTCCAATCAGAGATAATTGGTCTATTGGTAACTAGCTGATCTAAGAAGGACCAATTGATTCATTCATTCTCATTCTGTCTCTCTATCCGCTCTCTCTGAATGTGAACAGATGATACAAACACACACACACGCACACACACACACATATATATGTCTTTCATTTAGAATTTTGAAGTGTGAGATAGAGAAGCTAGGGTTATTAATAATTGAGTCTTTTAAATTCAGGGCTTCAGAAATAAAGTCTATCTATCTATCTATGATTTCCTGCTTTTGAGGTTCCCAGATCTACTCTGGTTTCTATAAACTTGGTTATTCCACCTCTTAATTTTGTGTGATATCTAGTTTCCCTTTGATAGACTTAAAGTTGGTTTCTGCTACTTGTACCCTATCAAAGTGCACATAAATAAAAGTGTGTGGGGGTGTGCATGTGGAGAAAAAAAAGACAGAGAGACTGAGAGACAGAGACAGAAAGAGGTGGCTACAGGGAGGGATTAAGGAGTGATACCCTTCATAAACTATAAACATAATAAATGATTGTTTCCCTTTCAACACCAGTTTATTTGGAAATTTCTAGTTAATACACCTTCCTATTAAACTCTATATAAGCCCAACATATAAAAGATTTTCCAAAATATGCATGATATTCATTTTTCTATCTTAGACTTTTACTTCTAGGAAAAACAGAATCTTCTGGACAAACCTGACCAATTATTACACTTCAAAATATTTTCAAATGTTATCCACATATTAAGAAATCAAATTCTTTGGGTTACAAAATTCCATTGCTTATGTGAGAATTTCATAAATTTGTTTTATTAAATTGGAGACTATGTCAATCAATCAGGGACATATGAGATCTGAAATGTCCTTTGTAGAGATCCTGAGAGCGTAGAAGATTATATATGGCATTAGAGTTGGGTTGCAAAAGGTTCAGGATTGCATGTCACTTCTTCTGATCAAGGTTAATTCCTGATGCATTGAGGAATCTTGAAGTTGTATGAAAATGGTGCTCAGGTGATAATCTTTGCACTGTGTTTTCCCCCAATCAGGCTTCATCCCCATTGTCAGTTGCTCCTAACCAGCCCCACATGCCTATTCTTCTGCCTGACTGGGCCTTCCTGTGATAGATGTGAGCACAGCATGCCTGGTAATCTTAGTGCTGAGAACCCAGTTTAGATGTGAGGTGGGGGTGGGGATGGGGGTGGGGGAGAAGCAGCCAGTTTAGCAAATGGAGAAGAGAAGAAATCTAAGTGTGAAGGAAAGACTAAAACGGAAAAAGATATAAAAAGAATAGTGGATATTTCTAAATGTGTTTGACCTGACCTTGCATGAGAATTTGAACATTGGCTTTTTAAAATTCTGTTCCTAAAATTTTTAAAGGAAATAATAAAGATATATTATGTCTTATCTATTATCATGGTTACTATTTACTCTGTAGAGAATAAGGGAGGAGAGGAGGGAATTATATATGTAAACACATATATAGTATATATATATATATACACACATATATACATATACACAGACACACACATTTTATACAGAAAGCACAGGTACTTCTTTGCTTCGAACCATGAACACTTTGGGTTTCAGTATGTGGAATTCCTCAGTTAATAATACCTTACACTTGAAAAACACATTGTTTGCAAAATACTTTTATTTTTATCACTTTATTTAAGCCTCATGCTAATTTATTAGAAAAGGCAAGTCAGGATTTGGTGTGTCCTTTTTATGTGCCTACTATATCAATGGATAAACTGAGGCTCAGGAAGATTAAGTTACTTACCCAAGGTCACAGGACAAGCAATTGGCAGACCCAGGTCTAGAATTCAGGGGAAGGGTTTATTTCACTACAAAGACATGAAACAGGACATTAAACAAAGAACATCTAAAAGAATAAGATCTGTAAATAATTAAGGATAGGAAATCTGGAAGAATCACATTCCCATACTATAACCCGAACTCACTGCCAAGTATGCCACTCTGATCTAAGCAGACAGGAAAGGGAATTGTAACTTTGACCACAACCACCCTGTGAGGAGGACCAATGGAATTGACTATGCATTTACACAAAGCCAGCTCTGAATAAGTTCACAGGAATGGTGTGTTCCAAAATATCACCCCTAATGGCCCATTATTCATTATGATGATCTCTCCCTTCCTCCTTTTTTTTTTTTTTTTAAGATTTTATTTATTTGTTTATTTTAGAGAGAAAGCACATGCGAGCAGAGAGTGGGGGCAGAGGGAGAAGGAGAGAAGCAGACTCCCTAATGAATGAGGAGCCCTACCTGGGGCTCAATCTCAGGACCCCGAGATCATGACCTGAGCTGAAACCAAGAGACAGAAGCTCAACTGACTGAGCCACCCAGGTGCCCCCTCTCTCTCCTACTTTCATTCCTTCAATGAATTTTTTTTTTTTAATTGAGAAGGTAGTATGTGCTAGACATAGCTTAAAATATCTATTTTGTCTAAAACACCTCTTTGGAAAGTTGGAAGGAATACTCTTTTTGAAGTTCTTTTTTCATAGCCTCACACGTCAAACACTAGCATGAGCTGGTATTACTTAATCAGAAAACTCCCCCTGGACCTGAAGAAGGAGAACAAAAGAAAAACTCAAAGAAAGAGATTGAAAGAGATTGAGAGCAACGAGCAAGATATGGAATAAGGGTGTGGAGATTAGAAAATATCACCCAGCTTTCTCAGTTGAAGACAAAGTTCACCTACAAATCATTTTATCTTACTACTCTTCTCAAGGCCATGCCAATTCATTCACAGAAAATATACTGCGTAGAGTCTGGCCAAGAGCATTTTCATGGAGAGCTGTGGTTGCTATTTGCCCAATATTAACCACAATAGGCCTACTTCAGAATCCAAATCCCTTCAGTCTATTCAAATGTAAGAAGGATAAAGTTGATCTGATTCTCATTCAAGTAACAGATATTTGAGGGGCTACTTATCATATAACCACCTTTAACCTCCAGGAAAGGTTCCCCTTTGTGGAATAGTATTATATAGGTACTTCAATGGAAAGGAAAGAAACCCAAGTGAAGGTAAAATTGATTCGTGAGCACAGACACGGGGGCACAGGGCAACACTACATATATTTTTGGAGATTTGTGTATCAGTGAAGTAAATCAGCTAGGAACGAGAGATTGAGTCAAGTTCTATTGGAACAGTTGTGGAGCAAAGCAACATGTGTGAGTACTGTAGGGTTTTAAAGGAAGGGCAGTGGAAGATCCAAGACTGGTAACCATGTGTCTGACCTGGCACTTTGCTAACTTAAGGGGGTGGACTAGTTTGCTGGATTGGTGGGGGAGGAGGACACCAAAGGAAGGTTTCCAGATAGTACCAGTTATGGTAGTTTGGAGAATTGCAATGTAAATGGACTCATTTTTAACCTACTTTCATTAAAAACTGATGGTTGTCATATTTATAGTTTGATAATAAGAATCAACAATGATTGGCTGCATCTCAAAATTTGATGCCAATAGATTAAACAAAAATCTACTAATGGAAAAAAAAAATCTACTAGTGGTTTCATCCATTTAAATATGCCACAATTTAGAGTAAGCCTGCTTTTATACTTATTTAGGAAACATGTTATCCACAGGTAAAACCAGTTACTCTATGTGTCAAACATTGTAATAGGCCTGGAAGTAGAGAAAGAATGAAGATTCCACCCAAGCAGCTCATAGTAGAGACACCAGTTAATGAAAAAAAAAAAAAAAAAAAAAAAAAAAGAACAAATGCTATTTAGTGCAACAAGTGATTTAATAGCGATGCTACAAACTATAGCATGGTCACAAAGAAAGTGGAACTTTGGGAGGTCAAGAATGTTTGCTCCAAAGAGCAAACTCTGACAGAGGAAATGGGAATTTTCCAGGCAGAAGGAATATACAGTATGAGCAAAGGCACCAAGGCTTGAAATGCAGATGTGGTATCATATGGTTGGACGAACGGGTACTTGAGGATGGCAATGGAAAGATAGGAAAGCCGAGGTCATGTTATCCATGTACTATAGTTTATAGTTAACAGGGGACCACTAGTGGATTTTAACAAGAAAGATAATACAGATTTGCATTAGGTAAAGGTAAGTGTGGTGTTCTACGCGAGGAGAGTTGGAAGAAAGCAAGATGGAGATAGGAAGTCCATGCAAGAAGCTATTGCCTCCGTCCTGATGAGAGGTAATGGAAGTCGGAACCAGGATATTTGTGATAGAGTTGAAAAGCAGAGGATAGATTCAAAAGCTTTTTACCTAGAATCAAGAAATTTATTACCTGGAATTGAGGACTGAAAGCAAGGACTGCCTTCACATTACTCCCAGGTTCCTAGAGCCCAGAAGCTGGTTAGATGGTGTTATAGCAGAAGGGTTGGAATTTGGAGGAAGATTAAGTGGAACAACACAGAAGACACTGAGTCTGGTTTTCTACATAATGAATGTGGGTGTCTCTGAAATGCCTAGACCTACTAATATCCATGGGTCAGGTGCTGAAGAAAGAAATCCAGTCTACAGATTGGGAAACCTCCCAACATGGATGAGATCACCTAGAATTCATGTATCAAATGAGAAGTGGATCAAGATCATCAGCCAGAAGATAACTGATATTTGAGGGGAAAAGAGTGAAAAAGTCAGCAAGGAGGACTAAGAAAAGCGTATCTGAGAGGGAGGAGAGCCAGGGCAGCTGGGAGCCCAGTGAGGAATTTCAGGAAGAGGAATGGACGATACAAAATACCAAAGAGATATCAAGTAAGATGGAAACCAAAGAGTCACTGGAAGTGGTATCTTTTTTAGGATATGAGAACAGAATAAAAATAAATGAAATAGTGAATAAGGAGTGATAAATAGAAGGAATCACCCCTGATGGGAAGAACTGCTCGTTAATAGTAGGCTCACAACAACCCTGACAAACTAGGAAGTCCAAGCCAAGACTGACATCGCACAACTTGCAGAGAAAATTTCCTTACCTTTGTACTGATTTTGTCTTCACATGAATTTTGTTTAATCCCTACAAAAACACTTTAGAGTCAGCAAGGTGGGGCTGTTGTTTGGTTGATTTTAGTTTTTTGCTTTTTAGTCTCCAACTTATGGGAGGAAACTGAAGCCCAATATTCATTCAAGATCACAGAATCAGGAAGTGGCATAAACTGAGGACTCTCAGCACAGTGCTCTTCCCAACACTTCAGAGAATCTTAAACTGACTTCAATGGTGCAGAGGCAACTTGATCACACTTCAGAGATTCGGAAGGGAGAAGGGCCCACAATCACTTTCTTGACTGGTAGAAGACCCGCTTGGTTGCCTGAATGCCTCTATGATAGCCAACAGGGAAGTGAATAATCAAATGCTGTATCTTTTCTGGAGATGACATACGTATGTGCATCCTTTGAAATGTTCCTTTAATATCAGAGGAAGATTTTAGATTTGTCTTACTTTATCAGTGAGAACAAGGAGAACATTTGGTTAATATATATGCACTACTGTTGACTGAAACCCGCCCCCCCCCCCCCCCCCTGCTTCTTTATGGGGTCAGGTAAAACTGAGGTATGTGGATTCATCAGCCCCAGGCACTGCATTGACAATTCCACCATGACGGAGGCAAAGGAGACCCAGGCTACTCTCCCTCTCACTGAACAGAAGCTCTGCCATTTCGCATAAAACATGAAAGGTTTCTGTAGTTTTGCCAACTCAGCAAGAGAGAAAATTAACCCTACATTTTCTTATCCCAATTGCCTCGGCATGGGTGTGGAGGAGGGGGGGGGATCCTAAGTTACAGACCCACAGCATGAGGGAGAGGGCTCATTGTGTATGCACCCTGGCAGGGATTCGAAGGAATTACAGTCACCAGATAGGAACTCATTTCTAGATTTACCATGAATTTTCTAAGGTTCTCTGCAAGTCTACATAATTTGGCAGGAAAAAAAAAAAAAAAAAGCCCTTACATGATTTCTTCTGTTTAAATTTGGAAACGTGTGATAGAAATCACCATTGAAAAAAAAAACCCAAAACAGTTTCAATTATATTAAGTAAAATGCCTCCATTTAATTAATTCACTTAGTCCCTGGGTGACACTGGGTGTGGCTCAGTGAGATTTAGGAGGAATCCAATTTATCACTAGGAGGAATCGGCTGCACCAAGCAGTAAGGCGGCATCCTTCCACACCTTTCCAACACTGCAAGGGAAAGGCGCAGTGAGGCTGGCATTCCAAACGACATATCACACTCTCCCCAGATAAAAATTTATTTGTTTTACGAGGAAAAAAAAGCAGATGTTGGTGGGGTTGAGAGGTGGGGGACAGAGGGGCTACTTGCTTGCCCTGGTTTTCTTTACACTTGGATTACAATTTAAAATCCTTATCTTGAAACAAAGGAAAACAGCTCAGTTTTCTGGCTTTGTGGACACAGATCCCATCTTGCAAGTTTTTCATCATCTGCAGTACGCATGGTAATTACGCTATTTAAAGTTAGCCCCAAGATATTTGAAAATCAGAAACTAATAAGGTCTCAGGGATCCTTTTATTCTATTCCTCCTTTGCACACTCCTTTACCATGTTCTCATGGCCACCCCGCTCCCATTCTCTTCTTCCTGCTGTAATAATCCATCGTGGTAATTAATGGCTAATAAAGATCCTTTACGCTTTCTCCTCACCCACTGGCCGTGTATTACAACTCAGAAATCCAAGGTTGCTTCTTTATGCGGCTCAAGTGGAAGAGGAAGGAAGTGCAGTCCCTCCAGCCCCCTCCCACGTTTCTGCTGGATTCCATGGGTGTGGCAGCATGTAGACCTTTGCAGGGTTTTGCCCTTGTTTTATTCCCTGTTAAGGCCTAGGACTGATTAATAGACGGCAGGAGGATAAACACAACGGGGTTCAGCCCAATTGAATGATAAAGGATCATTTTACCCCCAAGCAGGAAACCTGTGTGAGACTTAGTACTCACGCTATGTAAATGCCAGTCAGGGTAGTGTGCAGCCCACGCCCTGAATACACCATTTCCTTCTGTCTGATTTAATGGTATCCGAAATACTGACTTACGTGAATGGTGCACAGCAGTACTCCAGAGGGCACATGGCCATGCCACACAGAAGTACACATGCATGAAATGCATGGGCAGATATGACGATTTCTTCACCTTTCCTTTTCTCTCTTGACTACGATTTATGCTAAAACCCATGCAGGCGTGTGGAAGCTGTACAGGGTACACGCATGACCGTCGTACATGAGGTATGCGGATGCTCTACACATTTACATGCGAATTTCTACAACTCCCCAAACACACAATTTCAGCTTTCTCACTTTGCACATCACAGTGAATGCTTGGGGCTGGGAGTGAGATAGAACCCAAGTGAAGGCAGCTGTCCCCTTTTTGGGGGGGGAAAGGAAGGGAATACTTAGAGCTTCAAATCCTTTTCTAAAATTATGCTTGATTTCTTTTGTTGAAGGGGGTGTGTGTGTCTCCTTGTGTGTGTGTACATGGGGTGGCAAAAAGTTGTAAACCGGCATATTTTTCTATCTAAAAGGAAACCTTTTTTAATGAATAGCATTGGCTTCCTTAGGGCTCCGCCTTCCTAAATTTTATTTCCTCTGCTCACCAGTGGGGTAACCTCAGAACGTTTCCTTGACAGTGTGCTTAACCCAGCCACCTGTATCTATTGCATTTTATGTATTAGAATGAAGGAAGACAAGGAAAGGAAATGTCCTGGTTTGAAAAATGAGCCAATGGAAGCATCAATCTCTGGAACCATTGAGCAGTTTGGGGAAGTGGTGCATGTAAGACTCTCATGCTCTTTTTCAAACACAGCTACACAAACCACACACACAAAACCCTGGAGTGTCTGCTACTTTTTAATATTTATTTATTTATTTATTTATTTATTTATTTATTTATTTAACTTATTTATTTTTCCCTTGCCTCTCCACCCCCTGCACCCACTGATCTGATATTCTGCTCCTGTTTCCCTTCCCCTTCCTCTCCTTCTTCATCCTCCACACCACCCACCCCTCACCCGTCCTTCCCAGGGCGCTGGCTAAATGTGCAAAGCTGGCAGACTGTTTCTTCACCACTCCCCTCCACCCCCTTCGGATTCAGCGAGTGTATTACAAATTGCCCAATATCCAATACCTGTACAGGAATAATGCCCAAATCCCATCTCTTGCACCCCACCCCAAGGCAATCAATCTGCAAAGGGCTCTTTTGACCTACCTCCCCTCCCACGAGTATGCACACGCACGCACACACACACTCACCCACATCTCACACCCATTTTTTTCTCTTTAACCTTCGCCAAAATCACTCAAACATGTTCCAATGAATGTTTGAAAGCTTCATTTGGAGAATGCCAGAGCACTGCCGGTTGCTGCAGAACACTGAACTCGTCATTGCTCCCCACCCTCAGCCCAATCAAGTTTCTAAAATGTCTTTCAAGAAATAAGTGAGCAATTTGAAATAGAAGAGAAACCTGGGTAGTGGGGGAGGGATGGAGGGACACGGATTCTCGCAAAGCTCTTATGTGTCCCTCTTCTGATGAAAATGAGTCACCATGCTTATTATCCAAAATGTTAGCCCGGCTCCGGTCACTGACAATCCCAGGAAAGATGCAGGGGAAGGGAGAAGAGGAAAGACCTGATTTCCAACAGGTAATACTCGGCTCGTCTTTCCCATCCCATCGGAGCCCAAGGCTCCTAGGGGCGTGGTCCACCCTCTCCTCCGACCAGCTGGTGCACAATCGGCTACCGATCTTGGGAAGGGGATTTTCTCCCCCTGCACCTCCAATCTCTCCCCCAACCCCAGTTGTCTTTGGAACCTCTTTAAGAGCAAATAAACAAATTTCACTTAAAAAAAAAGAAACACCTTCCAAATCACAGTTTCATTCATTCATTGAAAAATAAATAAATAAACCCTTCACATGTTTTTTCCATTAATACCTGCGCCCCTTTGAAGCTCATGCATGTACGAAATAAGGCTTCCTCCGCAGCACATGTGAGAAAATTGCACGACAGAGCAAGCAACACTCATTACAGAATAGGATTCCTTCAACCCTGCCTTTTGCAAATGATTTAAAGGATCGCCTCCCCATCTTGTAGGTAGAGTCCACATCCTCTCCCCACACCCCTTTCTATATCCACACCCGCAAAACCAGAGACCTAAAACGCTGAGCATTCACCAAGAGCCCCTCGCCCCCCAAAAAATCTTATTTCTAGCCGGACCGGCATATATTTCCACCCCCCCACCCCAACCTCATCCTAATTAGCCGCAGCATTCCCAAACCAAGAGCATGAAAGACAGACAGAATGGAATAAAAGCTGGGATGCAACCATCAGTTACCATATGCTAAGGAAACGCAAGCACCATGGCCAGAGCAGAAGCAGTTAAAAAAAAAATTTTTTTTTTTTCCCTGCCTTTACAGGGAAATATTGTAGTCTGGTAATTTCACAACAGCAAGAAGTAAAAATCTTTAGCTCTACCTGTTTGGTTCTTCTCATACAGCACAGCATGGTTGTATCGTCCCTTGCCTTCTTCCTGCCTTCTCTCCTTCCTCCTCTCTCTTTCTTATTCCCCCCCTCTCCACCTCTTTTCTGCTCGCTTGCTCACTCGCTCTCTCGCGCTAGCGCGCTCTCCCTCTCCCTCCCTCCCTCCCTCCCTCCCTCTCCCTCTCTCTCTCTCTCTCTCTCTCTCTCTCTCTTGCTCACACACACCAGGGCAGTTAGCAGCAACTGTAAGGTCCGCGGCTACTGCTCAGCGCACATGCTCCCGCTCCCTCTCCCTCTCCCTCCCCCTCCCTCTCCCTGCCTCTCTCCTCTCTCCTTTTCCCTCTCTTCCCCTCTTTTCTCCCCCTTTCCCTACCCCCCACCCCCGTCTTGTCTTTTTCTTCCTTTTCTCTTTCTCAGAATTGTTCACTAGCTTTCAATGACTAATCACTTCCCCAGCCCCCACCCCCATTCTAGACAGTCACCCCCTCCCAGTCCCCTGCCAGCCTCATGAATATTTAAACATCTCCAATCTGGACCCAATTACCCACCGACTTTCCCACTGCATTGAGAGGATGGTGGGGTGGGGGTAGAGAAGGATATTCCAGCCGGTTCAGGAGATTGGATGGAATGTGTTTTAGGCAAGAGGGGCTTGAGGAACGCTTGCATTTCTTTACTAACTCTTCTCTTTTCCCATATCATAAAAGCAAAGAACAGCTTAGTCAGACCTGTACCAATATCAGTTGTAGTTGCTATTTAGATTTAATGTACAGTTAAATAATTGTGAGGATTAAGTTCTCTCAAAAAAAATGAAATAATATATAATTATTAATAATTGTGAGGATTAAGTTCTCTCCAAAAAATGAAACAATATATAAATATCATACACTATGTATACTGTTCTCACTATTCATATAATCTAAAATACATACATTTAAGCTTAAATATGCACAAAGAACACATCTCATGTATGCTCTGATATCCTTGAGAAATCCACATGAATATGTAGCATTTTTAAACATTCTAAGCATTTAAGTTAAGAAATGGTAACTAATGTTCAGGAATTAGAATTCATATCTCAGATCACAGGGTGGTTCTTAATGGACTCACACCTGTTTGAGAATTGGGGTGTCTTCTAATTTTGCTTAAAAACCGGAGCACATTTGAAAAATAAGTCTGTAATACTAATGGTGCCCCAAATGATTTTTTACACTTTGGTCAAGAAGAATAAAAGTTAACAATTGTTATGAGAAGAAAACATATATTACAATGTCTATGTCTTCGATTCCTTCTATGGTCTTTTATAATTTGAGTAGAGGAAAATACTACTTTAAGAAAAAGTGTATATGACACAATTTTTAGACATATAGTTCTGTGTGATCTTGAGAATGTTACTGACCCTCTCTGACCTAATTTTTGAATCTATCAAATAGGGATTATAATGCTAACAAGTTGTGAGGACCAAATAATATAATGTATGTAAAGCATACATTAGAATGGAGCCATTCATAATATGTAGTAGCTTACCTCAGAGACTGTACTTTTCTAACATTTGGTGGCATTTTTAAGTGAATACCTCAAAGAACTTATCAAACTATTTCTTATCTTATTAGTAATGACAAGCATCCCCAATTAAATACCTCATATTCTTTCTAGTGTCTCCTAGACACAAGCCTAGTTAATAGGTATCAACCAGACAGCTTATTATCATACATATTATCAGGATCACTGAGCTTAATAGGTGCTTAATACATTTTAACAAAATTCAAGGTACATCCATCTCAGAATGGACTATCTCAGAGAGACACCCAAGAGGTGATGGTTATAAATTATCCCCAGAGGTCTTTCTGAGCATGACCTGCTTTAAATCTTTCCTTCCTTGCTCTTTTACTCCCGTTTGCTTCTTAATTTTCACATTTTATGATAAGAAACAGAATTAAGCTCTGAGTTTATTTTTTTTCTTTTTAATGTTATAATGAGTCTAGTAAGAGCCAGCTTTCAAAAACAACCTTCTATAGATGTAAGTGGTAGAAGAGGGCAAAGAATGAGTAAGAAATGGCTCCATCAGAGACATTCTGGTTATGGGTAAGGATGGGCCTACCTGCCTGCCCAGAGCTGAAGAGTAGAGAAGAAAGGAGCAGAGGAGGTGAGGACTGGGGACAAAGGAGAAGAAATTGCTTCTTTTGGTGTTTTAACAGAAACCTAACTTGGGGCACCTGGGTGGCTCAGTGGTTGAGCGTCTGTCTTTGGCTCAAGTCCTGATCCTGGAGTCCTGGGATAGTCCTGCATCAGGCTCTCGGAGGGGAGCCTGCCTCTCCCTCTGCTTACACCTCTGCCTCTCTCTCTGTGTCTCTCATGAATAAAGAAATAAATAATCTTTAAAAAAAAAAAGAAAGAAACATAATTTGACTGATAAGATCATTTTGTCAACTATGGCAACGCAGTTGGTCATAGAAAGGGGCCAACTCCTTTCCTTTTCAATACACTTGCCTCAGCCCTCCTAATTATGTCTTGTTTTCCCTTTTATTTTTTGGAAGGAACCTTGGAAACAACATGACATAATGGAGTCAGACAGAGCCTAGAGCTCAAAAGCAGGCATAGGCATGGATGAACTCTGTGGCTAAATACATTAAACCACCCTCTTGGCACCAGTTTCCCCAGTGGTTGACATGCACTGTTTCATCAAATACCCAAAATGAGGGAGGTATGATCATTATTCCTATTTTGATAGGGATACTAAAGCTAAGTGAATTAAGTACCTAGACTAGGTCACATGGCTAATAAGAGGTAAAGCTAGAACTCCAAACCCTCTTAGCCACTAAGCTACGTGGCATTCAATGGGCCTCCATACCCTATTACCCCTAGTCCTTAGGCAATTGGATGATGCAATGTAAGTTTTTGTGTTGAAATGACATCAGCATTCTGCGAGGACACCTACTGACCTGGCCCTTACCTCAGGAGCCATGGAGAACACACCGATGTCCTCAGTAAGCCTGCAATATACTTCTGATCAAACATCACATGCTTCAGCCACTCTCAGGTGCCTCAGTATTTAGAGTCTTC
Source organism: Vulpes vulpes (assembly GCF_048418805.1). Taxonomy (NCBI): domain Eukaryota; kingdom Metazoa; phylum Chordata; class Mammalia; order Carnivora; family Canidae; genus Vulpes; species Vulpes vulpes. The sequence continues at coordinate 117,114,699 of NC_132780.1, read as the reverse complement.
GCCATTCTGAGTGCCTCCTGCTGGATATACTACATTCAGTCAATGAACCTCTTAAAATTATTTTCCAGGAGGGAGCTCAGAATTCCAAATTTAGTTTAAATATTTTGGAATCAATTCCAGTACCTTTTTTCCCCGAGCAATGGAGGTTATAGGATAGTAAAAGAATAAGAAGGAGAAAGGCACACACAAGGCAAGAAAGGAAAATGAAATGAAATAAAATAAAATAAAATAAATACTAGTATTGTCCTGATCCCCAACAGGCAACTAGTCAGTGGATCCACTAATCCTTATCGATATTCTTGCAACCAATCCCAGAAAATGTCTAAACCTAAGCCCCGTGGTTGAACCTCATATAATTTTAATTGGCAGGTTGGCTTCAACAGACTGTCAGGTAACTTCCTAACTGTAGGTTAGGCAGTAACATCATTCTAGAAGAGGGTGAAGAGTGGTGGAGGGCACGTGCCAGTTCCATTCTCAAATCTCTTTGAACTTCATACTAAAGTGATACTGTTTTCTTAATACACCTGGAAATCTCTGGGCTTTACTAAGGGCTCTGTCAGAGAGTGGATCATTTTAGGAATAGGTATGGCACTCGAGAGAAGAGTGTCAGAAGTGCAAGTAGAAGATATGTTCATCTTTTTACTCCCCCTTTCAGGAGCTTATTTTTTTAACTTTCAGGTTTAGCTTTTTACTTGCTGTATTCTTGGACTAGAGCTGCCATAACAAAATATCACAAACTGTGCAGCTTAAACAATAGAAATTTATTTCCTCACAGTTCTGAAGGTTGGAAGTCCAATGGTAAGATTGGTTTCCTCTGAGGGCTCTATAGAAAGTATCTATTCCAGGCTTCTCTCTGTGGCTTTGCAGATGGCCACCCTCTTACCTTCACATGGTTACCTCTTCTCTTCACATGGTTATCCTTCTTTGCACTCAAATCCCCGGTGTCTCTGTGTGTCCAAATATCTTCTTCTCAAAGGACATCAGTCATATTGCGTTAGAGCCCACTCCTCTGACCTCATTTAAGCTCAGTTGCCTATTAAAAAACCCTCTCTCCAAATACAGGCCCATTCTGAGATACTGGCTAGGGCTTCAACGTATGTCTTTTGAAGCACCCAATTCAGCCCATAACACCTGCGTTCCCTATCAGTACTTTTGGGCAACACTTACTTATTCAACATTTTCTGTGTTATAAAAACATCCTGCCCTCAAGGAGATACACACATATGTGACAAATGAAACAAATGCTGTTTGGACAAAACATGATTCAATGTCAAATGTGTGTTACAAGAATTTAGAACATGAAAGAAATCACAATGGACTAGGGTAGACCTTCCATTTCATGATTCGGATTTGAAAAAAGTGCCGAAGACACGATGAGTTTTAGGGAAGGGAAAGGGGTCATGTTGGAAAAGGTAAAATATAGAACTGATCACTGCATGACCAAGGGACTGTCAATATGTAAAAGAGGGGCAGTTGTAAAGCAGGGTCATGAGAGAGAACCTTAGAAGGGCAGACCATAACCAGATAGGGAGAACCCTAAAGGTCAGGCAGAGGGGGTATATTAGTGTCCTAGGGCTACTATACAAATTTCCACAAACTTGAGGACTTAACATAACATAAATTGATTCTTTCAAGGGTGCCTGGGTGGCTCTTCATTTAAGTGTCTGCCTTCAGCTCAGGTCATGATCCCAGAGTCCTGGGATTGAGCCCCACATCGAGCTCCCTGCTCAGCCAGGAGTCTGCTTTGCCTTCTCCCTCCACCCCTCCTCCCCACTTGTCTTCTCTCTCTCTCTCTCTTCTCTCTCTCTCTCTCTCTTTCTGTCCCTCTCTCAAATAAATAAATAAAATCTTTAAAAAAATTATTCTTTCACATTTCCGGGAGTCATAATTTAATGTTGACAGTATTAATTCCTTCTGGAGCCTCTGAGGAAGAATCCATTCCATACCTTTCTCTGAGCCTCTGGTGGCTGTGGACAGTCCTTGGCATTCCTTGATCTGAAGATACATTACTCCAATCTCTGCCTCCATCTTTACATGGGCTTTCCCTCCTTCTGTCTCTATGTCTTTCCCTCTTTTAATTAGGACATCTGTCATTGAATCTAAGATCCATTCTAAATCCAGGATGATTTCATTTCAGGATTCTAAATTCATTATATCTGCAGAGATCCTTATCCAAGTAAGGTCACATTCATAGAAGTGAGGGTTGGGATTTAGATAGTTTTTTGAGGAACACAAGTCAATCTTTATACATTAGGCTTGTTATAGGAACAGTTTAGAAAATACCTGTGGTAATGTTGTATAGCATGGAATAGAGAGAAGGGTACACTAAGACCTGGTGAGAGAATCATGGAATTGTTCTAATGCCTGGTTCTGGGAGGAATGGTGGAGAAAAAGTGAACTGTCACTCACTGAGTGTCTAGCATGTCCCAGATGTTACATATACCGTCCTTTCCATATTTTGTCTCATTCACCTCACCGAAGAACCCCTTGGAGGGAGAGGGAATGGAAGGATTGAAAGTGGCTTGGAGATTGGGCCGGGGCAGTGTGGAGATGAAAATTCAAAACCCAGATGTGAGGAGGTCCAGAAAAAGGGCTGGTACTGTGAGGGAGGTGATGAGTCAGTTCTAAAAGCATTCATTTTCAGGAAGCATTGAAAGTTTCAAGTGTGTCACAGGATCAGATTGTAAGAAAAGACTCAGAAGTTGTCTGAGCCTGCCAAAGGTTTCCAGGCAGGCATGGCTACATCGGGATCCAGGGGGAGGCGAGCCTCTATGAAATGATGTCACCACATTAATTAGGCTGATAGCATTTCAGTATGGCCTCATTGCCAGAATTCATCCTGCTTCCTGCAGACAGACAGGGACCTGGATGATTTTTAGGACCCTCTAAATCTTTCTTCATCATTCCAAGCTTGCCTCAAATCCCCTCAGAGTTTCTCCTTCCAGCGCACTGGAGGCCATCCAAATCTGTGAGTGGCCAATATCCCAGAACACAGAAATCTCAGGGAGAGAACCATGTGCTGGTGTCACAGGATGAGATGAAAGACGTGGCCCATAAGCTAAGACTCAGTAGCTTGTAACTCCTGAGGAAGTTTGTAATTGCCTGAGTGAACAACTCTAACTCATTGGCTTATGGAGTGTATTAATAGCAGCCGACGTGAAAAATTCCACCAGGTTACACAAACCTCCACTACCAACACAGGGCCAGGGACGGAAATTAGAGCTGCATTTGATTTGGTCATTAAAAGAACCACAGAATTTTTCACATACTTCTCTATTCCTCCTGAAGTTGGGTGATGGCTTATTTGTCAGCCTGTGTCCTCCCTGTAATGCATGTTTCTGGATGGCAAGCACCGTGTCTTTTTTTGCAGTTGTTAGTCTCAGAGGTAGAATTTAGTGATTCATCGTTTGCATAAAACACCCAGTGCTGATTACTTCAAGTACCCTCCTAATGCCCATCGCCCAGTTGGGTGGGCTCCATCCCTCCACCCCTCTCCCCTCCAGCAACCCTTAGTTTATTCCCTAGAGTTAAGAGTCTCTTCTGGTTTGCCTCTTTCTCTGCTTTTTTATCTTATTTTCTTTTTCTTTCCCTTCCCCTATGTTCATCTGTTTTGTTTCTTAAATTCCACGTGAGTGAGATCATATGGTATTTGCTTTTCTCTGACTGCATGTCTTAGTATTTTTTTTTTTATTTGTTTCTGGTGTCTTCAAGCAGAGGCATAGATAGATTTTGTGGGACCTAAAGCTTTCAAGACTTAGGGGAGACTTCCTTAAGAAAAGGAATACAAGTTAATTATGAAAGTGGACATTTATTTGAAATAAGATATTACAAGTTATATATAAAAATTGATTTTTACCATAAATATCACAAAATTCAGAAAAATAAATGTGATATTTAAAAATAAGTGCCTGACACATCTCTATAATTCCTACCTATGTTTTTGGCTACATGTTCTTTGATCATCTCTTTGTATAACGATGACTTTGTAAATGTAATATTCTGAAGGAGAATGGAAAGATAATTGAGTCTTTTCCTCTAACACGGTTGATTGGATTTGTTTTTATTCTTAATAGTTGGGGGGCTTAACACATGAGACTTAACACATACAGATGTGTTTTTGGTAAAGGGCACAAGCAGTAATACAAAAACACAGGAATTCTGAGAAATTTCAAATAGTTGCTATGGAAAGAGAAAAAATATGCATGATACATTTGTAAATTATGCATTATTAATTATGTGGCCTTATCAAATTTATTCCTAATAGAAAAGAACTTCAGTTTTGGTTAGACTTTGGTGTAAACTGAATCTCTCATGTTAAATTTTATATAACTGATGATTGGGAAAATTTTCCACAGACTTTTGGTGCATACGTTTCCCATCTTGTTTCTCATCTTTACCACATCACTCAGGTGCTACATGGCCAAAGCCAAGTGATGGTTATATTTCAATTCAACCTCTGGTTCTGCACTCCAGGTTACCATGCCCAGTGAGTTGGCTCACTGTATTCCTTGGAGTCATAAATGACTAGCAATAACTGAACTGCACATAAAAGCCCAGGGAAGAAACATAAACAAATCCCATTAAACCCAATCTAAATGTAACACCAATACAACCACATCTTACCCAGTTGCCAGAACTGCCCACAGCCATTCAGTACAACCTGACCTGTGGGGAATGTTGCATAGGGGAAGTTTGAGTGGAAACAGACAGAAGTCTAATGGGTTGTTATTAAAATATCTTACTATTTCAAATTTTATGCAAATGTACAAACCTGTAGCTCCTGGCCCATGTGAGTGAGGAGCCCTAAACCTTAAGCTGAATTAGCTTCTTAGTAAGTTTGCTTCTGGTTTCTGGTTTTGGCACAGAGACATTAAGTCTTCAATAAATAGTTGTTAAAGAATAGGAGGGTGGGAGGGAGAAAGGGAGAGAAGAATGGAAAAAAAAAAGGAGGTGAGAAGGGGAAAAAGAGAAGAAGGCTGTTTGAACTCAATTTCAAACATTAACTTTCAGAATCCCCAGTTGTTTCAATCTGTAATTGTGATTTTGTTCTACTCCGACGTGGCTCTGTTTCTCACCAGCTCCATGCATATCCTGAATCTGCCCCATTCTAAACATCCTTCTGGAGTGTATGTGGCTTGGAGAAATGACAAAATGCTGCCTTCCTGGTAGGGTCCAAATATGAGGCTCCCCATTTGTGTTCCATCAAATGTTAACTGCCACTATGTGAGGGATCAGAGAGGTGTTCTTCAAAGACAATATCCCTAAACTCATTACTTTTTATCCTCTCCCATGTCTTGTGATACTCTTTTATTATTTTTGATAGACTACAGGCTATTGGGAGGTGTTGTATAGTATACAATGTATATAGTTGGATAGTAAGAGAAATTTCAGATATACAGCTTTATATTATTTAATTTGCTCATCTTGGCTTGAAGCATTGATAGATATCACTTAAACATAATTTGTTTCAACCTTCATTTAAACAGGGCAGCTCATCCTATAACATAATCCCTTGGTTTATTTTTCTCCTTGTTCCCTTTCCCCAGTCCCATCATGATTCTGTCAAGACTAGAACTGAGATTTTTTTTTGCTTAAACAACTTTGGTCCTTTTCTGTCTGAAATCCAAGTCTACTCTCCTTTACATTAAAATCCTTCATAGTGAAGCCATCCAAAACATACTTAGAGTGGCTAATGTACTCTGTCCACAGAATTTTCTTGAACAGACTTTCCCATTCTCTGTCTTTAAGTCTCTGGGATATTTATTTCCAATGATCTTCATCTGGTATTCCTTTAAATCCCTTCTAGTACCTGTTAGATCCCCCAAATTCCTCTGCTGATTATTTGGCTTTCTGTTCCCAAGTTTGTATTCTTTCCTTCATCTCAAAGCCCGAAACTTCTGTCAAATTCAATAACAACAAAAAATTCCACCATTTGAGATTTAAGACTTTTTGTTGTTTGAAATACACTTCTCTGAATTTCTAAGGCAGAATTAACATGTAATAACTCTCCCAGGCCATCTATAATTGTACTGTACTTTAGTCCACACCCTAGTCTCTTTGACTCACGTAAAGACATTCACTATTAGAAAGTGATATTATATTTGTATTCGTTTATATATATTTTAATCCATTTATTTAGACTGTTCAGCATTGAAAGTTTTGAGTTACTGAAATGGAAGCTCAAAAGTGTCATCTCGTCTTTCTCCGTGCCACTAACTAATGACTGCAGTTTTATTTACTTTTTTCAAGATGAGAGAGTCTCTCATTAAGATTTTGTCATGTTCATTCCTAATATCTGATATATTAGAGGAGTCTTTTCCCCTCATTTAGCATATTGTCGTCTTCTAGGGGCTTTCATCAGAGTGGATGTGTTTAATGGTCTGAAGGATAATGAGAATATGGGGCCCCTCTTAGCAAGTCTTCAAATAATAAGTTTCACAGAAACTGGGCTCTGCATGCCTTCAGTCATTTGCATTGTATGCTTCTGAACTTCAAAGGTTCCAGAAGGTTGGCTGATACCCATAAGGTCATCTGGCCCAGGTCCTCATCTGATGTTACCAAATGATAAAACATCCTGTGCTTGAAGGAAAGCATGTTACTTTCAAAGCTTTTCATTTTTGAACTTTTGACAATACTTAGGATATACGTTGTCCCTATTCTTTCCTATAGAAATTGAGATTTATCTCCCACCTGTTAGTTCAGTTTGTAAACCTTGGGCCACCTAGGACAATATCTCTTTCACATACTATTTCAGCAAGTGTTTAAATATAGCTCATTTATATTCCCCGTCTTTTGAATACTAAGCATCTCTTGAGCTGTTTTTCTTTCTTTTTTTTTTTTAAGATTATTTATATTTATTCATAAGAGACACAGAAAGAGAGAGAGGCAGAGACATAGGCAGAGGGAGAAGCAGGCTCCATGCAGGAAGCCTGATGTGGGACTCGATCTTGGGACTCCGGGATCACGCCCTGGGCCGAAGGCAGACTTTCAACTGCTGAACCACCTAGACATCCTGAGCTATTTTTCATTAAACAAGATTTTGAGTCCTTTCATTCTGATTACTCTCCTATCTTCTTTTAACATACATAATTTATTGGTATTCCTTAAAATGTATCATCCTTACCTAATAATTATACTTATTAGGAAGGGAGAAAGGAATAAATCAGTACCATAATTTTAGGTGTTCAATATCAAAGAATACATCACAGAACTGTAAGAGCTCTGTGTGGGTGTCCTACCACCATAGCATTAAACTGTGAACATATTCAGTGGCGTGCTGGCAAATGTTTAACAACTGGCTCTCAAGGGGCTAGGAGTGAAGGATATGATTTGTAGCATTTGCCCATTTCCATGGTGTAAAAACTCCACCACGTCCTATTTGAAGCTACAAATGTGGCATCACTGAATGTAGAGCTGGGAAGAGATGCACAGCAAAACAGCATTATACAGTATTTCCACCAAATAGATACAAGGAAATAAATAATCTGAAGCATATAAAGAATAGTAAAACACAACAAAAAACGAAAACAAAAGAGGGAAGTGATATGTTTTGAGTATTTATGTTCTTTGTGTTTAATTCAGTGTATTTAGTTTTAAATTTGTGTAGTTTCATTTTTAATAATGGCTGTGTTTAACTACTGGCTTGCAAAGTTCCTGAAAATTCAAAATTAGTTTGCAAAAGCTCGTCTGGCCTCATGCCACTTATTACTCTAATTGACATTTTGAAACCTTTGTTTATGTGCGACCCTGATAAACTAAGTACCTCCTACACCTTCCTGAAATTGTCTACTTCCATTGTTGATTTTTGTTTTATCATTTTCATCTGGGTATAATATTGCATATGGATCCTTGTTTATTTTTGTCTTGTTAGATTCAGCCAATTATTTCACCCTGTCAATTACTCTTTAGATCCTAATCCCATCATCACATATTTCTGTCATCTTTGTCCCTTCTGGCTTCATGGCATCTACATATTTGATGAGCAAGCCTTATGTATCTCATCCAAGGCGCTGAATTTAAAAACAATAATGCTTGACAGGACAGGGCCAAGGACAGAATCCTTGGCCATGCAAGTAGAATTCGCCCTCCACATAGGCATCAAACCGTTAATCAGCATTGATTCAGGGAGATATTTGTCTACTTAATAGCCTTTGCATCCAGTCCAAATTTTTCCACCTTGTTTGTAAGACTCTCAAGAGATTATTTACAAAGTGCATAAACTGAAGTCCAGAAACCCTCACTTTCTTCCTTCTCACGTCAGAGAAAAAGACTACTCACCCCCTGTGCAAAGCCGAGCACTTTCTCCAGGATTCCTTTCTTCTGTCTTTTCAATCTGCCTCTTCTTCCACTTCCACCCCCTTGCATGTGAACATAGCATATAAACACAGCCGGAAAAAATCTTTGTTTCTCTCCTCTGCTTTTGTTTCCCATTTGGGATATTGCATATTTCCATTCTTTCCACTTTTCTTGGGCTTACTTATTCCATCTCTCCCCTCTATTCTCAGCATGACCGATACCATGACCTTGTTCCACTTGGAAAGTGGAGGCATTCAGGTGAGACTTCACTCATTTGCTGCTTTGCCACCCTTCAGACGTAATCTGAACCTGGCAAAGTGGAGGTGGAAGTTTCTCCTGTGTATCTGGAATAGTATCTTCTCAAAATTCCTCAAGATCTTGGCTCTCCCATTCCCTCTCTTATAGCATCACCCTCTTTCTCTCAACTGACTCTCTAAGCATCATCTTATAAAAGACTCTAGCTTCTTCTATTTCTTTATAAATAAAATATTCTCTTCCAACTCTAACACTGCATCATATTCTCCCCACCATCTTTACTGCTTCACCTCCTCTTCCATTCTCATTCATTGGTGATTTGCCTTTGTATTCACCAATCCATTGGTTCTAATTAGGCCCCCATAGTTACCATCATTCTCTCTTTCTCTTTTCCTTCTCTCTCTCTCTCTCCCCCCACACAAACACACACATGCACACACACACACACACATACCTTTGCATTTCTTACCTTACAAGGCTTCTTTGCAGCTTCAAGACTAACCACTCCTTGTGTGTGTGTGTGTTTTTCCTTTAATTTCTTTTTATCTTTGTTTCACTGTCACTCATTCTCCTCATTTTCCTCCTCCAGCTCTGGATGCCTCCTCTTTCTTCTTGTCAGATCTCTCTTCCTCAATCACCACTTGCCTGGGCCTTCTCAGCACTGCCCACAGCTTCCTCCACCACCACCTCTTTCTGTGTGACTCCCAATTCTGTATTTTCAGCCCAGACCTTGTTGGAATTCTGTTTCAAATACAGATCTCCATATGCATGATTCACTCTCCCAAAATGAACATCTTATCTTCCTCCCGCGTCCTCTCACCAAAATATGCACCTCCTCCTGAAATCTCTATTCTGGTTTATAGGACTGCCTCTCACTCACTTGCCCAGGCCAATAGTGTGCCCTGTTCCTCCTCACCCACAGTCAGTCAGTAGGTCAGGAAACCCTCTAGGTATCAATTCTTCAGGTTCTCATTTCTTGCCTGATTTGTTTGTGACGGGTTTCTAATTACTTCCCTGCATGTAATCTTTCACTTCTTTAATCTATCCTCTACCTACAGCCAGTGTCATCATTCTAAGACAACCATACCAAATTGTGGACCTCCTTTATGTAATATTTCACTTTAACTCCCAGTTAACTGCAGGATAAAGTCCAAATGCCTCACCACCAGCCTCTCTACCTCTCCAATGACGTCCCCTGAACACCGAATTCACTGCATTTTCCAAAGACGTCTATGTCTTAATTACCACTGTGCCTTTACACGTACTGACATTGATTCGCAGAATAATTTTCCCCATGTTTAGTGATGAAATTCTCATTCTTCCAGATAACAGCTAAAATAATCACTCTTCCATGAATCATGATGACATTTTTCATGCCACCATTTCTTATGTTACTATTCGTTCTTGTACTGGCTGCTGTCAAGCACTTACCATACACTATTGATACTGATACTATCTACTTACCTGGCTATCTCCATTGTTACATGGAATTTAAGAAACCAACAGATTTCTTAAAGGAAGATATTGAATTCTATTTATCTTTGCATCTCCAGTTCTTAGCACATGCCCAGCACATCTTAGGTAACTCAGTATATTTTCTCTGAATGAATAACTTTTCCTTACTTAAAATTTTAGACTCAGGCAAAGGAAGATATGTGGAAACTAGCATGATTTATGCCTGGTGAATGGATGCTGGTTCTTTGGGATCAGTACTTTTTCATTTATTTTCTCAAACCAAAATTTCAATATTCAACTCTAGATAAAATGTACCAATATTAAATTCTTTAGCTTGTGGGATAACTTTTCTTTTCTCTTTATTTTAATTTTTGAAAACTGACCTAAAATTTTTCCAAGTTCAACTCTCCTGCTCCAGAAATGGTACTATAGATAAAACTCTGCAATTTACATAAATGTGTTCACTGTTGGGTAAAAGCTTTTGGAGTATATATATATATATATATATATATATACACATATCTGGGTGTTGAGACAAAACCAAGGACAAAGAATTATTTTAGAATTGCAAGTAATTAACTAAACCCAATTAAAGATGACTTAAAGTGTCATTTCTAAATTTACAATATGAAATATGGTGGTGGGTGATTGCATTCATTAATCTCATGATGGAATCATTAGGTTCTTTGATCTTCTTCTTAGATCTTGAACTATTTTATTTGTTTGTTTGTTTTCAATCCCATGAGACTTGCCTCTGATAGTAAAATGGCTGCTGCAACTTCTGGTATTATGGATGGATACTTTCCAGAGAGGAATAGGGAGGAAACAGCACCGATATCTGCCCCTTTTTAAACAAGGTATCAGCTTTTGTAGAATCCTTCAGGCAGATTTTGTCCTAGGTTGTATTGACAGATTTGAGTTGAATGACTATACCTGCACTTCAGGAAGATTAGAAAAGTAACTATTTTACTTTTATTATTATTATTTTTTTAGCCTCCACAGTGAAAGAAAAGTAAGGGAGAATGGGGTTGAAAACCAATTCTTATCTGCCTTGGGGGATAAGATCAGGTGTGACTGATTGCTGTTCTGTTTCCCAATGTGTATTGGCTTTTATCTTACATTACTCCATTGTTTTCTTAATTCAAAAATTGTACTGAACTTGTCTTTGGATAGCTTGACTATGTTTTCACTGTCTTTCCCACCTGCATAGCATCTGTTTTGAACAATTTTTCTCCCCTCACGTCTCCCCTGATCATTGGCATTTTTAAAAAGATTTTATTTATTCATTGGAGAGAGAGAGAAAGAGTGTGAATCGGATGAGGGGCAGAGGGAGAGAGAGAGAATCCCAAGTAGATTCCCCAAGTGTAGAGCCCACGTGGGGCTCCATCTCACGACCTGGAAGTCAGAACGTGAGCTGTAACCAAGAGCCCGAGGCTTAACCCACAGAGCCACCCACGTGCCCCTGGTCGTTGGCATTTTTGTAGGCAAAAGTCTCATTTTTTTCTACTCATCTTTCTAACCTCTTTAGGTCCATTTATATTATTTTGTCTCTACCAGTGCTGATAAATATTTAACATAATTTTCCAATTTTACTAGAGTTCTGCTTATTTCCTTTTCTAGATCATGAATATAATACTAAATAAAACCAAATCAGGGGCACCTGGGTGGCTCAGTTGGTTAAGTGTCTGCCTTATGCTTCAGTCATGATCTTGGGATACTGGGATCAGGCCTCACATCAGGCTCTCTGCTCAGTGGCAAGACTGCTTCTCCCTGTTCTCTGTGATCTCTCTCACTCTATCTCAAATAAAAAATAACAAAATGTTAAAAATCAGATTATATATTAACCTTTGAATCATCCTAATGAAAATATTTCTCATCAACTATATATATATACTCAATTTATCATTTCCTCACACCTTTAAACCAAGTCTTAAGCATTTTCATGGAGTTAAAAAAGACCAGAACTAAAAGGAACTTCCAACATTTTTCATTTTATACGTCAGATAATTGAGACTGAGAAAGTCAAAATGAGTAGTTAGTGTTTGAGACAACGCTAGAAACCCTGGTTTCCTGGTCTTCAGTTTGATGTTTTATCCACCTAGATTGAGATATGATTGGGTTTTGCATGAGAAACATTTGAGATAACAGAAATATTGGGCCAGTGGAACAGGAGCCGAGGAAGTGGGCGATAGCATTAGTCCCAGAAAGGGCTAGGACAAAGCTCAACTGAAAATCATGGAGCAAGCTGAGGAATGGTTTAAGTGATCTTGGGCATAAAGTCCAATTTGGTAAGACAGGGCACAGCAGTGGGTGAGCTCTTGGGAGCTAGGCAGGTGGCAGTCATGATTCTGGGAGTTGTACCCATATGTTGCAGAATCCCTGCCAGAAAGCTGTGTTTGGGCGAGGCTCCAGTTCCTGGAGTGGAGGGCTGACAGGTGCCAGGTGGGGTCCAGGCCCTAGCCAGATGTACTGCAGTTCGGAGTGTGGCTCTGGTCACAGGGAGGGGATGACAGTCTCTGGATGACTGGTTGCAAACTAAGAAAAAGGGAGTTAGGCAGAAGTAAGACACCATGGCCAGAGCCAATATCAGGGGTAGTACTAGGTATGTTGGGGCAACTCAGGCACCCAGGACATCGGCACTTGGATCTGAAGGGCAGTAAAAGAGGCTTGTAAGGCATGAAGAAAACCCAACAATCACAGCTGAATTTTCAAGCCTCAGGTCTAGGGTCAGAATTTAATTCAAAATCTCACCAGCCTCAGTCAGCACTGGCTCAGGATGGGAGACAGGACCAAGCCTGTGTTTTTGCAGCAGTCGTGAATACAGTCAGGAGATCAGAGGACCCACACCCTGAAGTTGCTAGAATCCAATTTACACTTAATCTTTGACCTAAAATTATTTTGGGGTGGGGGACGGAAGAAAGGGTGTCAGGCTCTACAAACCTCAATTTAATAATTCCTTAGGAAAAGTTTATCTCCAGCTTTTTAAAAAGCATCTCAGTAGTAGGTGGTGTTCATGAATTCATTATCTACAGGGTGTTTACAGATTTGTATGTCTTAATATAGTTACGTCGTTGGTTTGTGTTAATTTTAGAACTTCTTTAGCAGCACCTTAGTTCTCTGAGACTTTTAAAAAATAGAGACAGCAAGGAAATAGCTATAAGGGCAGTGTATGCGTTATAAAAATATATCCATTGGAGATGGAGAGAATGTATGGTGGTCAGGATTCTGCAGTCAATACAACTGGGTCATTAAGGTGACCAAGATCACCAGACCATGAAACACTTGGTCCAATCATTTCATCCATCTTAATGACCAAAGCCAACCAACTGCACAATGATACAATCAATTGCTCAGTAACTATCCATTATGATGGCAGAAAACAAAACAAAACAAATTGGCAGTGTTTTGGTCAGTTTAGTAGAGCTACACAGACAAGATTGCCAAGCAAATGCTGGCTCCTAGTTTTTATGCCTTTTGTGGTCCCGATGCATTTCCTTAATTCTGATTATTTAGGAATACTCAACTCTCCCAAGTGTTTATCTCCAGCTTGCTCTTTGCCATTAGTTTCTGTCTACTTTACTTTCTTCAATTCATCTTGTTTATGAGAGATTTTAAAGCAATCGGTACTTCATTTTTTAAAGTCATCAATCATTTTCTATCCCTACTTATTTATTATGCTTTATTAGAAAATTTATTCTTGTGTGTATTCCATTTTTTGTTGCTACATTTATATATGAGCTTTCCAATTTGCCCTACTTCTCTTTGAAAATATTAAGTCAAACAGAACAGTGGTATAAATTATATTTTACATATAAGCCAAATATAATATATATATTTTTAAGCATTTGCCTGGATTTGTATTTGTTTACACATATATCTGCCTATGTGTTTTTTTGGATTTGCTATAATCCATGCCCAAATACTCAGACCATCTATTTCAGATATACTGTATTCCTATCTTGCAAACAGATAGATCTACTTTTTCCCTCTGGAATTATGCTTAACTATAATGTTAAACTTTAATTTTCCTATTTTTCTATAGTGGTCAGATTCTACTGTTTTACCACTGCCTTGTACTCTTTCTCTTTTCTAGGCTGGTCTATGCAATACTTCATCGAACAGAAGCTAAATATTTGGTAATCCAATAGTTGGGTGTTTTTTGTGTGTGCATTTGGGAGGAAAAAGCAGACTAACTTCTTTACTGATTTCTTTACTTTTAATGAAATTATTAGAATTTCCTAAATGATTTGGTACATGTAGGCACAAAAAGCAGTTTTGGGGAAAACCTTATTTCCTGAAAAAAATTGTTGACTACAGTTTTATAGCAAAAAATACAGCTTTAAAAAAAAAGTGAAAAGGATCAGAATCATCTCTATTTTCTGGGAATTAGCTTTGTAACCATCTCATCATTAGTTTGAGTGTTGAGCTCTTTGTGTTTTAAGGGGTGTATGCTGTACGCACATGAGTGCCTATGTGTGGATGCATTTTTTTTTGGGTGGGGGGAGGCAGTAACCATAGTTAAACAGTAGTGATGGGGGACTGCCTGCAATAACTGGATTACAGATACAGCATGTATGTGCCTCAGGCTCTGCTGTAGGAACAGATGGTAGTTGAGGTCAAGTGAGGTCAGATCTAACCAATTGGAGCAGGGAACTGATTATAAGGATGAATGGTGGGTAGGTGAGGGTGTGATAGGGGTCAGGGGAGGCAGCTGCTATTGGGGGTACTTGAAGTCAGAGAAACAAATTTCCAGGCAAGGTACTCAGGCGTATGGGTAGACTCTGGAAGTGGAAAGCTAAGAAAGCACTTCAGACAAAAACTAACCATGGCCTGGGCAACTTCCCTGAAGTCGCTATAACACATTCCATGGTCCCTGTGATACATAGATGACGTCTTTGGTGCAAAAACGTGGTTACATTTAAGCACCCATAAGCAGAAAGAGCTGCATTGGGGTCATGAGTGACTCATTATGTATTTTCAAGTTTGGAGGGGGTTAAGGATAGCACAAGCCTCCAAGGTATTTTGGAAACAAGGTTTCCAGGATCTTGAGGGGGCCAGCTATTGTTAGGAAAAGGTCATTTATTACTTTTTAGTAAAACCTCAGTCATGAGACCCTTCGGATGTATATTGGTGGGTCATATTCTTGGGGGATGATTGCCAACATGTATCTTTAGATATAAAGAAAGTTTCAAAGCATTTTTTTTTTTATATGTTCAAGCAACAGATTCACAGGATTCTGGGTGTCTGGCTAAGATTGGGGTTTGCCCTTTGCAAGTATTGAGGGAGTTGAGTTCCTAGAGGAATGTCACTCTGCCTGTTTCAAGGACTTGTTAATGGGCTGTAAGTAGTAAGGAAATTTAATGTTTCTTTTGTCTTTGTTTCCCACATCACCTGAAGGCCTTTTATTCTCAAAGTCCCAGACTTCCAAGGGTGTCCCTTCTATATAGCAGAACTTCAATTAGCATTACCAGCTCAAACTTTTGTTCCATGTATGGATTTCCTCTTATCCTTAGTCTATATGAACACAATCATCTCTATGATCTAAAGAGCTGTCAATCTCCATCTCAGACCAGAGGTACCATTTTTTTTTTTTTCCTGTGCTGAACTGGGCTATTCAGAGATGTCAAAGACTCTGAAAGGTTTGACAAGTTGAAGGGGGAGAAAATTTTATTCTTATAAATACATGATCCATCTTTCAGGGAATCCATCTGTCTGAGTAGACTGACCCAGGTTAAGGGCCTTGACACATTCTTCCATACAAAATGATTTCCATTTGTCTTGGAAAAACCTAGACTTCATGGAGAGTGTGTGGTGGAAATGTCAGGGCAGATGCACTTAGTACTCAAGGATTATCTGAGGAGTTTAAAAATTGGCTACTATTGCTTGCTCTGAGAGGTGTAAGAGGTAAAGATTTTATAAAGTTCATACTCATTTCATTAACTGCTTGGGAAAATACAGAATTTGTGTATGTCATTGTTATGGTAAGTAGAGTAAGAAAAAGGAATGAGAGGTGTAGGATAATATGAAAAATAGTTGGTCTTTGTCCCCAGTTTCTGTCACAAAACTCCTAAAGCCCTAGGCATTTTCTGAGTGATAGAGGGTTGTTATTCCTAAGAAGTTCATTTTGATCACCTCTGAGTTTATGCTAATGAGGTGGCTTTAAGTGGGGCCCTTAGACAGCCTCAGTATGGGGGCTGGTCACCAGAAAGACTAAACTGTGATTAGAGGAAGGGAACTTCCAGCCCTCCCACCCTATCCCCCCAAATTGTGGGAGAGGAGGTGAGGCTGGAGACTGGATTGTGAAAACTCTTGCACAATAAGGTTTAGAGAGCTTCTGGGCTACTGAACATATATACTTGCAGGGGGGGTGGTGTACCTAGAAAGGCAGGAAAGCTCTGTGCCCCTCCTCCCCATACCTTGCTTTATGCATTTCTTCTTCTTGGCTGTTCTGAGTTTTGTCCTTTGTAATAAACTGGTAAACATGTGTAAAGTGTTTTCCTGAGTCTGTGAGCCATTTAAAAAAATTATTGAACGTAAAGAGGGAGTCATGGGGACTCCTACTTTGTAAGTGGTCAGTCAGAGGTGCTAGTGGTCCAGGACTGCTGTGTGATGTGGTGGTAGTCTTGTGGGACTGAGCCCTTAACCTGTGGAGCCTGGGCTAGCTGGTAGTTAATGTCATATTTGAGTTGACTTTTTGGACACCAAGTTGGTGTCAGAAAATTAGAAAATTGGTTGGTGTCAGGAAAAATACTCCGGAGGGGAAAATAAATTTGGAAGTGAGTGCAGAACTCGATCAATTTATAAGTTAAAAACAAAAACCAAAAACCAAAAAAGCAGGCACAGGGGTTTTGTTTTAATAGTTCTGTAGATCTTTCCATACTAAAACTTTAAAAAAAATCTATCTACCTTACTAGTGGGTTAAAAGGAATGTGCCACTTAAGGGAAATTTATGCTACATTAGTTTACATAGTCTAATATAATTTTGCCAGTAATTAAGTTTAATTTCTATATATCACTCCGAACAAGACAAAATAGCAGAAGAATGCATTTATTCTTCATCATTTACAAAATGATAAAAGCAGGGACTGCTAGATCAACTCTAAATGATAGCTCAAGAGAAGAGAGCTGCTCTCATGTTGTTACTAGATTCTTCACCTATCAATCTGCACCAACTTTTTGAAGATGGGGCTGAAATTCCTACGAAAAGGCAAGAATGTGATCTGTATTTAGTGATGATTTATTGGTGCTGTACGTAAAAGAAAACTGGAAAATAATGACATAAACAGAGAAGCAATTTATTATTCTCACATAACAAAAGATGTAAGAAATAGGTAGTCCAGGGCCGATTTGGACATTCAGAGGTGCTCTTTGGGACCAAAGCTCATTCTATCTTCCGTTTTGCCAATCATGGCTCAGGCTTTCCACCTTTGTGGTTACAAGATGTTAATTATAATTACACAAATCACATCTATGTTCCGAGTAGAATGAGTGAAATAACAAAAGCAAAGGGCAAAAGGAAGCAAAAAGCCAGTAGGCTGTCCTTCATAAAGTCTGTACCAGTGATTCTTATATCTCATTGGCCAGAACTGAGTCATGTGATGGTATTGATTGACTATGCTACCTCAGAATTCACACAGTAGTCCCTTGTTATTCAGTTTCCCTCTCTGTGGTTTCAGTTACCTGTGATCAACCATGATTGGGAAGCAGATGATCCTACTTCTAATGAGCTATCCAGAAGGTCCATAGTGGTCTAAAGTTATGTCACAGGGCCTACATCATTCACCTCACTTCATCTGAGCATGTGGGCATCTTATCATCTCACATCATTACAAGAAGATAGAGAGAGAGAGAGAGAGAGAGAGAGAGAGAGAGAGAGAGAGAGGAAAAAGAGAGTGCAATAAGATAGAGAGGGAAAGAGAGACCACAGTCACATAGCTTTTAGTATATTGTCTTAATTGTTCCATTTTATTATTACTAGTTGTTAATCTCTTATTGTGCCTAATTTATAAATTAAGCTTTATCATAGGTATATATGCATAGGAAAAACATAGTATAGATCTTCCTTGACTTATGATGGGATAATTTCCTAATAAACCCATTATAAGTGGGAAATATCATAAGTTGATAATACATGTAATACACCTAAGCTACTCAACATCAGAGTTTAGCCTAGCCTACCTTAAATGTGCTCGGAACACTTCTATTAGTTTACAGTTGGGCAAATCATCTCACACAAAGCATATTTTATAATAAAGAGTTGAATTTCTCCTGTGATTTATTGAATACTGTATTGGAAATGAGAAACAGAATGGCTGTTTGGGCACAGAACGGTAAGCATATACTGGTTGTTTACCTTCATGATTGCCTGCCTGACTGCGAGCTGTGGCTGGCCGCCACTGCCCAGCATCACAAGAGAGCATCCAACCACATATTGCTAGCCTGGGAAAACGATCAAAATTCAAAATTTGAAGTACAGTTTCTACTGAATGTGTATTGCTTTTGTATCGCAAGGTTGAAAAATCATAAGGTCAACCATTTTAAGTCCGTGAACTGCGGGGTAAATGGGGTCTGGTACTATCATAGTTTCAGGCATCCACTGGGGGGCTTGGAACATACTCCCTTGGGGTGGGGGGAGTATTGTATTCACACTGGCATTAGGTTTTCAATACCTAATGCCAGTGTGATGGTATCAGGAGGGGGAGCCCTTGTGAGGTAATTAGGTCACAACATCATTAGCCCTCATAAACCGAATTAGTATCCTTATAAAAGCTGAGAAATTTCTTATCCTTTTGCCATGTGGAGTTACAGCTATAAGGTGTCTTCTAGAAGACAGAAAAAGGGCTCTTATCAGACATTGAATCTGCTAGTGCCTTGATCTTGGGACTTCCCAGCCTCCAGAAGTGTGAGAAGTAAAGTCTTATTGTTTATGAACCACCCAGTTTATGGCATTTTATTGTAGCACTCTGAAGGGACTAAGACACATGACCATTCCTTGCTGAAGGTGGTCAGGAGTCATTCCTTAGCAGTTCAGCAGTTTATATTGTACACTTAATAAAAGTCATAATTCTGAGGTACAGATTAAGGGATAGTGAATATTGTACTAACAACAAGCATTAATACTTTCACTAGTTATGATATAAATAATGACCACCTACAAAACAAAAACATGATTTCATAGCTTTATAACCAAAAAATCCTAAAGTTCAAATATTACTCTTGACTTTAATATCCACTCCACAGGAAACATTCCTCTTCTTCTCTTTTTTCTCCTATTCCTCTTTTCTCCTCATTTTTTTTTAAATCAAATCTCTTTCCATTATCTTGTCTCCCTCTCTAGGCATTTTGTCTTCTCTTCTCTCCTTCTCTTCCTCTGTTCTCCTCCCTTGTAACATATACTTACTTTTAGTACAAACTTAGACTTTTCTCTAGTTCCATTCAATGAAACCCCTATTTCATTAATACCCTATTACATAACAAACCACTGCAGAAGTTAGTGGCTTAATGCAGGGATCAGCAAACTTTTTCTGTAAAGGCTGTAGAGTAAACATTTCAGCTTTCTGGGCCATGTGGTCTCTGCCATTGCAGTGCAAAGGCAGCCACCAATGATATGTAAACAAATGAGTATGACTGCTTCTCAATAAAACTTTATTTACAAACAGGTGGTGGGCTAAATTTAGCCTTCAGGCTGTAGTTTGCCATCCTTTGACTTGAAACAACAATGACTTATCATTTCTCATGATTCTGTGAATTGATTGACCAAGCAGGACAATTTTATCCCATGTGGGATAACTGAGGTCACTTTCCTGGCTGTATTTAATAAATAGTTCAAGTAGAGATAGAACATCCCAAATGGCTCCTCATTCTCAAGGACCTCTCTCCATATAGCTCCTCATTATTCAGTATTTAGTCTGAGCTCTTTTACAGCAGTGGACCTAGAGGTCAAGCTCCAGATTGCAAGTGCTTATCAAGCCTCTGCTTGTATCATTTTGTGAAATTCTCATTGGCCAACACAAGTCAGTGGCCAAGCCCAGAGCAAAAGTAGGACAGGGCTATACCGGGTATGAAATCCCAGAAGCATGGAGCACTGGGGGCCACCAATGTGAGAAAACAGTGAAGTCTGCCTTCTAGCCCTCAGTGATGCATATCTGTCTTACATTCAAAGTACGTTCAGTTCCTTCCCTGACCCACATAATACCATCCCACTTCAGCATCAGGTTCATGCTTGGTGCTTAGCACTTTGTCATATAAATCAGTTTCATGCATAGATGTGGTCCCTAGGATGTCCTCATACATTCAACACTCAATGATGAAAATAGGAAAGGATAACCTCCATAGGTACTCCCTTTCTAAAAATGGTAGCAGAGAGATGAGACAGAAAGTGTATAGTTCTTGCTCCATCGAAACTTTGTAACCCATTGGGACACATGTCACTTGGGGGAACAGAATGTTTGCTGCAATCCCTAGAATTGGTTCCTTAAGCCATTGCTCTCCTCTACATCTTGATCTTCTGGATTCTTGGTTCTACTTTCTAAGATGGCCTTGCTTTCATAAATAATGGCGATGCCTACCACTAAGTAATACTCTCAAATGGCTTCCTGTCAATAATATAATAAGTTGGTGGCTCAGAGACATCTTTTCATTTTGACCTATTCTTCTGGGTCCAAGCTGATACAACTCTTTAAAAAAGGCTGTGGACTTGTAGATATCCAGTTTTAAAATCCATTCCATTAGGCAAAAACCCACACCCACAAATAACACGCCAGAGGTCTCTCCCTGATTTGAGCTCAGAATAAGTGTTTTGTGGTAAAATGCCCTTAAGATTCTCAGAAGTGATTTTGTTCAGGGGAGAGGATCTGTGAAGCATTGCCTTAAATCTTTCAGGGGTCTAAACAAGGGATCAAACAGCTGAAACCTTGATTCTCTATTTGCCCTCAGGCCTCTAGAATGATAGCATCTTGGAGTTGATCTTTCTCCCTGAGGAAAATTCTTACTTTAAGATGTTTTACCCACTTGAAAGACTGAAAATGAGAAACAGCTATCTTGTCTAATTCAAAAAGTCCCAAGTTGGAAATATTTTCTCTGTGTTCTGCTTGAAAACTGAATAGTACTTTCTTTAGCACCAATTGACACATTCACTATTCCGCCTAAATTTAGCCAAATTCTTAGCTAAATTCTCAACTTTTTTAGGTATCTAATTTTTCTATATTCTAAGTTACCACTAATGAAGGATAGTTGGAAGAGAGGCAGGGACAAGAGCCTTGCCCTAAGAGGAAACCACCATTATGAGGATTTTACACCGCCCTGGAAGGATCCCTCCACTCTTTCCCACATGATAGGTAGATGACAAAAACCTGATTGGGTGACAGGCTCATGGAGGATTAATTGGATTAAAATAGCTGGCCAACAAGTCCAAAAAACCCCCTAGATCTAAATGTCAAACCAGCAGCCCTCTCGGGTCCCCTCCTTCTTGGGGAGCTTTGTACTATAGTTCAATATTGCCCAATAAACTTTGCTTTGCTGCCCACCACTCTTTGTCTGGTATACCTCTTGATTCTTTGAAGCGGTGTGACCAAGAACTGCTGGCACCAAAGGGAAAAAAAAATCCTGTAACAAGCACAGGTAAAAATTTCCTTCATTCTTCTACTAATATATGACACAGGTCCCTTTTTCTCCAGCCTCTAATAGAAAGTTTAGTTGTTCCAGGGTCCACTCACAGTATTCTCATTTTTCCATCTTCCATGGAGTTCCAAATTCTGTATTAATCATGTCTTAAAATATTTTATTTTATTTTATTTTATTTTAATTTTTATTTATTTATGATAGTCACAGAGAGAGAGAGAGGCAGAGACACAGGCGGAGGGAGAAGCAGGCTCCATGCACCGGGAGCCTGATATGGGATTCGATCCCGTGTCTCCAGGATCGCGCCCTGGGCCAAAGGCAGGCGCCAAACCGCTGCGACACCCAGGGATCCCTAAAATATTTTATATTTCATGATGCTTTGAAGGTTTTTGGGGCCTTGCTGACCCAGGAGAGACTATCCCTCCCCTGCTTAGCTAATTCCTAGAGATAGTAACCAACTATCTTTTGCATATGCAAAGTACCTAATCCAGAGCCCATATGACCAGACCAAATATCCCCTTTGCCAAGCTCTCACACACTGTCCCCTGCCCTAATCAACCCAGGGCAAGGTATCACACAACTCAATCTCTACTCTTCAGAGTCTGCTGAAATTATTCAAACTAAACAATCCTAAACCTGCTTACCCTGGTTACCTGCCTTGCCCATTCTTTCTCATGAAAATTGCCAGAAAGGCTATTACCCATGCTACTCTTTTACTCCTGTTTCTTGACAGACCCTGGTGCTTCCCCATGTGGTCCTGTATAGCGTAGCATGCCTCTTCCTCTTGAGAACTATACAAGAACAAACTGCCTTTTCAATGGCAATCATCTGATCTGTTGGCCTTCCCAAACTTCAGTAAAAACAAACTCCAAGGTATATTTTAAAGTGATCCAAAAATAAAATAAAATAAAATAAAATAAAATAAAATAAAATAAATAAAATAAAAATAAAGAGATCCAATGTCAAATACTTGAGGTTTTTGTTATAATAGCACCCTACTTTTAGGTACCAATTTCTATGTTAATTGTTTGTTGCTACATAACAGTCACCCCTAAATCCAATGGCTTAAAATGTCAATTCTTTTTTTTTTTAAAGATTTTACTTATTTATTCATGAGAGACACAGAGGGAGGCAGAGACATAGGCAGAGGGAGAAGCAGGATCCCTGCGGGGAGTCCGATGAGGGAGTTGATCCCAGGACCCCAGGATTATGCCCTGACCTGAAGGCAGATGCTCATTGAGCCACCCAGGTACCCCTGTCAATTATTTCTCACAATTCTGTGGGTTGACTGGCTTAGCTGAGCATCCTTCTGCTCCATGTGGTAGAGAAGATGTCAATCAAGTGGTTGCATTCAGCTAGGAGCTCACCTGAGGGTAGAATGTCCAAGATATCCTCCTGGGCCTCATCACTGAGTAGTCAATCACTGAGTAGTCAAGACTGAATTTCTTTATAATATGGCAGCTGGCTTCTCAAAGTAAACATTCCAAAAGACAGTGTACAAATATTTATCAATATTTGAGTCATGCTTGCTACTATCTCAATGGCCAAACCATTAGCTAGTTTACAGTCTAAGTAGGAGAGGACTCCCCAGGGGCTGAATACTGAGAGATACGGGTCCTCTGGGAACATCAAGGCCTACCATACCAGTATGATAATGCCAGTCCAAGTTTCTTTTTGCTTTGTGGAAAAGCCCATGGAGGATAGCAGAAAATGCTATGATGTGGTGAAGACAAAAGGGTTGCAAGACATGGATGTAGACAAGACAATGCTGAAGGATTTGATTTTTCACTACTCCGTTAGCCACTTTGGCATTCTAAAGACACAAATTTTCATTTTCCTAGAACATATCTTAATCTGGGATTAAATGGCATTACACTGCCAGTAAGCTTTTATTGTCTTGATATTCCCATCACTATTAAAGAGGCCTACTGTGGCTAACTCTGTTTGGGACTATGAAATTTTCTTTCTCCTTAAAATTTTGTTTTCATTGCTGTCATTGTTCCTGTTCCTTTCTCCTACATAGATTCCTTTGGCTACATTGACATTCTGAGAAGAGATAGTCTTCAGCAATTATCCACGTGGAAACATGTGCTACTTATGGCAGTCTGCTCTTTCTTTTCTGTCTTGCTAATTTTGTGAAATTGGTTATTTGTGAATAGTTACTTGATTACAGAAATAACTTACTGACGCCTAGAATTGTTGTAAGGACTTAGACAATTAAGGTCATCTACATGAGTCTGAGTCAGTGAGATAAAAAGGGGATATCCAGGCTACCATCTGACTACCAAATATTTATATATGTTTGGGAACATCTTTGGACTTTTGAGTCACATAAAGGGAGCCAAACTGATAGCTGTCTTATTGAGGGGTTAAAAAATAGCAGAGCCTTTGTCCATCATATTACTCATTCCAAATGTCATCCCGAGTCAGGCCAAGAGGAGAGACCAAATAAAATTACTATTATGTTCTGTACATTAATCTCAGTTTACACCTTCTATTTTCGACATATTGCTGCTTCTGTGTCATGGATTCATTTAGTCTTTTTTTTTTTTTTTTTTTAAATTTTATTTATTTATGATAGTCATACAGAGAGAAAGAGAGAGGCAGAGACACAGGCAGAGGGAGAAGCAGGCTCCATGCGCCGGGAGCCCGATGTGGGATTCGATCCCGGGTCTCCAGGACCGCGCCCTGGGCCAAAGGCAGGCGCCAAACCGCTGCGCCACCCAGGGATCCCCATGGATTCATTTAGATATCCTCTGTTTGCAGTTCTTTGCAGGTTTCAAAGTAGTATCCACCTATAACACTCATGAAAACTACTAGAAGTGCCATTTTATAATATAGATCCCTAGGCCTTGCCTCAGACCCATGACATCAGATTTTCTCAGGTTTGAACTCAGGAATCTAGATCCTTTTTGACAAGTGTCCATGTTTGCTTCATGAACTCTAGAGTTCAAGAATCGCTGCTATAAAAGGAAAGACAAAAATAGGGCATGAGATTCAACCTGAGTTAAATAATACTCGTGTTTAGCTTTTGAAGGGAGGGACAAGATATCTGATTCTGGCAAAATTCAGAACTGATTTTTGTGCTTGGAGACCTTTTCATCTCCCTTCCATCTTTGCTCCCTCTTATTCTTCAGTAATTCAACAGTCATTGTCATCTGTTCAGTTAACACCATGAGCTAGTCATTGGGCCTTGAGCCTCACGAAATCCTCTGGAATAAGGAATAGTACCATCTCCCCATTTTGCAAGTGAAGATATTGAAGTTCGTTGAAGTTAAGGAATTTGTCCAGACCAGGAGCTAAGTAAGGTAAAGCTATAGGATTTGAAACCACATCCATTCTCTACTCACTTGCCTGAGAAATTCATTCATATCGCATTGTTAGGGGTGTTAGGTTTCAGATGTGTGAATGTCCTTGGATCTGCCTGGTGGCCATCCCTATTTTTTTTTTTTTAATTTAAGTATAGTTAACATACGATATTATGTTAGTTTCATGTGTACAACATGTTGATTCAACAATCTCACACATTACTCAGCACTCACCATGGTAAATGTAGTTACCATCTATCACTAAACAACATTATTATAAACATTATTAGCTATATTCCCTAGGCTTTACTTTTCATCTCCGTGCTTACTTACAGAACCTTCAATGCTAGCACCCCTCACAAACACTTTTCTCTTTCCTTTTAGTCAACTCTATTTTCCTTTTTGTGGATATTTCTTCTAATTTTTTGAGTCAAAGAATGAATGGCTGATGGCTGGTGTCTTCTCCATCTCAGCCATCCAGCCATCTCTGGAATGTTTGTCATGAAGCAAATGCAACCTCTTTGATTAGTACACACCTCACTAAATATCTTCTGGGGAAAAAAATGAGTAGAAGATACCTTATTGCAAAGCCTTTTCTTCTTCATAAATGACTCCATTGGAATATATGCTCCATGCCCATGCTCTGGTCCCTGTTTGAGCTTCAGCGCCTAGAAGAGTGGTTGATGCACTCGTACTCACTAAATGTTGGCTGAATAAATGAATGAACAAATTGGATTTTCCCCCCAGTTTTATTGGGAAACAGTTGACATACATCATTGTATAAGCTTACAGCACACAGCATGATGGTTTGATTTACATATATTATAAAATTATTACAATAGGCTGAACCAACATCCATCTTCTCATATGGCTGCAATAAAAAGAAGAAAAAAAAGGATAGCAACGTTCTGCTCATGATGAGAACTCTTAGCGTTTTCTGTATTAACAACTTTCCTATATGTCATATAGCAGTGTTAGCTACAGTTATATTGTACCTTACATCCCTAGTACTTATTTATCTTATAACTAGAATTCTGCACTTTTCAGCCAACTTTCTCCAGTTCTCTCCCTTGGCTTCTGGTTACTGAAAATAAAAACTCTCTTTCTGAGTTTTTAATTTTTTTTTAAAGATTCCACATATAAGATCATACAGTATTTGTCTTTGTCTTACTTTATTTCATTTAGCACAATGCCTTCATGATCCATCCGTGTTGTCACAAATGATAGGATTTCCTTGTTTAAATGTTTTTTAATTAAAAAAATTAATTTAAATCCAATTTAGTTAAAATATGCTGTATTATTAGTTTCAGAGATAGAATTCAGTGACTCTTCAGTTGCATGCAATACCCAGTGCTCGTTACTTCAAGTGCCCTCCTTAATGCCCATCACCCAGTTACTCCATCCCCACACCCACCTCTCCTCCAGCAGCCCTCAGTTTGTTCTCTTTAGTTAAGTCTTTTATGGTTTGTTTCCTTCTCTGTTTTCCTCTTTTTTTTCCTTCCCTTCCCCTATGTTCATCTGTTTTGTTTCTTAAATTCCACACGTGAGTGAAATCATATGGTATTTGTCTTTCTCTGACTTACTTTGCTTAATGCCCTCTAGTTCTATCCACATTATTGCAAATGGCAAGATTTCATTCATTTTGATGGCTCAGTAATATTCCACTGTATATGTATACCACATCTTTATCCCTTCATCTGTTGATGGACATCTCAGCTCTTTCTATATTTTGACAATTGTGGACATTGCTGCAATAAACACTGGGGAGAATTTCCTTGTTTTTTTTTCAATGGCTGAATGATATTCCATTGTATATATGTGTATATATACCACAACTTCTTTATTCATCTCCTGATGGACACTCAGGTTCTCATGGCTTGGCTATTGAAAATATGCTGCTATGAGCATGGGATACAGATATTTCCTCAAGTTACTGTTTTCATTTCCTATGGATATAGTCTGAGAAGTGGAATTGCTGGATCATATAGTATTTCTATCTTTAATTTTTTGAAGATCCTCCATACTGTTTTCCATAATGGCTCCAATTTACAATTTCAGTAACAATGCATGAAGGTTCCAGTTTCTCCACATTCATGCCAGCATTTTTTTAATCTCTTGTATTGGTGATAACCATTCTAACAGGTGTGAGGGGTTATCTTACTATGGTTTTAATTGGCATTTCCCTAATGGCTAGTAATTCTTTCATGTACCTGTTGGTCTCTTGTATGTTGTTGTGTTTTTTTTTTTTTTTTTTTTTTTTGAGAAATATCTATTTAGGTCCTTTGCCCATTTTGTAATCAGGTTATTTGATTTGTTTTTTGTATGTATTTTATTTTGTTTTAACTATTGAGTTGCAGGAGCATTTCCTGTATTTGGATATTAACTAATCCCTTATCAGATATCTGCTTTGGAAATATTTTTTTCCCATTCTGTTGATTGTCTTTTAAAACTGAAGTAAGCAACACAGCTGCAGCTCTGTCCCAACAAGTGGCCCAGGAATGGGAACTTCAAGTTCTTCACTAGAAATATTTGGCCAAATGTCAATGGGGTCTATAGATATTAAAGCCAAGCTCTATCTTTCCTTATAAGCCTACATATTCATTCTTTCCCTCATTAAATAAATATTTATTGAGCAACTACTATGTCTAGGCACAGGTCTAGGCACTGGAAATACAACAGCTGATAAAATTATCAAAAGTTCTAGTCCTTATAGAATTTTTTTTATTTTGCCTGGGGTGGGGGTGGGGGGTTGGGGGAAGGGTTGGGAAAAGGAAACCAGACTAGGTCTGCTAAAGAGAAGAGAACAGGAAAACACACCAACATCAAAGGCATATGCATTGGAAGAGTTAGGAGAGACCAACTGAACATTATACATGAGAAAGTTGTGCTGTGCGTGGCCCACTCTGCCCAGGGCCATCAGTCTCAAAAGGACTGCATTCAGGACAGACTTAGAGTGGGAAAAGCAATGATGTTAGGAAGGATCTGTCCCCACATCCTCCTCTGCCTTTGGAGCCCACTTTTCTACCCTGAATATGAAAGTAGAAAAGATGTTTCTTGCTCACTGTGAAGCTTGTAGTACAGGGCCTGCTGCTTTGGATGCCACAGACACCCTCAGCTTGTGCCTCATGGCTGACAAAGAATAAGAAATAAGTGCAGAGAGAAAGGATGAGGCTGTCTACTCTGGGGGGGGGGGGGGGTGGTAGGGAGTGGGCAGCATGAGGTAGCTTGCCAGGGAAGACCACATACTTCACCTTGCTCATTCTCCTGACACAGCCCTTCCTGGCCTGGGCTACAGTGATGCAGGGAGATCCTTGTTCGTTGTGGTTTAGGAGGATTCTCCTTTTGGAGACCCCAAATGTGCTTATTTGGGCAATCTTGAACAGAATTTGGCTGGTCACTCCCTACTCCTCCAATACCTGTGCCTCTGATGCCAGTCTGAATGTGGGTTTTTGTGTTTGTTCATTCTGTGCCAAGGATGGGATGCATAATCCCTAAAATATCATCATCCCTTCTCTTGGAAACATATGGTTCCACTCCTTAAAAAAAAAAAATAAGTAATCTCTACACCCAATGTGGAGCTCGAATTCACAATCCCAAGATCAAGAGTTGCATGATCTACTGACTGAGCAGTGAGGAGCCCCTGGATCTACTTCTTCTCAAAGGACTAATACATTTTTATTAATGTCTTACTCTTTATTTCCTCTTAAAATACCAACAAGTCAAGGGAGAGTTAAATTAGTAAGTTCCTAGCACATACACATGAATTAATTCCTCAGGCAGTTGACAGGAGAGCTGAGAATAAGAAAACTGCCAAGCAGAGGAAAAGTATATATGGGGTGTAGAGAGGTGGGGGACACATGCACATTGCCTGAAATTACCAAAGCCAAACTCCTCCTTCACTCTTCTTGCTTGGGGCATCCCCAAGGTGTGGTAATTCAGCAGTAAGTTGTAGGGGTAAATGCTCGAGCTCTTGGACAAAATGGGTTCTAATTGACTTCATTTCTGTGCATCTGAGTAACTGAATCCCTCTGAGCCTTAATTTCCTTAGCTGTAAAAATGAAGGGGGATCGGGGCACCTGGGTGGCTCAGTCAGTTACATATCTGACTCTTGATTTTGACTCACGTCATGATCTCAGGGTCCTGGGTCTGGAACCTTGCACTAGGCTCTGTGCTCAATGGGGGAGTATGCTTGAGGATTTCTCTCCCTCTGCCCCACCCGCCAATTCACACACTCACTCTCAAATTAATAAATAAATCTTTTAAAGTGAGGGGGGGTGTCTGATAATGACACCTATTTCTTAGGAGTGCTGTGAGGCTCACATAAGATGATATGCATTGGGTGGCCAGCTGTGTCTGACACATCACAAATCCAAGGGCTGTGAGCTTCACTGGGCTTCATTAGGAGAGTGGGCAAGACTTGCTCCTGCTCAGTTGTAGGCAATGGTCTTGCATCCTTTTTTGGCTTCTCCTGTAATAACTGAGAGCTGGTAAGAGTGTTTGGGAAGATTCCCAGCTGGTAGGAGGCAAGTCAGAAGACCCCAGGCCACTTCCATCACGGCTGTTAACCTTATTCATCTGGAAGGGATTAGGAAGGAGGAGTGTGGGCAAGGCAGGGTAGCACAGGGGATGTTTTTTTTTGC
Source organism: Vulpes vulpes (assembly GCF_048418805.1). Lineage (NCBI taxonomy): Eukaryota > Metazoa > Chordata > Mammalia > Carnivora > Canidae > Vulpes > Vulpes vulpes. The sequence goes on along the minus strand of NC_132780.1, from coordinate 117,085,127 downwards.
TGTTCATGTTAGCCTGGCCACAATCTGCATGGAGATTTCTCTTCCAAACTGGATGGCACTGAGGCATTTAAAACCTCATTGCACAATGACTTTCATCTCTCACTGCTGCTTCTCCTGCCACTACACAATTCCCCATGATTGCTATTCATGTTGGGGCCTGGAACAGGTGATGTTACAGGTGAGGATGGGGCAAAGCAGCTTCCTTGGTGCCAAACTCCCTCAGAGCTGGGAACACCACCACTCTAACAGCAAATATGAATATGTGTCCCTCACAGCTGACCTTTGGCCTATGCTTCCTGTTTCTGCCCGATACATAGGCACCCTGCACATTTGCTCTGGTGGCCTATTTTAAATTTCACCTCACCTTTTGCTCTCAGCTTCAGGCTTTTGCCAAGTAGAGAGCTAATGCAGCATTGGGCTTCACCTTTATAAACAGAAGACTAAATCTCCAGAACCACCAGCTGTCTTCCTAGCTTCTTGCTTGGGCCTCAAACTGTGTCCCTGGGTGGTCTTGTTTACTGACTTGTATTAAACCTGTGGCCGTGGAGAGGTGGTGAGGCAGCCCCATGAGGCTGCTGAGCAGGAATAGAGCAGTTGAAGCAGTAATTCCTCAGGTCGTTACCAAGTGCGGCTAATAGATTAATCAGTGCCTTCCTTGCAAGCCTTGAATATTAGTTTGAAATTAGCTTGGTTCTGTACCCAGGGCTGGAGTGTGCATGCCAGTGCATATATGAGGCCAATGGATTTAGTGAGTCTTGAGAAATGTTCTTTTCCCTAAGACCTACCTGTTCCCTGTGCTCCTGGATGCCCCAACGAAGTACATGGTTCTATCCCCATGCTGATCCCCAAGCCCAAACCTGGGCTTCATTAGGAGAGTGGGCAAGAGTGGCTCCTGCCCAGTTGTAGGCAATGGTCTTGCATCCTTTTGGGTTTCTCCTGTGATAACTGAGAGCTGGTAAGAAGTGATTATGTGGAAGCTCTTGAATCAGGTTGCCTGAGCCTGAAGTCTCTCCGGGGCACTTTTATGCAATTAATCACTCTAAACCTCAGTTTCTTTCTCAGTGAAATGTTAATAATAGTATCTACTTCAGAGAGTTGTGGAAGGGTTAACTGAGGTAATGCATATAAAGTACCAGCACAATGCCCGGCACATACTAAGTACTTAATAAATGTCAGATGCCAATAATAATTCTCTACATTTTTATAGCATTTAATTACTTTCAAAGTATTTTCACATAGTTTCACATAATTCTTCTAACCAGCCCACCAGGTATAAAATGCAAAGCATGTAGTATTGTGCTCATTTTTACAATTATAAAATGGAGTTTGTAAATGATTAAGTGTCATAAATTGTAATTAATGAGAATTCATTCTATCATCTTGTCCTTTTTTCACCATCCCTCAGCTGCTTTAAGAAAACAGACTAAGAAAAATCTTCTATTTGCATCAGAAAAGGCAGGACATTTGAATTATACCATGTGCTTCTAATCAAATAACAACCTCTTTGAGTTTGATTTTTGCACTTTGGTATTAGAGGGCTCCTTCCAGGACTGATAGTCTGTGGTCTTTGGCTCTCTCTTAACAACGAGGCTGGTTCCAGAGATAAGCAGTAAGGAGAGATGGCCCATTGCTCCCTGGTCCCCGCTCTCTACCATTCCCATGATCCTTCGGGTATATTGCCTGCATTTTGTAGCTACTTTTGTGAATATACTATCTTCCAAGTAAAGTCAAGCTCCAGGAGCACAGAGGAACCATTTTAATTGTGTTTCCCCTAGAACAGCTAACACAATGCTTCCCACAGAGTATTTAATAACTGCTTGTGGACGAATGATTTTGTACTTTTGGTTTCTCTAATTCAGGTCTAATTTTTTAAAAAAAGATTTTATGTATTTATTTGAGAGGCGGGGGGGGGGGGGGGAGGGAGAGAGAGAGAGAAAGAGAGCAAGGGGAGGGGTGGAGTGGGATGGAGAGAGAAAATCTCCAGTAGACTCCACACTGAGCGCGGAACCCCACATTGGGCTCAATCTCATGACCCTGAGATCATGACCTGAGCTGAAATCAAGGGTCAGATGCTTAATCAACTGAGCTACCCAGGCGCCCCTAATTCAGGCTTAATTAATGACTATGTCAAGGTTAGCCTCATTATTCTGTCAAGTATTTTGATACTCTGAGTCTAGACATTCAAAGAATAATAAAAAAAAAAATGCAGCTTTCAAGGGTTTTACCAAGAGGATAAGAAGGGAACACATTTTTGTAAATTTAAATATTGATATTGTTAAGAAATAAAAATCAGTTGCTTCAAACTCCCCAGGGACACCCAACATAATCATTAATTATCGAGAATCGCCAAAAAGAAAGTCTTCCTGCATATACCAACATTGGTCTTTCAAGATTTCAGTTAAAATGTGACTCTGAGAGCAAAACATGTACTAGACATCATGCCACGCCCCCTGTTTTGTACATTTGGATTCCAAGTGGACAGTTTTGCAGCTTTCATACAAATCAGGTAATGTTCTCCTAGTTAACGGTGATATTTTTATATGGCTCCTTGGACCATGATCATGAATAATTGAGGGCCTAGACCATAGTGCATGCTACAGCCAACATCCCCTTTCCTTTAAAATTGAACTTTATCATGAGATCAGAATTGAACAGCGAAGTAACTGGAAGATAATAAACAGAACAAAACAAAAAAAACCCAATGGCAGAAACAAAAAGCCCCACAAACCTAACCAGAAGATAGTATAAACAATTATAGGCTGCTTGGAGGAATACAAGCAAATGTAAGTTAAAGAAATATAAATACATGACATAAGAAGATACGAATGTAATCCTTAACTGTTATCAATGTGTGCTTAATTTAATTCTAGTTTTAGCTTGGGTAGATTGTGAAAAAATTCATCCCAAACATTTGCTCAGATATAAATACATTCCAGGATTCCTGTTCTGCTTTTCAGTGTATTGGCTCATCATCAAATGCCCTCATAAAGAATTTTGCTCCAGGTTGCTTAGCAATTATACCATCTAATATTTAGTTGTTCTGCTTACTTAAAAAAATTCTTTAAATTTCAAAATGGCTATTATTCTTTCTTAAAATTCTAACAGCAGTAATAAGAATAGTCACACAACATGATTTCAAGGTCCTGAGTAAAATCCTTTTTCCAAATGGATTTTTTTTTCATCTAACAACTTTTCTTTACATAAGAATCTCTTTGGAAACTCAGAGCTGAATACCAACTTATCCACTAACTCGTCTACTTATTACTTTCTTACTATAAATTTCTAGCTTGGTCTCTTTGAAAAACCCATTGACACAAATCTTCAAGATGTTTTTATCCTGATCCACTTGAAAGTACATTGTACAAATCATACCTCCTTACCCCTAAATACTTCAATTTTTCTTAAGAACAAGGGCATGCTCTTATATAAACATAACACAATTATTTAATTGAGGTATTTAATATTCACACTGTATTATTATCTAATAGAAGGTTCATTATCAAATTTTACCAATTGCCAAGCAACAGCAAGTGTTGGTGGGGATGTGGAGACAAGGGAACCTCCTTGCACTGTTGGTAGGAATACAAACTGATGCAGCCACTCTGAAAACAGTATGGAGTCTCCTCAAAAAAATAAAAGTAGAACTGCCCTATGATTCAGTGATCACACTACTGGGCATTTACCCCCAAATTACAAAAACACTAATTCAAAGGGATATATATGCACCCTTCTGTTTATTGCAGCATTATTTACGATAGCTAAACTATGGAAATAGCCCAAGTGTCCATGAATAGATGAAAGAATAAAGATCTGGTATATATACAATGGAATATTATTCAGCTATAAAAAGAATGAAAGCTTGTCATTTAAAACAACTTGGATGAAGCTAGATTGTATAATGCTAAGCAAAATAAGGCAGTCCAAGACAGACAAATACAATATGATCTCACTCATTTGTAGAATTTAAGAAACAAGACAAATGAACAAAGGGAAAAAAAAAAAAAAAACAGAGAGAGACAAACCGAGAAATGGACCCTTACTATAAAGAACAAATGGATGGTTATCAGAAGTGAGGTGGGTTGGGCAAGGGGGATGGGTTAAATAGGTGATGGGGATTAAAGAGTACACTTTTTGTGATGAAAAAAATAAACATAAAAATTTTACCCTTTGTCTCAATAATGTCCATTATGAGAATCCAAGATAACACATTTCATTTAGTTGTTGTGTTTCTTTAGGTTCTTTTAATCTGGAACAATTTCTCAGACTTTCATTGTCTTTTATGACATTGACATTTTAAAAAGAGTACAAACCAACTGTTGGGAGTTTGTGTGGTAGTTCCTTATGTTTCTGTGCAGGTTATGCATTTTCAGAAGGTATAGTATATAAGAAATACCGTGTCCTTCCATGTGTATCCAATCAGGAGGCCCATGATGGCAGGTTGTACCATTGTTGATATTAATTTTGGTCACTTGGTTGAGGTGCTCTGCGTCAAATTTCTCCATTGAAAGATTATCATTTTCCCCTTTGGATTAACCAATCTGTGGAGAGATATTTTGAGACTATACTGTTTCTCACCAAACTTCCACCAAAAATTATAGCATCCCTTGATAATTCTTTAATTAATATGGATAACTGCAAAATGGTGGTTTTAAAAATTCTATTGTTCTTTCTACATTTATGATGTAATATTATACTGAAAGAAGAACTTCCCTTTCTCCCCTATTATTTATTTATATATTTATCTATTATCAATATGGGCCCATGGGTTCTTATTTTATTCAATGGGTCATAATAAATTACTGTAATTATCCATTTAAAGCACAAATTATGACAGATTTGGTCAGATGGAGCCCTTTCAAGTTGGCTCTTATATCCATTTGACATGTCCTCATCATTTTTCGATTATTTCTTTACTTTGCAGCACAGCAATATGTTCTAAGCTCAACTTGGATTTTCTCTGCCCCAATCCTGGAATCAACTATAGTTGCTTTTAGTGGAGAAATGATGTTTAGAATTGCAAATGTAGGCATACAATTAGATGTTAAAACATAGGCTTTAAAAGATATTCAGTGTTTCCTCTGTTATGTCTGAAGTGCCAGTTTGGGCAAAGCTAACTGTGTCCATAGAGCCAAAGAGTGGGCAATCTATATTGGCTAACCCAGTGTTATACATCTTAACAAGAATCTAAAGCAGTAGGCTTAATAATGACTTCTTGGAGGGTGAAAGGAGCGTAAACAATCCTATATTAAATGTTCACATTGATTATGAGAAATCAACTAATTTCAAAAATATCTAGATGTGAAAAAAATTTGCATCTTAGAATCAAGAAAATAAGCAGTTTGTCTTGAAGAAGAGCATATCATTATGACTTCATGCAGAATCATTCAAATGACTTAGGGAAAGCATTAAATACTGTTACAAACTGCTTTGTTTATATTTCTTCTCTTACTTGCTATCCATAACTATACTTTCATTTCCATGAGGCTTTAATAAAAGTATAGAGGCCAGGTCAAATGAGTCTATTTTATTTTTTTACAGATACATGAGAAATGAAAAGAAATCATAGCCAGAGCTTCTATTCCTCAATGATTGAACTTAAAAAATATAGATCATCACTAGAAATACGTTGGTTTGTTCCACATTTTCTCATATATCTAAATTTTAATAGGTCTACTATATCATCTTAATGAATCAGAGAACTAAATGGATTTTAATAATAATAACAAGAATATTTTATGTATGGATGTGACTTTGTAGTTAACAAGCACTTTACAAAGGCAATCTTACCAAAGGTAGCAGAGTGTATTAACTAATCAGGAAAACCTGCTGAGGATCTGATTGCCTGGGGTACAAGTCCTGTCTCTGCAACTTACTGGATTCGTGTCCTTAGGCAATTACTGAACCTGTGTAGGCTTCAGTTTTCTCATCTGTCAAAGGAAGATAATAGTAGCACCTGCTTCGAAAAGTCTTCGTGAGGATGAAATGAGAGAATTCAGGCAAAGTGCACAGACCAATGCTTGGTACTCAGTAAACCGCTCAATAAATGTTAGCTAACAAAAAAGTTGATCAAACACAGGTCAGCATCATTCTAGAATCTCAAGGGGACACAGCTCCTTTGTACACCCCTCATAAGACAATTTAGTGTGTTTTCCCTACCTAGGAACCTAAATGGATCTAATAGGAAGGACCTTCTTAAGCTCTAAGTCAGTGATATGAGTGAGGATGCTGCACCACAGGTAGGCAGGGGCACTTACCTAGGGCGGTTTAGTTACTTAGCTCTTCGTGTGATCCACTACTAGTAGGTAATAACTTGCCTAACCCATCTTCTTTTCTCTCATCTACTATCCTCCCATTCATAGGAAAACCATGTTCATGAGAGTTAGGTTCAGAAAACTGAGCAAAAATGTTTGAGTCGAGATAAGCAGAGGAAAGGAGAAAAGAGCACACACTTAGCAGATGTGGGCTGCCCCATTTCACTCCCATTGTCAGCTCCTGGATGACTCACTCTCTGTCACAATGCTGGTCACAAGTGGTCCTGAGGGTACTTATCCTGGGACAATACCACAAAGATGATTAACATTTTCAAGAAAAAAATGAAAAGACACCTTTTTTCCACGACAAGGGATTCACCATTTCCCTTTGAATTCTTTAATTGGCCTTTCTAATTAGAGGGATTTGCTGCTTTATTTAGCAGTAGTTGGCCGTGATCTATGTGGTTTCTGTAGGACTGGGCCAGATTGTTTGCATCTTAAAGGAAGTCTAAGGAAGTCTTACCCCTTTCTAGGGTTTCTTTCATGCTATTCAAGGGCTTTAGAGAACTGAGGTCAAGGATGATCTATTAGCGTGCAGAGGAAGGAAGCTGGGACTCCACTGCCTATTTCAGAGTAATTACATCACTCATGCTGGCTCAGCTCCTACAATGTCGTGTGAAGCTGTGGATGAAGCAATACGTGTTAGCAGACTGTCACAGGTCCTCTGCCATTTGCACAGCTCTTGTACTGTGAAGTTTTAGCATCTGCACTACTAATTCTTGGGAGAGTCTTCTAAGTTCTTCCAACTACACGGTTTGTCTAAAGGTTCCACTTAGGGGCTCCTGGGTAGGCAGTTAAGCATCTGACTCTTGGTTTTGGCTCAGGTTGTGATCTCAGAGTCATGAGATGGAGCCTCATGTCAGGCTCTGCACTCACGGAGTTGGCTTGGGACTCCCTCTTCATCTTCCTCTGCTGCTCCTCCGCTCACACATGCGTGTGCACACTCCCTCTAGTAAATGAATAGATCCTTAAAGTTCCTACCTAGCTAAAAGCTGGAAGAAAGGGATTGTTTATTTGAAAATATCAAAATATGTGGGGAGATGTAGGATCACAGCAGAACAGAGTTCACTAGGGGTTACACTACAATGTGCCTTTAACAAATAACATTACAACACAAAATATAATTATATGATCGTCATAAGAGGCGATTTGTAACAATTAACTCTTCAGGAAGGTCTGTTTCCACCTGGCCCTGCAGAAGCCTCGGGTGTTTTTTCAAAGGGACCAAACCTACAAAGTGAAAGTCTTTAAAACAAGGGAGACAACAAATGTTGAGTTTTGCACTTCACTCCCCAGGAAGGCCTTCTGCTCTATTTACACCCCCACCCAAACCACACTTCCCGTCACCCACCAAAGATTCCTAATGGTAGACTCAAAAGTGCCTCTAGTCCCAATTTCCTGTCTTGTTCTGGATAGAGACTTAACACTTTCTGGAATCTGGATATTTGGCTGCCTTGTCCATTCCCTCTAGCTACTAGTTTACTGACCAGGATCTGTTGTCTGGTCTTTCCCTGTGAGCATGCATTTCCCCAGCTTCAGGCTTTTCATGGCTCTTCTTGCTCTATGATTTTTGTCCTTGAGTTCAGTGGCTTACCAAAGACCTAATTCAGCAGTCTGTCTGCCTCTGGCTCTTTAATTAGCTCCCCAGAGGCTTTTCTTAAAAGTCATTCTGGATCGTTTTTTGAAAGGGGCATTTCCTTAATATAAAGCTCCCTCCTCATCGGGAGGTACACAGCCTACCAAGGCCTCTGATTATGAAAACATGCTACTAGGAGGATCAAGGATGAAATAATTTCTTTCTTCATGCCTTCCTTTACTACACAGATGTTATTTGGCCATCTATTATCCTAAATACAATGCAAAAGCAACAATGGTGAATATATTTCCATTCCTGTCTCAGAAGGCTTACAGTCCAGAGCAATAGTTCTTAAACTACACTGTGCATAAGAATCTCCTGGGGAGTTTGTTAAAACACAGATACTCAGAGCCGTAACTCAGAGATTATGATTCCATTGTTGCAGAGTGGGCTTGAGAATCTACATTTTTAATAAGCATCCCTCCACTCTCTGGAGAACTGATGAAGGGCCCCTGTGGATACTTTAAGCACACTACTCTAGGAGAGAGACACCCCTATGTCTATGTCACCCCCTGCCAGATACACAGTTCTGGAAGCCAATGAAAGTAGGCAAAATATGGCTTATTTTTTTGATTTACCTAGATAAAATGTGGAGTTCCTGTTGTATCTGCATTCTGTATTCCTACCAAGATGCTCAAACTGCTTTTTATGTTTTTAACACCCTTTCCTTTGTCATAGGAGTGAACATTACGTGTCTTGATTTTAGAGATGGAGAAGGTGAAACCTATCACTCAGTCTGCCACACATTACACAGCAAGACGGTAGCACATGCAGGTCTCCAGTCAACTCACTGCCTCCACTACATAACAAGACAACCTGAAAACACGGTAGCTTCCCCAAGCTCCCATGTGCTCTGATTACCCAATGATGCACAAATAAGAAATGACTTTCTCAGGGTCACCAAGCAATGGCTGGGGCCCAGGAATCTGAACATTTTAAACTTTGTACTCCTGCCTATGCTTTTTCTCCTCTGGCTCCTATCCCCATCTCCTTTTTTTCCTTGTTCTTATTTCCATTTGAAAAAATACTCAGGGCACAATCCCATCTGTCTGCTTGGAATGACAACTGCTTCTTTCCATATGTGGTTGTCTAAGTCCATTTACCTCCAGAGTGAAGTCTGTGAATTCTCTGGTATATCTAAATAATCCTGGTGTTGAGGGGCCTACATGAAGTATAAGAAATTACAGGTAAGATAAATATATACATATTAAATAGGTATTACATATAATTATATATAAATTATAAATATATTATTTACATATATATATATATATATATAAAGTAGATGCACATTTCAAAAATCTTCAAAGTACCTTGCCATCTTCTTTCAACTCTAGCTATCATCTTCAACTTCCAATATTATAGGATGCTCATGTCAACACTATTTCTAATGGAAACTGCAAGGATTTACTTGTTGGCTCTCTGTCAGAGAAATGCTTGGAGAAGACCATGTCAAAGTTATGTCAGGCATCTTAAAACTCAGGAGAAAGGCAGTGATAGGAAATCTGTAAGTATCCTAGTCAACATAAGTGGGCTAGATTGGTTCATAGTCAAGCATGAAGAATACCAGTATTTGACTGGCTTTCAATTTATCCTTTTTCTTTCAGTTCTGCAAAGGTTTTCTTATTAATTGTACCTGTGGTGGTCTTACTTGAACACCAGTATCCTCAACTCTGCAGAAAGTTTTTTTTCTTAAATACTTACCTACTTTTTTCATGTGTTTTCCCCAAAGTGTAAATGACCACTTTGAGGAAAACTGGGAAGTTCTTGATGCAGTATAGCAAGTGAGGTTTAGGGGTCTATAAACCTTCATTCAAATCCTGCTTTTCCCCTTATTAGCTTTGACCTTGAACAAGTTGTATGACTTCTGAGCCTCCTCAGCTATAAAACAGAGTGGACAGTTGTACCTCCCTCAATAGGATTTTGTAATAGGTAGATGAGAAAAAATGCACACAAAATGCTTTGCACAGCACGGGCCCATAATAAGCATTCATTTTATTGTTGTTAAATTTTATTGTTATTTTTACTAGTCTTGGGAACATGTGATGTTTCAAAGGTATTAGAACTTTTAGAAAAAGAAATAAAACTTATGTCAGTAAAGCAAATGAATGAGGATTATTAGGGGCCTAATAAATGTTCTTGCCTGAAAGAATACCACTGACTTTTGAATAAGTTTATTCATTCAACAAAACTGTATTGTGCATATGCTATGTGAATTCTATCTCAATAAATTAAACACACACAACTGTATTGTGCACTCTTGACTATGCAGGGCATGGAGATAGATTCAGGGAATACTAAGCTAAAGAAAGCACAGTTTCTGTCCCTAGACTGTGAGTGGGAGCAATCAAAGCTGACGGTATCCTGACTTACCACTCAACACATCCCTAGAGTGAACTTCAGCTCTCAAAGGAGCACATGCTACTTTGAATGAGTCAGTGTCAGAACGGTAACCTTGGATACCTCTCTGATTCACCTGATAGCCATCCAGCCACATGGGACACAGGACAAATCCTTTCCCATTCCATATTCTCCCCTTGCCAAGCAAGCCCAGTGTCAGAGTGGCCTCTGTCAAGAGTTTCCTTAATAAAGGGTTGGGAAGTGGTAATTATATGAATGGAGATGACAAAGATAACACAATCGTTTTTATTTTACTTTGTTTTTAAGTAATCTCTATACCCAACGGGGGGCTCAAACTTACAACCCTAGGTCAAAAGTTGCATGCTCTACCAACTGAGCTGGCCAGGTGCCCCAAAGATCAGATAATCAAAATGTAATTTTCTTTCTTTCTCATGCAGGGAGGCTGATGTGGAACTCCATCCTAGGACTCCCGGACCACACCATGAGTCGAAGGCAGATGCTCAACTGCTGAGCCACCCAGGTGTCCCTCTTTCTTTCTTTTTTAAAATGCAATTTGTACATTTGCTATGACAGGTTGGAGGAGTGGCATAAGAAGTAGAGAAAGTGGGGCACCTGGGTGGCTCAGTCAGTTAAGCGTCTTGCCTTTGGCTCAGGTCATGACCTAAGGGTCCTGGAATCAAGCTTGTGTGCTTGCTCTCTCTCTGTCAAATAAATACATAAAATATTAAAAAAAAAAAAAAAAGAAGCGGAGAAAGTAAATTTCCTATGACTTTGGATTTGAAACTGCACAATGCATGTTCTCCATTACTGCAGGATGGTGGAAAGTGCTGGTTAACAACATCCTGTCTACTTCTATGATTTTTTTCCCTCAGGACTTAGAAGTGCTGAAGTATGTGTAGAAGTTTTCATTGGTTACTTTTTTATTTATTTTATTTATTTTGATGGGAGGAGGTAAGAGAAAAAAAAATGTTAATTTTCAAGGAAAGACCAAGGGAAGTACAGCAGTTTGGTAAAGCAGATGGGCCAGCAAAGATTAATTTTAGACCATAAATCATTCTTACCCCAGTAAACTTAATCTTATTAAAAAAAAAAAAAGAAAGAAAAAAAGAAAAGAAAGACAAAAATAGGCTCTCAAAGATATTTCCTTGGTCAGAGTGAGATATAGTTTTTTCAGTAGCAGTGGAAAGGCCTCATAATATAGTGGACAAGTCCTGAACTGGGAGTCGAGAAACATGGGTTCTCACCCATGTTCCTATTGGTCTCTGTGACCTCAGGCACATTTTATAACCTTCCTGGCCTCAGACTTATCATCTGAAAAACAAAAGTATGTGATACTTGAGACCTCTTTGACCTTAGAAACACCATAAAGTGCATTAAGTATGAGAATGTAGCATGTAGCTCAGGAAGCCACTTAGATTATTGAGTGGGTTTCTTCCCAAGATTCATCAACATTGTAGATATGAAATTATAACAAAGTGTTAGAGCTGTCCTTCTCACCCTGGATCTTGGCTTTTCAAACCCTGAGCCTAAAGACTCCTATGACTGGCACTGCATTTATTCAAGCCAGCTATTGCATCTGCTACTCCACAACCCAATTTCTCTACATTTTTATTTAGTTGTTATCACCACTGTGAAGCAAGTATTATGTTTTCATTTTACAGATTTAAAAAAAATAAGGCTCAAAGAAGTGAAATATTCTATATTCCACAGCTGGTGAGTGGCATAACTTGGACTTAGACTGAAATATTTTGATTTTCATGTTAGTTCTTTTATGCTGTGCCTTTGTAGTAATCCTGATTAATGTGGAAAGAGCTATGAGGCTTTGCTGAAGATGTTGTCAGTTGATATATTTTTGTCATTTGTCACCCGAGGCCTTACTTACACCTGTGCCAATTAAACTGATAAGCTTCTACCCATCCCTGGGAGATACTGACCATGAGAGACCTAGGGAAATTATTTACTTCAATAATACAAACAATTCAGGCCATAGCTAATTATTCTTGTCTTTTTTTAATATCCTATTGGTTATACATCATCATCAATTACATGTTAGTCAAGCCAGAAACTACAGTCATCTTGGACTTTTTCCGTCTTCTCTTCCATATCTGCTAGTCACTGAATCTTATACATTCTTCTTTGGAAGTGCCCTAAATCCATCTCCCCCACTCTAAATACTGTCATTTCCTATGGTCAGCTTGAGTCAGTTGATCTCCTTGATTTAAACTCTGTTAGCACTAGACCATTTAAAACACATCACAAATTATTTTTCAGAATTAGAGCTTTTACTGTGTGGTTCCTTTGCTCGAAAACCTCCCTTCAAGAAACAAACACATACACAAAACCCCACAAGATTCAGACTCCACAGTATAGCATTAACATCCACCTCCGAGTCTACTTCCCTATGTAGTCACTCTGGCCTTCTGACTCTGCTGAAATTTCACCCTACTCTATGGCCCCATTTCACCCAAGAAGACCAGATATAGAATGAAGAGAGATGAAATAAAATGATCTAATTCAAGAACCATCAACATTCTGTCAGTTGAAAAAAAAAAGATGTCAGCCAATGGGATCAAGATAGAGCAAGGTCCAGTATTGGTTAAGCATATGCATGGAGGAGGTTTTTAAGAAAAGAATTGCAAGGTGCCTAGAGGCTCAGTTGATTTAGCATCTGACTCTTGGTTTCAGCACAGTTCTGATCTCAGGGTCTTGAGATCAAGCCCTGCATTGGGCTCCATGCTCAGTGTGGAGTCCACTGGGGTTTCTCTCTCTCTCTCATCTCCCCCCCCAACACACACACACATTCTCTCTCTTTTAAAAACATAAATTTTTAAAAATCTTTTTTTAAAAAAAGATCTGTGCATAGCAAAACGTTCTTGGTAGCCTCACAGAAACTTCATAGGACACAGAGGAGCAAAAAATGGGAGACTGGATCAGAAAAGGGAGGAGCTGACCTGCATGGGCACATCAAATTGAACAGCTCAGCAAATCTCATGGAAAGGAAAGGAACAGAAGAAATGTGATTGGGTCTCATCTTGCCACCCAAGGCTGTTTGTAATCTGACCAAGATTCTCATACATAAGTTATCCTTATTCCAAGATTCATTCATTCAATAAGTACTTCTGAGTGTTAAAGGTAAGTCAGGAGCTTAGCTAAGCAAAGGTGATCCAGAAATTAACAAGCAAAGGAGAAATAAAAAGAGACAAAAACATTTAAAATTCCATAGTTATTGTCTTCAAGAAGCCCATCACCCCATGTTTGAGAATGACAAGTAACAGTCATAAAATAGTGTAAATAAAACAGTGATAAAGGCAAATACAGAAAGTTGAGGGTAGATAGAATGCAGAGAGATCCAAAAAGTTTTCTTCGTATGGAAAACGATGTGGAAGATGTTGCCTTAATTTGACTCTCAGGTTTTGAAAGTTTGACTGTCTCGCATGTAATAAATATTAAGTTTTATTAGTCTGAAGGTATGTGTGAGATTACACCAAGTATAGGTGTTCTAAGCCACACTGGCCAGTGTAGTGGACTTTGGTCCCTCACGTATCTCATTTTGCCCTTTCCAGGCAGTGCCAAGGCTTCTCTATCATTCTGGGCTTTTGCCTCTTACCCCACTATTGTTCATGCTCTGGATTCACCAATCTCTATTCCATCTAAAGACCATTGCACCTCTGTTGATCTGTGAGTCTGGGACTTCTGAGCTCTCCAGTGAATTCTGCAACTACTCCACTGGCCTTGGCATAGCATGGGTTTGGGGCGAGAGGCTGTCTGTCCTCTGCTATTGGCAATATGAAGTACACCCTTCTTTTCACTTTCCACAGTCTAGCTGAGTTCAGGCTATGTCTTTTAATAGAACTTTACTGGAGTTCCGGATGGCAGAAGGGAATCACAATCAATAAAATTGCCTTCAACTGCTTCTCGAAGTGCTACCCTTAGAGCTCAAGGGTCAGGTGTGCATTCACAGTTTCTTTATATCATTGCCTAACCAGTTAAAAGGCTTCCTGTCTCTTTCCAAGGCTTTCTCTGAGGCAGGGACTGACCTAATTCCATCACCAGGAATCTGCTAAGTCTACAGTCCTTAGAATCTGATGCCAACCCCATCGGCTCAGAGGAAAAGAAGTTGGACTTTGGTGAAGTGTTAAGTCCTACTTTCCAAAGTCTCAGTACATATCTAAAGAGTAGTGACTTATTGGGATGACTGCCAATGGGAATAACCACTTTTCTATAAATGAAATGTCATCTTCTACCCACTAGAGTAAGACCTTGTTTCCAGGTCTTATGAAGGCATCACTTCAGTAGAGATGTTAATAATAACAACAACAAATGTTTGTATGTGCTGATTAAGTGCCAAGTACTGTTCTAAGGATTTACATTATTAACTCATCTAATCCTCAAAGCAATCTCACGAGACAGGTACAATTATTTTCCTAATTTTATAGGTGAGGAAATTGAAGTGCAAAGCAGGTATGTAATTTGCCCAAGATCACACAACTGGTAAGTGGCAGAGCTGGTTTTTGAATCCAGGTAGTCTGATATCAGAGCCCATGTTGCTACAGCCCAGTATATCATACAGGTTCACATCCCAGAGAAGACCTTGGCCCAAACTCTGAGTTATTCAGTGTTTGCTTTTTATTTTTAAAATAGAGATTTAATTCATTTACCCTAGAGTTCACTTAAAAATATGTGGTTCAGTCGTTTTTAGTATGTTCTCTAAGTTGTGCAATCATCACCACAATCAAATTCTAGAATATTTTCATTACCCTCTCTCCACTCAAAAAAAAGTCTCATATCCAGTTGTGGTCAGTGATTTCAATTCCTGCTCCCCTCCCCCTACATAACCTGCAATCACCATCTCTGTCTGTGTAGGTTGGTCTGCTCTGGACATTTCATATAAATAAAAACATGCAATATGTAGTCCTATGTAACTGATTTATTTCATTTAGCCTAATATTTTTGAGGTTAATCCACATTGTATCACATATGAGAACTTCATTCTTTTTTATTGTCTAATTACAGTCTACTGTAAAGATATATCAATTTTGTTTATTTGTTCAACAGCTAATGGACACTTGGAAAGTTTCAACTTTGGGGCTATTATGAAAGATGTTGCTATGAAACTTCATGTACAAGGTCTTGCATATTTCTCTTCAGTATATGTCTAATAACGGAATTGCCGGTAACTTCCAGTTTTAAATTATTCAAAATATAAGTCATCAAAAGCATAGTCTGCATGGAATTTCTACTGGTTTGCTATCATTAGTTATCTCCTTGAAATGATTTTTACTGTGGGAAATCAAAATCCAATCTGTAGTTCTTAGGTTTTAGGACTGAGCTCGATGATGCAAGGATCTTTGATAACACTCACACACATTTGCATATATTCACATTCACCAGAAATATAAGCAAGAATGTATAGGCAAGGGGTAGTCTACATTCTGGTAGAGAAAATAAATATCCTTCTTACCCCCATCCCAGTCTGGACCCAAAGCAGCCTCATTTGAAGCAGTTTGTCTCTGGCTCAAACCCATATCATAATTCACATCACCAAACTGAACCACTGGTTTCTCACTGAGAAGATCTGCTTCCTTCACAGCTTTGGTATTGTTCTTGAAGAACAATGCATGTCCTTGCTTTGCATTTTTGTAACTAGTAGTTATTTAGGTGCTTCTTGCAGACCAAGGGACCAGTTTGCCCAAAAGAAGCAAGTCCTTCCCTCTCATAAGCCAGAAAATGACTTCGATTCTTCCGGATTCTATCGAGGTTTAGAAAAAAAACATAAAGCTTGATTTTTTTCAGCTTGAACATAATGGAAAAATGCCAAAACACACAGATCTTGCTGAATGAGTTTAAAGTCAAAGGTAGTGCCCCCTGAGGACTGCAATGCACTAAAAAGATTACATAAAGAATTGATATATATAAAAACATAACAAAAAATTTCACATATGATTATTCTAGGTGCCTGTAAAGCAAACACTTTCGTTTGCCTTTGGGACCATGTCCTAACCTTTACTTCCCTTCAGCAGTCTTCACGGAGTCCCTTCCACACAGGACATTCGTACCTACCTATTTGAAGTACAAAGTCAATGAAGGGAAACAGAGCCTATGTATTAATAAGTAAACCTTGAGGAAGGCCCACTAGTCATTTGTTTAGCAGGCGTGTGTGTGTGTGTGTGTGTGTGTGTGTGTGTGTGTGTCCCATCCATGATTCACTCCAGTAATTTCCCCTTATTATCCTGGTTTCCCTCAGTTCCTGTTAGCTGTGGCTCAGTGCCCCCCTGCAGGCTTAAGTCAGGTTACTCTCCTCAGAGCCACCTGAACATGACCTACATTGGCTCCCTGCGATTCTTTATTTTTTTTTTGGCTCCCTACAATTCTGATTAACATGCATCTCTTCCCCCCAGGGACTGTCCTTTGGATTTAAAAATACAAGTTTGAAAATTGAGTGGATTTTAAGGTATTTGGCCCTGAAGTAGAGAGAATCCGGGGGTGGGGGGTTGGGGGGGAAGAATAAAAATTCCCCTCACAGTAATGATTTCCGAAGACAGACTGTCCATTTTAGACACGTGTTCCAAAGCCATAACTTTAAGTTTCTTAAAAGTTACTTGGTAGAGGCCATTTGATCTTGGTGATTTGTCTGAATTTAGCTCATCAAAGAAGTTTTGGGTCAGCATCTGTCTTGAGCTGTTACCTCTTCTTCCATTCTGATGGCTGACCTCTCTCCTAGGACTATCCAGTTCTAAACTGTTCATGCTGTAGATTTCTGTCTCAACCAAAAATTCTAAGAAATTCCTGGGTGGGATGGTACCGTCTGCAGAAGCAAAAGACAAAAGATTCCATGGTTGCTGGACCTATTCTTGATGGTCGCTCCTTGTCTACTTGGCTTCCTGACCCACTTCTGAGTCTGCTCCTCTTGTGGGAAGCTTGTTTGCCTAAATTTCTGTTTTGATCCACTTAACTCACAAGCTATCTTTGTGCTCCGGCTTTCCTTTCCGGTAGGTAGTTAGTGTCTAATCTTCCTTATTACCCAACCACAGGTTGTGTCCATTTTTATTCTCTTGCAGAATCATCACTGCTTTTTTGGCTCACTATCCTGCGCCTCTGCCTTGCTCTCCTGGTTCAAACATCCTGCTTTATCCTCATGTTCTACTGCTGCTGCTGATGCCAACGTGACCTAGAACATTTACCCCTCCTTTATCAAGTATCTGAACTCTGCTCTGCAGTAAAAGATACTTGGCCAAGATGAATTTAATTCTATTCCCTTTTCATTTTCCCCCCAAAATCTATGTAGGTTACAGAGAGAGGGGGATGGAAAAATAAAGAACATCAGAGGCAGCATTTTAAAACGATGATTTGAAAATTGTCAGTGAATCTATAATGAACCATCATTTGATTAGAAAGATAGAGCTTCTCTAAATCTACCGTAAGTTAAATTCACTGAATTAACTAAATTCAGATATGATTTTTAAAAGGGAAATAACCAAAAGAGGATGGAATAAAATTAATTTGTCGATCATTGCCTAACGTTTTAATATTAATAAATTGACTGATTTTGCAAGCATTAGCAAGCCTAGTTATAGATCTAAGGTAGAATCAGAGGTACTATCAGATAAAAAATTGGAAATAAGACATTTACTCCATTTTGTTCATCATAGCTGCCCAATCCAGATGTTAAACTTAATAAGGAATTTAGGTTTCACAATTAGTTTGATTAGTTAAGTATGTTGATCACCATAAAATATAATAGCTAAGGTTTTTTTTTTCTATGTACCAAGAATTGTGTTAAAAGCTTTACATGCATTTCATGAATTAATCCAAGAATAGCTTTATTATGTAGGTATTATTAGTAGTATTTTTACCATTTTACAGATTAAAACGTGGATGCCTGGATAAATTAATTACCTCCTTTAACATCATCCAGCTGTTAAAAACTAAATTAGTGATTCCAATGCAGGCTACCTGACTCTAAAGCCAGTGCAATTAACTGCTAAGTGCATCAGGGAGAGAATTGTCTCATTGCTCTTTTTCATTCTTCATATTTTTACACTATTTGTTCAGCCTGAACATGAAGGAAAACTATGGTGTTGATTCATTTAGGCTGTGCTGCTCATGTCAATGGAGGGAGCAAGAGGTTAGATCAGTGAACATGTTCTTTAAAAAAAAAAAATACTGTACAAAAATGTCACTTCCCAAGATATTTCCTCAGTCCCTGAACCGACTACCAGAACTGAGAGGACAAAAAGTTACCTTCATATCTTTCCAGACTCCAGACAGAACTCATCACCCAGAATATTTACAATCACATGGGGGCAGTGGAAAATTTGTAAATTTTTAGAATCCTCCTTAGCTATTACCCATTGAGTGTACATGTTTACCAAATATGTTTGTCGTATGCTCTGTGTATTTCTCTTCAGTTGAGTTGCCCATAGCTGGCATTCTCCTTCCTTTGGCAGTTCATGACTGGTACTGGAGTCCCTCGGACTTTATCTTTCCTTTTCCTGCTTCTCCTTTACGTACCACACCCACCTGTCTCTCAGATGCCACCCAGACCTCACACTCTCTGTGTTTTCTCTTTTCCTCTGCATCCTCTTCAGGTAAAACATTCTCTCTCTCTCTCAATCTGTTTCTCTTTTTCTCTGGATCTATTCTCGGCATAAATTCAGCAGTTGGTTGCATTCAATTACTTCAAGAAAAAAAAAATCAATCCGTTCTAAATGCTACTCTTTAATTGAATTCAGCTGTAATTTTCCCTTGTCTAATTCCATCTTCCCTACTTACCTGTTGCACCAACCTTATGGTTTTATTACTCAAGTTTCCCTCTGTTTATCATGTTTCCATAAAGCCTTCATTCATTCATCCCTGAGTGTCTGGGCCATCCTACCTTTGGCAATAGGTCCATCGATAGTCCAGATGCCTTGCCTGTCAGCTGTGTCTGTCTGTCCCCTGAGCCATCTTATATGCTTTCCATGAATGGTGCTCCCCTCCCAGCTGAACTTTCTTCTCTAGTTGCTCTCTTATCTTCCAGAGGAGAACACTGACAGACATTATCCATTTATAGTTCTTCCATGCTTTCTCCACAGATCACAGGCATGATTTGTTTCAGAACATTCAAGAAGTGGAGAGTGGCTGTTGGGTTGTGGCTACCTGATAGGGACCATATGGCTTGATATAAATCTAGAGGAAAGAGTCCTGACCCCTGATCCCTTGCCCCCTTCTCTCAGACTTTATATTAACACAGAACAAGGTGGGGGTTTTTCTTTTTCAATATATTACTCTGACACTGAATTGGTGCATACAATTACCCGAGACTTCTACATTTCAAGACTCAGTATTAAGTTTTACGTGAAAGGTAAACCATTTTAAAAAGCAGGTGAATACTTCTTTCACGGATAGTCATGCCAACAATTATGTTGTAAAGCCATTCTTCTATTAGGTAGATATCTTTGTATAAGGCATATAGTAGGACTGGAATGGAAAGATTTGGTCAAGTTCAGTACACATGGCAGGCATTACCAGTGGTTTGCTGCCTGCCCACACCAGTATCTCCAGGGAGACAGTGGATTTCAGCTGCTGCATCATCAACCTGTTGCCAAGGAAACAAGAGAGGGCAAAAAAAATGTCCTCAATGACATTCATTTTCAAGGCAGTCAAGACACCCCTGAAAAGAATTTCAACAGTCCTATGAAGGAAGCTGAAATAGGCTTCTAATTATAAATTCTGAGCCGTCTCCTCTCACACCAGGTTATACTGTCTGCTTAGATTTGTCTTTCAATCATTTTCTGTTTACCATGGCATATATATTCCAGCTGTCAGAATAGTGAGAGTGTGTTTCTGGAGGGAGGAAGAGGCAAGGGGAGAAAAGAGCAAAAGACAGAGAGGCTAGGGGAAACATGGCTAAATAGTGAAGTGGTTACAACACAGAACACACGAAGGCAAGTGAAGTCATAAGTGCTAACCTGGGGGGCTGACATAAATTTCAGTCCAAATTTGTCAGATTTTTAAATGTTTTTGTAACTGTATTTGTGTCACGGCAAATAGAGAAATTCTCTGCACATGCATATGTTATAAAATAGGAGATTCGGTTCAGCATTTATGGTTTTTGATTTTATATTCAAGTACAAAATATGCAGGGCAGGCCTTCTGAGTGACTGCTTTGCACAAGAGGGTTCCCTTCCCTCAGAATGCACAGAAAACATCGTGTTTACTAAATCAGTGTCCTTAGTACTTATAAATTGCAATGTGTAAAGATTTAGCTTTATATAATACTATGTTTGGGGACATACAAGCAATTGTGTGAGAGAGTGCGGACATGTATAACATCAGTCTTTGTGAGGACATTAATGAGTCTGTCAGGTAGAAGTTCCTGGGTATTGAGGCCCTGTGTAGAAAGCACCACTAGCCTGCCCTCAGCAACCTACGCTGGGCGTCCAATCAGTTCCTTTCTCTCCAGCAGCCCTTACCCAGGCCCACCAGCACACTTCCCTCCTCATGGAATTTAAAGCTTTTTCAAATTGGTGGGCCTCAGAACAACATCTCTGAGAGGAGGACCTATGGAACACCCTAGACCAGTGCTTCTCAGCCTTTCGTGTGCATATGAATCATCCAGATTCTCATTTGCTAGGTCTGGGCCAGTAACCTCCCAGATGATGGTGAGGTTGCTGGTCCAAGATCTTAGACCACAGGTTCCCCAAAGGCAGCAGCTGATTCTGATTAATGTCTAATATTGTAACTAGCAGGACCTAAGTACATAGTGTATCCATGTTGAATGAAATTAACTTTATAACACTTCCCACCCCACCCCACCTCTACCCACACTGCTGGAAAATACTTCAAAGTCTCTGAGTTATGGCCAATGGAATGTGAGCAGAAATGATGTGCATGTCCATTCCCCATCTGTTTCCTCTTCTACTGCTACCACTGGACCTAGGCCATGGTGTAGCCTAGGAGAAGGAAGGACCATGAGTCCCTAAACCATGTCTTGAAGGAGAATTTGCACATATTACAGTCACACATTTCAGATTCTATATGAATATGAGATGTTTATCATATTTGAACCATTATGCACTTTCTTTTGGTTGTTAACAGCAGCTCTGATTTGCTTAATAACATATTTCTCTTATAGGTATTATCGCATTATATTGTAATTGTTGGTGTCTCCCACTGGAATGTGAACTTGTGCATATGATAGTGACTGACACATGGTAGGAGACCAACTTTGCTCTATGAATTAGTAAATGTAGATGGTGTTATTTTTCAGTCATTCACCTGTTCAATTCATAGAGCACCTGCCATAAATATAATTCTCATGCCCCATAAAAAAAGACATAGAGAAAGAATCAAGCTTATTTAATTATGCTTAGACTTTAGTTTCTTTCTTTGGGGCACAGATGGTAATGGGTAGGGGGAGGAGAAAAGGTATTGCTACTTAGGCTTCTTTATTTTCATTCAGGGTGTGTGTGACCTTTCCATGACAGATTTGATTTCCATGGGAGATCTGATTGCACAGAATGAAAAGGGGTGAAGGAAAGGGTGTTGAAAAGTTAATATACTTATCACACTTCCTCTTTGGTGGAAGTATATGGGCAGTGAGCACAACTGCATGGAAAATTATAGCCTCAAGTGATTAAGAGGAAAAATATATATGCACGATGCATTTTATGTGTAGCTATATATGGCTATATGATCTACCCTAGCTATATATAATAGCTATATAATATTTTGTCTATTATTTGGATTTGCTTCTTATGCTGTGTCAGGCCTTACGTATATTATGTAAGCTTTACAATAATTCCTATAGAGTATTATGTTCATGTTACTGACCCAGAAGCTACGTCTCAGGTAAGAGAGGTGAATTGTCTGATGACCTGAACTCATCCACATGGTTTCAAAGCTCAGTTTTCCCCCAGCTTCATTACACTGAGCAAAAAATGTACTTAGGAAGACTTTGTTATAGAATATTTGAAAACAGAATTATCCTGGAAATTTAGGACTTCTGGTTGTTGTAGGCATTTTGTGAGACCTTATAAGCAACTATACCAGAGAGACACATTATCTCAGTTTCCAACTTCCATGAGAGGCACTCATGCTAGATGTGTGATCCTATGGGATGGCATGGAGGGGTAAGGGACACTGCCTGGGACACTCCCATGCTTGCTGAGACAGCGGCAGAAATGAAATAATTCCTTCTTTTACCAGTAAAGGAAGTGAGAACTATGATGTCCTTTACCACATTATAACTTGGGTGAGGTACTGGGAAGCAAAAACTCAGGTCTTCTGACTTGTAAACCCTGTTGTCCCACTGGACTGGCCCTTCCTACATCTGAAGATGTGGGTCAGATATGCTCAGGGCTCCTATAAAAGAGTGGAATATTGGCCCTTTTTTATCCCTTTATTTTGACCTTTTAAACCATAATTGAGGTCCAGGTATCTCAGTTCACTCTGTTATAGTTTTAACTGCATAAATTCTTATAAAGAAACTCAATGATGGGATCCCTGGGTGGCGCAGTGGTTTAGCGCCTGCCTTTGGCCCAGGGCACGATCCTGGAGACCCGGGATCGAATCCCATGTCGGGCTCCCGGTGCATGGAGCCTGCTTCTCCCTCTGCCTATGTCTCTGCCTCTCTCTCTCTCTCTCTATGTGACTATCATAAATAAATTAAAAAAAAAGAAACTCAATGACTCCCAAATTTCCAAATCTAGCTTTATTTTTCTCTTTTATTTTCTGAATAAAAATACAAATGAATACAGTGGAAAATGCTTCCTTTCTGGAGTCCACAGTGAACAAGTATCCTTTGTATTTTTCAAGAGCCATCCCTGCTCTCATCCTGAAACCTAATCCAAACACTTCTTCAAATATTATACTTTCCCTCTGCTGATCGCAATACCATTTGTAATTCACATCACACAATTTATTTTACTTGTATTGTTCCCAAATTGCTTTGCATATGTAAATCTTCTGGGCTTAATTGGGTTATAAGAGTTAGGAATATGTCTTGCCCTTATATTTAAACTCCTTGAGGGTAGGGCCTACACCTTTATAAGCTCTTTTTTTTTTTTTTTTTAACCTTTATAAGCTCTTGTAGCTCCTAGAGCACTTGTACGTGTACTAATTGCTTATAAATATCAGCAAAATGAACTACACTCCTTTCAAAGTCCTACATTACCTGGGACGGTGCTGGGCCCATAGCAAAGTATCTAAGCAACTGGAGACCCCATATATACCTTACCACCATATGTATGTATGTGTTCATAGCTGTGTCGCTAGTTCCTAGCACAGGGAATGACTGATACAAAGTACTCAAAAAATACATGCTGAATGAATGAATGTTCATTGCATGATTTCTCCAAATTCCTCTTTCATTCTTTCACATCTACAAAGGTAATCACATAGATCAAAGCTTCTCAAATGTTAATGTGCATATGAATCACCAGAGGGACTTGTTCAAATCCAGGTTCTATTTCAGTAGATCTGGAGTAGGGCCTGATTCATTAAGTATGGCATCTCTAGCCAGAGCCCATGTGATGCCCAGGTAGTCTATCGATCATACTTTCCGTGGCAAGGTTATAGATAACCCCATAAAAGATGCAGGCCTTCCACGTTTGAATTGAATCTTACCTATGTACATCAGGACATGTCTCTCATAAAATGTGTTTAAAGAGCCTTACTTTGTAGCCTCTTGAGAAAGAAGTCCTGGGGTACTAAATCTGTATGCACCAAAATGAATATTATAAAGTTACTAAAACAACACTATCAATATTTAGTCATTTAGATCTGCTACATATGTATTGATCAAATCTAATTATGCTTCAATATTGAGCCTAATTGGAGAGTCTGCCATTTAAAGATCAAACTAATGGGGTTGCCATAAGGTTTTTGTGTATGACAAAGAGGCAATTACATTAATATCAAGAGGAATTGTTCAGGAAGTTTGCCAATGGGAATGAAGATTTCTGGCTATTGGAAAAGGATTTAAAAAATAACCAAACCTCAGTGCTATATGAGAGATCAGCTCATTATTCAGTCTTGAATTTGTCTCCATGCTAATACCAAAGATGTCAAATTAACTAAATTGAGTTGAAGTCTTGGGACCAAGGAGAAATCAAACGTAATGTTTAGCTATAATCATGCTATAGAGTAGATAACATTTAAAAAATATTTCATTTTTCCCATGTTTCATTTCACATCTGAAGGTCTTTAACCCACCATACCCAGCATTTACAGAAGTAGATTTATTAGGTGTCATTTGGTCACCTCTTACGTCTTCTCAGAAAATAATCTTTGCGATTAGGGTCACTGTCTATACCACAAATATTTTTAAATGCTAATTGGCAAGCTCTGTGCTACGCAAACCATTGGTAAGGTAGATAATAATAGGTTTTACTGATTATTAAGCAGTGTTGTGCTATAGCCAAAAGTCGAAGGGCTCAATTCAGTCGTGAAGGGAACTGATTTTTCATTTGTTGTTACTGCAGTAGACGCCATAGTAATCATCATTATTGCAGTTATTTTGTAGAGGCATCCATTGTAGAAGCCCTGAGTTCATTTTCCGAATGCGTAATCAAATTTACTCCACCCATTTGCACACACCATAGAGCATTTTGTATCTATTCAGGTAATGCTTTGATACCGAGCCTCATGCATGAAACTTAACACCATGTCCAAGATGTCTGAAAGAGCTCAGTGGGTAGTTTTAGTAGAACAGATTTTAGGAGATGATACAAATTAGATAGGTCAGCCCCATTTTTCTTACTTGGGCCCTACCCTTCTTTCTGGTATTGATCTTCCCCAAATTCACTTTCCCATTAATGAGTCTTGAGATTTGGGTAGAAGAGTGATAGAGAAGCATAGGCGAAGGAGAGCATTGGAATGTTAGGGAAAGTGGTGCCAAAGGGAAGGTTTTCATTTGTTTAAGCTAGAGGTAGAGAAACCAAGGGTCAGGGAGAGGAATATCTCCTCCCTGGAGAAGCAGCGTAGAAGGAAAGGGATCTGGATAAGGACAGGAAATAAAGCCTGTTTCAGTGTGGCTGGATAGTTTCAAGACAGATGTAGACTTACAAGAAAAACAAAACAGAATGGCAGCTTTCATTCTCTTCCACCCACTTTAACCTCCAAAACAAGTTCTTTGGAGATTTTAGTCCTTGGATTACTGTCATATTTCTCAGCACCGTTCTTGCCATAATTCTTCACATTTTTAATGTCCACGTAAGCAATTCTAGTCCCCTTGTCCTGGATCCTTGCTTGATGGCCTCTCATTTCATTCTCAGACCCCATCACTATCACTGTTATCTTTGCAGCTTGTTGCCTCCAGAGCCCTGACTATGATACTTGGCCATTGAGAGATCTTGTCACCTTTTCACTGTCTTTAACCCTTCTGGAGCCTCTACCCACCTCCTTATGCAGCTTGGAGTCCACACTCCATCGTTAGAATACATACAGTTGTGTGTGTCCTCAACACATTTGCCTCCCTCTTTGTCACAACAGCAACTTAACACAACTGTATGTTCATTAATTCTAACAGTCTATCTCCTCCGTCCCTGTGCTTTGGCACCTGAATGTGACTCGAAAAAACTCACAAAGTGCTTCATCTCTGTCCTCAAGCAGGTCTGCCGAGCTGCCCCTGCTCTGTTTACTCTTTCACTTTCCAAGATGGTTATTTCATAACTTCTCTTCTGTCCTGAGTCTCATCTCATGACTTCACTTCCCTGACCACTGAAAAACCAGAAGCAATCAGAAGAGAACTTCCACAAGCTTCCACTACCACGTTTAACCAAAGACTAAATCCTGTGCCCATACACTCCACTGTTGTTTTGTCACTATGGTCCATGTTCCTATGATTAACTTTCCATTTGTACATTAACTATGATAACTGATATTATTTTTCTCTCTATTGGAGGATCAAATTTTCCTTCACTATAGGTTATTCCTAACAGCTTACAAAAACGATGTGATCTTAAAACAATGATGATATATCTTAAAAACAATAAAAATAATGTGATCTTAAAACAATAAAAGTGATATGATCTTAATCTTAAAAAAAACAAAAATGATTTATCTTAAAAACAATAAAAATGATGTGATCTTAAACCAAAACTGATGTATCTTAAAAACAATAAAAAAAACAGTGCCTGAGTGGCTACCTTTGCCTCAGGTCAGGATCCCAGGTTGCTGAAATGGAGTCCTCTGTGGGGCACCCTGCTCAGGAAGGAGCCTGTTTCTCCCTTTCCCTCTGCTACTCCCCCTGACTATGTTCTCTCACTATATCAAATAAATAAATATGATCTTAAAAAAAAAACAACAATAAAACAAAAACATGTCTCTTGGCCTCACTTCCCTTTCTGGCTATCTTCTCTTAAACTCATCTCTGGCAGATTTTGACCCATCTTGCACAAAACAGAAGCCACTCTTATCAAGGTTGTTAGTGACTTCCATGTTATTGGATCTCCTTAAAACATTTTTTTTTTTTAAATTTGGATGTCACAATATCATCTTTTCCTGGCTTTCTTCTAATCTTACTGGCCACATATTCTCTACTTCCTTTGC
The DNA here is from genome assembly GCF_048418805.1 of Vulpes vulpes. Taxonomy (NCBI): domain Eukaryota; kingdom Metazoa; phylum Chordata; class Mammalia; order Carnivora; family Canidae; genus Vulpes; species Vulpes vulpes. The sequence goes on along the minus strand of NC_132780.1, from coordinate 117,058,286 downwards.
TGATTTCATCTTACATCACCAAACTGTTAAACTTTGAGAGCTCCAGGATCAGGTTTAGACCTCTTCACTTTTCTAGCTACACTGAACCTCTTGTTGGTAACTTCATCCAGTCTCCTGTCTTTAAATACTACCTACGTACTGATATTTCCAAAGTTCTCTCTCCAGCCTGGACCTCTCCGAATCTCAGACTTGTATATCTAATTGCCCACTCAATATGTCCACTTGTCTGTCTACCAGGCATTTCAAACTTAACATGACCAAAACTCAAATCCTGGTCATTTCTTCCAAACCTAAGTGGCCACAGAATTCTCTCTCCAAATGACAACACTATCCTTCCACCCACTCAGACTCAAATCCTTGAGTTGTCATGACTCCTTTTCAGTCCACAACTAATCTATCAGCAAATCCTCTTGGCTCTACCTTTGAAATATATTCAGAATCTGACCACTTATCACCACTTTCCACTCTGATTTATTCTCCATTGATTTCATTTGGATTACTGCAATAGTGTCTCTTAACTGACCTCCCTGCTTCAGCTCTTTAGCACGTACAGTCTATTCTCAACACAACAGCCAAGGAATCATTTAAAAATATGTCAGATCATGTAATTCTGTTCATAATCCTCCAATTGCTTCTTATCTGACTTCAAGTAAAGGAAAATGTCTTTACAATAGTTAAGACCTTTTGGTACAATCTTTAGTACCTCTTTGGCCATCTTTCTTACTGTTTTCCCATTGTTTCACTTGACTAATCCTTGAATATTCTGGTCACATCCCACTTTAGGGCATTTGTACTGTTCTTCTGCTTGGAATAGAACAGTTCTTCTTTCTAGATATCAACATTGTTTACTTCTTTACCCCCTTTTGCTTTTATCTCTCATGCTACCTTAAGTTTTTCCTGACACCTTTCAGATTGCAACCTCCAACCCTCCATTTCTCTTACCTGCTTTTTTTTCATAGTACTTATCATTATCTGATACTATTTATTTTTTAGCTGTTATATTTATGATCTCCCCATTAAAATGTAAGTTCCATGACAGCTTGAGTTTTTTGCTGTTTGTTCATTTTTGCATACCCAGGGCTAACATTTTCCATCCCTATAAGTCAAGTACTGAATGAATGAATGAATGAATGACATACAATTCTGGTGGGTTTTAAAATTTTGTTTTATTTTTGTTTTGTTTGTGAGTAGCATATAGTATTAGGAAAATCTCAATCCCAGATTTTTTTCCAGAAGATTCTGAGTTTATTAATCTAACACAATGCTAAACATTTCTAATTAAATGGGGAGGGGAATATCCATAGTTATCCAGATGTTTTAATTACCCACAATAAATGCAAGTAATCACCCATTTCTAATCTCTTGGTAACAAGAATAGTTTTAGGATAATTAGATTCCAAGTAACCAAATCTATGTTGCTATTCCAGTACTTGAGCTGATAAACCATTAGAACAATTTTTTTTTTAAATTTAAAAACAGAAACCAGGGCAAAATGGGATCTAATTAGAAAATTCACTTTCAGTCAACTGTTTAGGAATCAATTAATTCTCTGTCAGGTAATATACATAGCAGTCACTAAAAGCCCAAATATGTTCATTCCTCTGGGACAAGAGATACCTATGTGGTTAACTTCTTTTTGAATCTCGCTTTCTTCTACATTATTTTAGAAAAATATTCACATTGCATTTTACGTGAAAATAATATATGGAAAATTTAGGAGTAATCTAATATGCTCCCAGGAATTTAGTAGGTTATTTTCCCTCCTTCCTTAAGCATTGTCATTTTTTGCAATTATTCTAATGCCATTTGTGGAGGAAATTGTTCCCTATTAAAGGAGTTTCAGGTAATAACTGTCAGGTGGGACAGAGTTTAGGTTGGTGGTGTCTTTAGTGAGAGCTTTCCTCTTCCTTCTGTACATGTAATTCCATTTTTCTACTTAGTAGCAAAAGTAATGGCAGAAAAATAAGTCAGATTATATTAATCATTTGCTTAAAAACAATTCAATGACTTCCAACTCTATCTAGAATAATATCTAAATTCTTTTTCTGGACTTTAAGATCTTGTATCATTTAGTTACTGTGTTTCTCTCTCTTAATCTCACAACACTGTCTCCTGTGTTCATTTTCATCTAGTCACAAAGGTTAGCAAGATTTCCTCACCTCAGGACTTCAGCACATTCTCTTCACTCATAATAGTCTTCCTTTGAATATTCCCACAAGGCTTATTTCTTTTCATCACTCAGTTTGTCAGTTGTCACTTCTTCAGAGAGTCCACTCTGCCCATTCTAATAGCAGGTCTCCTCTATGCTTATTCTCATCTCCTTGTTTGTTTCATTCATGAAAATTGTCACAATCGTACAGTTATTTTTACTCATTTGCTTCTTTACTTTCTTTTTGTCTGTCTTCTCCACTGGGTTATAATTTCCATGAGGGTAGAGATTACGTCCTTCTTCTGCCTTCTATGTATGCTGTTGTGATGAGATGTTGAGTTTGAGTCGTTCACATATTCATAATAGCTGAAAGCTCAGAGTCAATGAGATCACCAAAAGAGCATGTGAATCAAGAAGGAGACTGTGGATAAACCCCTGTAGAAGTAGAACCCTAATATTTATGGAGCAGATAAAAGAGAAAAGGCCTCCTAAAATGATCAGTGCTGAGTGGCTTAAGAAAAGAGAGAGCACTGTTAGAAGAGAAGAGGACAGGTAAGATATGCTATGTGCCCTGTTAGATCCCCAGCAGTCAGTACAACGCCTAATGTTTAGTAGGCACTCAAAAAACATATATCCAACTGTGGGTAAGATGAAAGAATAAGGAGAACAGGTTCAACAATACCAAATGTTCTGAGGAAATCAGGAAAGATAAAGTTTTAGTAATTATGAGACTACTGGCCACCTTAACAGGAACATTCACTTTCTAACATATTATATAATTAATTTGCTTAATTTGTTTATTATTGTTTTCATCCTCTGCTAGAAGGTATACTCCGTGAAGTCAGGAAATCTTTGTTTATTCACTGACATATCCCAGGCTCCCAACAATTTTAGAACAAAGTTGAAAAGGTATTAGAAATGTTTAAAGCCAAGGTTTATATACAGAATTGTTTTTTTAGAGTGCTTAATTCTTTAGTGACCCCAAAGAACAAGAGCATTCCTATATTATCAAATCAGCCATTGCTTTCCTAGTGAATCAGTTGGGCATTAAGTGGTTCTAAGTCTTATGCTCAATCATCCCCACAGTTTTAGTATGTGATTTGGAGATAGGTTTAAATGTCAGCAACAATTATTCATTGTTCAATCTGTTCAGTGGAAGTCCGTCCCTTAAATCTCTAATGTAACAACAATAGCAAAGACCAGAAGGCCTGATTTTGTCTTTAGCATCATGGCACATACCCCTTCCTGCTCACTGATGCTATTGTAAAGAACATGTCACACCACGAGAAATTCATTGAAGTCCCAGAGAGCCTGAACTTTTCTGCAGATCAAGGGTTCACCACCTGAGAGAAATTTACAAATATTTTATCTAATCAATGGGACTAGTTCCATAACTGGCAGATTATTTAAAAATATAATGTACTCATTTTTATAAATTAGACTATGCCGCCAAAGGCTTTTTTTTTTTTTCCATTCATTTCTCCCAAGCTTTCCTGAGAAACACATCTGTTTTTATTTCCTGAACTCATTAGGGAAATACAAAACTGGCTTTTTCATGGTTTTGGGGGTGGACCCTTTTGTAGTTCTTATGAATACATTTTTTACTTGGTCTCCTTATTAAATATAAAATTGAAAATGTTTAAAATTGTCTCATGTTTAGATATTTCTTGATATTGTGGAAACTGCTCTATGCCAACTAGACTATGGCGTTTTGGGATAATAAAGGAGAGAGAAGATAATTAGATGGTGTGAAGAAATGTTAAGTGAAGTGATTGGGAGAGAATATATGAAAGATTTAGGGGACATTTTGAAAGGAGAAATAACTGCCTGTGTGGGTGTTTGTACATGGAGATTGAAAATTTTAAAACTAAGAATATATATATCTGTTTTTTTTTATAACAGGTGTGTGTCACATATTTAGATGTCAAAAAACTATCACTACAAGTGGCACTAGAGCCAAAAGTATTCAATATGAGAACATCAGTTCATCAAGACTGTCAAATAGAGGAGGCATATGTTCTGAGTACTCACCACTGATTGGTCAGCTGCTGTTTCCATGGCAATCCATGTACAGCTCAGACATTTTTTTTTTCTCCTATTCTACATTACCTCTATTACATAGCAAAGAATGCTAAGATTAGTAAACAGACATATTTGGTAAATGTAATATGGCATCACAGTCACTAAAATTGTGGCTGATTGTTCTAATTTTGGAATAGTTACAGTCTACATCATACCTCAAACTGTGGCAAAGCAGTAAAGAAACCTTATATTTTGTCTTCTACTTGGGAAAAATGTCCTTTGTTTAGACAGTTTCTTGAACACACCACACAGGTTTAGGAAAATAGTGATGTGTGCCTTAAGCTGGAAAGAGTGAATTTACTAGAATTTTAGAAATTTCATAGATAGATAGATGGGTAGAGATAGAGATCTCCATTTATTGTCTATGTATTTATATTTGAATTTTACATGTGCAGTAAACACGTTTATCTTAGGTGTGTCTGGCATCTGAACAGTTCTTTTAGACTAAAACTAGTCCCCTATACTCTAAATGTGAATCTAAATAACTAACTAAATAAATAAATAAATAATCACTACTCATCAAAAACTGGAACCAGGGAGATAGTTTTTCTCTCAGGGTATTGCTACTGTTCCCTTCTCTAAATGCTACCAAAATTTGAATCCTCATTGAAGTCAAGTTGCCGCTATGTTGGAATTAACCATCTATTTTCCATTCACTCTGTTTTTATACAGTGCCTGGTTATGTCTTGGGGCGGGGAGAATTATTCCATCCCTATTCTGAGACCATTCACTCTGGTGGAGCAAACTCCATTCTAAACTCCAGGGCTGAATGAGACTCAGCTCCAGGACCCTACATTCTTTTGGTGATTGGGCCAAGGATGACAATGGGGCCAAGGCCATGCCAAGAATCAGAGTTAACTGATTGGAGTTAAATTAACTTCAAACAGAGTTAATTCTGGAACTTTTGCCTGAGCAACCAGAAAAGAGGTAAGCTTCGTTCTCTGGACTCTATCTGGGAGGATGTGAATCTGAAGCAGCTAGAGAGACAGAAAGAGAACACCTGCTTGGGAATGGAGCTACACAGAGGAAGGCAGAGACAAGAGACAGAGGGAGCTGTAAGGCAGGAATCATAATAGACTTCCCTTATTGAGTGCTCTAAGAATTAAATGAATTTAAAATAGAAGGTACTTAAATAGTATCTGACATATGGACAATGCTCAATAAATGTTAGCGATTATTATTATTCACATTGTTTGGATCCTCTTTTAAAGTCAGCTTTAATTAGTTTTCTGTCACTGTAACTGAAAAGTCTCTTTCTAAATATATATATATATATATATATCTCCAATATCTCTCTATGTATAGACATATATATATGAAATCTGAAAAGTAGTGTGCATTAATGTTAAACTTTTACTCTTTACCTAGCTACTCTGCTTGTAGACATATATCTGAAATGAGATTGAAGTATATGCATACAACCATTGCAGTATTATTGATATTTACAAAAATCAAGCATCTGATTTCTCAAAAAGAAGAAACCCAAGCAAATTTAAGTAACTTAAGGGAAGTTATGTGGTCATATATTATGCTGCCATTAAAATTATGCCCATTAAGTATTTTTAATGTATTGATTTATGATGTTATGTGCAATGAAAAAAATAACAGAATATATAGCATGTATTTATAGTATATGTACATACAATATAATCTCAAGTACATTAAATAATTATATAAAAAGAAGACTTGAAGGAAAAACACTAAGATATTTGTAGCTGTTTTCTCTGAGTCTTGGTACTACGAGGGGCTTAAATATTTTCTTTCACTTTTCCATATTTTTAAAGTGTCTATAATAAGCACTTAGTATTTCCATTATTTTTCATTATCTGTATATTCATGGAATTTCATGCGTTCTAAACAATAGACCTGATATGATTGTAGCCGCATAGTTAGGAAATGAATTTAGAAAAATGCAGAAATACAAGAATCTTAGAAATGTTCTCTAGTTCCATCATTTTTAGAGATTTTGTAGGAAGCTAAGTCTGAGAAGTTGTAACTTACTTCAACATTTGACAGTATTTGGCAGATATTTTAAGACTCCGAAGACATGGATGTGAATCATATTTCATTTTTTTTCATTTCTATTATAACACATTTTTTTTTCTAAATGCAGCAGAGTGGACTCACTGATCTAAATTTGCATCTGGTTTCCATAGTAACTGCTTTTGGGCTTTTAACATTAGGCACCACCTGTTGTTCTGTGGACAAACCACCAAATAACATCACAGATTATAGAGGAGACAAGGGGTCCATACACCTGTCTCCAAATTGCACTCCCCTAATGTGCCATTTCTCACTGATATTTAGCTGCGCACTAGCATATACCTAAGATAATCTCCTTGCCATTTATGCACACACAGCAGCTGTAGTTCCTGAATTTAAAAATATTAAATCCATACTTTCACACTGTTATGGCAATATGGAGCTCACAGCTAGGAATAATAGGACATTAGATGTAGATCTATAGAGCTATGCAGTTTATTTCATGTGATATTTAGAGATTCTGAAAATTACAACATAGTTAAGACTCTCTCACACAAATTCTCTGGTTTTCTACATTTGCACAACAACACACACACACAGAGTCACACTTCTAAATATATCAAGTTATTTTAGAAATTGTGCAAACCCTTTTTCTCTGATTCATTTTTAGGCTTTCTTACTTGCAAGAAACCAGCTGTTGGGGAAGACATAGGGATTTTCCTTAATTAAAATGATTTCTCATAGCTCTGATTCAAAGACCCTAAATTATGATAGTAAGAGTTTCTCTCCCTGGCAATATTCCTTTGCAAAGGGCAAAAGAATTTTCAGAAAGTAGCTTACTTAGACTTTATCATCCCTTGGATATATGTGATAAAACCCTTAAGGTAAGTGAGAAAAGACTCAAAGGCATCTTGAAAAAAAATATATAATCAGCAGCTCAAAATGGTGTAGAGCATATATCGTGAGAGAATGTAGCTCACAGCTTAAAACAATCCATTGATAGAGAAACATTCAGTTAGTCGATGACTTTATGTATTATTTATTTATCTCTGTTTGCTGTTCAACATCTAGTGTTTCCTGTTGGAGAGTTAATCCAACCTCCTGCCACCTGGTAGCCAAGTGAGGAATTCTGAGAAGCAGATCAGATTCTCCCTGTCAATCTCAACTTCTAGAACCCATGTTGCTTTTGTAAAGGCATGATCCCCTTCCGTTGTGCCTTTCTCTCCTCTTTCCTCTCTTTTTCATTGTGAGGTAGTGGAAAGAGGCTTAGTTTTGAAGGCAAGCAGGCCTACTTATTTTTTTAAGATTGATTTATTTATTCATGAGAGACACAGAAAGAGAGAGAGGCAGAGACATAGGCAGAGGGAGAGGCAGGCTCCCTGTGGGGATCCCGATGCAGGACTCCATTCCGGTCCCCGATCAAGCCCTGAGTCAAGGCTGACACTCAACCGCTGAGCCACCCAGGTGTTCCAAACAGGCCTACTTAAAACCCCAGTTCCACAGGCATTAGCTATGTGATCTGAGCCTCAGACCTCTCCACAAAGAGGTAGTAACACCCAATTCACATAGTAGAGTGATAGTAAAATGTCGGAAAGCAGATATTACTAAGCATGATACTTGGTAGGCACTCACAAGTTTTAGTTCCCTGATCTTTCTCTTCTCTGAAGGATTTCATGCATCTTCAGTTGGAGGTGAGACAGGTCAATGCTGCCCCGTCCCACCCAGCTGTCACTGAGCTTGTCCTTAGTTCCTCTTTCTTACTAACCACAAAAGTAGCTGCAACAGCAGCAGGAGTGGCCCTACGGCTTCAGGGACCAGTTGTAGCTAACAGTTATGACCTGCTGTTCCAAAACTGTGGAAAAACTGAATATAACTTCCAAATCCCTGAAAAGAAGCAATCAAAGTAGGATTAAAGGACATGGTATTTGCAAAGTGCTTAGCATAGTGCCCAGCACACAGTAAATGCTCAGTAAATGTTATCCATTCCCATAGATTATTTTTGGAATGAATGGCTAAGCAGATCAGTAAGGGCTCCACTGGATGTTTAGTTGAACAGTATTAAGTGAACTGAAAGTGTTGGTGGCCATGAACCTGAAACCAATTTCTGTTTAAATGAGAGTCTGCAGAGGTGAAATTTCAGATGAAATGTGAAGGGTAGGATATCTCACTTCTCTCAAGATGGAGCACTAGGTTAGATCAAGTTAAGATATAACACATAATACAGACATTAATTTCACTCTCAGCTGAAGTCAGCACAGAATGACTCCCCCAAGTCTTCCGCTTTGGATTTTAGAAATATTATTCTGGGACATAATAATCTCTAGTGTGAACAAGAGTGAGAGAGATAAAGTTCTGAACTTTTCATGATAGCTGCAAACTCTGTCAACTTTAGCATTAAAATAGGAAAAGAAATAGATCAAAAAGAAAATGTTATATTGCTGGTCTAAAAGCTACAAGATGAAAGTCGCTCTTTCCACCCCCAAATCCTCCCACTGTAGTCTGAAGGAATATTGATGATAAGTAAAATCTCTTGCTTAGAACAGTAACATTTTAGAGGTCAGAAACATCATGAAGGTTATGCAAATTAGAGACTCAAACTGGAGTCCATGGGATAAATTTGGGATGATGGTGGGAGAATCTATGAACCCTCTGAAATTATATGCCAAATTGTGTGTGTGTGTGTGTGTGTGTGTGTGTGTGTGCTTTCTGGAATGCTGAAAACCTGAAGGAAGAAATCAGGGCACTGACTGGGATTTCTCCCTATATGAGGAGGTGGCTGAGTTGATGCCATGGGACTCAAGAATAAGGAACCAATTCTTTGTAAACATTTACTTTTTAAAAAAATTTTTAAAAATTTTTTTATTTATTTACTATAGTCACAGAGAGAGAGGCAGAGACACAGGCAGAGGGAGAAGCAGGCTCCATGCACCGGGAGCCCGATGTGGGATTTGATCCCCGGTCTCCAGGATTGTGCCCTGGGCCAAAGGCAGGCGCCAAACCACTGCACCACCCAGGTATCCCTGTAAACATTTACTGACTAGAAGTTCATAGGCTGTAAATTCATCGATAGTGAGGCAAGCCCTGAAAATAAAGGGAAGTGGCCTAGCAAACCCCTCCTTCTTGAATCAGGGAAGACTCTAATTTGTACAAGTAGTGTCTTCAGTCTTTTTTAGGCACCTGGGCCCAAGAAAAACTATGTAAACTGTGGCTGCTCCTGCTCTGTGTGGCTCCTCATTTCCCAAATATTTTGCATTTTGGTGTAGGTAAGTTAGAAATCCAATGTAGCTTTACTGACATCTGCATATGTGTGGTCACTTCCTGTTAATCTGTAATACTGCAATAGACATGATTCCGAAGAGATGATCTGTGGCTTTTACAAGATTCCTAAAGTGTCCTTGACTTCAAGGGCTTAAGAAGCACCTTGATAGATGAATAAAATAATTTTATAGGTAAGGGAAGTGAAGTCTTTGAAAAGTTAGGAGATTTTTCCCAGAATAACCGGCAGAACCATGACTAGGAAACAGTTGTATCCAAGCCCAAATCACAATTTCCACCATCAACCCTTGCAGAATCTGAGTACGTTAGGGGCTGTCTGGGTCAATTCTGGCTGCTATAACAGAATACCATAGACTGGGTGGTTTAATTAACAGACATTTATTTCTCATAGTTCTTGGGTGCTGGAAGCATGAGATCAGGGTGCCAGCTTAGTCAGGCTCATGGTGAAGTCCCTTTTCTTGCTTTACAGATGGCCCTCCTCTCCATATATTTTGACATGGAGAAGAGAAAGGAAAGATCTCTTTGGTATCTCTTCTTATAAGGGCACTAATCCTATTCACGAGGGCTTCACCCTCATGACCTAATTACCTCCCAAAGGTCCCACCTCCTAATATTAGGGGTCAGGATCTCAATGCATGAATTTTGGAGGGACACACACGTTCAACCCATAGCAGGAGCCTCAGAGATGATCAAGTGAGCTAGTGTCAACATCACAACATTCTAAATCAGGAGCAGAAGTAATTCCATGGTTTGTATATCTCCTATTTTATAATCTTGGTTTCAGAGAGAACACCTTAAACCAGGGCAATCAGGTAACTAGATGACCGAATCAAGGCAGTAAATGAACCATAGGCATAAAAACTAACATTTGTTTCTGTCCACAAGATGCTTTCCCAGGAAAGCCCTTGCTCCATACATCATGGAGAGAGCAGCCAGCAACAGCTAATGTATCTCCCTCTTAGTTTAGCTGCACATGGCTTGGCCTTGGCAGTCAAAAGTCTTCTGATGGATTTGTGCCTCCATCTCCAACAACCTTCTTATTTTTGTTTCTAATCAGATTGACCCATGGGAGTGCTTCTGGGAATATTCCAGGGAAGACCACTTATCACCCTGACAAAACTATTCCACTAAAACAGCATCTCAACTTCAGGTCTCTCCTTCTCACTCCCTGCCTTTGGTCTTGGTCCCCTCTCTACCTATTTTTCCTCTTCTGATCTCATCACCTCTTTCTATTTGGGTTCAACTTTCTTGCTTCCTTTTGGTTGCCTATCTTCCTTCGCAGGTTGCCGAGTATCTAACTAGAGAACTAAATCACACCATTTGATAAAGATGTTCTTGAGCTATTCATCAGCATGACAACAAAAAAGGCTCTCTGGGATTTAAGAATGTAAGACATGCTATTTTAAAGTGAGACAAACGGTCCGTTTCATGCAATGTTCATGTCTTAAAAAGTAACATCAAGATATTTATAGAAAAATATGGTGGCTCTCTATGAGATCAAATTCTAGTAGGCAAAGTATTCTGAACATTGTCAACTTTCCCTTAACAACCTATCCCATTGGTAGCAACTTAAAATGTTTACTAGGTACCTGCTATATGCTAGGCAGGTACTTAGTTCTTTAAGTTCTTTAAGTACATTTTCTCATTAAATATCACAAGTGTCATTATCATCCCCATTTTGTGGGTGTGCAAACAGGTTCAGAGAATTTAAGTAGGTAGTAAGTGGTGCAGCCAAATTCTAACACAGGCTGGTCTGCCTTCATAGACAATTTTAACTACTACGCATATGACACACATGCATTTAAAATATAGAATCAACAGTTCTAATTTTAACTACCTTTTATGTTAACAAACTCTGCTGTTACTATTGAACACATTGTTTCTGTGTGCCTCTCATGAAAGATGTTCTTCCTTTCTTTTTTTTTGAAAGACGTTTTCAAATAATGTAATACATTCTAGGTTAGCTTTTGGTGAATGGATCCACATTCATTCTATCACACCAGGAGACACAAAATCTAATCAGTGGGAGTCCCAGAGGACAAAAAGGGCTGGGGGGTGGGGATGATGAGGAACGATTTCTCAAAGAAATAATATAAGAATGTTTTCTAGAACCAAAAGACATGAATCTCAAGCCCACAGAATCTCCAGCATAGTGATTGAAAGAAAGACACTCCTTTCATGGAAATTCCAAACATTAGGAGTAAAATCAAGTTTCTCAAAATTTGCAGAGAGAACAATAGGTCATATAGGAAAGAATAGCTGCACACTTCTAGACAGCCATCCACAAGAATCAGGAAGATAATGGAGACCTACCTTCAAAGTACTTCAAATGTGAGTGAAACAGGTCTAGCCTAGAATTCTTTACCCAGACAAGCGAGACATCAAGTATGGGAGAATAGAAGCTTTCTTCATGAGGCTGCTAGAGACCATACTTGACCGAAATGGGAGCTAAAACCAAGAATGAGGAAGACATGGACCCCAGGAGACAGGAGATGCAACAATGCAGAGCCAAAGGCAATCTCCAGAGTAACTGGGAAGAAAAGGCCCAGGCTAATAGTTTAGTAGCAGAGCAACAAATCTGACTGGAGTAGGAAGACAAGAGTCTCAATGATGAGCCACCTTCACATGATTATAGTAATAAAAACACTAAATGCAGATTTAATGAAAATAAAGAAATGTGCAAGATGTGAAAGACAAAGCAAAATAACTTTGACAGAAGAAAAGAAAGCCTTGAGTAAAGGAGAGGCATGTCATGTACCTTGATAAAAACATTAGATTTTATAAATATGACAAATTTCCAAAAATTTTTCAAAAGCAATTTTTATTTTATTTTTAAAAAGATATTATTTGTTTATTTTTGAGAGAGAGAGAGAGAGAGAGAGACCACATGAGCAGGGAGAGGGGCAGAGGGAGAAGCAGACTCCTGGTGAGCAGGGAGCCCGATGCAGAACTCCATCCCAGGACTCTAGGATCATGACCTGAGCCAACGGCAGACCAACTGAGCCACCCAGGTGTGCACAAAAGCAATTTTTAAAATGTAATCTGGTCACTTGTTTCTAAAGTTCTAAAAAGCAAATATGTGTAGATTGCAAATACATTTGGGGTGCCTTTTTTCTCGGATAAAGAAATTTATCAGAAAGTTTGAGTGATTTTAGCATTAGCCAAAACCAGATTCAGGTCATAGATAGGAATTCAATGTCTAATTAAGGTGTTTAAAAGCAGGGGGGGGGGGGGGGACAAAATAAACCAGAAAAATTCAGGAGGGTTTTTACAACAAACTGTTAATGATGAATAAATAGCTTAAGAGTAAATGTGGGGGAACAGACACTCTCATGCATGTACAAAGTGATGCAACTTGACAAAATCTATCAAAATTTCATGTAATTATCCCTTGACCTTGCAATCCTATTTCTCGGTAGTATTGCTAGAAAAGTAATTTGAACAGCAGTATTTGTTGCAAGATTTTTTTTTATTACAGCAAAAGATTGAAAACAACATACAAGGGATGGAAAGTGATTTCCAAAAAATATTGTTAAGTGCAGTAAAGAACTTGGGGCTCCTGGGTGGCTCAGTTGGTTAAGTGATTGCCCTTGGCTCAAGTCACGATCTCCGGGTTCTGGGATCAGCCCCACTTCTTTTTTTTTTCCCACTTCTTCCTCTCTCTCTGCCTCTCCTCCTTACTTGTGTGCATGCTCTGTCAAATAAGTAAATAATAAAACCTTTTTTTAAATGCAACAAAGCACAAGTGCGTATTATAGTATATAACATTTGTCTATAAAAGGGGGACAATTGTGAGTGTATGTATGTGTGCATGTGTTTGGATCTGTACATTCACTACATATACATTTATATTTGCTGATCTCTATATAAAGTGTCCTTAGACACTGATAACATTAGATTTTTCAGGAAAGGGAATGGATGGATGGATGGATAGTTGGGTGACAAGTGTGAGATAGGAATTTCCTTGTATACCCTTTATGGCTCTTGAATTTTGAACCATGCAGCCATAATGCTTTAAGTCCTTTAAAAATTTAAAAATATTAAAATAAATTAGTATTCTCATAATTGGTTTTGGGAATAAGTAGGCTAATTCTTTAATATCTGAGCTAAATATTGCCAGTATGAAGCATGGCTTGACACAGCTAACAGACAGAACCAATAGGTCTCCTTCCCTGGCACTTTGGACATTGTTCTGTTATAACATTTATCACATCCTATTGTGATTCACTATGTATCTTGCTTACTATAGTGTGAAGACCTCTATAGGGTGAGGATAGATCAGATATTCATGGATTCATATATTCATTTACTTATTAACTAACTGCTAGACAAGGTGTTTATTCAACCCTGTATCTTTCGTGCATGGCCTGGCAACTGACATATAAGAATTCAGTGGACCACATTTTAGATGATGCATGAATAAATGAATAAGGTGAATTCAACAATTCATTATAGGATTCAGGATGATATATCCTTAAAGTTGGTATTGTTCATAATCCTTAGGACTTCTATCTTTTCTTGACTCAAAAGTTAAGCTGCAATCATATTGAATATACATTCCAAATCCTCTATAAAGAAAATTTTTAATTTACCTGCCAAATGATCAAGCTCATTCAAATACAAAGGAGACTCTAAGGTATCTTTAAATATTATTTTTTCCTGATATACTTATAGTTTTGCAAATATCATAATTGTATCAGAATAGTCAGAAGAAAAGAATATTTTTAGTGCAAAATGTTTCATAATCACAAAGCATTATGCATCACTTGGGCCAAATATTTCCCACAACAGCCCTGGAAGCAGGAGATTTTGATGAAGCTAAGCAGAAAACAGCAGTGTGAACAAACGATTCCTACCAAGTCATACAACACATCAGTAGCACAAATGGATTTCACCCAAACAAATCTATGCTCTCGGGTCATTGTTTCATCTATTTCCTCTCTCAAATTAAAAATGATATTGAGGCTGAATGTGAAGAGGTCATGGATACATATTGATAAACTCACCCAAACAGCTCTTCTAAGAGGGGATAGGATATTATAAGAAATGAGTCCCTGCTGGGGACTGGCTACCTGTGTGTCAAGGGGTATTTTGCTTGAAAAAACATGATTAAGGTAAGGTAGTTTTTTTTTTTTTTTTTTAAGGTAAGGTAGTTTTTAAAAGAATCCATGAGATCTCTCAAAAGATTTGTCAAAACTCAGGCATTCTAAGGGAGTCAAAGTGTCTCACAGCCCCCTTATATCTCTATATTAGCCACTCTATCTTACCGCATAGCAATGGATTTCCTGCCTGCCTCCTCACCCCAGCCCCTTGTGAGTACTTCCTAAGAAGAAGTTCTATCATCATTTTTTGTTTTTAATCCCCAGGGCTTAGCCTAGTGCAAGGCATTCAATAGTACTTAATAAATATGCAGACTGAAGAATACAGTTCTTGTTCACAGTCAGTATGACATAGTAGAAAGTGGTTCTATCCTTGGCTCTGCCCCTGAGCAGCTTCAGCTAACACATGTACTAATAAACCAAATTTCAGTTTATTCTTCTGAAAAATGAGTGGGTCACTGGCTGACTTATGATAACGTCTTCAGTTGTAAAGTTCCATGATTTTATGTAAGTGTGAGGTAGGTGGGATGATGGAAAAAAGAAATAAAACATAAAATACAGCAATAAGTATGTATTAAACCATTACCCTATACCTGGATCCATGCTAAGAAACGTCTTTACCTTCATTTTCTCATCTAATCCTTGAAACAACCCTATGATGTAGAAACTAATGCTATTTCAATTTCACACATGGAGAAACTGAAGTGCAGAGAGGTGAGTACCTTGGACAAGTTCACAGACCTATTCTGACTGAGGAGTTCAAGCTTATCAAGCACACCTCTATTTGGACTCTACCTAATTCCAGTCACAAAAAGATGGCTGTTTTTATCAGCAACCTGCAAATGGAGATTTAGCCCATAACATGTAGGTACTAATGATAGATTAATATGATTTATGTTTCACGAAGAAATCCAATTTATGTAACTATATAATATCCTTCTCTTCCTTTTTTCCTGGACTTTGGAAGGGCATAAATATTTAATCCTCTAGTTCCTTTTTACCAGGCACACTGCATGCTGAGATATGAGTGACTTCTGGGTGGGCTTAGCCAGCTATAAGTAGGTCTACATTCAGGATGGAGGACTGCTCAATATAATCCCTTCCATTAACATACAACGTTCATTTAAAATGATCAGGAATGCTTGACACAAGACAGCATTCCTAAACTTTACAAAGTCTTTGAATCATCTCAGCATTTATGAATTCTTCCATTCCATCATTTAGTGCCATTGGGACACCTTTCTAACTTAGGTGCTATAAAGGATACCCAGAAGGTCTTAGTTTCTTCAATAAACTTACGTCCTGCAATGGCAGGCACATGAAGATGCAATCAACACAGGCATGTTGATTGAACAGGAAGATTTTGCTATAAAATGGCAGTGCTAGAACTCCAATGTAGATCACTGTGTGGCTGAAGCTTGGACTCTTAGCAACTGAAGTATATCCAGCTTCCCAGCTGACAAATTCCTTGATATCAAGGATTGAAGTAGTATGTGCTTTGTTGTAGTGTCATTTTGCCATATACAGAGCAGAACTCAGTGTCTCTGATGATAGTATGGAATAAAAAGTCCAAATTAAACAGAGGTTATAAAGAGAAATTTCCCTTATGTGATGCACTGAGAAGAGCACGAAGAGCACAGCATAATTTCTGTGGTATTCTTGCAAAGAAAGAATGACCTGAGGCTGGTCATGAGGAAACATCAGAGAAGCCCATTGAGGGTCATTCTGAAGACCAGTGGGATCCCATCAAACTCCCTGTAATGATAGAAAATCCTATGGTCATGCTGTCAACTTGGTAACATGAACCACATGTGGTTATTCAATGCTTGATATGTGCTAGTGCGACAGAAAAATGATATTATTAATTTCCTTTAATATAAAATAATTTTAATTTAAATAACCACATGTGGCTAGTGGCTCCATATTAAACAGCTCAACTACAGACCCTCCACTGTCTGTTGAGAACATAAAAGATAGGGAAAGAATGAGTGAGGAATTGTACACAGATTGGAAGAAACTAAAGAGGCATGACAACTAAATGCAAGGAGTCCTTGGATGCCATCCTGGACCAGAAGAAAAGAAAAGAAGAGTCATCACTGTCCGGGACAGTGTGCAAAATTGAATAGGATCTGTGTTTTAAACAGAAGTGTGATATTATTACTAATTTCCTGACTTAACGGCTGATATAATGTTTGTGTGGGTGAATGTCCCTGATTTGGTAAGTTGGTATGTTTTGGGGGTGATGGGGAATACTATTTTCATCTTGCTCTCAAATGGTTAACAAAAGTCTAATGATAATGGAAGTGTAACATATTATGTGTATATATATACATAAATGTCTGTGTAAGTATGTGTATATGTAAATGCCCATGTATATATGAAAATATGTGTATATGATGTAAATGTATGCACATTTTTGACATACATACAGAGAGATGGAGAGAGCAGCAGGGAGGAAAGTAGAGAGATGGAGCAAATACTGTGAAATGTTATCAATGAGAAATCTGGGTGAGGGGAATATGGATGCTCTTTGAATTGTACTTTGAGTTTGAAATTATTTCATAAAAATTTAAAGAAGAATTAATATTAATAAAAGTCATCTGGACGTTTGCCTTTATTTGTCTGTAATCAACAACATTCATTCTTTCATTCATTCGGCAAGCATTTATTAAGTATATGGTTTGTGAAAAGCACTTTAGGGGATACCCAAGTGAATAAGACAGTTCTCTGTCCTTAGGGAATGTATAGTCTATGAGAGGTGATAAAACTTATTCATAGCCACTACACAAAACAATTTGAAAAATATTAAAAGAGAAAGGCAGTAAACACCATATGAATTTATTTTTTATACGAGTTTATATTACACAAAGGGTGATTCTGTAACATAGAGAAAAAGCTTATTTGAAGGATTATATCTGTCTCAAAGGATAGGAAAGGTTTTTCAGAGTGAAGATGGTGTAAGTGGTTATTCTTGTCGGTGTAAATAGTATCTATCTCTAAAGAAACTTGAGGAACCTAAGCCAAGAATAGTGATAAAGCTCAAATCCCTTCTATAGCAAGCTCATAGATAGTCCTGCTACCTCAGCTTGAGTACTTCTAGGGACAGAGAAATCACTACCCTCTCTGAGGCAGGTTGTTCTACCATCAAACAGATTTATCCCCAAGGAAAAACTTCCTTATTCTAAACCAAAGTCTGTCTATATATCTCTCACCCAATCCTGGTGATCTTAGGTGTTCCCTTTGGGACTATAAAGAACAAATCTGACCCCCTTTCTTCTTCTGTATGACAGTTCTCTGCATATTTTAAAATAGCTGAATCCTCTTTTCTCTGAACTAAATATCATAAATCCTCAATTCTTTCAGTCTCCTTATGATCTCAGTCATAGCTTTCTGAATGTGTAAAGACTTTTCTATGTCTTTCTTAAAGTGTGATGAGCCTAAATGAGTTCAACATGCCACGGATCCAGTATTCAAGAACCATGGAAAAAATAAATAATAAAAAAATAATAATAAAAAGAACCATGGGACCATTGGCTCCTTCTTTTAAGACAGGTATATGCCCACTATTGAACATTGAGGCATTTTTGGTTGGAGAAAGACCATAGTATGCTGCAGACTTACATAGAGCTTTCAGGTAACTAAAAGCTCTCCTTCTTGCGCTATCTCCCATATTATTACTGAATACTTGGCTTTTTAGGATCCAGTGTGGATCTTACATTTTATCTCTATTATGTGGATTTTTTAGCATTCAACAATCACTCTAGTTTTGTGGAGATCCTTTTGGGTCCTGACTTGACATCCAAAGTGTTTTATATCCCTCCTGGCTTTATATCATTTTTAATTGTAATGAGATTAATTGCTATGTGGTTACTATTAAAATTTAATTGTGATAATCACTGTAAAAATAAATTAGAAAATGATTTATGTTAAGAGATAAATCACAAAAGATATTAAAATACAGAATTATGAAAATGAATGAAAAGATATGGGTGTGTATGATGAGGAATAGAGAGAGAACACACTGAAGAGAGAAATCATAAACTGAGCAATTGGTAAAAGACAGGGAACAGGAATTCTATCCATGTATCAAAAGTAATTACTCCAGAGAGAGGCATAGACATAACTGGACCTGCATCCTAAGGCAGGTAATAACAAGAGCTATTTCACACTGATTCTAGCTGATAAGATACTGGGACATGCCATCCAAAATTGGGGTGCCTGAGGGATTGTAAATAAGGCCTTAAATCTGCTGCCTAAAAATTTCAATAATTTTTCTACCACCTAAAGAGAGAATCTATATATGGCAAACAATACTGTCTACATCTGTTCCAGGCCTTAACATCTTGCCACCCCTCTCTGCCCGGAGAAATCGAATATATATACACTAGATTCCAAATGTAAGAAGTGACTTGCAGTTCCCAGAAGAGATCAAATTGTTTGCCTCCACACCTTTGCACACGTTGGCATCCTTCCTTCCTTTGCTTAAAAAAATCTTGGTTCAAGGTTTAGTTAAGGCACCATTTACTTTCAAAATATTTATGCTCCTTTCCTTCAGTCTTGATTTATTTGCAATGTCTATTTTGCACATATGTCTGATGAAGGATTTCTTTTATTAAATTATAATTATCTCTTTCTCTTTCTTTAAAAGCCCCTGCAGGAAAGCTAACAGAGTATCTGGCATATAGTAGCTGCTCAACTGATGTGAACTGAAAGATTGAGGGGGAAAAAAAACCCTGGAATCAGGTTATTGCATTAGTTAGGAGTCTTGGCTGGCAGTATGAGATACCAACTCAAGTTAGTTTAACCATAGTAAAGTGGGGAGGGGAGGTAGAGAAATGTCTCTCAGAGAATCTAGGAAAGGAAGAAAGCCAGATCCCTGGAAACTCTGAAGCCAGGAACTGACAAAGCATTAGGATATTTTCATTCTCTTCTGTTCTTGCTTTATTCAGATCATCGACTTAGTCTTCTTTCTGGCTACAGAATAGCTTTCTTCATTCCTGTAACAGTTCCTGCCATTTACATCTGGGAGTTTCATCTGCATGTCATGACTGACTCGCATTCTCTCTGTTTCACTTCAAATGTCTGGGGAGGAAATTTGATTGACTCAGGTTGTATTGAGTATCACTCACTATCCAGTTGCTCAAGATGAGGAAGGAAGGGGCAGCATTGTACAAATATTAAATATTAAATATTTATATAATATTTTAATATTATATATTAAATATATTATATATTATTATATTATAAATATATTATGTTATATTATATTATATTATATAAATATATTATATATTTAATATACTGCTGGTGAGTAGCCCAATCCGCATGTTAAAGTAGGTGAAGGCGTTCTAAGAGAAGGACGGGTGTACACCCAAACATAGGCCATCAAGTCTGTCAAAGAATGCAGTGAATTGCTGCAAGTAGGGGAACTCTGGTTTGTAAGCTTGGATTTTATAAAAAGAAATTTTCTGGGGTTTTCAACAAAAGTTGGCTCTTTCTTTCTTTTAAACAATGGTTGGTCTATGGCTAACCTATCTCAAGTATCCACTAACTCAGGTTATTATAAATTATGTTTGGAGGAGTCTAGAGTACAAAGATGTGTGCAAGTGGGAGGAACATCTTGGAATGAGACTTTGTGATGAAATCTTCATTTTATGTCCACTGATGATTTGTTTTGTATTCTTCCCTTAATGTTTTACATCATAAAAGACCCAATTAATTTTTTTGATAGCATATTTAAAGAATAATAAGCAAATGATTTTACTGGAGCATCGAGTATGTGGAGAGAGTGACAGTATATAAAAGTTCCAAAGTTAGAGAGTTAAGAATCTTTATTTGAAAGAAATTTGAAAGAAATTTGAAAGTGTTGAACATTGTTGATTGGAGAAATGGCATGATTGGAACTAGGTTTTAAGATCATTGTGACAGTGGTACAGAGAATGAAACTAATTGGAAGAAGATGATTTAAGAAGCTGTTGTATTTGGGCAGAAAATGATTAAAAAACAGACAAACAAAAAACCCTGCACCTACATGGTAGCAGAAAAAAAAGAAGCAAACAGATGATAAATACAACCTGAATCAAGATACATTTCTGAATTTATGAAAATTGTCCTTTCCTGCCATAGGTTCATGGATTTCCTAAAGCCCATTCATGACCATTCATGAGCCTCTGGATTTGAACTTTGTACCTCTTATCCTCTTTATCTATTTCTCCCATCCCCTCGCTGATTTCTCCTTAGAGAGGTACTGGAAGTAAAGTAAAACAATAGGTAGAATTTTGAAACAGATCAGATGTAGGGGTAAGTTTGAGTCAAAGATGATGGGATGGTTTCAAGCCTTGATGACCAGAAAAAGCGTGTTGCCAGAAACAGAAACTGGAAACTTGAAATCAAATAGACAAGCAAGCCTTGTGGGGTGGTGTGCAGAAGACCCCATGTCTAATTTTAAATACTTTGCCTCTGAGATTCTTGTAGGAGACCCATGTGGTCATGGGGGTGGACACATATTTTTTTTGAACACCTACTATTTTCTGGGTAGTGGATATATTTTAACTTTCTAAAGGGCCACTCAAACCCTAGGAGAAAGCATTTTCTTCATTTTACACACGAAGCCTCTGAGGCTGTGAGACTTAAGATACAGGTCCTGCAGTCCATTAAACAGCAGGGAGACGCGCGATTTCAGTGTGCTGGACCACAGACCCGTGTCCTCTACTGTCCCAGAGTGTCGGCCTACAGGTGGCTACGAAGACCAGGATGGACCTTGAAATGCCATTCTAGTCAGTGCCAGAGAGCTTAGAACTGAAATGTTCTGCCAATGTGTTTTGTGTTTGTCTGGTCTCCACATGGAGGTTATGAATTTTTTAAGGGTCGATGTGGCATCATAAATTTCTCTTGCCTCCTTCCACAGCACCTCCTGCAGTTCTGGACACAGAAGAAGACTCACTAAATACTCAGATTGACCAGTGATTCTGATCCCTCGTGATAATTGCATAGTATCTTCAACTTGAGGTTGTAATCCCCATGAAACATTCATCTGGGTGCCTCCCTCTCCTTGGGTCCAGTGGCAGGTACAACACAGGAGAGGAAGATGACGATGTTGAAATTGTGGCAAAGGAACCAGCTTCATTCTCCATCCTTATCACTTGCCGGCCTCTGAACCTGTGCTCTGTTCCTCATGGGAATGCTGAGAGACAGTACCTGGCCATGCTTGCGAAGGCTTGCGGTGTCCCTGGGTTATGTTGTCAGTGCTCCCATCACACATCTTCATCTTTCTTTCCTGTAGGATTTATTAAATTTCCCACCCATGACTGAGCTACATTGTGACATTTGACCAACTCACGTTTGCTGAACTCTTGCCCCTGTCCAGAAGCAACTGGTGGCTACTACCTGAGATGGGAATGAGAGAAGTGATTTGGAGAGATCATTAGACACACGAGAGAGGTACTGAGGCCTGAGCATGCTTTCCAACAAATAAAAGCTATTTAAAATTGTCAGCTGGACTAATTTCTCTCCCATGGTTTCCTAAAGGGCATAATGCTATCAGTAATAAGAGCAACCATTTAATTGTCTTATTTCATATTTTGGGAGCTTATGAATGCTTTAAATATATTGATTTGTTTAACACTGAAGCCAGTTTCCTCAGGAAAACATGTGGGTAACTCTAACATCTGTGCAACAAAGCATAGAAGGATGAAAAAGGGGTGAGATAGCACCTACCTGCCCAGCTTAGAGATAGAGTTGCTCAGAGTTCCCTGGATCCACATGGTCCCAAAACCTCTTATTTTATGGGGACTCGGGGCCCCCTTTTAACATCATGTTTCTGTCTTGTTTACTATTATATCTCCTGCACCTGAAATATAATAGGTGCTCAAAAATATATATTGAATGGAAAAACAAATGAATCATCGAATGCAAGGTCTTTTATATAGAGCGAACATGGAAGGGATCCTAAGTTTGCTCAAGTATGGCATGCTATTCATCTTTCACATCCTGTATTCCATCATTAGAGAGTGTCTGTTTTTAAACAGTAAATGTCTCTCTACTAGCAAAGCCAGATTCAGCTCTTGGCAATCATTTAGAACATAGAGAGATTCTGGTTATCAAATCCCTTTCTGCCCAGACAGCTAGACATTTCAGAAATTCTGAGAGAGTTGAAAGGTAGAGAGGGAGATGCAGGCGTGCAACTCTAGGATTCCCAGAAGAACCAGAGACAGAGGCTCTTCCTTCACCTTTCTACTGCTATTCCTTAATCTAGGGCCCCAAGCTGTCATTGGTTTGGGGAGAATCCAGAGGCCCAGAGGCTATGAACTGGCCCTCAAGAGGGAGCGCTGAAAACATAACCATGAACTGTTCCACTGCTGAGAAACCTCAGGGCACGCAGAGTTGAGCCAAAAGCAGCTTCTGCCAAGAGCAGCTGTCACAGCAGCAGAGAACAGCCACTGGGAGTTGACTGAGGGTAGAATGGCTAAGGACATTTTACGCTAGAGATATCCATCCTCGTCAAAACCTAGCAAACTAGAGAAAATTAGAGATGATTGATCAGCTGCAATTCTCTTCCCTGATAAAAGACAATGACAATTACCTGCTGAATAAGTGAGAGAGGCCAGGGAAAGGAAGATCATATATATAATGGCTCCTTTGCAACTCTGCTCATGCTCCTATATCTTTAGAGGGTAGCAAAAAATGGCAGAGGCTACAAATACCTAAGGCAGACACTGCTCTCTGTTCACCAAATTTTCCTTTTCTTCTTGTCCTTGGCCCATAAACAGACTAAATATCTTCACCCCTCTTGCATTAGTTCTCATAAAGAGAATATGAATGGAAGTGATATGTGCCCCTTCAGGGCCAAGGTATTATAGGAAAGGAAGGAGATGTGCTTTCTCCATACTCTTTCCCATCTGTATTCAGCAAATGGGGGTGGGGGGTGGCAAAGCCCTGGAGGATGGCAGAGCCATGATATGGAAAAAGCCTTGGTTCCTGAATTACCACGTGAAGAAATCCAGGTGTTTATAAAAAATACTGATATTGGACTGTTTGAATGAACAAGAAGTAGCTTTTGTTGTATGAAGCCAGCATGCAATCTGAGTCTGTCTGTTACAACAACCTGGCTCATCTTAACCTAAGACATGTCCCAAAATACACTCCGCAGACTTATGACAAGAGATGATTGAGCATCCTTCCCTCAGGAGGAAGACAAGACCCTTGGTGATGAACCCTATGATTCAAGGGTTGAATGAATGACCCCATATGAATCAAGACCCCTATGATTACATTCAACAAGATCACACATGCTATGGAAGAGAGTCATCATCAACAAGAGACATTTTCTAAAATAATCTCTCCCCTTCCCAAGAGTGACTTACAGACTTCTTGCTGGTGTCATTAGAATGTGGGGAGTAAGTGCAATGAAGGAAACACTCAGAGTAGAGTGAGAACACATAAGGGGGGCTGTGTGCTGAAATTTACCAAAGCATAATCGCTCAAGGATGAGCTGGAAAACTGAGTATCTAAGTCTATAAATCTGAGATTCAGACCCAAGAGTTTAAATGGTGGGGAGCTTTAGCACAGCCAAACTAAATCTTGCTGCCCATCTCACTACTTCTAGCTTCTTATTCATATGGTGGAGAAAAAGAGGATATTACGTTAGAAAAATTCATGCTCACTACATCTCAACTCCCAGTCCCTTAATATAAATTAGGTAGAAGTGTCAAATTCCTTTAAATATCCAAAATGATCAAACTCTATCTGTAAAACCCAGAAAGTAATTTTTCTCAGGGTTTTGGAACATGGTGTCAAGAAACGGGCTTTCAGGGATTAGTAACCCTATAATAACAAAAGTATTATAATATCACTAAAGGGTTGTTCCCAACTTTGGAGTCCCAGGATCATAATAAATCCTCACTGTATGAATGGAAATGGGGGCTAATGAACTATTTTCAGAATTTCAGAAAGCCATGATAGAATCAATATATGTATCGAGATCATGTTGCAGTGACTATTTAAAACACTTAGGTTCTTTGACTTGGCCAGAAATATATCATCTAGCATGACAGCAATGCTTATTAGCTTATGTTGATGAGAAACTCTAACCATCTTAGATGTGTTCAATTAAAATATACTAGAAAATATTTTTATCAGACTAAGCCTTTTATAACATGGTACATATTCTGAAAAGACTAATAACAGTAAAAAGGCCTTTTGTTGAGAAAAAGGCTAGCCAGATTCAAAAGGCAGGATAGGATTAAGGCATTCAGCCCTTTAGATTCAGAGGAAATAAATTAATTCCTTCACCCTGAACACCTCAATATACCTGTATTTTTTATGGGCATTCTAAGAAAATTAGTAAATATGCCTACCAAAGTGTAGCTATCAGGAGAGAAGGAGGTTGGGTGGTTGGGAAAGGGAAAGATATATATAGAGAAAGATATAATATGTATCTATCTATCATCTATCTGATTATCTGATATCTATAATATACATATATCTGATATCTATTATATTTGTGTGTATATATATATACATATATTTCTGATTATATATTTCCATGTAATAATACGAGACAGAACTATTACAGGTGTGCTCTTCTCTCACTGTGGGAATAAATAAAGACCACACAAATGAGAACAATTAGGCTTATTCAGACCAAGCTATATAGCAAAGAATTCATCTACATCACATTTGGCAGAGCCTCAAAGGCAGGCAGGGGAATGGAAAGCTTTACGACTAACTAGATGCAGGACATCCTGTGTGATTGGTCTGGGGAGTGTATTTGGCTTTCTCTCTTGTTGGTCCTGAATTGGAAGCAGGGAGTGGAGGGACAAAGAAGAGGGGTGTTGACAATCACGAATCAAGTCCAGATTGACTGAGGTTGAGCTTCCTGTACTGGTTGCTGCCGAGGTTGAAGATCAGAAATCTATTATCGTATGTGATCTGGCCCTTGTTCATTTGTATACAATCACCCTTTCCCTCTGACACACATTCTATGACCCAGTTTTAGGTCAGGGATTCACTTTTTTCTCCACTTTCTACAACCTCCTATTTCTACTCACTCCCTACATTTTTTTTTTTTTTTTTTTTGCCACCAGCCTTTTACATGCAATTCCCCCAACCTGGATAGTCCTGTATCATTAACAGATATTAAACACAATCCTCACCCCTATGGGCAGCTTAAGCCCCACTGCTGGTCATTAAGTTTCCTTGGATAATGTTTGCTTTTAGTAATTTAACTTTTGTCTACATTCCTGCTGCATTTAGAATTTGTTGCCACATCATTAAACACTTGATTATAAAATGTTTTTAATTGATTCTCATTAATTTGTGAATGTTAATCTTATCTCTCCAACCAGATTATAAATTGGAGGCTGGTATCATAGCTTATACATTCTCTTTCATTTTATGATTCTTTGCAGTGCTCCATGTAGTAAATGCTCAGAAGATAGTTGTTAATTGAATACTATCTATACACACAATTCAAGTGAAGGGATAAAAGAAACTGACACATGATTCTATCTATTACCATTCCAGGTGCTAATTTTAGCCTCTATCACCCCAATTTTCCTAGAACTGGGGATTTTGTACACTGAAATGAGAGGACCCTTTTCTAGCTTCAAGTGAAAAGGAGGAAAGACTAGTGATTTTTTTCAACTTCTAAGCCCTGTGTAGCAGTGAACCTTTTGAACAATTCATGAGATACATATTGGGTTTTTCAACAAGAAGGATACATGGTGCTAGAGGGCAAGAAAAAATAAAAAGTAAAATGGCTCCCTGAACCCGTGATGGAAGACATGAGAACTCATGTGACAGGCAGTATGAGTATGGATATTTTTCTAATGAGAATTCTCTACCAATTTCTGAGAGCATTTCAGATAAATTAACAATAGCAGCTAGAATAGGATCAAAGAAGAGAAGTTGTGAATATTTCTTTTGTCCAAAACCAAAGCAAGGATATATATGTTCCATGTTTGGTGTGTGGACAATCTAGCTGTGTCCACGCATGAGAGACTATTCACTGAGGCTGCTCTTTCTAGCTGAGGGGAGCACCAGTGGTGTGCCGGCGTGGCTCATATCAGCTCATCAGAGCCAACTGTAAGATTTTCAGAAAATTTCCTAGCCAGTTGTTAAATCATTGACAGCCTGGACTCAGCCATGTTGGGAATACACTACAGAAATTAATGAACTCTACAAATCAGGATTTTTCTTTTTTCAACACACTAGTGGCAGAGAGCAGGGTCATCCATCTCCCTTTCTAGAGAGCACCATCAAGGAGGTGGGGGCGGGGAAAGGGTGAAGTGACAAGTTCTGCATTTTCTAACTTCCTTGAAGAGTTCCTTAGAGTCAAAAGTATGCAATGTTAGAGCTGGAATGAGATGTTAGAGGGAATGAAGTCTGGAAATGAGAGGTAAGTTGCCTAAGATCATGTAGCTGGCCGGATCAAATAATCTGAAAAAAGCCCCAGTTTTCTTACCCTCACCCATTACTTTCTGGAAATGAATATAGTGTGTGATTATTCAGGATGGTATATTTTCCTCCCTCCTTCCTCTCACATCAAGGAAAGCTCCTGCTGGTAAGACCAGATCACTCTCTTGTGTCAGAGCCCAGCTCATAAAATGCTATTAAGTGAATTACTGATGACCTAATTCCCAGCTGCAGGACACATTCCATTAGAGGCAGGCTGGCTGCCAAGTAGTGTCAGCAATGGCTGGATGGCAGGAGTGATTGAAACCATCCTGCCTTGGGTGGCTGGGCCTCGGAGAGTGCAGTTCGTGGTGGGGAGGAGGTGCTCCTATTCCCCAACATTAGTCCTAGGTCTCTTTCTGGGAACTGAATTCATCGGCTTCAAAGAGAACTTTCTAGAAATAACAAGGGTCACTATTATAGAACCAACTAGAGATAGTGCTTCCCCATCATACGTGTCTAGAACATCAGAAGATTGAACTGCTATCATCCATAGCACCAAGTTCTGCAATTTCTTTTTTCTGGCCATGTTATTACTTCCTTTTTGCTTTTCTTTATTGTCACGCTGTCCATCCTCCTACTTCTATATATTCCATTTCCTTAAGACACAATTAGTTCCTAGTTGGTGATACGGTAGAGAAGAATAGGAATAATATGGTCTATTTATTTTTAATTTACCTCAGTACTCCACAAATACGAGTTGAGAAAGTATTTGAGGGAAAAATACATTACAAATCAAAATTAGTTAAGTCCCATGTGGGTCATTTTATAGCTGCAATTTACTTCTCATAGAATGGGTACAAACATTAAATAAGATAAAGCACTTTGTAAGCTGTAAAGCAAAAATCTAAATGTAAAAATGTTTTTAGAAGTTTAAGAAAAAAATGGGAAAGTATTTTAATTTCAAAGGAGTTTTGGATTCCGTTAGCCTTTACAAGTATCAGAAAGAATGTAGCAGAACTAATACTGGACCCAGAGTCAGGACGCTGGGAGCTAACATCAGCCTCATCAACTCAGATATTAGACAAGTCACTCATCTCCGCCTTACTCCTGCTTTCTCATCTGTGAAATAGAAAAACAGACTGGATAATCACCAGATCCTTTCCAGCTCTGAAATTTCTCTTTAAATCAAGATGAGAATAAACTGGAAGATCCTAACCTGTTCATTAAGTGCTTAAGACATCCTATTCTATTTAGTTTTTCCCCTTCATCTCTCATTTTTTTTCTACTTTTTAAATCTTCTTTATCTTTCCATTTCTCATGTCTCATTTTCTCCTTTGTGACTTTATTTTGTCTCCACTGACTCTGCTTCGGGCTACTAGTGGCATCAACTGGGCACTTCCTAAACCACCAAGCTCATTTCTAGGAACTGTCATACCATATTGACTACCACTACAGAAGTATACAAGTACATTTGACTGTGTTTGGATAAATGAGGTTCCCATGCGTCTGTGGGTGTTTATTTGAGGTTAAGAAGCCAGGTTTTATTCAATTATCCAGAAGCTGGGCAGAATGGCCTTAGAGTAAACTAGAAGTCCAAAGATTCTGTGGTAAACCATGTGCCTGAGAATGAAAAATTAATAAAAATGAAAATAAGTAGATTCTTGGCATTCTGTGCTTTTATATTTTTGTCATCTAAAAATTACTAATATTCTGCTATATTGCCAAAACTCCAGTGAGATGTTTTTATTATCAATATGCTTCTTAACCGACTGAGAGTAAGACCTAGAAAATAGGCCCTTGGTAACCAATATCTCAAGGACACAGAAACAATGGCTAGTTTGAGCACATATATATGGCTTTCTTTCTCTCTCTCTTTTAAGAAAGAATTGCCCCCTTTGAATCCCATTACCTCCTGTTACCTTCCATCTAAATGCTTAAAACCATGAATTAGTCTTTGGCTCCCTTGTCCTTTAATTTATTCCAGATTTTTTTTCCCTAATTTTGGAATTAAAACGAGAAGGCTCATGACTGCGGAGTATGTACTACAGTCAGACCACAAGTGATAGGTATTTCAAAAATTCGTCTAGCGTTTGTGATGCTGTTGCTCATCTCCTTCTTGTTATATCCCCGGAGTGTGCAAAGGAGTCCCGACTGGCACCAACACCTCCTGCATTTCAGTCCCATCTCAACCACACAACTTTCTCAGTGCCCTTCACGCTCATATAGTTCTTACGCAGCCTGAACCTGCACACTTTTTCAAGCATTTTCTCTCACAATTCTAGCCTCTGGGTTTCTTAAAATGAAGCCTTTAGGGCAGCCTGGGTGGCTCAGCCATTTAGAGCTGCCTTTGACCCAGGGCGTGATCTTGGGGTCCTGGGATCAAGTCCCACATTGGGCTCCCTGTAAGGAGTCTGCTTCTCCCTCTGCCTGTGTCTCTGCCTCTCTGTATGTCTCTCATGAATAAATAAATAAAATCTTTAAAAAAAAAAAAAAAAGAAGCCATTAAACCTTGAACTTCTAATGCCAAAACCGTGTGGTTTCATGAGTGGTAAAACTTGAGTAGAGGCCAAGCAAAGCTAAGACCAATACAGATTCCCTTAGAAATTGCAGCAATAGAAATAACTCATCAGAGAGAGGGAAAAAAAAATTGGAAAACCAGTTCACTATGTCACTTGACAGACAATTTTACAGAATTGGCATTTTAAATAGGGCCCTTTGTAAAACTTCTTTTTCTAGACTATCCCTACAGAAGTTTTTTTTTTCCCCTGTCCTCCCTGTTGTGTATCTACTATAAAGGGCTAGACCTCAGAGGCATCTAATGCTAACTATCCTTTTCTTTCCTGTATTAGAATTAATGTCACCTTTCTTAGGCTGTCCATGGTATGATCACCTGCTGCCTGTCACAAGTGGTCATTTGTGATTGTATCCGGCTCCCCATCAGAGCACAGGAGCCTTGAAGGCAAAGAGAAGTCCACTCATTTTGCACACGCTAGGCCCATAGCAGACCTCAGAGAGTGTTTATTAAACCCAACTGGTGGGATCCCTGGGTGGTGCAGTGGTTTGGCGCCTGCCTTTGGCCCAGGGCGCGATCCTGGAGACCCGGGATCGAATCCCACGTCGGGCTCCCCGTGCATGGAGCCTGCTTCTTCCTCTGCCTGTGTCTCTGCCTCTCTCTCTCTCTGTGACTATCATAAATAAAAAAAATAAAAAAAAATTTTAAACCCAACTGGTTGGGATCCCTGGGTAGCTCAGCCGTTTGGTGCCGGCCTTTGGCCCAGGGCACAGTCCTGGAGACCCAGGATCGAGTCCCATGTAGGGAGCCTGCTTCTGTCTCTGCCTATCCCTCTCTCTCTCTCTCTGTCTATCATGAATAAATAAATAAAATTTTAAAAAAATAAATAAATCCTTTTGTTTTCTCTGTGTAAGGCCGGCAAGCACCTGCTGGCTTATGAGGGCTTTTTCTTTTTGTTTTTTTCCAAAGTCTTCGTTTGTGGAGCAGAGCCCCCCGTGACCCGCAGTTACCTAGGGCAGGAGGCACAATTCAAGTGATGACAGCCCGGAGCTGAGCTCCCCCACGACCCCGACCCCGAGCCACCTGCTTAGCATCTCAGAGAGGCGGCGGGTCCTCCCGCCTGGGCCGCGGACTCCGGCTCAGCCACCTGCAACGTCTCCAGGTCCCACCTGGAGTGAAGCTGACCTCACCGGGGCGCTTGTGCAATCAGAGCTTCGGCCCAAGCGCCCCGTCCTCCCCTCCCCCCCCACTTCTGCAAGGGGTTCGGGGCTCGGGCGCCCTCGGGGTGACCTCGCAGGCGGAGGCGGGGCGCCTCCCGCAGCAGCAGGGAGCCCCGAGGCTCCGGGTTACCACCTGGGCGTCTCCCCTCGAGGAAACGGGGTGCCCAGTGGTCTGCGCTCCTTCTGTCCCTTGCAACCTGAGATCACAAAGGAGGCCTTAGAACATCCCTCCTCCGCTGGAAGCAAGCACCCCTCTGCCTCCTGATTCCCGGAGCACCCAGGGACTCGCCTCCACCACGCCCTCCCTGCTGGGGTGCCCTGCCCTGCTCCTTTACATCCCTTCCCCTCACTCCCCCTCGCTTCCCCTCATTTAAATACAAATGCTCAGGGGCGCGCAGACGTCACCTAGCGTCTCCATGGAAACCGGGAGGGCGGCGTGGTCCCCTGCAGCCCCAGCACCCGCTGCGGGGAGAGGCCTGGCGGGCCTGGGGGTGCTGCGGGGAGACCTTCAAGACAGCACTGCGAAGCTCCTGAAGCATAACTGCATTCAGACAAGACAGGGTATACAATGAGCTAGAAAAAGCAGGGGCTAATTGATGAAATTCTCTCCCCAATTTGGTTTCAACCTAGGAACCCTCAGAGGGGACCAGGTCCAAGAAATCCGCAGGGTCTCCCCCCCCCCCCCCCCCGGCCCCCCCCCCCCACTGCTCAGTGTTCTCATGCAACCAAAAGCACTCAACCCAAAGTGAAGATTATTGGGGGGAGTCAGTTTTCTGAGTTTTCTTACCTTGAGGCAGCTGCCACACCTTACTCCAACAAAGTCTTCCCCAAAAACACTTAAAATGGATAAGAGATTTATGTATACAATGGAATATTCCTCAGCCATTAGAAATGACAAATACCCACCATTTGCTTCGATGTGGATGGAACTGGAGGGTATTATGCTGAGTGAAGTAAGTTCATCAGAGAAGGACAAACATTATATGGTCTCATTCATTTCGGGAATATAAAAAATAGTGAAAGGGAATAAAGGGGAAAGGAGAAAAAATGAGTGGGAAATATTAGAAAGGGAGACAGAACATGAGAGACCCCTTACTCTGGGAAACGAACT
The DNA here is from genome assembly GCF_048418805.1 of Vulpes vulpes. Classification (NCBI taxonomy): domain Eukaryota; kingdom Metazoa; phylum Chordata; class Mammalia; order Carnivora; family Canidae; genus Vulpes; species Vulpes vulpes. The sequence goes on along the minus strand of NC_132780.1, from coordinate 117,026,458 downwards.
AGGGGTGGTGGAAGGGGAGGTGGGCGGGGGGTGGGGGTGACTGGGTGATGAGCACTTGATGGGATGAGCACTGGGTGTTATTCTATGTGTTGGCAAATTGAACACCAATAAAAATAAATTTATAAAAAATTAAAAAAAATAAAATGGATAGGAGAGCCAACACCACAGTGCTCCTCCAGCATGTCCAGCTATTTTTAATGTGATGCTTCATTTTATCCTCAGGAAGGTGGCTTTATGACTCCTATTTTACAGATGAGGAAATTGGCTCAGACATGTTAGTCTTCCAAGTTGATATTTAGTAAGGGTGAGAATTTGAACACAGATCTGTGATCACCATAGTTCAGATTCTTTTCCAGGAAGTCTAAACTTCCTGATCTTCTATTTTGTTTCCTAAATAATTTACTGCAAGGGAATCTCTCGCACTTCTTCACTGAAAGGAGATGATGGTCATGACAGGGGTTCACAAAGAGAGTGGAGGGGGAAGATCTGGAAGTAACAGAATTGGGGACAGCTGCCCTGGGTTAATCTGTGACAGTCCAAGAGTGGATCTGATCATGTGTCTTCTTCTTTTTTTTTAAAGATTTTATTTATTTATTTATTTGAGAGAGAGAGAGACAACACAACAGAGGGGGAGGGGCAGAGGGAGAAGCAGATCCCTCCCTGAGCAGGGAGCCCAATGTGGGGCTAGATCCCAGGACCCCAGGATCATGATCTGAGCCAAAGGGAGAAGCTTAAGCTTAATCCACTGAGCCACCCAGGTGCCCCCGATGATGTGTATTCTTAGAGAAGTGGTTGGGATGATGCACAAGAGATGATGATGTACAGTTATTTCATCCACAGCTTCACATCCAATATAAAGTCTTAGAGAAAACTGGACCTCCAGAGTAGTTATATCTTGCTGGATTTCTATTTCGTCTCCTTTTGTTTGATGTAATACATCTCAATTCTCCTTTGGTTCTTTTCCTTATCATATCAAGGATCCCTGTATTACAGTTGACTCTTGAACATGGAGTTGAACGGTGTGGGTCCCCTTATACGTTTTTTTTTTACAGTACAGCACTGTAAATGTATTTTCTCTTCCCTATGATTTTCTTAATATTTTTTTCCTCTAGCTTACCTTATTGTAAGAACACAGTATATAATAATACACTATATACGTCAATTGACCATTTATGCTATTGGTAAGTCTGGTCAATAGTAGGCTATTAGTAGGATATTAGTAGTTAAGTTTTTTGGGGGAGGCAAAAGTTATATGCGGATTGACTGTGCAGGGGACCATGCCCTAACCCCCAAGTCATTCAAGGGTCAACTGTAGTTATCTATGTACTATAACAAATCACCACAAATTTGTTGGCTTAAAACAACATTAATTTATTACCTTATAGTTCTGGACCTCAGAAGTCTCATGGGTCTAAAACCAAGCTGTTTGTAGAGCTTTGTTCCTTCTGGAGGCTCTACAGGGAGAATCAGTTCCTGTTTTGTCCAGCTTTTAGAAGCTGTCCTCATTCCTAGGCTCAAAGCAGCATTTCCTTATCAAAACCAGCAACAAGGGCAGCCCCGGTGGTGCAGAAGTTTAGTGCTGCCTGCAGCCTGGGGTGTGATCCTGAAGACCTGGGATCGAGTCCCACATCAGGCTTCCTGCATGGGGCCTGCTTTTCCCTCTGACTGTGTCTCTGCCTCTCTCTCGTCCTCTCTGAATGAATAAATAAATATTAAAAAAAAAAAAAACCAGCAACAACATCATTCCCACCTCCATGGTGGTTGTAATTCCTCTGGCCCTTACCCCTCTGCCTCCTTCTTTTAACCCTTGTGATTACACTGGGACCACTAAGATAATCCAGGGTAATCTCTCCATCTCAAGACCCTTAATTTAATTACATCTGCAAAGTCCCTTTTGCCATGTAAGGTAATATAGTCACAGGTCTGGGGGATGAGGATGAGAATGTCTTTTGTGGGGGAGTGTTATTATGCTTACCACAAATTGCATGCCTTTTCTATCTTAAAAATGATACTTTTTCAACCTTTTGTCCTTTAAATCATTACACAATTTGTCTGTCTCCCATAACAGCCATTTTTTTGTTTTGTTTACAAAAATTAGTACATATTCACTATCTTTATTTCCTCCCATACTATTTACTTATCTCTCCACTACAAATGGCTTCTGTTCTCTTCATGATATAAAAACTCCCTGATCTAAGTTCAAAATTACTTGCAAATCACCACTTTCATTCAATATTTACCAGTTTTAGTTCTACTTGTCAGCAGCCTTTGACTTTGTTGAACATTTTCTTCTTTGTGAAATTCTGTTTACCCTGGGGTTCCAAGACAGTACACCTCTTTTTTCCTCCTTTCTCTTCCTGACTCTCTCTCTGACGTCCTCTACTCAGTCCTTTTTGTGGATTTCTCATCATCTGGTTGTCCTTAAACACTAGAATGTTTTCCAGAGTCTTGCTATCCGAAATGTGGTCTGTGCACCTGCAGAATCCATATCACCTAGCAGCTTGTTCAAAATGATGAGCATCAGGCCCATCCCAGATCTACTGAATCAAAACTTAAGATCCCCAGGTGACTATGCACGCTAACACTTTAGACACACCCATCTAGAATTTTGTATTTAATCCCTTAATATACTCCCTGGAAAAGCTGATGAATTGCTCAATTTCTAGCCATAAGTTCCAAATTTACATGATCAGCATCAGTCACTCTTGGTGTATGGAGCTCGCCAGCAGGCATCTTCCTCTAGATGTTCCACAGGCACTTCAAACTCACCCCATTCAAAAGGAATCCCGTCCTCTCCAACTCCCCGTGTTCCTGTTTCGGTAAACAAGTGCTTCACCCAAGTACCCAAGCCAGAACATAAGCCCCTTCCATTCCTCATCTCCACATTCACACTGTCACCTTGTCATGTCACTTCTCAGGAATGTCTTCTCACATCTCCAAGTCCTACCACTGATACATATCGCAATCGTATCATCTGTGACTTCTCAGCTAGTGTCCCTGTCAGCAGTCATAGCAGAGTACCAGAGCCTCCCCATGACTGCCCACTCTCAGTGTTTGAAGGCTTTCTGACACACACACACACACACACACACACACACACACACACACACAACTTGATTAAAGCAGTATCTTGTTTTTAACTCTCCTCCCCTCATCATATGCAGAATAATATCTTAATTCTGTAGCATGATGACAAAGGTCCTCTTGATTTGACCATTTTCTTTCTCATCAGTGTCCCCTCCTCACACACGTATTCTTCACTTTACACATTATTTGCACCACACATCTTCATACTTCTTTAGCTTGTGTAATCCCTGCTGCTTACACACTCTCCTCAACATTTTACAATTGAGAAATTCTTACTAAATCCTTTGAAACTGAGCTGAGCCACCTTAACTTTTTCCCTGACTGTAATCTCTTCTCACTCCCAGCAGAAATGGGGTATTTGCTCCTTTTTACAAACTTATACTTCTTTATACGTACATATGCACTTCATATCTGGTGATTACTATACTTATCACAATGTTTTGAAACTGTAACCTCTTGTTTATATGAAAAACTTCCTGAGATGGTGGGTTTTTTTCTCATTATTTATCTCTGTATCTTCACCAGGGCGCATACTCCTTAGCACATCTTAGACATTCAATAAATGTTTAATAAATTAATGAATCAAATAGACAGTGTATTAATTGATCAATTGATCAAACAGCCCCCAGGTCTGAGATTACAGTGGCATGAAGCTAGGGATGCCTGGACACACTCAGCCCACTCAATGCTGCACCAGTAACTTTAATTGGAAGGAATCCTCAAGGCTGTGCTTTTAAGAGTGCCTGGATACTCAAATAAATATCATGGTGTAATAATACTTTCTCTGGTTTTTAGATTATCTCTTAAATTAGCTGGCAGGCTAAAAGACTTAAATATAAATCTGACTGCTGCAACACGATTAGAATTCAACTGCTTGGCTTTACATGTAAAAATGTTTGTTTGAACTAAAAGAGTGAGGTTGATTTGCAGTTACATATTTTTAAGAAATTGGTGGGTTCTTCTATTTGAGCATCCTAACCACTGGATGTCTGGTCACACTCAGTAGGAAGGTGCTGCTTGCTGCATAAATAAAGAGAGCCCATCACTGTGGCTCTCTGTCTGGAGCAGGGGTACAGGCTTAGTCCACAGAGCCACCATGGTGTCTGCTGGGACTTACTACGAAAGGTATTCTTCTTCCCATGGTTGGACAAGGAAGGTCATGATTTCTGTGGGGAGCTTCAGGCTGCCATGGCAACTCCCAGTTTTTTCTCCATTTTCTATTTGTGCTATTTCACTAGAAGAAGTAGAAAGCTGTAATCTTCCCTCCCCCTCCCCTTTTCTTCTCCACTGGGTCTAGGATGGACAAAGGTTAGCATTAAATCTTGCTTATGATTTTTTACACCTTGTGAGACTTTGTGCAGCCCTACAGATAGAGACAAAAAAAAAAAAAAAAACAGAAAACAAAAAAACCCACAAAAAACAGGATTCTACTTTTTCTGAACTACATTGTTAACTCTTAATCAAAACAACATACTGTCCTAGCCAGTGCTCCTCTATTCCCCGTAGAGTCGGAATGCAGAGCAAGAGGAAAGGGAGTCAAGGTTAGGTAGGAAGAAAAACTGGGCAAAAACCAGCTACAAAGTTGAGCTGGAGGCATGCATAATCTACTTCAGTTAGGAATTGCTAGAGTTGTAGAAGGTCCTAGAGCAGGGGTTCTTAAACATGTCTGCACATTAAAACACATGTTGGGGGCTTTTAGAGACATAGATGCCCTGCCACAGAGTGTACTAGAACCAAACAGGGGTGACTCTGTGTGGTCAGCCTCAGGAAGACCAGGGACTGAAATAAAATTCTATGAGGGATAAAAACCAAATCAAGGACTTTTTATAGTAGCAAAAGGCTGGTAGAAAAAGCTAAGGTAGGATATCAGGACAGAGAAAAAAAGGAGTGAATGGTTACCTCGACACAGTAAAATCAAGGTCTAAGAAGCCACAAGTGAAATAAAAGTAGATGAGGCTCCCAAATTAGGCTAGGATATAAATGTTGGCATTATACATACCCCCTTCTCAGTCCTTCGGCTTCGTTGCCCCCCTCTTTTGTAACCAATTAGTTGCCTTTCTCTGCTTCTGTGGAGTTTTTTTTTTTTTTCCCTGTGGAGTTTTTAATTGTATTCTACTACTTACTAGTTTTTGAACTATAATTTGTCTGTTTACGTGTTTAAGTCCCCAAAGCTTAGCACTTCCTTACAAAGAATAGGTGTTCAAAATATTTTTTTTTGAATGAGGTATTCAAGAACCAATGTTTATGGAGCTGTACTTGATAGTGTAGTCAGGGCTAGGTAGGTAAAAGCATTCACTGAGAAGGACACATTCCCAACCCTGTCCTTGATAAATAAAGATGAGATGCCTCCATACATTCTTAATAAAACCAAGGCATCCACTTCTGGGAGACAGCAACTAAATTTGGGTTGATGTTTTGGAGGCCTGAAGTCAATGTTGGCTTTCTTCCATTCTGTTGAGAGGCTCAGTAGTAACTAGAGTATTATAAAGTTGATAATTCTGTAGCAAAAATGTATTCCTTGGTTTTCAATGGATTCACTCAACAGATCTTTAACAAAAGTGAGGAACTACATTAAATATTGGGAGATACAATTATAATTGTGTTTGTGCGTGCCGTGTGTGTATTGTGTGTGTGTGTGTGTTAAGATTTTATTTATTTGCAGGAGAGCATGAGGGCAACAGCACAAGAGCAGGGGTGGGGGTGTGCAGAGGGAGAGGGAAGCAGGCTCCCCGTTGAGCAGGACCTGAGCAGAGCAGAAGGCAGGTGCTTAACCAACTGAGCAACCCAGACTCCCCATGGGTGTATTGTTTTAACACCATCTTTAAAGGAAATGGTATCTTATATAATACATACAAGCATGGATACCTACAGATATTAATTTATGATAAATTATATATCATAATTTAAATTTTAATTATATAGAAAGTGGTATATATCAAGAACTATGAAGGGTCCAAGATTTTGCTCAACTTGTAAAAAATTACCTGCCATAGTTTTATGGATGTTGGCAAGAGACATGAGACTTCTCACAGCACATCGGGCAGCATGAGATTCATGTTTTTGCCAGTTTTATGTCCTCTAAGACCCCCTCCCCTCTAAGTGTGACAGGTAGACATAGAAGAATGCTGTTGAAGTGACAGTTGGTGCTTTTTGTTTGTTTTGTTTTGTTTTGTCACAGCTGAGGAACCCTGAGCTTGGGCAACCCCAATCTTTCCTAGTGGGCTGCAAGCAAACCCATGCAACATTGACCCTGAAGGAAGACATTATCCTTACAAACCTGCCCTCTTCTCTGGAGCAAGACACTATCTCAATTTTCCAAGGCTGTTGCTATCTACATCCTTGAGAAGATAGTCTAGAACAAAAAGTTGTCAGTGCTTCTGCTCACGGAATGTGCAGAAACACAAAGGATTCACAGAGGGCTGTGTCCTATAGTATAACGGTATAGGTGAATGTGAAGATGGATATATAAGGAGGAGGGAGATAAAAAGGAGGAGTAAATTGACCGAAGCAGATACCCCAAAGTAAAGCTAACACAGCTAGGATAAGAAATCCTAGGTCTAATTAAGAGCAGGGGCTAGAGAAAAGCATGTAGAAATATTGCCATATACTTGAATCATGGAGAAAGAATAACTCAAAAGATTTGAGTGAGAAATCGAGAATCTCAGAAGTTTCTTAGGGAATAGAGAGGTCATCGGAAAGAGCATCTGCGGGTTGCAGTGCCAGCTTGAAAGGACCATGTTTCTTCCAAAATCGTGTTGCTAAGAAACAGTACCTAGCAAATCTGGGAATAAAATAAGATAAAGATAAAAAAGAAAAGCCAAGTTATATCTCTGTGGCTATTACGAAGATACACACCACAGCTACCCCACTCGACTTGTAATGTATGGATTTAGCGTAGATGCGAGTGGTAGATGTTCACCAGCGTCCAGATTTTTGGAGAAGTCTCAAGTTGTTTCTTCTTAATCCTACCCAGTTTGAGGCTCTGGAGTCTTTCCCCTCTACCTCATCATAGCTCCTCCATTTTAGGGGCTAATGAGTGTCCTAGGTTCTTGAAAAGGGAAGGGGTCCCCTTAGGGGAAGGGGTCCTAATGGCACATTAGGGTCATTACTTAGAGCTGTAACAAACAACCCCAGAACCTTACAGGGGTTTATCCCCCAAAGTTTCATCTCTCATTCACAAAATCCATACCTAATAATGTTTCTGAGTAGGTGGTGTACTAATCAGCTTTCCTGCATCCACAAGCAACCCCCAAATCCTGGTGGCTTACAACAGACAACATTATATGTTGGTGGCTGCAGGTTGGCTGCAGATTCTGTGTCTCTGTTTAAATCCATTTGGCTCTGCTCCGTATGTCTTTTTATTCCCCAACCCAAGCTAAAGAAGAAATCCCTGTGTGGTATGTACCATTTTCATGGCAGGAGGCAGAAGCAGGAAAAAAAAAAAGTTGGCAGGATCTGGCAGTGCTTCCTAAAGCTTCTGGAAGGTGGTAGCACATATCATGCATGCTCACATTCCTTTAGCTCAAGTAATCACACAGCTGAGCTAACAGCAATAGTGGGATTCTTACAGGGAAGTGAATATATCTGTGAACAATAATATAACTAATGATGAGTAGTTTTCTTGGGAAATTTGTCTTCAAACTGTCCCTCAGGGATCTTCCCTCCATATTGTGTTAGCGCCATCACTGGGGGTGTCTGTGAGAGGGAAAGAAAAGTAGCTGGCAGGAAACCTGCTAGAAAGCAACATTCAAGTGGTGTGTGTATGGAGGAAGGGAGGTTTCTAAACCAAAAACAAGTTCAAGATATCCAGGGACTCCTGGGTGACTCAGCGGTTAAGCGTCTGCCTTTGGCTCAGGGCCTGATCCCAGCCAGGGGCCCGGGATCGAGTCCCACGTTGGGCTCCCTGCATGGAGCCTGCATCTCCCTCTGCCTGTGTCTCTGCCTCTCTCTCTCTCTCTCTCTCTCTCTCTCTCTCTCTGTCACTCATAAATAAATACATAAAATCTTAAAAAAAAAAAAAAAAGACATCCAGAGGAGGGAAGAGGTACAGGTGAAAGTCATGGCTTAGCAACTGCTGACTGTGACATGGTGCCCTGTGGGTTGGGTCATTCAGGACACTCCGAGAAACCTTCCTGAATATGAGATGGGCAAGAGTCTCAAACAATTTGTTTTTCCATCCCTAGCAGTTGACTCTCCGCCCCGGGCAAGTAACCAGAATCCCTTTCCCTCTGTCCCAGCGGCCACCTCGGGGGATGCTAGGCTGGCTGTGTTTCCTAAGCCCAGCATTCTGATTCCCTCCACTACCTGGGCAGGTACACAGATCTCCTTCGCTCTGTAATCATGAGGAGTTCTTACATGATCGTTTATCTGTGCATTTACTACATGGCCTGCATGCCACAGGGGAAGTAGAAAAGTAAGGAAATACAGTAAGGGAATTAGCCACAGGATCATCTTTGCTGAAGAAAGAAGAAAGAACTTCCTTTTTATCTTTGGGGAGAGACAACAGAAAATTCAGACTGACGGTAAGCAATGAGCAGAATGCTCATGGGGGATCCCTTAGATTGCAGAGATTCCCCCCGCCCTTGCCTGGAGTACTCCTTCCTAATTCATCACTCAGGTAAGTAAGAGGGCTGTGTATCTAGAGAAAGATTCAAGTAAACAACAGGACACTGAGGAAATTCTTTGCTCACCAGCATCCCTGTTGTAGGTGTCCCCTAGTCCCCATCCAACTTCTAAACTCCCATGACTACAGTTCAGATATACAGAGATTCATTATTTGTCTATTTATTTGTTTAATAACCTCGCTTCAACACCCAGCTTTCAATTGAAAGCCAAAAGCTGTTTAAATTGCCCCATTATTCTAGTTAAATCCCAGAGCTTTGGGAAACTCTGAGGAAGGCTGCCTGCATTTGGGTCTAGCACTTTAGTTGAAATTACATGTATGCATCAAAGGCAGACAGAATGCCACAATGCCTAAAAGCATTGCTCATCATGTCTCTTTACTTCTTTATACCTTCTCTCCAAAAAATTGCTCTGTTGATTCCTTGGCTATTTAAATATCATTACTATTCTAGCCACAAGTGAGTTTTTGACATTCTGAATGTACGGATTGCTTGCATACCCGAATGGGAGGGAGATGTGAAGAAGATGCTCCTGAGAGTGACAGTCCATGGGAGGACAGGCTTTGTGAGATTATATGAGTCATTTTTGTGAAAGGTTTGGAAGCAGCAGCTGTAGCTCTTCTGCAAGGGATAAACTTCCATACCTCAAGGGATTCATAGGATGACATATAAAATCCAAATGGCTCATGAGGGGTGAGTGTTGGGTTTGGTAGACTGCTTTATAAGTAGATCGTATGAGGACCCAGACCCTACCTGTTTGGGGGCACCTCCCTCAAAGGTGGCTCAGATTCCTCTCCACCCAGGCTGTGAGTGAGGAAAGACCCAGTTGTGGATTACGACATGGGCCTGGAAAATGCTGTCAGCCATTTCTGCCCATTTTCCTTTGGCCAGAACTCAGCACACAACCCCTACCCACCTGGGGAAAAGTTGGGTGATGTAATCCAGCTGAATGCTTAAAAAGGATAGGAATTCAGTGAACAGACATTCAGTGTTTGTAACCAGCTAGTCCTAAAATTAGGAATGCAATCAAAACGTCCTCACTTTGGATCCTCAGTATTCACAAATTATTATCAGATGCTTTCTTTCCCTCTGTCTTTCTGGGTGATGTTACTGCCCAAGAATCTTTTGCAGGGTTTAGGAAGAATTCCTAAGGGACAGGCCTCCTTCCCACCCATTCACCTCCCTTCGCCCCAAATGGCAAAGATATTGCTGGTGGCAGTGAAGTGCTGCTAAGGGTGGGGGGCAGGTAGTAGCTGTTATAGAACACTGCTTGGTACACTGAATTTTTAGCATTACCATCGTCCACTTTTCCAGCTTTTTCTACTTCCACAGTATTCTAGAGTTAATTTCTTCCTGTTTTCTTAATCTATGGCCTGAGCTTATTTTAAACACTAGTGCCCACCCTCAAGGTTTCCTGCCAGTCATCCTATGGGCAAGACTGCATGCCAATTGAGGATATGAAACAGACTTAAAAATAGTACTTCTGTCCCCACCCATAAGTTTCAAAAGAATAGGTATAGGGATATTCTTGCGTGAGACAAAATTGGTGCCTCCCCTGTGCCCTCAGCTTCCCCTTCATTTCTAATTGCTTCCTTCCTCCCACTGTTTTCCAGACTATCTGAATTGTATCAGTCTCAGGCATATGGGAAAGTGGGTACCACCGGATGGCTATTGTCAGTTAGGAAATAGCTGCCATCCAAACACTGTTTGCTAATGATCATATTTAATATGATAAAATGGATGTGAATATTAAGTTTGAACCATCTCGGCACCATCTCAGATTTAGAAAAAAACAGACATGCGACTTGACAGCTTTGCATAAACCTCTTTCTTTCTATTTTCTGTAATTCTGACATATTCACATTTCACTAAATAAGAGTGAACACCACCATCCGCCCACTCACCAGGCGTTCACTTTATATATAGCTATAGATATTCAATGCAAAACAAAGCGAAAAGGGATTCATGTAACATAGATTTGTGGTGGGGTTTCGAACAGAGCAGGGGCTAACATTTTTATATTTAATTTTCAGTCCTGGCCTTGGTTTTACAATATGTTCTTGGTTAAGGCACGAAGCATCTTTGTCCTTCAGCTTTCTTGTTTATTTTATTCATTCACTCATGCATTCAATATTTTTTATCTATTCTCCGAATACCTGGAACTATGCTAGGTTCTGGGGATACAGAGTGGAATGATGTATTTGTGGCATAAGGGGCTCAAAGTCTCATGGTTGCTATTATAGAAGTATATGATAATAAATGTTATATTTAGGGAGGAGAGAGTGGGAAAAGACTCCATAGCCCTGGATGGTCCTTGAAAGATGAGGTATTATCCAAAAAGAAGACTCTAAAATTATGTGCCTTTGTACTGAGCATTCACCATGGGCCTGCCCTGTCTGAGGAACCACGAATGTGATGGGAGCTAAGGCTACAGAAATTTAGATTTAGAGTTTAGAGTTTCAATTTAGAAGGCCTTCTATCCAGTGCATGGATTTGGGCCTTCTTGTCTGAAGACCTTGTGAACAGAATCACAAGATCAGTGTCTCAGAACTACTGTCCTATTCACCACCATGGTGGGGAACACAAAAGGATTACATGGATTCAGAGGTTATGACACTATTTGGCAACACTTTTATTTATTCACTCTCAGGTCCTTAACTTCATACATGACATATGTCTGGGCCTTTTTCAAACGGTCAGGGTTATTCAGATCTATTTGTGTTCTCACCCTGAACACATTCCACATTTCAATCATGGTGAGAGAAAACATTGCTCTTGGCTTATAATTGCACTCTCCATTTCTTTCTGCTCCCTGAGTCTTGGGAAGTCCCTGAAATCAAAGCTCAAGGAGCTTAATTTGAGGGTTTTGAGAGGTTTGACTCCTAAAAGGAGGTGAGTTATCACAGCATATGCCTTGGACTTTCTGTAGGCATCAAAGCTCAGAATGTGAACAGAAAGACATGGAAGGTCCTTAAGTTTTTGTTCTTCAAAGAGTGTGGGCCTTGCATTTCAAACCGGTTTCATTTGGTTCCAGTTCACAGCAAGACTCCCTGCTTACTTTCCGGTTCTGGCCACAACCCACCGTCTCCAACCACTGACCACCCACAACTCTCGTTCCAAAAAATTCTGGCCTAACAGTCACCTAATTCTGCCCTCAGTAAGGTTATTCTTCAGAATACATGTTTTCCATGGAACAATTTAAATATAATGGTTTCTTGTGACCTGTGAGAAAGCCCACTCCCTTTTCCCAGCCCTGCTACCTATATTCAGAAACCCCAGTACTCCTGGGAAAAAATGTACTCCTGGGAAAAAGCTTAAAAGATGGCGTCACATGGACCTCTTCCAAAGTTGTTCAGGGAAGGCTCATGCTCTGCCCCTAAGCTCATGCTTCCTCCAAAGACATTGGGTCTAGAGTGCCTCCCTTATTTCAAATCCACTGTGGATGTTCTGAACCATGCCAGTGAGAACAGGCAGAGCAAGTCCTCTCTGGGTGGGATATTGGGATCTGCTTGCCTTAGCAGCTGATAGCCAAGGACATCAACAGCTGACTCCCAGGACGTCCACAGAGCTCTGTTTGAGAGGTTCAGCAATCGCTACAGTCTTCCTCCATATCAGCTCCTGTGGATGGAGGGGTGGGGCAACATTTTTTTTGCCGGAAGTAACCACAATTTTTTATTCCCCCCAACCCCGACCACTGTTTATCAGAGTTGGGGAGAGTGTTCCATTTTTAGCTGATTGAGTTAAAATGGAATGTTCACTGAGAAACACCAGTCCACACTAATGTCAAGTGTATCTAATTAACGCCTCCTATGTTGAAAGCTCTTTAGCTAGTGTTCTCTGAACCAGGCCTTCAGTGTCAGGGTGGATGCAGAACCCTTCTCACTAACCTCAGAGACCTTCAGGAGGATGACTGGTCCAGCTCTTCAGTTCTCTTCTTGCTTAAAGACTTGTTCAACAATACTTAGGCAATCAGAACAAAGATTAAAGTGTTAATCAGTTCGAGGATGCCAGTGGCTCAATACAGGGTCAGGATGAGAGCCTCTGAGACATCCTATTTGCCACCAGCATTCCCCAGGCATATTAATCAGGTGCTTTTGAGGTGTCATAGTGGTAGTCTGTGTTTAAGTTCACATGTGTTCTTTGCTAGCACTAAACAAGCACTCCTCATCCCTAAACTTTGTTTCCACAATTATTTCCTTCAGAAACAAGAGACAACTTTTCTTAAGGATGGTGGGTTAGTGTCACTTCTAATTGTAAATAAAACCCTTCTCCCCAACTATATTTATGTCATCCAGGATCCAGAACTCTCCCTTTAGAAATGAGGTCATTCCTTTTTCTTTTCTTTCTTTCTTTCTTTCTTTCTTTCTTTCTTTCTTTCTTTCTTTCTTTCTTTCTTTTAAGAAAGCTGGATCAAGAAGGATGGATTTGTGGATGATGTTTCATGGCCCTTTTTGGGGAAAACAATGAGGGTCAACAGACTGGAGCATCTTAAAAAATAACTCAGAATCACTACCCTGCTGGTGTATTAGCCATGAAAAAATTTACACCTTCAGTGGTTCCAACTGAGCTTTTCTGATGCCTTTGAGTTTTAATCATGGATTACAGGTTACACTGCCATGCCAAGCACTTAAGAAGGGCTTCTTTCTGACCTCCTAAACCACTCTGTTGGTGATAGAGGGTCATCTAGAATTAAGTAAAAGTGAAATGGGGAAAAACGCTTGGGTCTAGTTTGTGTGTGCCATTATGTCTGTGATGTAACCTAAGCTGCAGACAAACTCACATGTTAACACCATCACAAATGGTGCCACCTGTGAGGACAGTATCCTCCCCTGGCTGATCCAGTTCAGACTACTCACAGATATCCCCATGCTAAAGCTCCTGGCAACCTCCCTGACTGTATCCCATGGGCTGCTCTTGGAGTTACAGCTGTCCTGGAAATTTGCAAAAAGTTCTTGGTGCAAATGAAGAGATGGGTCTACTCTTTTAAAGACCAGACAACTGAAGGGCTCAGGTCCCAGGTGCAGGCAGCCTGAAAAGTCCCTCACAGGAAGATAGCAACTAACTGGAAAGAATTCTGACTCAAGTTTCCTGGGCCCTTCCATATTCCCCTTCATAGAGCAACCAGTAACCTCAAGACCCTTTTTATCTCCTGATACCAATTCTTACCCTTTTGTCTCAATAAATGGTTACTCAACACCCACTATATGGCAGACATTATTCAAAGTCAAAGGTTCTCAAAATTTAGCTTGCATCAGAATTGCCTAAAGGCTTTTATTTTTTTTTAAGATTTTATTTATTTATTCATGAGTGACACACACACAGAGAGAGAGAGAGAGAGAGAGAGAGGCAGAGACACAGGTAGAGGGAGAAGCAGGCTCCATGCAGGGAGCCTGACATGGGACTCGATCCCGGGTCTCCAGGATCACGCCCTGGGCTGAAGGCGGCACTAAACCTCTGAGCCACCAGAGCTGCCCACCTAAAGGCTTTTAAAGACACTTATTGCCAATGTGCTGTGGCTAGACCATCTAATTCAGATCTGGGCTAGGACCCAGTTTGTGCTTCTGAGAAGTTTCCAGATGATAATTATGCTGCCAGTCCAGGGACTACACCTTGAGAACCTCTATATTACTTACTAGGAAAAAAAAGACACAAAAATCTGAATTCTCCTGAAAATTATATTATTTTCTCTTCTGTCACAATAGCAACCTGGGTGGCCTATTAAAACTGGAATTCAATGGTTGCAACTATTAGCATGAGGAAAGCTGGCTTCTCCTTTCCTCAGTGCAGAATGGGCTGTATCTTCAAAATAAACAAACATAATTGCTTGATTTCCATTCCCTAGAAGATGAAATAATCTTTCACACAAAATAGGTCAAATAACTCTTTATAATGGTTACAAAGAATAAGACAAAATGAGTTTAATCTTCATTTTAAAACAGGTAAATATTTACTTTCTTTCACAAGATCTTTGAGAAGAATTTTTTTGTAAAGAGAATTATAGAAAGCTTGGCCAATAAAAGACTAAATTCTGAGAAGTTAATACAAGAGCAGTAGAAGTAGGTAATGGGGTGACACGTGAGAGGGTTTACACAAGTAGAAGTAACTGCACTTAAACACTCATCTAGAGTGTGAAGTGAAGGGAAGTGTGATATCAAGAGTGATTCCTAGACTTCTGTCTTGAAAGTCATTCACTAGTAACTGAAATTTATAAAACCTGAAAGCAAACAAGATTGGGAAGTGGGGAAAAGAAAGCTCAATTTTGAGGTTCTTTACTCTATGAAGATGGAATAGTTCTAGCAGACACTTTTATCTAAGGAAGTAGAGCTCAGGATGAGTTCCAGGCTACAGATAAATATTTATGAGCTGAAGCTTATATATGGCAGCACAAGAATATGGCAGTGGAGGAGACATGGATTACAAAGCTAAGGTCACAAATTATGACATATCAACACTAAATGAGTGGACAAAAGAAAAGAAACCCACAGAGAAGTCTGAAAAAAGTAGAACAAGAAGGGAACAATATATCAGATGCCAAAGGAGAAACAACTTTTAAGAGAGAAGTGCACATCTGCCATAGAGAAGCCTAACAAATTGAAGATTGAGAAGAGTTCATTTGATTGGGCAGTTAGATCATCAGACAGCCTTGCTGAAGTGTGAGGGACATTCAATTTCAGTAGAACAAGAGTGAGAGGGGACAGGAGGAACTGAGACAAGAAGGGAGGTAAGTGTACAATATTCTTTTGAGTAGCTTGGTTGAGAACCCATGTAGCATGCCAGACTATGAATTAGTAATGATATCATATCTCTCAACAGCATTCAATAGTCCAAGTGAGGGGCTGCGGAGGAGGAATGAAGGATGACTCAATCAATGGGTGGTCTGCAGCATCAGAATGACAACAGGGCTAAATCAAGGCTGCTGGCAAAAAGAAAAAGAAAAAGAAAGAAAGAAAGAAAGAAAGAAAGAAAGAAAGAAAGAAAGAAAAAGAAAGAAAAGAAAAGAAAAAAAGAAAGAAAGAAAAGAAGAGAAAAGAAAAAAAAAAGAAAAAGGAAAAGAAAAAGAAAAGCCTATGTGTTGGACTATGGAATCTTGTATACTATTCATTAATAGATGAAACTATTAATGGAATGATGGACTCAGAGAAAAGGCAGCGCTCAGTGTTGGAGAGTGAGAAGCTAAGAATGTAAGAAAGGGGAAAATAATGTTCAGTACTGGTATACTTATTATTTTATATTTATATAACACTGTGATCTAAGCATTATTTAATACTAATTTATTGAATCTGTATGACAACCCCATGAACCACTGTTATGCTTATAGCCCCCAATTTATAAATGCAAAAATCTGAGTCACAGAGAAATTTACTTGCCTCGGACCACACAGATACTAAATACTAAAATGGTAGAGTTCGAATTTCAACTCAGGCAATTTGGCTATAGAAGTTGAACTAGTAATACTTCATGCTGCCTCTCCTTGATGCTTTGGATTTCAGAGTTGCTCTAGGCCAATAGCTTTCAATCTTGACTGTACCTTAGATTTAGCGAGTCTATACTCAAAACTCAGAATCTCTGGGAGTGGGATCAAAGGATCAATGTATTATAAAGCTCTCCAGAGGACTACAATGTGCAGGCAAGGGTGACACTCACCAATCCTCGACCTAAATAAAGAAACAGCACAAATTAATATGATCATATTAATGGACAAATCAAAGTGGAGGAAACCAGAGTCAAAACACTACCAAGAAAATGCTACTATCTGGGGGAGATCTAATAGAATTCACAACCTCTAAGAACAATCAGATGGTATGCAGATTAAGGATGGGTAAAAAGGCAAAAATAAAGATGATAATCTCTCTAGAGAATAATGATGAAAATTAATGTCTAACTTGTAACCCCTGTACCTGAGTATAGTAGAAGCATTTATCCTTAGGTTCAAAACTACATGAAACAACTGAAAGATCTTCATGGGAAAAGCAAAGCTATTGTGTGAGTGCCACAACCCAGAGTACAGATCACTTCAGTGTGATACTAGAACAAGACATAGCTACCTGCTAGTTCCACTTGTGCAACCTAAAGTGAAGTCTGCCAACCCACTCAACTACCTAGAGAGCAAATACTCTTAGAAGAAACAAGCCTAAATAATTACATAAGAATCCCATGCCAGCTGACTTAACTCTTACATATTTTAAAGATGACTGAATCATTTGTTTCATTTCAATTAAGGTAGTAACAATTGAAGTGCCTGGGTGGCTCAGTCAATTAAGGGTCTGCCTTTGGCTCAGGTCATGATCCTGGGATCCTGGGATCAAGTCCCTTGTCGTGCTCCCTGCTCAGCAGAGAGTCTGCTTCTCCCTCTCCCACTCCCCCTGCTTGTGCTGTCTCTCTCTGCAAATAAATAAAATCTTTAACAAAATAGTAACAATTGTAGAACACATTATTTTATATACCACAAAAGGAAAAAAAAGCACCAGCTAAACTGTAATGTAGTATTAATTCTAAGATACATTCTGATTTCAGAGATATAAAAATCTGGGGAAAAAAATCTTAGAATTGATTACATTCAGATTTTGAGGAAAACTAGTAACACACAAAAAAGAAGAATCACAATAAACAAAACCATTGACCTCAAAATGAACAGGAATAATTTAGAGCTTGAAAATATTTTATTTAATATGTTCAGAGAGATTAAGAAGATATTGATTCCATAAAATAAAAATAGGCTACTATATCAAAATTTTAAAAATCTGAGTATAAGAAGGAATTTTTGGAAATTTAGAATGTTTTCAGCATTTTTTTTAAAGATCAATAAGAGGGCTATAATAAACACTTGAAGAAGTTTCCCAAAATGTAAAGCAACATATAAAAGGATAAAAAATGTAATAGAAAAGTTGAAAGTTAGGAAATCATTGTAGGATACTCAACACATAGCTAATGCATGTTCTCCAAAGAAAGAACAGAGAAAATGGAAAGGAGGAATAAATTTCAAAATAATAGAATTCATTAGAACTGAAGTAGGATCCAAGTCTTCAGATTTAGAGCTGCTAGAATGACAAGCAGGGTGAAAGAAAATTTCAACTTCAAAGAGGGGAAAAATTTCTAAAAGCTTCAAGAAAAACAAAGGTCTATTGTTACTAAAAATGAATAATGAACAGATTGCCACCAGACCTCTAATCAATATCAATAGATACCAAAGGCAATGCAGCAAATGTCATTTCTTTCCTCTCTCTCTCTCTCTCTCTCTCTCTCTCAACACACACACACACACACACACACACGCACGCATGCACACGCACACACACACCATATAAACATAGAACACTATACTCAGAGTATCAGAAAAGCATGAGTCCAAAGTCACCATATTCTAAGCATACACATACTTCTTATCTTTTATCCACTATTTCTGAAAGATTATTTCATTTGGAATGATTATAGAAAACTGAAAGAGGATCCAAAAAGGAGCAATACATGGGCTTCTAGAACTAGAAGGGTATGAGAGGTAAAAATCCCAGCATAGTTACTGAGAATAAGGCTGAAAGTAACTGAGACAAATAAGGAAAAGTAATTAAAGAATCCCGAAAAAAAATATTTTCAAGAAGAAAATGAATTTTCTATATCAAATAGCATAATTAGGATATTTAGGGATGAAGTAAAATTATATGATTCTTTTAACAATAAAAATATTAAAAAAAGTGATTTGAGGAAAAAATATATGAAAGTTATAATGTCTACAGGAAGCAAACCAAAAAGTGTCATGATTTTGAACAACTAATGGAGAGTAAAAAGAGTTTTTTACTAGAGGTATATTCTTCTTCATGAGGTTCTAGTTTTTGACTCAAAGAAAGTATTACCTTCTCCACAGGTACATTCATATTTGCTTCATCTAAAATGAATAATATTTACAGAATTCATTGAATTTCAATTCTTAGAGTCAACTCCATAAACAAAACACTGAAATATAATGGACACTGATTTTTTACTTTACATAGTGAACAGTCAAGAAATAGTATCTACAGGGACGCTTGGGTGGCTCAAGGGTTGAGCATCTACCTTGAGCTCAGGGCGTGATCCTGGAATCCCCAGGGCACAGGCGGGTATCCTGCTTGTCCTTCTGCCTATGTTTCTGCCTCTCTCTGTGTCTCTCATGAATAAATAAAAATTTTAAAAATAGTAGCTACAGATAAAGATAGATATAGATAAACAGCTATGGTATGTGTGTGTAGATAAATCTTTAAATCTAATGTTTGAAATCATAAAGGTAAGTGATAGAAAAGCTAAAAATAATTAAAATGAGCAAAAAGAGAGGAAAATATAAATGGGCTAAACTTTATCTTTTATAGTTGACAGTAAGAGATAACTGTGTAGAGTTGTTAAATAGAACAGTAGAGACAGAGTATATTACTTAGAGTAATGGAGCCCACCATAGGAGATCTCAAAATAAAAATACCCGAAATAGATTACTTCTTGGGAGTGAGATTGTGGGAGAGAGGGAGAGTTTACTTTTATTTCATACCTATAGCTGATGCTTAGGTTTTTATTACCACTGCTTTTATGATTAAAAAAAAAGTTAATAGTCAAGATGATAGTAAATATGAATGGCTACAAAAGTGAAATTTTGTTTGTACATAGGCATTTCCCAGTTTCCCATAGCTATAAGGTGAACTCCCATAACCCCCACATCTTCTGCATTGTACAGTGGCTTATTTTGTTATCCACTACCACCAAAACAGGCCGAACTGACTTTTGCTTCTTTTTTCACTGACCTCCCAGTGTGTGTGTGTGTGTGGGGGGGGCTCTAATAAGAAGCAAAATGACCAAAAGGAAAGCTACCATTGGAAAGAAAAGAAGAACCTTGTCATTTTACTGATCCTTTGACTTGAAAATGAGATCCTGAATTGGGAGCTGTTTCAGGAGTGCCTGCCTACCACAATTTAGAGATTCTTTACACAACTGGAAGGATGGATTCCTTTATGAACCTGGTAGCAATTTAATATGGCCAGTAGCATCATGAGGCTGATTGGGAGGTCAGAGTTAGGGTAGATCTACTGTAAAACTGTATTAACTCTACTAAACTCCTAATAGCCAGTTCTGGGGCAAAGCACAGGAAGTGGGCTACGGATGCATTGCATCACAGGCGAGCTCAAAAGGACTTTCATGATTGTGAATTAAGTGAGATTAGCAAGTAGAGTCAAACCTTGCTTTCAGCTGAGTCTTGGGTAAATTCTGGTGCAGATCCTTCTATTGAACAAGTACCAAATGCCTCTCACATTGTATCTGACTGTTTAGTGATCAATTGAGTGGAATATTATGGGAAGGAACAAGAAGGAACAAGAAGTCCTACTGGCTAATATAAGAGTTCAGACAGGGAAAGCTTACCTTCCCATCTGCTGCCTCTGGCACTCATTAGTCACACTGGCATTCAGGAGATAGGAGACAGGTGGTAGGAAATGGAAGCTACAGAAAAGAAAGAAAAGGAAGGTCTTTTTCCTAAACAACCATGACATGTGCTATTGATGGCTACTCCACCAAAAAAAAAAAAAAAAAAAAAGTATATTTGTGCACCAAGTTCATACTTCATCCCAGAACCTGAGGAAGCAAGTGTATGGAAATTTTAGAATAACTTTCTTATCCCCCTCTTAGTTATTAATAATTCAGAATTGAAGTCTAATCTCAAAATAACCTACTATGAGATCAAGAACACCTGTTAATAAAACAAAACAAAAAACAAACAAACAAAAAGAACACCTGTTAATGATTACAGAATGGCTATTCACATCTGGTTTAATTTTCTATTACCTGATAACAAAAATACATCACACTGAATCATTACCAGACTCCTGATAAATCTTAGTACAGACTAGAAGTTTTCCTATAGTAATGACTGGAGTTAATACTACAGGAAAAAGGACATGCTAGTGTATTACTAACAAGAAGAGTAGTAAGTAAGAGCATTACATTTGGAGCTCAGGGATTCCTGCCGAATCGCTTCGTGATGATTATCTCTCCAGCTCTGAACTTTCTTGTCGCATTTTAAAGAGAGAGACCAGACAATTTCTAAAATACTTTACATACCTAAGATTATACAACAGTATATATATTTTGAAAGATAACTTCTTAAATTTCTTAATACAGAGAGCTGAAATGTTGGAAGGGTAGGGTAAAAGTGGATTCTCGATGGAGTTATTTATTGAACAAAACAAAGAAGAGGACATGGTTGTGACTAGAGACTTAGCTTGCAAAACTCAGAAGATAGATTTAGTAATTGAATAATGCATAACCGTTAATTTACTTGATTCAATTATAGATTCAACCCTCAGATTCCTTTGCACTAAAGTAAAATAATCATGTCATGCCCTTTACAATAGAATATGTTACACTGCTGGAGACAACATAAGATAGCGATATCTGAAAAAGGTGCGAAAGGGGGAAAGACCTTGAGTCTATCAAGTGTCAAAATCTTTGGAGGAGGAATTAACATAGTATAAAAAGTAGTGGTGACCGGAACTTACCGCAAGAATCAGAGATCTTTCTTTCTGTTGGGGTGAATGGGAAAAGGGAAGGAGAAAGAGAGAAGAGCCTGTTTTGTTGTAACTATAAAAAGAAAACAAAGAGATGGGAAGATTCTGAGCTCAAAATCCTGGATGAAGGGAACTGATATCCCCATGGCCCTCTGCCCCCACCTGACTAGCACTGTTAGCATTTCATAGCCTCCTCGGCAATTACTTGCTACAGTGTGGTACTTCAAAAATTTAGATTTCAACCTGTAATCCACACAAAGTAAAAAACTTCAACTGAAATCTCTTTTGCCCACTTCTTGTCTTGTATTAGTCTCATCTTTCTAGCTCTTGTCACATGGATCAAAAAAGGTCTTGCATTGGAGAGTCTAACGTCATCCTTAACAATGCATAGATTCTGATTTAGCATACTGAAATATGTATTGTGTCTCAAGGGATGCCCTATATGAGATGTTCCCAAAACATCTAAATTAAGAGAAATTTGAGCTGAATTATCAAAATGAATGTTCTTCAAGTTTTAAAAAATGTATATGGAACTGTTCTCCATATAATAACAATCTACAGAATAGATTGGGTGGCATCCCCTGGAAAGAATAGATTACTTAATGATTATTTTGAAAGATGGTAATATACTGTTTTCAGCCATCATTATTGGTGATCTCTTCGACTGATTTATTTATTCTTTCTTTTTAAAGATTTTATTCATCCATGAGAGACACAGAGAGAGAGAGAGAGAGAGGCACAGGAGAAGCAGGCCCATGCAGGGAGCCCGATGTGGGACTGGATCCTGGGACTTGATCCTGGGACTCCAGGATCACGCCCTGGGCTGAAGGCTGGCTCTCAACCACTGAGCCACCCAGGGATCCCCACTTTTCAACTGATTTAAATCTTTTTAGTTAAATCTCATTATGTTTATAATTCAGTTCCCATATCTAAGCTCATGGAAAGCAAAAACCAGTTATTATATTAATTTGTATTGCATAAAGAGCGCTGCACCTAGCAGTAATAGGACTCAATCACCACATGAGTGCTTGGATTAGTTGACCTATATGTTATCTAACAACTCAGAAATTCTGATTTGATTACTATGCTTATTTTTTAACTTGATTTGCTCATTCGCTATTATGTCTAAATATCAAACTCCTAAAACTGTTTCAATGAACAGGTGAGGATCATTTGTAATGAATATTTTCTATTTGTGTATCCACTGACAATAGCAAAGACATTGGAAATATTCCATGATATTGTTTACTTTATCAAAATGTTTAGCAAACATTTTGGTAGGCATTGTTATTATAAACCTGAATCCATATGTGCAAATTAATAGGTTATTAATGCAACACCAGAATTAGCTGTTTTTACTGAAATGCAGATAATTTATTTGATCCCCAGCCCAGAGTATTATAATACAAATGATAAGGTATTTGCTAAACTTTTAAGGTAGACTACTTTGCAAGCAGTTTTTCAGAGCAGTAGAACCTTTGCAAAATAAAATCTATAAAACTAACTTCATATAAGAGGTACCTGGGTGGCTCAGTCAGTTGAGCATCAGCTCAGATCATGATTTCAGGGTCATGGGATTGAGCCCTTGCATCTGGCTCCGTGCTTACAGGGAGTCTGCTTGAGATTCTCTTTCCCTCTTTCCCTCTGCCCCTCCCCCTGTTGTCTCTCTCTCTCTCTCTCTCTCTCTCTCTCTCAAAAAAATAAATCTTTAAAACAATAACTTCAAATAAAGTTCATAAATTTGGGGATCCCTGGGTGGCTCAGCGGTTTAGCGCCTGCCTTTGGCCCAGGGCGCAATCCTGGAGTCCCAGGATGGAGTCCCACGTCAGGCTCCCGGCATGGAGCTTGCTTCTCCCTCCTCCTGTGTCTCTGCCTCTCTCTCTCTCTATGTCTATCATAAATAAATAAATAAATCTTTAAAAAAAAGTTGATAAATTTGTTTTTTATGTGAAATTATTTCATGATACAAATTTGCAAGAATAACTTACACATTCCACAAAAAGGACAAGGCTTTTTATGCATGCAAAAAATTTAAGTTAGTAACTACAAAATCTTAGCCTCAACAATAGATTTTATTTTCATATTTTCTTTTGATATTTCATAGTAAAAAAACTGACTCACAAGGCTAAGAAATAACAAAGAACTATAGTTTTTTTTTCTTTTTTTAAGATTACTTCTTCATCAGGATGTTTCTCAATTAAATCCATCCAGTAACCTAAAAACAGATGAATAGATTTTTTTTATTCAAAAGTATAAATACTAAAATTATTCACACAATAGAATTGTCCTAAAACAGTTTCAATAATTATCCACTCTTAATAATCATACTGTTGTAACAATTTTAAAAACCATTTGCTATAATGTATGGCATATATTGATGATATGACACTGCAATTGGCCCATCAGTGAGCAGGGCCCAATCAAACATAATTGAATTGGATAGCCCAAATCAGGAATGGCTGAATCAAAAATTCTCTCTCAGAGGCAGTGGAAATCACTTGCATTTCATGGAACAAAAGTCATTTACTGCGAGGAAGAAGATAATCCTCTTGTGCAACTAAAAGGTAGGCACAAGAAGGAAATCTGAAGCTTTCACATGTCACATGACATGGTCTGTCTCACCTTTTTCCAAAGGGCTTTTACATCCTCTCCTCTGGTTTTTGCCAAGAATATAACAGATGTCAATGGTTTTGCTGTACTTTCATATACAGACAAGGATTTCTCAACAAACGGAAATTTTATTAAAAACTTATAATGTGGGCAGCCCAGGTGGCTCAGCAGTTTACTGCTGCCTTCAGCCCAGGGTGTGGTCCTGGAGACCTGGGATCAAGTCCCATGTCAGGCTCCTTGCATGAAATGGAGCCTGCTTCTCCCTCTGCCTGTGTCTGTGCCTCTCTCTCTCTCTCTCTCATGAATAAATAAATTAAATCTTTAAAAAAAAACTTATAATGTAATATAAGTTACATTATATTTGTAACTTACAAGTTATAATTTATATATTATAAACATTAGTTATAATTATTGTAAGTTATTTATAACACAATTAATAATACAATAAAACAAATTTATAATTAATTTTTAAATTTATTATTAGTTTATATATTATAAATATAATTACAGTATATATTATATATGTATAACATAATTTGTAAAGCATTACAAATTCTGAAGTTTTGGCAGGAGAATTGATAAGCAGAAGGATTTATTATATTCCCATTATTAACTATTTAAAGTTTAAGACATTCTATGAGGTTTTCTATTTTCAAAAAATCCCACATGATTGTGATGAATGTGAAAGTACAAAGGCTGCTTTCTGTGTTTTCTAACCAATTTATATAATTTACTACTGCTGAATGACAAGTTTCCTAAGACACACAGAGTTCTTAAAACTCATTTATTTCTTATCATACCTTATGTCTCATCTCGAGTTAGAAAGTCATCAGCTCCAATACCCATCATGATAAAAGTTCTCAGTAAACTAGGAATAGAGAGAAACCTCAACTTGATGAAGAACATCTACAAAAATTCAACAGCTTAATGATGAGAAACTTAAAGCTTTCCTATTAAGATCAGGAACAAGGCAAGGATATATCCTCTCAATACTACTTTTCAACATTGTATTAGATATCCTAGCTAATGCAATAAGAGCAGAGAAGGAAATTAAAATTAAAAAGGAAATAAAACTCTCTCCATTCACAGAGGACATGATTGTCTATGTGGAAAATCTGAAAGAATCAGTAAAAAATTCCTGGAACTAATAAGCAATTCTAGCAAGGTTGTAAGATACAAGGTTAATATGCAAAAGTCAATTGCTTTTCTTTTTACATTCCAGCAATGAATAAGTGGAATTTTTAATTTAAAAATAATACCACTTACATTAGCATCCTTCAAAAATGCAAAACTTAGGTATAAATCTAACAAAATATGTATAAGACCTATAGGAGGAAAATTAAAAAACTCTGATGTACAAAATACAAAAATAAATAAATGGAGAGATATTTCATGTTTATGAATAGGAACACTCAATATTGTCAAGGTTGTCAATACTTAGAACACTCAATATATGTCAGGTTTTCTCCAACTTGAGCTATAAATTTAATGTATTCCCAATAGAAAGCCCAGCAAGTTATCTTCTGGATATGAACAAAATGATTCTAAAGGTTATATGGAGAGGCAAATGACCCAGAATAGCCAACACAATATTGGAGGAGAACAAAGTTAGAGGACTGATACTATTTGACTTCAAGATTTCCTAAAAAGCTATCGCAATCAAAACAGCATGATATTGGTGGAAGAATAGACAAATAGATGATGAAACAGAATAGAGAGCCCAGAAACAGACTCACATAAATAGAGTCAAAGGACAAGAGCAAAGGGCAATACAATGGAGAAAGATAATCATTTCAACAAATGGTGCTAGAACAATTTAACATTCACAAGCCAAAAAAAAAAAAAAAAAAAGAAAGAAAGAAAGAAAGAAAGAAAAAAAATCTAAACACAAACCTTATATCCTTCATAAAAATTAACTCAAAATGGATCATAGACCTAGATGTAAAATTCAATAGTATAAAACTACCAGAGATAATATAAGAGAAAATCTAATAACTTTAGATTTGGCCATGACTTTTTAGATATGACATCAAAGGTATGATCCATGAAAGAAATCATTGATAAACTAAAATTAAAATTTTAAATTTCTGCTCTGCAAAGTACAGTCACGAGAATGAGAAGACAAACCACAGATGGGGAGAAAACATTTGCAAAAGACATATCTGATACAGGTCTGTTATCTAAAATCTACAAAGGATTCTTAAAACAATTTGATTAAAAAAATGGGCAAGGACCTTAAAAGACACCTCAGTAAAGAAGATATACAGATGGCACATAGCATGTGAAAACATGCCCCGCGTCATATGTCATCAGGGAAATACAAATTAAAACAATAAGATACTACTGTATGCCAATCAGAATGGCCAAAATCTGGAATACTGACAACACCAAAGGTTGGCAAGGACGTGGAGCAATAGGAGCCCTCATTTGTTGCTCATAGGAATGCAAATGATACAGCCACTTTAGAAGACAGTTGGGTGGTTTCTTACAAAACTAAATAAACTCTTTCCATATTATCCAGCAATCATGCTCCTTGATGTTTACCCAAAGTAGCTGTGAATTATGTCCACACAGATCCTGCAGATGGATGTTCAAGAGAGCTCTATGCATAATTGCCAAAACTTAGAAGCAACTGACACATCCCTTCAGTAGGTGAATGCATTAATAAACTGTGGTGCACCTAGACAGTAGAATAAATGGGCTCTCAAGTCAGAAAAGACATGAGGGAAACTTAAATGCTTATTACTAAGTGAAAGAAGTTGATCCTAAAAGGTTACATAGTGTATGAGTCCAACATGACATTTTGGAAAAGGCAAAACTGGAGACACAGTAAAAAGGGCAGTGACTGCCAGGGGAAGGGAAATTTGGTATGGATACGTATCATTATGAAATTGTCCAAACCCATAGAATGAACAATACCCAGAGTGGAACGACATGAACTATGGACTTTAGTGATAATGATACATGAATGTGGGGTCATAAATTGTGACAAATGTACCAACTCTGGTCAAGAATGTTGAAACTGGGGAATATTTTGCATGTAAAGAGGCAGGAAGTAAGTGGGAAATCTTTGCATATTTGCTCAATACTTCTGTGAGCCTAATATTGCTCTAAAAATAGATTTTAAAAAATTTCTCTAGGGAAAACTTTTCTCCAATTCTCAACTTCCCTTCTCTAGGCCACTATGTCTCCTTTATAAGATAAAAGTATGCGGTCAAGTGAGGGTCATAAAACCAGTATTTTCATGCCTCCTTTGCAAATACTGTGAAGATGGTTCATCACTTCACTTTGGGCTATGAATTCAGAATTTGCCACCTTTCTTTGCTCTGAACTTTCTGGGCACTCAGTATGATCCATAAGTTTGAAAGAGATTCATTTCAGCACCTTGCTATATATAAAGGTCTTTTTTCCAATACCTTGCAAATATACAAGTAATACATACAGGTTTCCATACTTTTGTGTTTGTAGTCATGAGCCACATGACTGCCTCCAAACTAGGAGTGGTGCATTCACAGAACAGATGTGCCTGAACCTTGCTTGGCCTTTCAATGATCTCTGTAGACAAGTGCTGTAGAGATATGCAAGTATGAATTTTTCTGTAAAAGACTAACATGGAACTAGAGTTTTCCAAATCTATGACATATCACGCAAAGCTTAAATTTATGCAGGGTAATGACAGGAGAAGCATTAATCATAGGATTGCACAAAACTCAGCTCCTCTGAAAATATAAATAACGGGAGTGGTCTCTATCATATTAGCATATATCACATGTTTGAGTGTGTATAGCATCATTTACTATAAGATGGCAGCTTTGAGAACTAAAAATATACTTAAAGAACAAAATTTTATTTTATTTTTATTTATTTTTTAAAACATTTTATTTATTTATTCATGAAAGACACACACAGAGAGAGAGAGAGACAGAGACAGAGACATAGGCAGAGGGAGAAGCAGGCTCCATGTAGGGAACCCAATGTGGGACTGGTTCCCAGGACTCTGGGATTATGCCCTGAGCCAAAGGCAGCCACTCAACCACTGAGCCATCCAGGCGTCCCAAGAACAAAATTTTAAATCAGATATTTGTATAACAAGTTACAGAGGAGAGAAGATAATGGTTTCAGTTATTTTATTTAACTATTATTTAAAAATCTGCTAAGCTCTTTGGCACATTTCTATTATCACATTAAGTAAAGAGTATTTACTAAATAAGTATGATAAAGTCCTTATAATCTTTAAATGTTGAGGTCTGTTATATGTAAGTATATCAATAACCAGGTACTGATAGAAAGAGAGGAAACTCCATTTTTGGATTTGCAATTTGCTTACTTGAAAATGCTCATACATCCACAAATATTTCCGAGTCCCATTAAATGCAGACATATTTACAAGCACTCAAAAAGGTAGGAAGACGAAGCAAAGCTGAACCAATCTAAAGATGCTTCATTAAAAGGAGAAGAGTAGAGGTAAGGATAGGCCAGAACCTTGGGGAAAGTGTTCCCTCCAAACATCTATCCTTAAACCAGACCATTGACTAGTATTTCAGATTTAAGAACCAGAAATCCAAGAATTATTAAATTCCATTAAAAATAATTTCATGTGAATGAATTTAGTTGAATATCTACATAAATGAAACAAACCGCTATTCTAAATCTGGGTGTTAGTTGTAATGAACTCTGAAAGGGAGAGGCCATTTGAAGCTTTGGATATTCTCAAAGGGTGGCAGGGGACCTGGGTGGGGCACCCAGTGGGGACCCAGGAAGAGCTGAAAGTTATTCAGGCGTTTTGGGAAAATGGCAAAGAATCAGGAAAAATAAAATATGTACAAAATTTTCTCTCTTTTGAGGAAAACATAAGACCCTAAAGAAGCTTCTGAAAGTTGCTTGAGTATGCTTACATCCTCAGGTTCCTGATGACCCCCAGATACCAGGATTAGAGAAGAAGATGGGGGTTTCATTCTCTCCTTTTTCCATCTCTTCAGGCACCTAATGTCTATCCTTCCAATCCTCAGTCTTCCTCCACTCAGAGAGAGAATGGGAAGTGCTTATATGCATGTGCATCTGCCAGGGGTTAGACACCTCCTATTTTCCTCACTCTCCCCTCAGCAACTGCTCTCACTTGTTATTCTAGCTTATTTTTATATTCCCAACCTTCACTATTCACTAATTCTGCTAAAAAGTATTCCACCAAAGGACTCATATCCTTTCCCTTCCAAGATATTATATCTCTACCCATTGGATCAGAGTGAGAGCACTAAAGAATTTTTTCAAAGTGACCAATCAACAGGCAAATGATGCTATAATATTTGAGATAATTTAGCAGCTATTTATCTTCTCCTCTCAGGGAGAAGATAATGCTTCTCTCAAAGGTAGCCAGTCTTAAACCTACTTCAATTTCACTCCTACACTTTCTACTATTTGGGTGGAATTTCTACTACTTCCTCAGGAGTTTACTTCCAAGTCTTTACCCTACTAGGGGGGAGGAAAAAAGACTAAGCTTTACCAAGATTTGCAGCTATGATGAGACTAGAAATGTGATGGGCTGTTGGGCATTGCAGAGGGCTAGTATGTATTGTAACATTAGCTGCCTTCAAGGCTGATTATAGCTTCCCTGACCCTGCCAACACATACACCTAAATCACAACTTTTTTTCCAGCTTTCATCTATTCAGTCACGTAAGTAGCCTTGAAAATAAATTAACATGCTGATTTGGCAGGGGTATAAAAGAAATCAAGTATGAAGTCATCTTAGCATACGTGGATAGATGTGCAAATGTGTGTCTGGGTGTGTGTATGGTGGTAACGATGGGGGTAGTGTTATTTATGTTTGCTGCTTTTTATTCCCCTATTTACCTTGGGAACATTAAGGGAATAGAAGAAAGTAAATTTGACTCTCAGGAAAGAAAGTAACCCTGCAAAATACGATTGAGGCAAATGCAAATGTGATAGGCCAAATAGATTTTTCCAGATTTAACTATTTTCAAAGGCCATATAAAAGTCAGATCTGGCATTTTTGTCTTGCAAATCTCCTAAGACACCCCAGAATTCAAATAGATAATGCAGGATAAACCTATTGAAAGAAAGAGGCTCAATTCCAGATTTCCACCTTAAAAGAATGGAAATGGCAGGAGGTATATTATCTATCACCGAAGTATATAATGCATTACTGAAGAGCTTAGGCAAAAATAGAAAACTAGTGAGTAGGTTGTGGGATGAGAGAGAAGGGCCTGAATTGTTTTGAGTGCCTATGGTATACTCGTTACTGCACTGGCATTTTGCATGCATGATATCCTCAATCCTAGAAATATTAGTATGATAAAGAGTCTGAATGATTCCGCAAACTGCACTACCAATAACAATCTAGATGGGACATTGGCAATGAAAGTCTTTATCACTCTAACATTAAACATCCAGGTCAGATCCTATATGCTTAATTAGTAACTTAGGTCATTCTGACATTTAGTGGGCAAGCACCTTTTCTTAGCTCATTGGGATTATCCTAGGTCATATATGTTCTCTTACACCATGCATTAAGTCTTTGCAAGAACACATAATTTCCGCTTTTGGAACTTTTACATTTATTTAAGCTCAACAGAGTAATAATGCTTCTCTCAAAGTAGCCAATCTTAAACCTACTTCAATTTCACTCCTAAACTTTCTACTATTTGGGTGGAATTTCTACTGTCTTCTTGTTATGTGATATTAGATATCAGATTAGGAATTTAATAACATTGAGCTTAAAGTCTGGCTGGAACAGCAGAGTCTATGTTAAGACACCGAACATAGTGAGCATTCTCAGAGGGATGGAAAATGGCCTGCTCTTGCGGAAGCTGAATATAGCAAAAAAGCATACACATACATTCAGATGGTTTAAATGAAGGATAAGCCTTTACCGTGACAAAGTAGAGTTCTTTTTCCAGTACAAAAGCATGACACAATGTGCTTTTTCAACTGAGTTGTAGAGTTATGTGAGAAATTAAACTTGATGAAATAGATGGGAAAAGAAATTTGAAGAATTATAGGAATAAGGCAAGACTTCTCTTTAGTCTCTTAATGCCAATGTGGCCCTTTATTTCTTTCTTGTCAGTTCACGCTAAAAAAAATTTAAAAAGTAGAAAATGAATGGATGCTTCAAGGCTCAGTTGTTTAAGCAGCCAGCTTTTGATTGTGGCTCAGGTCATGATCTCAGGGTCATGAGATCCAAGGAACACATGTCAGGCTTCTGCCCTCAGTGGGAAATCTGCTTAAGGATTCTCTCTCTTCCTCTGCCCCTCCCCCATGCTCTCTCTCTCTCTCTCTCTCTCAAATAAATAAATAAATCTTTAAAAAATGTTTTAGAAAAAAGTGAAAATGAAAATGAGGTTTGGAGATGCAGCTAAGACTAATCATAGCACTGGGAACTAACAGCACTAGTGATAACAGAAAAGGATATAGATGTTGGTGGGAACAAAGTCCAACATTGCAAAGTCCAAAGTCAAAGTGGGGATCAGAGGGGAGAAAAGCAATTATCCTGAAGTGTGAATTTGGTGGCTGGGCCAGGAGGTTTTGTTTTGTTTTGTGTTACATTTTATTTTAATTTTTGTTTAGACTTTAGAGAAGATGGAGGCAGGAACTGGAAATCGTCCTTTCTGAGTGATGGAATGACTATAAGGAGTGAAAAGAGACCCCAGAGGAATCAGTCTTCTTTTTTTTTTTTTTTTTTTTTTTTTAGGAATCAGTCTTCTAACACATGACTCTGCAAAACTGGCATTCCTTCCCCAGGAGCTGATAAATGGCCAGCTCCTACCTGGGCACTTCCAGAGACTGTCACATAGTTGTAGTTATTAGAAAGGTCCTCCACATACAGAGTTACAATTTTTCTTCCTCTTACTTCCCACTATTAATCTTCATTCTGTCTTCTGGAGCTACACAGAATAATCACAATCCTTCTTTTCTAGGAGAAGAACCCAAACAACCTTGGAGATAGAAGGCAGGGTAAAATAGCCAAGTGATGGGACTGTTATGAGAGAGTAATTTCTCAGGTAGATCTAACTTTGAAAGGCAGAACTGAGAAAGATGCTGGAATGGTGAGAGGAAGCTGAAAGCTCAATTTCCAAATGAAGGGAAATTACAATAAAACACAGAAACAAAATGGTACATTTATAAATAGAACTTGGAAGAAAGGAAGCTGTCGATAACATGAAGGATATAGAAAAAAGAAAAATACACTTAGAGTCCAATTGGAGCGATGGAAAAATATGTAATAAGCATAACGAATATATTACTTGAAGCTAAAATCAAGCTATGGTACATCATTGCCATTAAATTATGACTTGTATGGTAAGTATTCTAATTTTAAGTTTGGGAGTATAAGAAGATATCCTGCATTCAAGCTTCATTCTGTAGAAGAAAACATCTGAGGAGAAATTAAGCAGCATTATGAGCAGCTCCAGGAGAAGGATAAACCAACGTGGTAGACAGACTCCAGGGTGGCCCCCACAATCTCTGCCTCTTGGTATTCATGCCTTTTCTCATCCTCTACCCTTGAGTATAAGTGGAACCAGTCAGTGACTTGCTGCTAATCAACAGAACACACGCAAAGCTAATGGGATGCACGTAATTACATTATGTAAGATTTTTATGTCTGACTTGCAAAAAAAGGCTCCCTTTTCTTTTGTAGCATCAAAGAAATAGGCTTCCATTTTGTGAAACTGCCTTTGGAGAGATCCATGCGGCTAGACTGTGAGGATGGCCTTCAGCTGACAGCCAGATACAGACTAATGCCCTGAGTCCAGAAGCCCACAAGCAAGTGACTTCTGCCTACAAATATATGAGCAAGGAAGCAGATTCTTCTCTGGATGAGATCATAGCCCAGCTGACACCTTGACTGCTGCCTTGCAGAGGATTCACTTATGTCCAGATTCCTGACCCACAGAATCTATAAGATAGTAACTGTATGTTGTTTTTATCTATTAAGTTTGTTATAGTCACATAGCAATGGATAAATAATACCACCAGCTCTATATGGTTCAGGTCCAAGAGCCGTAAGAAGAATGATTGGCAACTGGACTATGACTTTCTCAAAGAGACAGTTGTAGCTCAGATGAGTCTTTAACTATTGATAACAAGAAAATGATTAATAAATGCATATCTTTGTGTTTATTTAGCATATTGCATTTATTTACCTACTACAAAAGTTCCTTCTGAGAGTAGGGAGCTTTATTGGACAATATCGGATACGTCTCAACAGAGAAGTACTGATGTGTGCAAAGGAGCCAAAACCTTGAGCAGAGAGCACGTCTTACTTCTAAGAATAGAAGGGAGAAGAGAAAAGGAGACAATGAAATAAATTAGAAGTTCTACGTTATATAATTAAAAGATTAATTAAAAATTGTAGAATAGTTTGATGGTGAAAATTTCTTAAAAGTTATAAATGTTCATTGTATTGACACTACATGTAATAAAAAATATATGTGTGTGAAAATACTGCAAACCATTGAAGAGCTAATTAATTGTGAGGTAACGTTATTTCCTAGAATTTGCCACAGTAGACATTACTCAGGTCCTCGGTTTCTTCTTCCTCTTCCTCCTCCTCCTCCTCTTCTTCTTCTTCTTCTCCTCCTCCTCCTCCTCCTCCTCCTCCTCCTCCTCCTCCTCCTCGAGTTTTCTTGTCCTTGGGTTATTTTACTGAACTTGGGCCTGGGTCTATTTATATTATTAGATGATTATAATCCCCTTGTTCAGTAGGACAGGCAATAGTCTCACTATTCCAATTAATAATGAGATACATCTCTGCCTCCAGGGAGGCACTGCCATTTTCACATCCATAAACACTAGTATTCAGGATCTCTCTTACTTATTGGCTCTCTCACTAAGTTTTGAAATCCAGCTGGTTGGGAAGATTCCGGCTCTTTTTATCAAGCCTCAAAGGACTGGAAAAGAAGTGGGCAGCAAGTATAAAACCCTTTCTTCAGCTATGGAGATTAGAAACAACTTACCAAGCACCTAGTTTTCTTATACGCTTTCTTATACGCTAGAGAAAAAGAAGTCAAAAAGAAGTTGAGTCTCCATGACCATGGAAATTGTAAAGAACCAGGGGACAAAAAGGAGAATACTTTTTAATTAAAGGCAATAATTTCAAGAAGTCCAAATAAAGGATAGCAAACAATCTTTAGCTTTAATCTCATCTTTTCCTAACCTACAGAAATAATTATTGAGCAAAATACCACTGACTGAAGAAAAACAATTATTAAGTGTGCTCATGTGATAATGTTTGCTTGCATAATGATTTTATAGCAGAGACCACTCAGCTTTTATCTGTAAGTTCCAGGGGCACCTAAACATCAGATTAGTCCTTTGATTGTTTCATCTCTGAATCTCAATCACAATTTTAACAATATAAGGTTCATTTCTTCTGTTATGACCTGAGCCTCCTTTTTATGGATGTTCTAGGAACTTGGTCCCTCTCTTGCTTGATTCCACCTGTTTTCCAGCCAAGTTCCCATGTTAGATTTTCTGGGAAGGTAGTTTTTCCTGTTAGCTCTCGGAGGATATTTTGGAACCTGGGAATCCTTACCCTGGCTGCACGCTGAGTCTCCTAACAGCTGGTTTTTCCTAATGATTTCTGCCCTGCCTGTAACTCCTCTTTATTATCAACTGTGAGGCCACTAACCATCTGTCCCTAATATTCTTCCTGGCTGGGCTCTCCCTAGATTGTCCATCTAGGAAATCATCAAGCTTCTAGGGTAGAGGGACATTCACACATAACAAGTTATTCTGAGAAAAAGAACAAAAGAGCGATTTATCTTGTAACACTGTCCAAAACACATTAATCCCAAATATTCCCAGTTTGACCAGAGAAATTCTTTTATGTAAAGAATGTCCCACAGAACCATCCATTAGGAAGAAATATATAGTAGAAAAATCCATGACTTTGGAATGAGAACTGGATTTAAATGTAGGCTTTGTCATTTTCTATGGGATCTTGATCCAATCCTATTTACCCCCCTGACCCTGTTTCATCATGGGGCTGATGATAACAGCTTCCACCATCTTTACCTGAAATGTGAAAACAAAATTCTAAAAATCGCTCCATAGACTACTGAATTCTGTGTGTAAGACATTATAAGGTTCTATGTAGAATAAATTAGTATTACCAAGCCATGCACAGCATGATGAAACAGAGCAAGTAATTCTTTCTAGTCTTTTCCAAGCAGTTTTAGAAATTGAGATATAATTAATATACTGAGATATAATTAATATATCATAAACTTCACCCATTTAAAGTGTAAAACTCAATGGTTTTAAGTATACTTATACTGTTGTGCAACTATCACCATAATCTAATTTTAGAACATTTCATCACCCCCAAAAGAAACTTGTATTATACCTATTAGCAGTCATTCCTCCATCTCACTCTCTTCCCTCCAGCCAAAGGCAACTACTAACCTACTTTCTGCCACTAGATTTACCTATTCTAAGATATTTCATACAATATGTGGTTTTGGGGACTGGCATCTTTCACTCAGAATAATTGTTTTTGAGGTTTATCCATGTTGTAGCATGTATCAGTACTTTACTTATCCCCTCCCCCATTGTATTATTGTTGTAGAAGACACAATGTAAAATGTAGCATCTTAACTATTTCTGAGAATACAGTTCAGTGGTATTAAATGCATCTATATTGATGGTGCAACCATAACAGCCACCCATCTCCAGAACTCTTTCCATCTCATAAAACTGAAACTCTACATGCATTTACCAATAACCCCCCATTCCCTCCACTTCCAGCCCCTGGTGACCACTATTCTACTTTCTGTCTCTGTGAAATTTGACTGGTGTTGGTATCTCATATAAGTGCAATTACACATTATTGTCTTTCTGTGACTGGCGTACTTCCCTTTAACATAGTATCTTCAAGCTTCAACCATGTTGTAACATAGGTCAGAGCTTCCTTTTTGAGGCTAGTCATCTGTATGTATATATCATATTTTGATTATCCACTCATTTGTCGATGGACATTTGGGTTGCTTCCACTATTTTGTAAATAATGCTGCTATGAACATAAGTGCACAAATATCTCTTTGATACCCTGCTTTTAGTTCTTTTAGGCATATATTCTGAAGTGGATTGCTTTATAATACGGTAATTTTATTTTTGATTTTTTGAGGGACTGCCAAACTGCATGTAACATTTTACATTCCTACCAACAGCGCACAGGATTCTAATTTCTCCATATCCTCACCAGCTCCTGTTATTTTCAGTTCCTTTGAAAATTGCCAGCCTAGTGGACATAAGATAGTATATCATTGTGGACCTGATTTGCATTTCCTTAATAGTCAGTGAGGTCAAGCATCCTTTTATATGCTATTGGCCATCTATATATCTTATTTGGAGAAATGTCTATTCAAATCCTTTGCCCATTTTTGAATTGAGTTATTTTGGTTGTTTGAGCTTTAGGAGTTCCCTGATATTTCATTCCTTTTTATTGTAAAACAGTATCCCATTGTATAGCCATATCACATTTGTTTTTCCATTTCCAACCTCCTAAAATTAGAAAGTTTTTATAGTATTAGCAATAGCACAAAAGGAAAGCCACTGAACATCCTCACATCATCACTAGTACAAGAAAACCATGTATTCATTCAACAAACATCTGACAAACATCTCCAATATGTCAAGCACAGTGCTAGGCATACAATTTTCATAAAGGCATGGATTTGGGCCCATAATATACACAAATATTCTGAACATCTCATTTTCGTACCAAATTTATGCTTCAGGATTAATATTCATAATACCTACAAGTATATATTTCAAACAAATCTTCAAATTGAGACAAATATTATGCCTGATTCATTGGGCAAAACTTTTCTAAAATCTGAGCAAGAGAAAGTGATCGAATCTGTGTAGGCAGAGACAATGAATCACTGTATCTCATAGTAGCTGCAATGAATAGACAGAGTGGGGAAATATTATAAACTGGGGTATCTGCTCAACTAGTTTTTACAAAAGAATGCGGAACAAGAAAGAATAAATACGTTGCAAGCTATAAAACATGTGAAATCCTAGAAAAGATAAAGAAGAGATGTGAAATCTCTGAGAAGATTCCTGGTTCTGTGTAGATTCACTTTCTGTTAAAACGAAACACAGTAAAATCTTAACTGATTCAAAACATCTGGAGGAAGGAGACTGTTAATGAATATAATTTGCGGCTTATAACACATAAAAGAAACTACCTTTTGTTGTTTTTAATTGTCCAGGAAAGCTCAAATTTGGGAACATATTACCAAGCACTAGCCCCACTGAAATAAATTAGGGCTAAAGAACTCCTTCCAAATAAGGAATCAAACACCAGCGTGAGCAGCAGGGGTTTGTCCCAATTACATTTCTTTCTAGGCAGGCTGTTTTCTCAGTTCTGTTAAATGGGCAAATAGTTCCCTCAGCCAGGTGTTTAGTCTTTTCATTTCACTCACCAGCTCAACCTCTTGGGAAGAAGACACACACACACGTCCTAGCTGTGTTCCAGCCAGTAAGGAATTGGACGACACGATTTTTTAGATCCTTCCTCATGCAGAGATGCTCTCGGTCAGGTGCAGCACAGCATAAATTAATGAATTTCTACTGGTCCTAAATACCTGAATTAAAACCTTCCCTCATATTTTTTATGACTAAACACTTCTTTAGCACTTATTTATACCCTTTAGGGCAGGGATTGAAAACCTTTTTTTTTTTTTTAAGATTTTATTTATTTATCCACGAGAGACACAGAGAAAATGATAGAGACACATAGGCAGAGGGAGAAGCAGGCTCCTGTGGGGAGCCCGATGTGGGACTCAATCCCAGGACCCCAGGATCATGCCCTGAGCCAAAGTCAGATGCTCAACTACTGAGCCACCCAAGTGCCCCAATATATATATATTTTTTAATGTAAAGATTTTAGGCTTTGGGGTCAGTCTCTGCTATTACTGCTCACCTCTGCATGTGGCAAGAATGCAGTCCTAGTAAATATATAAAGAAGTGATGCTACTATGTTCTAATAAAGCTTATTTACAAAAACAAGTGGCAAGCTGGATTTGCCTGGCAGGCCATGGTTTGCCATCTTCTATTCTGTGGGCATAATCTTTGTTGGAGGGACGTGCATTTCTGAAGGTGGAAGTGCTAAACTCAGCACCAACCGAAGCAGTTAGAGTACATTGTTATAACTTAGTTCCTTTGGGGATGTGGTTTCTTCATTGTTCAGTGGAAATTGCTCCTAAAGTCACCTCAAGCCTTCACAAGGCCTTTCCTGGCTACCTTACATGTAACTGTTGGTCAATCCTGAAGATTACAGAGATGTTTATGGTGCTCATCATAATGTCGAAGTTCCTCGAACACTTCCTAAATGCCTGTGTCCCTAACCCTTGGTTCTTGATCATTTCCTTGAAGGTGAAGAGAACAGCCTCTGTAAAACCTGTGTGCGGTGATTCAGTGTAATAGCACTAGAGTTGTTGCAAAGGAAGGCAAATGGAGCATAGAGTCTTCGGCAGCTGCAAGAGTCTAAAACTACTCCTGAGAGGACAAAATAATGGCAGACGGAGAGGCTACACTGAGAAAACAGCTATAGTCTAAAAAATTTTACCATAGGATAATATGAGGACTACTCATTGATTGAGAGCATTTACAATACATTGTGCTCACTTCTTATTAGCCACAAGTCTACAAGACAGCTGTGCTAGCTCCCAGTGGTCACGAGAAAATTCTGCAATAAAAGTATATATATGTATATATAAATCCGTGCAGTTTACTGGCTTCTTAGATATGGGAGTTGTCTGGTAGAAAACAAAATCCTTACACTCATGGAAATTGTAATAGAGTAACCTTGAAAGTGAGAAAAGTAAAAGAAAAAAAAGTGAGAAAAGTATATTTAAATATAAATACTTCAAAAAAAAATACTTCAGATGTTTGTGGTTAGACTGACTGTAACTACTTTAAAAAGAACCAGGTGAGGGGCACCTGGGTGGCTCAGTGGTTGAGCATCTATCTTTGGCTCAGGGTGTGATCCCAGAGTCCTGAGCTCGAGTCCTGCATCAGGCTCCTGCAGGGAGCCTGCTTCTCCCTCTATGTCTCTGCCTCTCTCTCTGTGTCTCTTATGAATAAATAAATAAAATCTTTAAAAAAAAATTTTAAATAAAAAAATTAAAATGAACCAGGTGAAATGCACACGGCTTTTCAGTCAGTGGGCTAGCAAGCACTGAGATACAGTATGTAGCACAATGATGGATTTTGTCCAAGTTTCAGATGAGGTGACTTAGATAACATTGGTCAGGGATCGATATGCTTCTTCTAGAATCCTGTGACACTGCTGAAGAGAAGCAATGAAAGAGTTGTGGACGGTGGTAGGTAGCAATGTAGGTAGCGGGAAGAGATGGAGGGATGGACCCTGGTAGAAATTTCTCACCGAGATATGCCCAAAGCACAAAGATAGTGGGGGCACCTGAATGTATAAGAAAGGAGAACTCAACGTAATAAAATAATGGCTGGTGCCAAAAATAAACCATCAGAGGTGTTAAAATGCAGTATCTTGCTTTCTGAACGTCAAGCAACTTCCTGAAGGAGCTTGTACAATCATATCACTGAAACTCCAAAGTCAGCCTCTGAAATGTAGTCATCTGTTCACACTTAAAGAAGAAACCTCAAGGATCCTAAAGGAAAACGAAAACTTTATTTCAAAAATTTGCTTTGAGTTTTGAAAATAAAACAAGATGTATCCCAAACTCTGAACCACTAGACAGCTAGTCCTACTTTTAAAAGGTAATGGCATGAAGTTCTAAGCTTCTGCTGATGCCCTTAACCAGGCAAGGAACGGTGTGTAAGGAAAACGGGCAACAGATTGCTAACTGGCACATTCACCTCAGAATGTATTGGTCAGGACAACTGGTCAGGACTTTCACCCCATTATTCTGCTTATCTTCCGTCTCTCTTAGCTCTTTATCCTGTTGTCAGAACCTAGAAAATACTCACTGAATACACACCCTTCATTCTGTCTTTCTCCCTCTCTCTCATTTTCCTTAATTTCCCCTTTCTATTCCGACTTTTCTTTTAAAATCCTCTTCACTCTACTTTTATGATTTTTTTCCTGCTCTCCTTTATCTGTCTCCCTTCCCCTTCTCTGTATGCCTTTCTCTTTTCCTAACTTTAAGGTTACACTATGAAACTAAAGTATATTTTTGAT
Organism: Vulpes vulpes; assembly: GCF_048418805.1. Classification (NCBI taxonomy): domain Eukaryota; kingdom Metazoa; phylum Chordata; class Mammalia; order Carnivora; family Canidae; genus Vulpes; species Vulpes vulpes. The sequence continues at coordinate 116,986,437 of NC_132780.1, read as the reverse complement.
TATTTTTTGCAATCCCTTGATTGTCTGAACTCTGTTTCTAACTTTAAAGTAAATGATGATGGGGATGCCTGGTTGGCTCAGCCATTGGGCATCTGCCTCTGGCTCAGATCATGATCCTAGAGTCCCAGGATCGAGTCCCACGTCGGGCTCCCTGCGGGGAGCCTGCTTCTCCCTCTGCCTGTGTCTCTGCCTCTCTCTCTCTGTTTCTTATGAATAAATAAATAAAATCTTTAAAAAAAATAAAAATAAAGTAAATGATGATGATACACACACACGCACAATGTTATACCGCTCTCTAAACACAGGAGAAAATGTAGTTGATCTTGTGTGGGGGACATTCCTGTGTTTTTTCTTGTTTCGTTCCGAGGTTCCACCCATCACATAGCATCTTGGCTATAAGGAGTAGCACCTTGACCTATGAATCTGCTGCTGACCTTTCAAAAGATCAATACATCTCCACATTAGCCTTTTTTTAAATCCTCTGAAGCGAATGGAAACTGATGCCAAATTTTCCCTTTGCAAGCCTAAGCATTTTTGGAAGGTGAGAGGAAAGGAGCTGTTCAGTGTTATATTTTATAAAATTAAACAACCTGCTACCTTGGCACAGCACTCAGGGAAAATATATCATGCTTCTGAAAGATTCTTTTCTAATGTCATTATCTTCTCCAGCCACACAGCATCCAAACTCCCCTTCCATCAGGAGAGTCCGGCCCGGTGCATAGTGTGGAGCCCTATCACATTACACCACTTCTTATCTCACAACCTATTTCTGGGCTCATTTATATGCATGCAAAAGTGGGTTTCTATCCCCTGGAGAGCTGGCAGGCATCCTGCGGTCTGATTCCTCTTGTCCCTGAACATTCGACACTCTGTTGCCAAAGAAAAGCCGCCAGAGAAATCATGTAGATCGACAGTCTTGGAAATTTCACTTTTATCTCAGTCGATTAGCATGGGGTTTTTTTCCTTCCTAGTGTCAGCACAGAAAGATGACAAGTTAAGGGAAATGTAAAGTAAATGCTGATGGAGAGCAGCTTAGAAAGCAAGAATCAGGCAGTTGAGTCTTGGTGGTAAAAAGATCTATCTCTACCACCGGTTTCTCTCCCAAGAAAGATTGTAGGGCCTCCAGCAAATGTTGCTGGAAAGTGAAGTTCTCTTAGATGAATTTCACTTTTCTGTTGTCTTTCATTGTGAAATTGGGATACGTTATGCTAAGACACTTCAATTTCTCTCTTTTCAGTGTCAAAGCTCTTGAGCTGGGCCCTAGGTAAGTTGGCTTCGCAGTCCTGCGTAAGTCGTCCCCCCAAGGCTGTTTCTACCTCTTCCACCGGCCTGAGTTCTCTCTCAGGTGTCCTCAATCATCTCCTGTTTGTCAAGTCCCATCTCCCCACCCCCTTCTGGCTTTTGACTCCATCCACCTGCTCCTTCATTCTGGGGCTTCTCTCAGTTTCCAAGACGTCATACTCTTTTGTTCTCCAAAGCTAATGAATGATTCTTCTTTGACTTCCCTGACTCTTCGCCCATGACCATACTGTGAGTTCCTATCAAAGCGACCCCATCAGCCTTCTGCTCTTCTCCCTCTGCACTTCTTCCATCTTGTCACCTTTCATGAGCATCCCTGTTTGTAAGCCCAATCGGCAACCCCAGTGCTGCTCATACAGTATCTTCATTCAAACTGTCTTGGTAGCATATTTACTGGGATAAACAGCCAACGACAGCTTTGATTTACTTTAATTTCAATGAGCTCAAAGCTTGCCTACTCATTTTCCCTTCTCTGTTTCTACTTAGGTGTACCTTATATCTCCCCCAAATACTATCCCCCCAAATCCAACCTACAAAACAGTTTTGGCCAGCCCCAAAGCATCCTGCAAATTACTGCATTAGTTTAAGAACATCTATGACATTTCAGTGTCTGCTACATTCAATTCACATTCCTGTGCATGGCTTTCAAGATTTTTCACATCTAATCTAATTCTGGTTTCCATTACCCTAATATGGGCCACTATTACTGGTCAAGAAAGCCTCTTCATGATGGACACGCCACACTGCCAATCCCATAGCAGTTCTTCTTCTCCAGAGGTTCTGCTCTTGTCTCCTGGTCGGAACTACTTTGCCCACTCAGTGTATCTCTTAGCTGATTCTAACTTCTTGTAAGACATACGGTTGTGTGATGACCAAGTATCATATGGCAATAATTAGTAGTTTACAGAGAGGCACTCTATCCCAGTGGTTACAAACACAGCTTTGAGAGTTAGAGTAGGATTGTAGCACAACTTGTGTCATGATCTTGTGCAATTTATTTAAACCTGTGTCCTCATTTATAAAATGGGAAGATATATTACCTACCATATAGGTTTTTAAAAATATTTTATTTATTTATTCATGATAGACACACACACAGAGGGGGGCGGGCAGAGACAGGCAGAGAGAGAAGTAGGCTTCATGCAGGGAGCCCGATGCAGGACTCGATCCCAGGACCCCGGGATCACAACCTGAGCCAAAGGCAGATGCTCAACCATTGAGCTACCCAGGCATCCCCCATATAGGGTTTTTGAGAAAGAGATACAAAATAATGCATATAAACCACTGCGCACAGGACCTAGTGCTCCATAAAGTTAGCTATTATTATCATAAAATGTATTATTCTTCACCCTGAACCCAATTTCATAATTTGTTTAACAGATCTACCCTAGGTGGGAAAAAACATAACAAGAGGCATGTATTGAAGACTGAAAAGGTACTAATGAGTTGCTGGAGACGGGAGGGTCGCACAGACACAGGAGGCCCGCAGACAATGGTATCATAAGGGCAGGCCCTCTCTCTATTTCCCTTACCATCGTATTTAAGGTGGAGCATAGAATAAGGAGATCTGGTCTCTAGATAAGATTGTGAAATAAAACAAATGTACTTGGAACCCTCCACATTTCTTGGAAGAGATCTCAGGCCGACAAAATAAAATCCTATCCAAAGGCGTGCCAGGCACAGGGTCGCCCTCTTCCAAAGTATTTCAGGATCCAAGATCACACTTTCTTTTTCTCCCTTCTAGTCTTCCTTTGCTTACACCTCCCATTCCCTGTAACAGCTAAACAAAAAAGTAATTTGATTATCGTGGTAGAAACTATGCATACCAGGATATAAGTGAGAAGTTCAGTATTCTCAAAACTGTATCTGCTTTTAAAATATGAGCTAATTAACACACTAGAATCTCTGATTTTTGAGCTGTCAGCATTTTAGACTGAATATCTCCTGTAACTCCTCCATCGACTCCTCAAAGTTCATCACCAGGGAGAGGTTCATCAATTTCCCTCTACCTTAGTATGTTCTGAAGGGCAAGCAGAGAGCAGCGTTGTTGTCAAGCAGTCACTGTAGTCACCCACTGAGTGATGCGGGGTCAGTATCTCTAAGCCACCCTTTCCTCTGCTGCTATTAGGACAGGGTATTAAATCCCATCGGGTCTTATCGGTTCAATTTCTTCCCTGTTTTGATTTGCAAAGAATTTTTCTAAGTACTATTACGCATGATTAAAAAAATAATAATAACACATGTTCTTTTTCCTCAATAAAGGTTAGTCAATTTTCCACTTTCATCCTTCTAAGAGGGAGATTAGCAAACATTTTTTTTTTAATTTTTAATTTTTTTTTTTATTATAGTCACAGAGAGAGAGAGAGACAGGCAGAGACACAGGCAGAGGGAGAAGCAGGCTCCATGCACCGGGAGCCCGATGTGGGATTCGATCCCAGGGCTCCAGGATCACGCCCTGGGCCAAAGGCAGGCGCCAAACCGCTGCGCCACCTAGGGGTCCCAGCAAACATTTTTAAAAAGGTCCAGATAAGATATATTTCAGGCTTTGTTGACCAAGAGACAAAAATCAAGACTTACCTAACGAGAGAAAACAAATTTCCACACATATTTTATTCATGAAATTAACAACTTTATAAACACTGAAATTTGAATCTCCTCTGATTTTTATGTGTCACAAAAATATTCTTTTAATTTTTTTCTTTCAATCATTTAAAAATGTAAGAACCATTCATCACTGTGGTCCTACAGAAACAGGCTGGGAGGAGCGCATGGGTAGGGATGGGACAGGAATTGTAGATGTGGCTATAGTCTGTCAAAATCTGTTTTAGGAAACACCTCACATTGTTCAAATCCATGAATCTAAGTCCATTCCTCTAAAAGAGAATAAAAGTTACCGTCAAATACCTTGGAATTGGGTACCCATGATTTTCTCTCCCTGTCTCCTCTGCTTTTCTCAGAATGCAGATTGCATTCTTGGCTACTAAAGAAGGGTCTTCTCTACAAGGTAAAGAATATGGCTATGGGCGGCTTTAGGCTTATAGGCCAGCTTGCCTATATCAGGGGGAGGGTTTCTCTACCTCTGGTTCTGTATAGAAAACCCCAGAGAGGATCACCGTAGCTGATGCTGTCAGAACTTCACCCATATCCCTCGCAGGGTCAGATCCATTTTTATGCACGCATCTCCTAGTGTCTGTCACTCTCAACAGCCAACACCTGCCTCTCGTTGTTGGAGGACTTGCCCTCAGGCAGCTGGAACAGCTGGGCCTGCCCACACAGACTGCTAGAAGTGTCTGGAAAAATATGTCCCTGACAGGTAGCCTTTAAACAATGACTGACAGGTGTGGAAATATACTCTAGCTCCAGGAACCAAAAGTAAGGTGTAGCCTGCATGGTTTCCAGAGCTTTCCTATGGGGTTGAGCCACAGGCACCTATGTAGAAAAGCATTTACATGGCAGGACTAAAGCTGCTAACCTTAAAAAGTCCTACTTGCCCTTACCTAGCATCTGGGAACTTGGATTTCAGAAGGGTTCCCACCACTCACTGTACCTAAATTGTTTGTACACACGATATGGTTCATGCTAGTCTATGGCCATACCACCGTGAACGCACCTGATCTTGTCTGATATGGTTCATGCTGAGCACCTGCTCTCCTTTTGGAAGCCTGGAACTTTGGTAAGTACCTGGCAGAGGGTGCCAGTGTGACCAGCTCCCAATAAAAGCCTTGGGCACTGAGCCTCTGCTGAGCTTCCCTGGTTGACAACATTTCAGATGTGTTGTCACAGTTTATTTACTGGAGAAACCGAGTGTCACGTGTGACTCCACTGAAAGAGCACTGCAGAAAGCTTTTGTGTGATTTCCTCTGACCCTCACCCTGAACACCCCTTTTCTCTTAGTTCCTTTTGCTCTGTATCCTGTCACTATGATAAATCATACCTATGAGCGTGATAATACACCAAGTCCTGTGAATCCTCCTAGTGAACCATCAAACCTGGGAGTGGTCTTAAAGCCCCTGACATAGTACCTTCCTAGGATCCTGCTTGACACTACTTGCTTGGTATTCTCTCCTTCCCAGTTCTATTTTTGTTTTCTCCAACTTTCCTCTATATCTTTCCTGGAATATTTCCTAATAAATCACGTTGTGGCACTCCTCATCTCAGAGTCTACTCCTGGGGAACCCAACCTAAGGCAGTTTCTGATAATTTGAAGCCTTAAGTAATGACTGTAATCAGAAAAACAAGTTGTATTGACTGTCCAAATCCTGACCATGTAGCTCATATCTGTGGCCAAGGAGAAAAGGGCCTTTCGCCAGAAGTAGGAAGAAAGGCGGGCAGGTGCTAGACAGACACGACTAATCCCTAAACCATAGATGACAAGGCCTTCCCTAGATCTAAAGGCCTAATTACTAATACAACATGATATTCTTGAGGGAATATCCTCATCTGAAAATACTTTTCTTCTCCTTTATTGCCATTTCTTCACACAGTGAGATTTTATTACTTCACAAGAGCGATAGTATATATAATAAGAAAAAAAAATCAAAGCTTTGTTGAAATGAAGATGCTTGCCCTTTTGCAAACCTGGCTCACAGCAAAATGACTTGCATCTCAAAAACTAGCTTTTTGGCCTCTAACTCAGGTTTGTGTCTTGAAAAAGTGAAAAATTATGTTATATCACAAAATTTCAGTGGAACCTCTGAACATTGAATCCATAAAATCTGGGAGCCTGGGTGGCTCAGTTGGTTAAGTGGCCCAGGTCATGATTCCAGGGTGTTGGGATCCAGCCCCGCATGAGGCTCCCTGCTCAGTGGGGTGTCTGCAAAGATATATTTGAATTAATTTATGGAGCTAAAATTCCATTGTGAATTTACAGATCTTTTAAAAAATACTACTATGTAGAGCATCACACCTTCCAGATACATCCCGTCTATACTCATAAGCATTTTCTCAGTAGGTGTTTCCTTCCTACCCTTCAACAATATACACTGGAGCATCTGCCCTTTTTTTGTTTTTGTCTTTCTTACCTAGGATTTATTTTACACATTTGTTAAACAGTCTGAACATAAAAGAAATACATTCACACTGGAAATACTTCAAAAGATACAGATATGTACAAAATCAAAGAAATGTCATTCATAATCTCATCCACCAGAGAAACACTTGGTTAAGGCTTTTTAATGAATTCATACATATTTGTTTACCAAAAAAGAGGTTCATATGACTAACACCATCTTGTCATTCACTTTGTTACACTTAAAAAAATACGACACAAACATCTTCCTAGGTTATAACAAATGTACCGAAATCTATCTCAATTTTTTTATAATGGCTCAGTCCTCCATGTTATGACCATCACCATTTATTTAACTATTTCCATATTAATGGTGGCATATAGTTTTCTTCTAATTTTTCATTACTCAAACAACTGTGCAGTAAATATCATGCTATATATTTCTTAAAGAATTTGTGATAGTTATTACTATAGACACATTCCTTCAAGTTAACTGGCTGAATCAAAACATGTATACCTTCAGATCTTAAAATAATTTCAAAATGGGCTCAAAAGAGACTAGACCCATTTCAATCCCCTCACTAGTGTACAAAAGTACCCATTTATTTGTACTTTCAGCAACATTAAATATTCTAGGTCTCCAAAAACTTTTCCAATGTAATTAGTATGCTTTGAATTTCCATATTTTGATAATTTAGTGATTAAGTATCTTTCCAACTATCTGTTGGTCATTTACATGCCTACCAGAATATATCATTATTTCACTTAATTTTCCTATTTTAAAATTAGACTAATCACTTTTTCCTAGTAGGAGCATTTTATAAATTTTGGATATTAATCCTTTATATGTAATATAATATTTTTCCTATTTTCATTTGTCCTTTAGTGATTTTATGCAAATGTTTTTTATCCCAGATTCTCAAATTTTTCTATTATTCATTTTTTAAATTTTACTCTTATGGCTTCTTACTTTCTTGTCATACAAAGAGCTTTCCCACCTCCACATTACAAAAATATTTTCCTGTGTTTATAAAATAAATAATTTAAGTACTTTAAAATATTTAAACTATTTATTTATTAAATAAATAAAACTGGTGCAATGCATGCATCTTTGTCTTTGCGTCACTTTATTTCTACTTTGAAGCTTCACCCTTAATATACGTGTCCCTTATCATCAAATCCCACTTAATCATCACTTTGTCTAGCTAAGTACATTTCTTTCCTTTCATCTTTGCTCAAAGCCAATCCTCCGTTCTCATAAATTCCTTATCTGAATTTCACCCAATTTACCTAATTGGTTCCTTTCTATCCTTCTAAGGCTTAAGGGAGCGAGCATGCTTTTTCAAGTGCAGATTCATTAGTTACATGCAGAGGATGAGTTCTGCCCTTTTCACATAATGCTTTCCTTTCCAACTAAATTAATGGGGACCATGTTCTTGGCCTATCACACAAAAATTCCAATTGGCACTCATGTTTCTATGTTTCCCTTTTAATGAATCAAGTATGCCCCAAATTGAAGCACTGTCCCATCTCTACTTTTGTCTTCACCTCACCTGGTTTCCCCGTTGACTTCTTCCCTGTGTTTGTGGCACCTAGTGGAGTAGTTTCCTGGGGCTGCCATAACAAAGTACCACAAACTAAATGGTTTAACAACAGAAATTTATTATCTCAGTTCTGGAGGCAAGATGTCCAAAATCAACGTGTTAGCAGGGTCAGTTCCTTCTAAGGGCAATGAATCTGTAATTCCATGCCTCTCTCCTAGGTGTGACAGGTTGCTAATGATCTCTGGCATTCCTTGGTTTATAGAAGCATCACCCCAATTTCTGCCTTCATCTTCACATGGTTCTCTGCGTGCCATCTGTGCCCACAATTCTCCTTTTTATAAGGATATCATATTAAAGGCGCACCCTACTCCTGTATGACTCAATCTTAACTAGTTACATCTGCCATAACTGTTTCCAAATAAGTCACACTCTGAGGTATTGAGAGTTTGAGCTTCAACATGTAAATGGGAGGGGGTACAATTTAACCTATAACATACAGGCTTAAAGCTACAAAAGTATCTTTGTCACTTATCTTTCAACCTTCCACTTCTTACCAATATCAGATCACGCCCCCGCCCCAACCCAGATCTTGTACATGTCCTACTTTATGCCAATCTTGTTATCCAAATGTTCAGGTTCTCAGTACCCAGTCATGAATGAATACAAAAACCACCTAACTTCCACCACTCAATTTATCCTGTACCCTAGAAATATACTGATCATCTTAAGCTATAACTGGTAAAATTTTAGTGACTTTTCATTACCTGTAATATAAAATACAAGTTTTAGCTTATCTTGGCATTCCAGTGATTCTTAGCCTTGGCTTTTCTAAAATCAGAGCCTGAGACAAGAACTAGGATTCATGTAGTTTAATTTTGGAAGAGAGCTTAAAGAACATAACTGTGATCTGAGTAGTGTGAAACTAGAAAGGGTAAAATGTCAATTCAAGGATGTGCTACTGAGCAGGTTAATTGCTATGGCAACTGGGGCTTGATCCACTCCTCTTAGGGAATCTCTGAGGATCCATGGAGAACGGATCTCAGACATGCTCACCCAAAAGGCAATGCTCTCAATTCTCCACTGTTGTTCAAAGTTGCACATATGTGTATCAGAATGGCTAAGCTGGGAACAGCTGGGTAGCTCAGTCGGTTAAGCATCCGACTCTTGGTTGTGGCTCAGGTTATGATTTCAAGGTCCTGGGATTGAGCCTCATCTCTGGCTCCACACTTAGCATGGAGTCTGATAGAGATTCTTTCTCCCTTCTTCCCTCTCCTCCTCCCCCTCCTTGCAGGCTTGCCTGTGCACTCTCTCTAAAATAAACAAATCTTTAAAAAAAAAAAAAAAGAGTGATTGAGGAGGTTCTGCAAGCATAGGAGCCCCAAATCAGGAAATAAAAAATATGTGATGAAGCTAACTGGAGGCACTGTCAGCTTATACTTTTGTGCAGCTGGTTGCAGAAGCAATGGCTACAGTAAATGCGTCAGCCAAAATGATAGGAGTTGTGTATCCAATACAAGTGGGGAGAAATAGAGCCTTTGTTTTGAATCAGAGTTATGTATCTCCCAAAGCCCACATTCATAATCTCTGCAGGGAGACCACAAATGAAGTAGCCCAAGGGGAGTTCCCTTCTTGCATATAAAGGAGGTGGCCAGTCTTCTGGGGTGAAATTTAAAACTTTACTTGATCACTGCCTACAACAAACATATGGAGTTTATGTCATTGATGCTGGTGGGGTCTTTATAAGAAATAGGGAGCAGAGAAAAAGGAAGGGAAGTGGGGAATGAGATGATGTGTTTTTTCTGTTTGGGGAATGTTGACTTAGAAGTGTTCCAGGGTGGCTCAGATGACAGTGTTCATCAAACAGTGAAGAATTCAAGTTTAGAAGTTCAGGTACAGAACTGAAAAGTGAAACTAAAAATTAAGATGCCATCTGTAAAGATGTCTTAATAAGGAAAAAAAGGCATAAACATGGTTGAGATTGCCAATGGGAATTCAAGGGAAAAGGGAAAGAAAGAAGCCAAATAAACTAATCTAAGTAACATTTACATGTAGGGTTTGGAAAGAAAAGTATCATCGAATGAGTCATAAAATAGATAAAAGAACTAGGAAATCAAAAGAAGGTTGGTCACAGAAGTGAAGAAAAAGAATTTTGAGGAGGAAGAGGCCAATAATGTCAACTGCTGCAGAACTCCAAAGAACTGAATGTAAATAAGTTCTCAGTTGTGGGTTGTCTATGCTGGTAAACCAAGTGGGGTTGTTGGAGCAAAAATCAAATGATTCCATAAAACATACTGAATGCCTGCCAAATACTCAGTGTTGTGCTGAAACTTCATGTATCTCCTCAAGAAGTTTATATTATATTTGGGAATGTAACAATAGAACATATAACATCAGATAAGATAATTATGTCTATTTAACATTCTAGGGGTTTAGAGAGAGTTGGCTACATAGTATAGCATCCATTATACAAACATTCCATAATTTTTCACAGACATTTTTTGAGATATTTGGAGAGTTAAAAGCAGTTCTAAGAAAAAATGCTGAGATCCTGTGTGCTTTTTGCCCAGTTTCCCCTAATGCTAACAGCTTGCCAAACTATAGTACAATGTTACATCCAGGATATTGACATTAATAGTCAAGATACAAAACCTTCCCATTGCTTTTTATTTTTATTTTATTTTTTTTCCCATTCCTTTTTATTACTGAGTAGTAGTCCATGGTGTAGATTTACCACAGTTTTTTTTTTTTTTTTAACTTCTGACCATCTGAGTCGTTTCCAGTTTGGGCTATTACAAATAAAGCTACATAAATAAACTAACCATTTGTGCACAGGTTTTTATGTGAACATATCCTCATTTCTCTGGGATAAACACCCAGATATGTAATTGCTGTGTCAGGTGGTAGTTGCCTGTTTAGTTTTTAAAGAAACTGTCGAACAGAGTGGCTATACCATTTTATATTCCCATGAGCAATTTATGAATAATCCAAATTTCCCACAATCTTGTTAGCATTTGGTCTTCCATCATATTTTACCTTAGTCATTCTCACTGGGGTTTTAATTTTTAATTTTCATAGTGTCTAATGATGTTGAACATTTTTTATGTTGTTTATTTGCTATCTGAAAAATCTTTGGTGAAATTTCTTTTTGCCCATGCCCTAATTGAACTGTTTACTTAAGACTGTCAGATTTTGGGGGAATCCCTGGGTGGCTCAGTGGTTTGGCACCTGCCTTTGGCCCAGGGTGTGATCCTGGAGTCCTGGGATCGAGTCCCACGTTGGGCTCCCTGCATGGAGCCTGCTTCTCCCCCTGCCTGTGTCTCTGCCTCTCTCTCTCTGTGTCTCTCATGAATAAATGAATAAAATCTTTTTTAAAAAAGACTGTCAGATTTTGAGAATTCCTTATATATTCTAGATACTAAGATGCCAAATATGTGTAAATTTTTTCCCATCCCATAGTATGTCTTCTCATCTACTTTTCAGTCTTTTGTAAAGCAAAAGTTTTTAATTTTGATGCAAGTACAATTTTTTTCTATCGTTCATGTTTGGTGTCAAGCCTAAAAACTCCATCTAACCTAGATCCTGAAGTATCTTGCATGTTTTTTTTTTTTTTTTTAAAGATTTAGAGTCTTGAATTTAACATATAAGTCTGTGATGCCTTTTGAGTTAAATTTTCATAAAGTGTGAGACTTACATTAAGGTTCTTTAGATTTCTTTGGCTTTGGATATCAATATCCAATGGCTTCTAGAACTTTTATTGAAAAGTGATCTTGGGACGCCTGAGTGGCTCAGCAGTTGAGAGGCTGCCTTGGACTCAGGGCCTGATCCTGGAGACCCGGGATAGAGTCCCATGCCGGGCCTCTTGCATGGAGCCTGCTTCTCCCTCTGCCTGTGTCTCTGCCTCTCTCTCTCTCTCTCTGTCTGTCTGTCTCTCATGAAGAAATAAATAAAATCTATAAAAAAAAAAAAAAAAGAAAAGCAATCTTACTTGAAATTGCTTTTGTACTTTAGGCAAAAAGTAGGTGAGTTATTTTTGTGGGCAGAGTTTTAGCTTCTGTTCTGTCCATTGATCCATGTATCCGTTCCTCCATCAACGCCACATTGTCTTGATTACTGTAGCTATAAAATAAGTCTGCAAATTGGGTAGGCTGATTTCTCCCATTTTCTTCTTCTTTTACCTATTCTACTTCTTTTGCTTCCAAGTAAATTTTTGAATAATATTGTCTGTATCTACAAAAAGTATAACTGGGATTTTGACAAAAATTACATTAAACTTATATTTCAATTTGGGAGAGACTGACATCTTTTCATTTAAGATTTTTAAAATTTATATGAGACAGAAAGGGAGAGAGAGAGAGAGAGAGAGAGAGAGGCATAAGTTGGGGGATGAGGGGGAGGAGACAGAGAAGCAGGCTTCCTGCTGACCTGAGAGCCCCATGCAAAACTCAATCCCAGGACCCTGAGATCAGACCCTGAGCTGAAGGCAGACGTTTAACTGACTGAGCCACCCAAGCACCCCAGAACTGACATCTTTATTGTATCTTCAAATCCATGCACATATATGTCCCTCCGTTTATTTAATCATCTTTAATTTCTTTCATCAGTGTTACGTAGATCCATCATATACATTCTGTTCACGAAAATTTTGCACCTAAGCACATCAGTTTTTGGATAATTATAAACGATATCGTAATTTTAATTTTAATGTCCATGTGTTTGTGGCTAGTATACAGAAATACAATTGATTTAGCATATTTTTCTGTATTCTCCGACCTTGCAGAACTCACTTAGATCTAGAGTTTTGTTTTGATAATGATGTCATCTGCAAATTGGAGTAGCTTTACCTCTTCCTTTTTGATCTATATTTCCTTTATTTTCTTGGGGGGATCATATTGCACTAGATAGAACTTCTAATACTGTGTTGAATTAAAAGAAGAGATATTGAACATGCTTACCCTGTTTCTGATCTTAGGGGTAAAGATATTCAGTCTTTTTACCACCAGGTATAATGGCAGCTCTGGGTTTTTTGTAAATGCTATTTGTCAAGCTCAGGAAATTCCTCTGTTTTTTTTTTTTTTTTTTTGAGAACTTTTAACAATAAATGGATGTTAAATAAGTTTTAATTTAAAATATCATTCAGGAATTTACACATTTGGATCTGTTTCAATTTTATATTGCAGAAATATTTGGGAAAAGCCTCAGGGCAAAGGAGAGACTTGAAAAGGATAGATGGCAGAAGGGATGAACAAATCCAAGTGAGAGGAATGCTCTAGTCAGTGACTCAGGAAAAACAAACCATTGAGGGGGAAGAAAGAGAGAATTTTATTTCTGAGTTGTTCAAATTGTGCATACATCTAATTATTTGTCAGATGTCAATGTATTGAGGCTGTTTTGTTTTTAGCACTTCCTCAAAACATATGACCTTGGATAAGTCAAAATAATCTAATAAGATTTTCTATTATCTATTATCTGTTATTCTATTATCAGAATAATCTAATAGAAAGACAATGGACTGGGAACCCAAAAGACAAAGGATAGGCACCATTATTGCTATTTTTGGGGTGGTACCTTGGTTAAAACCCCTGTTCTCTGATCCTCTGCTTCAACATCTGTATGACAGTATGATGATAAAACACCTATCTTGCAGGATCCTTGAGAATATCAATTGGTGCACTTCAAACATAGGCCATATCTTCAAAACATTCTATCAATTATTTGGCTATTCAATAATATTTGGCACTATGCAAAGATTATATTTTTAAAAATAGTTCAGTTTTTAATTTATGTACTTTTTCTAATCCAAAACTAAAGTTTTTAAAAAACTTTATTGAGACATAATTAACACATTAAAAATTATACATATTCTTGATGAGTTTGGATGTATGCATATACCCTTGATACCATCAACATGAAATGAAAGTACTAAACATATTCACCGTTTCTGAACATTTTGTGTTTTATTGCATTGCAGGTGTATGTGTGTTAAAAACACTCAACATGAGATCTATCCTCTTACCATACTTTAAAGCTCACAAAACCATATTGTTAAATAAAGGTACTATGCCGTGTAGTGGATCACTAGAACTTATTCATTATATATCAGAAACTTGATGCCACTTGAGCAAAAATTATCCATTTCCTTCTGTTTCCCTCTCTTTCCAGCCCCTGGCATTAAATAGTTTTGCAAGTAATAGAAAAGTCATATTGCTTATTCCATACTGGTTTATTATTTATTATTTATTCCAGTGCTTTATTATTTCATTTTGAAATGTTTAACATTTTCAGAATTTTATTTGTTTGGGAGTTTGGATTTGTCTCCCCTTCTTTTCCTCCCATTTAATGCTACATGCAATTAACATGAAACAAATCTAAGTCTCTTTTCAGAAAACTTATTTACACTAGTCTGTGCGTGAGATATAGACTCTTTCAAAACCACTTTCTCAAGAACACTCGTAATGAAGCAATTTGAAAATGAGACAAGAGAAAAAGAAAATACTCTCCATATAAAATAAATGATACTAGCTTCCAACTATAAAATGGTAGTATTGAGGCAGTTGTGGCTTTATTCTCTGGTAGAATGAATATTTAACATCTTCTGATTAGAGACCATCTGGCCCTCAGATGGGTTTTATACTCACTGTAAAGACACCATAGCTTCTCTTTCTTTCTGCTTCCTCCCTATTGAGAAAAGGAATAGGCAAACTGAGAGAGGGTGTTGAAAGCCATGCAGAATTACATTAGCAAAAGAATGACTTAAGCCAATATAAGAACATATTGAAACAGAGATGTGTTTAGTACTGTAGATACCAAGATAACCCTAAATCTCATATCTACCTACCATCTCCAAGTATGTATCTCCATCTTTAGTTTCACAACATATAGAACAATGCCTTGCAAATGGTGGGCTTTTGATGAAGAGTTGTGCAATGAATGAAATAATAAGTAAAAAGAAAAAATAAATTTCAGATTAGCTAGTTATAGGTATTTTAACAGAAATCTAGGAATTATATTTCAATTATATTAAGCAAGGGTCATTAAGAACTAAACCATAGGGATCTACTAATGTATTTACCTGAGTAAAAGGGCATTAAAAAAGAATGAAAATGTAAAAAAAAAATAAAGTCCCTTTTGACCAGTCTTGCTTTAACCTCTTCATTAAACATCACTTTTTGACATTATATATTCGTTTATGTTTATTATCTTATTTCTCAGTACTCTATAAGATTTATAAAAGTAAGAATTTTGTCTTGCTCACTGCTATATCACCAGTATCTAGAACAGTAAGTAATTGCATGTGATAAAGTACACAATAAAGATTTGCCAGGTTAAAGAGGGGTTGAGGAAGGCTTGTATATAATGACATGGAAAGATCTTAAAAACATATTTTTAAAAACTCACCATTCTTAGTAGGTGAGTGGGAGGACCAAGCTGTGGTTGGGGGGATATATTCACATTTTAATTTACATGCCTATGCCTTGCTTAAAGTTTCAGAAATAAGTATATAATTGAATATTTGTTTGGCAATTTAAAAAATTGTGTTTCTAAAAAATTATCCAGTTGTTATCTTGTGTAATTGTTTTTACACCCAAATCACATAAAATAAATTTTTAAAATAATTATTCCTTTGTTTAAATTATTAAATTACAACTTGTTTAAAACAAGTTAGTCCCTTGTTTACTAATTTTATTTCTAGTAAGCAATTCTTGAGAAACTAAGACATTTTTATCGACTGTATCTGAACTTGGTTCATTTTTTCTGCTTGTTTGATCATTTAACAAACACTTGTGAACACAAGACAGTGTTGGAGTCTTAGAGGGCTACAAAAGAGAGTAGAGTTCATATATATAAAGAGCTAGGAAGTTCTCACTTCCAACCTTATAGCATAAAAAAAGTTGAAAAGAAGTTAAAATTTGTGACTTTCCTTGGGCAGGTCCATCAAAGTCACCAAATGATCACCTGAAATCTGGGGAGAGAAATAAATAAGAATGACAGCCAAAATCATCTTACCTGGAGTGGGAGCTCTGGATCTAGCAACTAATAGAAATATGTAAATGGAAATTTTGATAAATTACTGGACACTGAGTCTGGACTATCATAAGACTGAGGTCTTAGGAGCTATAGTCTTAGGGGTGAGGAGCATACTCTAATGGGTTTGTACCTCCAGGAACTCCACAAAATTTTCATGGTGAAGAGACAAGAAAAAAGTCACTTAATTTCTCTGTCAAGGGGAAGAGAAAAGTGACCATTTGGAAATATGCCCAGAGCATTCTCCATAACAAAGGTCTGCTCCCCAGTGAAAAAAGACTTTATCAGAAGCTATATTTCATCTGAGAGAGGGACATTCTCCTGACTCCCTCTGTCCTTCCTGTCTTTTGTAAAGGTGGGGTGGAGGAGGTGAGAAGGGATAGACGGGTAAAGGTGAAAATAGTTGTGAAGGTCATAGCCCATTGGCACAGGCTTATTAAAAGAATGAAATCTAATCATAAGATTGTAGGATAATTGCCCTCTCCCACTCCATATCACCACATATACAAGGCTTTAGTATAGTAGCAATGGATTATAGTTAAAAGACCTGCAAGGCTCAGACTCTTTTTTTTTTTTTTAAGATTTTATTTTATTTATTCATGAGAGACACACAGAGAGAGGCAGAGACATAGGCAGAGGGAGATGCAGGGTCTTCATGGGGAGGCAGATGTGGGACTTGATCCCTGGACCCTGGGATCACGTCCTAAGCCAAAGGCAGACGCTCAACTGCTGAGCCACCCAGGTGTCCCCAAGCTCAGATTTTTTTTTAGGAAGTTGGTCTGAGTACATCAATTAAAGACAGGGATTACCACAGGGGATAAAAAACAAGCTTTGACTATATATTCTCTACAAAAAACCTGTTTTAAATATAAAGACATAATCAAGTTAAAAGTAAAGAGATGGAGAAAGATATAAGAAAGTAGGAGTAGCTATATTAATTTTAGATAAATCAGACTTCAGGAACAGGAAAATTATCAGTGATAAAGAGAAGCATTACATAAGAGAAGGGGGTTAATTCTCCAAGAAGATATTATAATCATTAACAAGCATGCACCCAACAGGTTGTCAAAATATGTGAGTTTTTACTCACTTATTGAGAGTATTGTAGCTTAAAGATCAACATCTGTTTTGCAGAAATTGGTGCATCAATAAGGCAAAAAAATCAGTAAGGATAGAGTTGACTCAAACAGTACTAATTGGCATTTATGGAATTTTTTATCAGACATCAGAATACACATGTTTCTTAAGCTCATGTAGAAAATTCACCAAGATAGAACAAACGTGGAGCCATAAAATGCACTTTAACAAATTTTTAAAAATGGAAAGCATGCAGGGCATGTTCTCAGATCTTAACTGATTTAACACAGAAATCAGTAATAGAAAGGTATATGGAAAATCCTCAAATATTTGGAGGTTAAACAGCACACTCCTAAATCACACACAGAAGAAGAAATATAAAGAGAAATTTAAAAATATTTTGAACTAAATAAAAATACAACTTAGCAAAAATTGTGAGATGCAGTGAAAGCAGTACATAGAGGAAAATTTGTAGCATTAAAATCCATATGTTTGAAAACAAATCATAAATTAGTAGTCTAGATTTTCACCTTAGGAACTAAAGAAAGAAATGTAAGCCAAGGACAAGCAGAAGAAGAAAAATAATAAAAATTAAAGCAGATATCTGAAATTGGGAACAGGATAACAATAGATGAAATCAAAAAGATCAAAGCTGGTTCTTTGAAAATACTATTAAATTGATAAACCTCTAGTCATGCTAACCAGGAAAAAAAAAAAAGATACAAACTAATTGTAACAGAAATAAAAGAGATTTTCGTTACTACTGATGCACTGCCATTAAGAGGATAATAAAAAACTACTGTAAACGTCTCTACAACCACATATTTGATATCTTAGATAAAATAGACCAATTCCTTCAAAGATACAAACTATGAACACTTGAAAGAGAACGATAGATAATCCCAGTCAGCCAATATCTATTAAAGATACTAAATCAATAGTAGATGAAAACATCAGGGCCAGATGACTTTATTGGTGAATCCTATCAAATGTTGAAGAAATAAATGATGCTAATTCTCTATAATCTCTTCCAGAAATTAGAAGGGGAGAGACTACTTTCTATTTCATTCTATGAGGTCAGCATTACCCTAATACCCAAACCAGATAAAGATTAAGAATGGAAAACCATAGACCTATATAAAATTTAAACTCCTAGTAAAACATTAGCGAGTCAAATCCAACAATGTATAAAATGAATTTAAAACCACAACCAAGAAGAGTTTATTCTGGGTATGCAACACGATTCAGCATTTGAAAATCAGTTAACATAATTCACCACATCAACAAACTATGATCACATCAATTGATAAAGAAAAAGTACTTGACAAAATCCAACACCTATTCATTATAAAAACTTTCTGTAAACTTGGGATAAATAGGAACTTCTTCAACTTGATAAAAAAAAATATTTACCAAAAGCCTATAGGCAACATATTTAATGATGAGAAACTGGGGGGCTTTCCCTCTAATTGGGAAAAAGCAAGCATACACCTTCTCACCATTCCTATTTAGCTACTGGAAGTTTTAGCCAGTCCAAGCATATAATAAAAAAGGAGGAAATGTAAACAGATTGGAAAAAAAAGAAATTATAACATTCTTCTTCCCAAATAACATGATTGACTATGTGGACAATCCCAAAGAGTTGAAAGAAAACAAAAGGAAAAACCACTTGGAACTAATAATTGATCATGGCAATATCTCAGAACATAAGTCTCATACAAAAATCAATCGTTTTCCTATATACCAACAATGAACAATTATAATTTGAAATTATGAACATAATATCATTTAAAACAGCAACAAAGATTGCAATTCTTACATATAAATCTAGTGATATATGTACAAGCTCTCTATGTGGGAAACCACAGAACTCAGATGAAGGAGCCAAATAGATGGATATTCTACATTTATGAATTCAAAAACTTGATTTTGTTAAGCTGTCAATTCTTCCCAACTCTTCTATATATTTGACGCAATTCTAAATAAAATCCCAACAAACTATTTTGTTAAGCATCTATAAAGTGATTCTAAGGTTTGTATGAAAAGTCAAAGGATCCCAATACAATAGCCAATATAATACTTAAGGACAAAATTGGAAGACTGACACTGTCTAGCTTCAAGACTTATTGTAAAGCTATAGTGATCAGAACAGTGTGGTACTGTTGAAAGAATAGAGCCCCACATGCCTGGGAGGCTCAGTCAGTTAAGCATCTGACTCTTGGATTTGGCTCAGGTCCTGATCTCATAGGCTTATGATTTGGAGCCCCATGTCGGGCTCCCCACTCAGTGGGAGTTTGCTTGGACATTCTCTCCCTCTACCCCTTCCCTTGCTCTCTCTCTCTTTCTCTCCCCACCCCCAGGAAATAAATAAATAAATAAATAAATAAATAAATAAATAAATAAATAAATCTATCTTAAAAAAATAGGTTCCCACAAATATAGTCAACTGATCTTTGATAAAGACAGAAAGGTAATTTAAGGGAGACAAGATAGTCAACAAATGGTGCTGAACAATTAAATGTTCATTTACAATAATCAACATCCATCATCTAGATGCAGACTTTGCACTTTCATAAGAAATTAGCTGAAAATGAATCATACACTTAAATTTAAAATTCAGAATGATAAAAATTCTAGAACACATCTAGGTGACTTTTGGTTTAGCAGTAAGTTTTTAGATACAACAAAAAGGCAATCCATTAAGGAAAAAATTAATAAGTTGGATTGAAATTAAAAACTTTTTCTCAGTGAAAGACATTGTTAAGAGAATGAAAAGGTAAGCCACAGACTGGAAAAACATGTTCATAAAACGCATACCTAGTAAGATCTTGTACCTAAAATTTAAAAAGAATTCTTAAAATTCAGCAATAAGAAAGCAATCCCAATTTAAAAAATGGGCAAAATATCTGAACAGACACCTCACCAATTGGGATATATAGAGATTGTAAATCAGCATTAAAAAAAATACTCAATATCATATGTCATCAGGGAATTGCAAATTAAACAACGAGACACCACTACACACCAAATTAGAATGGCTAAGATCCAAAACATTGACAATACCAAATGCTGGTGAGGACTTGGAGCAACAGGAACTTTCATACTTTACTGGTGGGAGTGCAAAATGGTATAGCTACTTTGGAAGGCACTTGGGCATTTTTTTAAGAAGATAAATGCAGTCTTACCATATGATCCAGCAATTGCTTTCCAAAATGTTCACCCTGATTTGAAAATTTATATTCACACAAAAACTCAGCATGCAAAAGTTTATAGAAGCTTTATTCATGATAACCCCAAACCAGAAGTAAGCAAGGTATCCTTCAATAGGTCCATGGATAAACAAACTGTGGTATATTCATAAAATAGAATATTATTCAGTAATAAAAATAAATGAGCTATCAAATCATGGAAGAACATGAAAGAATCTTAAATGTAAATGGTGAAGTAAGGACAGCCAGTCTGAAAAGGCTGCATATGAATTTAATCATATGACATTTTGAAAAAAGGCAAAGTCACAGAGACAGTAAAAATATCAGTGGTTACCAAGAATTTGGGGAAGGGGAAAAGGGTTGAATAGCTGAAGAAGAGGGGATTTTTATAGCAGTAAAACTATACTATATACTAGGCATTATTTGTTTTTTTTTCCCAAAAACTTACAGAACTTTATAGCACAAAGAGTGAATATTAATATATGTATATTTTGAAACCTATTTAGAAGATCAGAAGACCTCATAAAGGAATGCAGATTGTGACAAGTGGATCTAACTGTATTACAAATGCTTGAAAAAAGCTTGTTGAAGGAGGTGGGGAAAAAGGGCTGACCTAAACAACTCTGAAAATGACTAGAAGCCTAGGGGCAAAAAGAACTGCACATAAGCACTGTAGTCTTAGTTGACAGAGTTGTACTCATGGTAGTATGGGCTCAAAAATCTGGAACCACTGTATATATACATTGGAATTGAACAAGTAAGTAAGCAGGTGGAAGTTGGTGGGAACCTGGTTACTTATCACTGCAGTGGGAATTTACAGATCAACAAGAAAATGAGGCTAGAATGAGCCATGCAGAAACAGATTAAAGCTGGAGATATCAATATGAACTCATATTTAGCTTAATATAGATACAAATGGCACATACAGAGATACTCATACGTGTATATATGTGGCTTATGATAATACTATATTTCTTTGCTCTTCTAACGTGATCTACAAGCAACCACATATCAGTAACAATGAGTATATTTAGCACCCAAATCTTAGATTCTAATACCATTTTCCAATAAGAAAAACCAGGGCTTAAAAAAAACAAACCAGGGTTTCTTAAAGAAATTATTGATTTTACTACTGAGGCAGGGAATATACAAGATACACCTGGAGCATCTTACAGTGCCAGGAAGTAGGGAAGTGCTCAAAAAGCAAACAACAACAATAACCCCCCCTTCCCTCCCACTGATGGGGATATATTGAAGAGAAGCAGAAACCAGCTGAAAGAATTCCCAATAGCCAAAGCTGAAACAATTTGAGAAATGAAGTGTTACTGGACTATAACACACAACATAAAATAAATATCCGTAAGTCCATACTGACATAAGTTATTGAATAAATTAATAAATAGGAAGAAGAGAAATATCTCTTGCAGAATGCCAAATGATTTATGTAGATAATCTGCCTTTAAGGAGGGGTGCATAGATCCCCACTCCCTAAGTATGGGTCACACATAGTGACATCCTTTCAAATAGTATAAGTCGGGAAAGGGACAGGAAGGAAATAACTTTACAGTGGAAATACCTGAAAAACAGTACCTTAGCTAAAATGAACAAGGTGATAAATTACACTAATACTGTGTAGTTTTGATATGATGTAATGACAATGGTTTTTGGAGGTTTTCCTCTCACAAAACCTCTAACTCCAGTCTAACCATCAGGAAAACATCAAAATTCAGTAAAAGAGCATTCCGTAAAACATTTGATCAGAACACTTAAAAACTACCAAGGTCATCAAAAGAAGGAAAATCTAAAAAACTCTCATAACCAAGAGTAGGCTGTGGAGACACATGAAAACTGTGATATGGTATTATTAAGGGATCTTGGAACAGAAAAAGACATTTGGTTAAAAACTAAGGAAATCTGGGCCAACTATGAACTCAGTTAATACTAATGTATCAATATTGGTTCATTAATTGTGGTAAATGTATTGAACTAATATAAGATACTAATATAGGAAATTGAGTGAGGTATATAGGAATTCTTTATTACACTCTTAATTTTTCTGTAAATATAAAGCTATTCTTAAAAATACAGTCTATTGGGGTGCAGGTGTCTTGGTCTTTCACTGCATCTGTATCTTTGGGGTAAATCCCCAGTAGTGCATTGCTGGGTCACAGGGTAACTCTATTTTTAACTCTTTGAGGAACCTCCATACAGTTTTCCAGAGTGGCTGCACCAGTTCACATTCCCACCAACAGTGCAAGAGGGTTCCCCTTTCTCCACGTCCTCTCCAACATTTGTTGTTTCCCGTCTTGTTGATTTTCCCCATTGTCACTGGTGTGAGGTGGGATCTCATTGTGGTTTTGATTTGTATTTCCCTGATGGCCAGTGATGCGGAGCATTTTCTCATGTGCATGTTGGCCATGTCCATGTCTTCCTCTGTGAGATTTCTCTTCATGTCTTTTGCCCATTTCATGATTGGATTGTTTGTTCTTTGCTGTTGAGTTTAATAAGTTCTTTATAGACCTTGGATACTAGCCCTTTATCTGATAGGTCATTTTCAAAAATCTTCTCCCATTCTCTAGGTTGTCTTTCAGTTTTTTGGACTGTTTCTTTTGCTGTGCAGAAGCTTTTTATCTTGATTAAGTCCCAATAATTCATTTTTGCTTTTGTTTCCCTTGCCTTCATAGATGTATCTTGCAAGAAGTTGCTGTGGCCAAGTTCAAAAAGGGTGTTGCCTGTGTTCTCCTCTAGGATTTTGATGGATTCTTGTCTCACATTTAGATCTTTCAACCATTTTGAGTTTATCTTTGTGTTTGGTGTAAGAGAATGGTCAGTTTCATTCTTCTGCACGTGGCTGTCCAATTTTCCCATCGCCATTTATTGAAGAGACTGTCCTTTTTCCAGTGGATAGTCTTTCTTGCTTTGTCAAATATTAGTTGACCATAGAGTTAAGGGCCCACTTCTGGATTCTCTATTCTTTTCCATTGATCTATTGATCTATGTGTCTGTTTTTGTGCCAGTACCACACTGTCTTGATGACCACAGCTTTGTAGTACAACCTGAAATCTGGCATTGTGATGCCCCTGGCTCTGGTTTTCTTCTTCAAAATTCCCCTGGCTATTCGGCGTCTTTTCTGATTCCACACAAATCTTAAGATGATTTGTTCTAAATCTCTGAAGAAAGTCCATGGTATTTTGATAGGGATTGCATTAAATGTGTAAATTGCCCTGGGTAACATTGACATTTTCACAATATTAATTCTTCCAATCCATGAGCATGGAATATTTTTCCATCTCTTTGTGTCTTCCTCAATTTCTTTCAGAAGTGTTCTGTAGGTCTTAGGGTATAGATCCTTTACCTTTTTGGTTAGATTTATTCCTAGGTATCTTATGCTTTTGTGTGCAATTGTAAATGGGATTGACTCCTTAATTTCTCTTTCTTCAGTCTCATTGTTAGTGCATAGAGATGCCACTGATTTCTGGGCATTGATTTTGTATCCTGCCACACTGTCGAATTGCTGTAGGAGTTCTAGCAATCTTGGGGTAGAGTCTTTAGGTTTTCTATGTACAGTATCATGTCATCTGCAAAGAGGGAGAGTTTGGCTTCTTCATTGCCAATTTGAATGCCTTTTATTTATTTTTCTTGTCTGATTGCTGAGGCTAGGACTTCTAGTACTATGTTGAATAGCAGTGGTGAGAGTGGACATCCTTAACATGTTCCTGATATTGGGGGAAAGGCTCCCAGTGTTTCCCCATTGAGAATGATATTTGCTGTGAGCTTTTTGTAGATAGCTTTTAAGATAGCTTTTAAGAATATTCCCTCTATCCCTATGCTCTGAAGAGTTTTGATCAGAAATGGATACTGTATTTTGTCAAATGCTTTCTCTGCATCTACTGAGAGGATCATGTGGTTCTTGTTTTTTCTCTTGTTGATATGATCTATCACATTGATTGCTTTATGAGTGTTGAACCAGCCTTGTATCCCGGGGAAAACTCCCACTTGGTCATAGTGAATAATCTTCCTAATGTATTGTTGGATCCTACTGGCTAGTATCTTGTTGAGAATTTTTGCATCTGTGTTCATCATATAGCAGCAATGTCCATAATAGCCAAACTGCGGAAGGAGCCTCGGTGTCCATGGAAAGATGAATGGATAAAGAAGATGTGGTCTATATATATGATTTAATATTACTCAGCCATTAGAAATGATGAATACCCACCATTTGCTTCAACATGGATGGAACTGGAGGCTCTTATGCTGAGTGAAGTAAGTCAATTGGAGGACAATCATTATATGGTTTCACTTATATGGGGAATATAAAAAATAGTGAAAGAGATTAAAGGGGAAAGGAGAGAAAATGAGCGGGAAATATCAGAGAGGGTGAGAGAACATGAGAGACTCCTAACTCTGGGAAATGAACAAGGGGTAGAGGAAGGGGAGGTGGGCGGGGGGATGGGGTAACTGGATGATGGGCACTGAGGGGAGCACTTGATGAGATGAGCACTGGGTGCTCTGTTGTATGTTGGCAAATAAAACTCCAATAAAAAACATACAAAAAAATAGTCTATTTTAAAAATGTGGTTGGAGGGCTGACATATAATGGACATTAAAAAAAACTGATTAAAACTTTTCTTGGGGGAAAATGGAGCAAACCTAGTTTTGACTTAATGACTGGGAGAGAATTAGAGGCTAATAACTATATAGTTAAATAGTTCTACTTATGAATCAAACAGTACAAAAAAGGTGGAAAGAAGGAATTAACATGGGAGAAGACATTCCAAATGGAAGAAAACAGAAAAAACTGGTCTGGAGGCCAGTTTGGGTGACAATAGTTCTGAGTGGTAAAAGAAATATAAATGGATTTAGACTCAAACTGCACAAATCTTTGAATATCTAATTTAGAAGCTTGGTAACTTATCAAGAATTACAGTATTTATATTGCTCATTGATGCCATTTAAGACCAACAGTTTCAATACAAGACTTTTATTTTTTGCTGGAATTTTTCACATCTGGGAGAACATTATGGAGCAGAGAGCCACACTCTGGATTAGACATGATAAATGAAGTATTTTGGAATAGGTTAGAGTTCTTCCAACTCCAAAGTTATAGAGAAAAAAATGCTTAAGTTTTAGGAAAAAAATTAACTTTTTCAGGCCAATATGAAGGCATTATGTAACGTTTAATTATTAATATTTTCCTTGTTCATGTCAGCTCTCTTCTGCTTCAAGAGTATAATATCTTTTTAATGAAAGATCAAGCACTGTGTTATTTGAAACAAATACAAAAAAATTTTTAAAGGAAACTATTTCCAAATTTTTACATAATATCTTAAAAAATAGTTACTGAAATGCCTAGATGGCTTAGTCAGTTAAGCGTCTGCCTTCTGCTCAGGTCCTGGGATCAAGCCTGTGTCCTACTTTCTCTTGCTTTCTCTCTGCCTCTTCCAGGCACTGGTTCTCTCTCTCTCTCTCCCTCGCCCTCTCCCTCTCTCTCTCTCTCTCTCTCTCCACGTATGAAGAAAATCTTAAAAAAAAAAAAAAACCCAGTTACCTCAGAGAATACTATATAGTGACTCAAAACAGAGCTTTTAAAAACTGTATTTGGTTAAAGAACTGATTTGGAGTCAAAAGAGCTGGGTTTTAAACCTGTCTCCACCATCCACCACCTATGTGAGCTTGAGTGAGTTATTTCACCTATTTGAATCCCATTTTTATTTTCTGTTCAGGTGAGGACAATAGTTTTCCCTTCATTTTTCTATGGAATTTAAATGAGAAAATATGTATATAATATATTTCAACTTCTGGCACATAGTAAGCCCCAATAAATGTCAGGTATTATTATTTTTAATAATAACTGAAGAAAAGAGGCTCTTCACCAATGCTCTAAAATAGTAGTCATTATTTTGCGCCATGCCTTTCTGTATGTGGATGTACATAACATTCTAGTAAAAGGCATGGGTAAAGACACTTTTAGATTTTATAAGCCTCACTTGGCAAAGCTCTGAACTTCTAATGTCTTTAGCCAGCGTTCTTGGATGACCTCTTTGTCAGCTGGTTTGTATGATAAATAAAGGACACAACACCATTCTTTCCCATCTCATCTGGAAACTAAGCTGCTGCTGCTGCCCCTGTCTTGGGGATATTGTGTGGAGTAAAGAGCAACTCATTAAAGGTTAAGCGCATAGTGATTCCAAGAATACAGGGTGATAATTCAAGTCCAAACTTGTTTTGAAAATGCAGCACCTCACAAATAATGAAACCATGAGTGGTGTGAATGCAAGGAGATATTACACCAGGTGATCTCCACAGTCATTGTCCAGGGAAAGCCCAGGTTTCCAGAACCTGTGAATAGCCCTGGATAATGAGTAAGCAGAGTGTCTATGACACCAGAGGTTTCCCGCACCCCTCAAAAAAACTTTTGAGCATTTGAAATTCAGAGCCCATTCATTAAATACTCAGATTTTCCTCCATATGAAGCAATGACAAAATGTGGGTGAGCATTACTGGAAATGGACATTATTGCATATTTTTGGTTTCATTCTACCAGCCATATGTTAATCTCTAAATTTATGAGGGCATGGTTATATAGTGGTAGTTTCAGAATACAAACATGGAATAAGAGGAAACTTAGATCTGAGGAAAGAATAGTCTACATGTTAATTAAAGAGGAGACTAGAAAAAGAAAGGGAAAACAAAACAAAGGGAAACATGAGAGAACAAGCTTTAAAGCGACAATCAAAAAGATGCAACAAAAATAAAAGTATGTAACAGAAGGCCTGAGGTCCTCTGAGTGCATGGTCACTTATATGTTGTGCTTGAGGCATAAAATACTGAAGAGAAAAGAAAGCAAAAAAAGAAAGAGCATGTGTGAAGGGACTCTACATTTTAAAATTGAAGTCATAAATTATACCTGGAATCTCCCTAGAGACCTGTAAATAGGAAACTAAAAGCATTTGCTTCTATTTTATAAGTACAATAAACTTTATCAGCTTTTAGTATTGGAAACTTGTGCAATATTTATAGGCTGCTTACTTTCAATGTTATTCAGGAGATAGAAGGAAGCTAATGAAAAAGAAAATTGGGGTGGGGTTAGGGGGTCTTTGTTCCTCCTGTCCAACAATCAAGATTAATCATAAAGATTTATCATTTTGCTTCCTGGCCCATTCACCAGAGCCAACACAACGTGCTCTGTCTAGCGTGTGATATAATTGGGTTGGCCAGAGGCACACGGCTTCCTGGCTCTGCAGAAGGTCATTACAGATAGACTCCTTGCACCCGAACAATGAGTGTGCTCACCTCCAATGAGGAAGCGTTAGTAGAGGAAAGACTGAGCAAAAAAGAGACTTAAGGTGGCTCTGAGTCATGTGGCCAGATCAGTAGAGGTGCTCTGCAAAGCCTCCATCTACCAGAAGTCTTCAACCGCTTGTCAGTGTCAATGATCATGTCGCTCTGGACCTTAAGAGCACGCAGGTATAGATTTAAAAGGGCAAAGGACAGTTGGTTGGTTCATTGATAAGAAAGAGAGTTCATTGAAAGAGAGTTGGTTGGTTCATTGAAAGAGAGTAAACTCTCTTTCTATCAATGCAAATTTCAAACTGTGGGTCAAGGACCATAAATTTAAAACCTAGTGATTCTCAAATAACCTTTACAGAATTCTTCCCACTGTCCCTATATTTCTGGGGTGCCAAAATCTTCTTGCCGGGGAGCACGTATTTATGTGGCCTCTACAGACTCCCCCAAACCTTTCTGGGGTTATATGGGTAGTGGTTGTTCCCACTCCTGAATCTTTATAGAAGTTCATATAGATCGTTAACTGTTTTCACCTTTTCTTCCACTGGCACTGTCTTGTTATTGTTATCCATACAGTAAAACTGCTCAGAATTTTGTTTCAAGCTGTTGCTAAATCTCTTTTCATGTACCTATTGCTCATACTTTAATAATGGCCAGTGTTTTAAAAAACTTAGGAAATTAAAAATTTTTAAAAATACAAATTTTACTTTAACATTTTATTTTTTTATTTTTATTTTTTTTTTAAGATTTTATTTATTAATGAGAGACACACAGAGAGAGAGAGAGAGAGAGAGAGAGAGGCAGAGACACAGTCAGAGGGAGAAGCAGGCTCCATGCAGGGAGCCTGACGTGGGACTTGATCCCAGGACTCCAGGATCATGACCTGAGCCAAAGGCAGACTCTCAACTGCTGAGCCACCCAGGGATCCCACTTTAACATTTTATAGAACTGACTTGAATTTATAAAAAAACAATTCAAAAACACTTTAAAATCTTAAATCCTCTGACAGTCTGATTTCCAGGGAATTAAAAGTAAATGTAAAAATAAAGAAACTCAGATCAATGCAAGTCAAGAATATGTTCTATGAATCCAGTTTGGAGACAAGTGCAGAGAAAAGTCTACACAGAAGCCTTACTTGAAGTTATTATGGAAACATATACCAGAAGCCCACAGCCAATGGTCAACTGCAAGAGAGTTGATCTGTGCAGAGACAAATATGCACATAGAAATTGTGTAAGTCCCTACATTTCACACCAAATCTCTTTATAGTTTTCTAAGTCTCCCAACCTACAGTAGAAGCAGGCTGTGCTGGCAGTTGGACTACTAGTTCCTAAGTTCTTAGACATCAAGAACAAAGTGTATGCAATACTACTTTACTACACCCTAGAAATGCAATGAGAAATCTGTTCAATGAAAGTTTTTTTCCTCAGGGTCTATTCACTAAAACAACCTGAGAACAGAGAAAGAGAGAGGAAGACTTTATTATTATGACTTTATACCTGCTAATCCTGTTGTAAGACAAGGTTCCAAAGTCTCTGGTCCATTCCAGAGTTCCCCAAACTCCAAGTAATTAGGGTCTGTGCTGGAATTTGAATCAGCTGTTTTAGGGATTATTGAAGTGTGTGACGAATCCTGTTTAGGTCTGCAGGTTCCAGTCTATCCTGGGAAGTTTGTGGAGTCAGATTTCACTTCAACTCCCACTAGAATGAATGCTCCAGGAGGACAGGGAGTTGCATGTTTTGTTTGGTATGCTGTATGCCCAGTGTCTCATGCTTGATAAATATTTTTTGAGTGAATAAATCCATGAACTTGTTAGGAGTTTATAAGATTTAATTATGTCTCAGGTTTCCTGGGAATTGGGGGAAAACCTGGAGGCCATGGGGATGGCTGGGTTGTAAAGGGAATGCTGGCAGGTGCAGCACTATTTAATAGGGTCACCTGCAGGTAATATTAAGAATTCTATAACACAATTTCAGGTCCTTGGAAGTAATAAACTGCATACATTTAATACATTATTAAATTGTGGTCCAGATTACACTCGTGGTGTTTTTTTTTTTTTTTTTTTTTCGGCTTATTGCTAGACCAGAGAACAAAGAGAGTAAATGTAGCAGGTAATATAAAATAGCAAGTCATAAGAAAATCACTTTGCCTCTTTTTTTTTAATTGGCAATTAGTAGGAGATCTAAACAGTACAGATGGTTTCATTGAGGCATCTTTTTGAGTGCTTGACCCAACTTCCCCTGTAAAGACTTAACTGTTAGAGGCTACCTTCACTAAAATGTTAACAGACTAGATCAAGTTTAAACAAAATAGGTTCAGCCACCTGTCACCATCACAGACTGTATGAATGTATAACTGAAAACAGAGGAAACTGTCTGTTGTTCCGGACTGATTTTTCTAACGTCACTCTGATCATAAAGCCTTCAGCCATCTCAGCTAGCGGATGAACCGCTCCTATTGAAATGGCTGCTATAAGCTGAATTCTCAATGTTCACCTGGTGGCTGTTCCAACCTGAGAGGTTGTCATGTTTTTCTTTTCACCTAGGAACAGATGTGCTATTCCAATGAGAATCTTTGATCATCCATAAACCACCTGTGGAGAACATTTAAGCACCCCCAGAGCAACTTCTGTGACCCGAAATATATGAGCCCATAGTAATCTAGCAGAGTGACACAACAGTCATAAGCTTGCAGCTCACCTCACTTCAAGGAGAACTGCCCTTTCAGACATTTGCTCTTTCTAGCATAGTATGTGACTCAGAGGGTCCCACGCAGCTGGTGTCATCGCAGTGGAATATGACCCCTAGGAATATGTAGGTCTGCAGTGTGCTCTCCTGGTCAGTTTCAAAAGCTACATAAAAAACTTAGAATTGGCAGCCGTCTAAATGCCTTCTTATCATATCTACATGCACAAAGTTCTGTGTCGTCATTACCGACAGTCTTATAACCGAGTTTATACAAATCACAAAAATTAAAAGTATGCATAATAAGGTTATAGCTTTATAACCTTCATGACCAACATTGTATTACATTAAACCTAATGTTACTTGATGATTTAAATTAGAAAATATAAGATTATTTTAAAAGTTTACTTCACGGGGATCCCTGGGTGGCTCAGCGGTTTAGCGCCTGCCTTCAGCCCAGGGCATGATCCTGGAGTCCCAGGATTCCCTGCATGGAGCCTGCTTCTCTCTCTGCCTGTGTGTGTGTGTCTCTCTCTGTGTTCTCATTTTTCTCATTTTTCATCATTCTCATATTTATTCTCATGAATAAATAAATAAAATCTTTTTTTAAAAAAGTCTATTTTTCTGTTTATCTGATCAAAGTATCAAAGCTAATGTATGGATATAAACTTGTTTAAGTCTACAGAGTTTAGATACATACAAATATTCAACAATAGAAAAAAAAACAGATAAAGGATGAATCCCAATATGTAGTGTTTAACTGCAACGATGTTCACTAACTCATAAGACTGATAAATTCAATGAGAAAGTTAAATACTTGATCAGTTGATGCTAAATAGCAAGTAAGTATTTGTCTCAATTTTTCCTAATAACTTAACATTTTTATCTATTAATCCACACTTTTGGCTTTCTGACTACATATTAGCATTTTAATAGCCATGGCTACTGCATACATAGATGGCAAGCCTTGTGTGGAAGTAGTCTAAGCAAGAGTGAAAACTAAAATTGTAACTTTGAGGGCAACAGGAAGTCAGAGGAAATACCCACCCTCGGGCTTGTCTGACTTTGGTGCAGTTCTCCCCTTTGGAACCTTCAAGCCACATGTGACTTTTTGTTATGAAACCTGTAGTGTTTTAAGAATTCTCATTTCAGTATCAGGAAATTACATTAGATGAAATCCTATGGAGGAGTCAGGAGTCTGAGGTCATCTTGGCTGAGAGAAATTGCAGATGTAGTTCCCAAGTCACATCTCTGTAAGGGATGTGCCCTGCAGCCAGCTATGTATGACTCAGTTCATTTTATTAAGCAAATTTCTCTTTCATCTATAATTGATTAAATAAGAATCCAAACAGCTGTACCCTCCTTGCACCCAGATAAGGTGACATATTTCTTTATATTCAATCTCTACAGTCCCAGGCAATCAGTTCACCTAATCATTGATTGTATCTGCTCTCGCTCAGCCCTTTTAAAATGTTGGTATGAGCAGCTAAACTAAATTTTTCGATTACTGTGAGAAGCATTTGCCATATTTCCCTGCAGAAGAAACAAAAGATGTGTTTTAGAAGCCTGTGAGTAGATCACAAACACTCAGAGAGTCATCACCATTCTTTATTTATTATTTGTGAAATAGCAGCTACTTAGTGCAGGGATAGACTTAGAAAAAGGCATAGATCTTAGTCAAGAAGCTAATGACCTATGTCAGACAGACAGAGAAATTTAGTCATAAAATACATATGCAAAAAGGTGGATCTTAAAACTCAAGTAAGAGTGGTGCCTTGAATTCTTTTCAATTTGGAAGGGTTAGTGGAGGGAAAACTTTAATGATAGAGAATCAATGAGGCTATTCACCAAGGAAATAAGGAATTGAGTTATCCAGAAAGATCAGAGACTCTTTTATGATTTTATTCATTTATTTGATTCTCAGAATTTGTCACCTCTTGCTTGACATATGCTGGTTATATCATTCCTCCCTACTCTGCTCCGGAATGCACACATCATATACTGATCTTCTTAAACATGGAGGTCAGTTCTTATTCCTATCAGAGTACGTGGTACACAGCATGTGCTCAGTAAATGCTTACTGAATGATTAAATGAATAAAAGCTTAGTTCTTTCATGGATTGTATGAATGCTGGGAGACACGATAAGTCCTGAACAAAATTTTTTGTTGGTGGTGTTGTGTTTGTTTCTAAATGTGCTAAGGGAATGGGCTTGAGCAAGCAGAGCTAGATAGAGCAAACTAGCAAACAGGGCCTCAGAAGGGCACAGGGTGAGAATATGTTGTGCCAGGATTTAAAATACAATTTCTCTTGCCATATTTTAGAGAGATTTCAAGAAAAACATAAATTGCTTTTCAGTGATCATATTGATACTGGCTTTGAGCTCCTTATAGAGCTGGGGTGGGACATGAAAGTCGTTTTATTTGGGTCATACATATGCAAATCAATTTGCATTTTGCAATGTTCCTTAAAGATTTCATGAAGATATCTGTATAGCTACAAAAATGTTTTCACGTTTTCAAAATTCATTAACAACAGAACTGTATATGGTTCACCTCTAGGCTGTTCATGAGTCATAGGAGCTGGATTGGAGATGGGTGGGAAGAAGAGCCATCAAGATAGAAGAAGGGGCACCAAAAAAGAAAAAATGAGACCAAGCTAAAAATGAAATTTTTAAACTTTTCCATAGCTCTCTATGCTGGCTGTGTAGAACTGAGCTAAGGAGCTAAGGCATGTGTCTAAATTGCGTGGTTAGCACCTCTGTGATGTTCTAGCACAGCCAGATCCTGGGATGTCAACATTAGCCATACTTCATTTGTTTTCTAGGGTAAACTCACAAATTAGGCTCTAGAGGTATACTCGTCTGTACTTTTATTCCTAGCCCCAGAATAAGACAGAAAGAATAAGCAGCCTAAGGAAGCCACAGCTTGATGGGCTATAAAGATAAGGGCATAATGACAACTAGTACACCAGGGCTCCAGTGGCGGGAAGCAAGGTAAAACTCGATTGATTTCGTTGCAATGAGCAGATGTATTGGCAACTCATTTTGTCTATTTCCTACAATGCTGTTTTTCAAAACTCCAGAGTTAACCCCTAAATATGTCTTCCACTCTACCTTTCCAATAATTTGGTGAATGACACAGGAAGCTGACTTGTGAAAAGCCATCTCTATCTTAATAGTATGTCAAGGGAATCTTGACTTACTGGGATACCAAATTCAGGTTTCTCCTCAGCAGGATTCTGACTAGAAATAACACTGTAACCATAGAAACACCTATTCAATGAATGGTCATGGGAGAAATGACATCACAATACCATTCAAAAAAGAAAAAAAGCAGAGAGAATTCCCTGCCAAATTTGATAGAGGATTTTTTTCTCAACACAAAAGTATTGTGAAGGCTCAGAATTCTGTTTTTTTTCTGACTCTCACAAGTAGACATCTTTTTTCCCCTCATTCATTCAACAAATATTTTTTTTTTTTGAGTGCCAGCCACATCCAGGCAGTGTTCTAGGCACTGTAGGAAACAAAGCTGACCGAGTGGTAGATGCAGAGAATAACCCAGGGAAAGGAGATGCAGCACTATCACACTGCAAGAGGATCGATGATACTTACTAAGGAGGGACAGAGAAAGACCATTATGAAAGGGTGACAACTGAGCTGATGCACGCCAGGAGGAAGCAACCAACCAGATTTCTCATTCTGGCCAGAGAGAATAATATATGGAAAGGCCCTGTAGTGGGAATATTTTTTGGGTGTTGGAGCAAAAGTTAGGAGGCTTGTAATACCGGAATAGAGTAAAGGAGGGTAAACTAGTTGGGTGACAAGAGTGTGGTAGTAGGCTCTGATTAGGTAGGAAGGCACAGGCCATAGAAGGACCTTGGACTTTTACTTTGGGTGATGAAGGACCTGTTTGGAGGATTTAGCCTGATCTGTCTTGATTTTTGAAGACTTTACACTAGGTGCTATCTGGAGGTTAAATTATAATGGAGATTAGGTGAGAGGCAGGAAAACCAATTAAAGGTGTGATTACAATAATCCAGAAAAGAGAAGATAGTGACTTGGGTCAGGATGGTCACAGTACATAGAGAAGTAGTAGGATTCTCAATATATATTGAAGGCAGAACTGACAGGAATTGCCAATGAAATGAATGAGTGTGTCTAGCACAGTGCATTATGGGTGTATGAATAAATACATACATTTTGGTCAAATATAAAAAAATCAATCAAATCCAATTTCCTTACTTTTTTTCCCAGAGAAAATCAAAACTCAGAGAAGTAAAAGTATTGCTTTATTTTTTTTCATAGCAAAACATTTTGCATCTACATAATAGCCCTCATCCACGACGCTTCTGATGATCCTTTCATAAGTGTCAACTTGTCTAGACTACAATCCCCAGTTATTCAATACTGTGAAGGTATCTTATCTTGTCGATGTAATTAAAGCCTATAATAAGTTGACTTTATTTTACTTCAATTTTTTTAAGTTTCAAAAAGGCTTTAATGCATACAGAGGGGAGGGATTCAGTTCTTCTTGGCTGCTGCTTTCTTCATGGCTGACAGGATGCTGCTCAGCAATTCTCTCTTCCTTTTGGCATGGATGTGTGTCCCCACCCTTTTGTTGATGAACTTGAAGACCTGCTTGTCTTTGGACACCTTGAGAAGCTCCATGGCACTCCACTCGCTACTCATACGGCATGAAGCTGCACATCTCTCGGGTCATGTCCCACATGAACTTAGTATGCTTGGCCAGGCACTGGTGGCTGTGGCTGTGCCTAGGTTTGCTCACATCCTTAGCGACCTTATGGCCCTTCTTGAGGCCTGTGGCCACGGGGTACCACAGAGCCATGACTGCTGCTCCTCCATGGCTCCCTCAGAGGAGGGGATAAATTGACTTTAAATAAGGGAGTTTATCATAGATAATCTGGGTAAGTCTGACTCTAACAGTTGAAATGTCTTAAGAGCAGAGCTGAGATTCCCTAATGAAGAAGGAATTCTGTCTGTGGACATCACCTTCAGCCCATGCCTGGGGGTTTTCAGCCCACCCTCCGGATTTCAGACTTCCCTCTCTAGCCCCCAAAATTGTATAAACCAATTTCCTGCAATAAATCTCTTGATATAATCTCCTGTGGGTTTTGCTTCTCTGGTTGAACGCTGACTGGTACTTATCTCCGGCCCATCCTTCTCTCTGTCCTTGACAGCCTCTTCTTTTCCTACTAACTCTTATGCATCAATGTTCCAAGGGCTTTGTCCTGGTTCTTACTTTCCTTCCAGAGAGATTCTTGTGCAGACCTCTATATAAGTTACCAGTCAAATCTTAGAATTAACACCAACTCTAATGGTTCACTCAACAAGTTTAGACATGTATAAGACATAAAGTTGGAAAGAAAATCCAATCATACACAAATAAGTTGATCGATAACTTGTTTATGCAACAGCAGAGTCATTATGGGATAAGTCAATCTTTGTAAACTAGCAATGAGTTGACAAGGTCCGTGTTTGAGGGAGTCATCTTAATAACAGAAGGCATAATTCATAGTATAGGTTTTGAGAATTATAACTTGGGAACTGTTTACCTCCTTCTATACCCAAGGTAGGTTGTTTAGAGAAAATTGGTCAGGAGGTGGAGAAGCAAGGCCCAGGTAGGTGCCAAAACAAAGAGATATAATGGAGAGATTGCTAGATTGGGAGCTATAAAACTTGGGTTCTTACTCTGGCTGCTATGTCAGTTGGGTTATTTTGATCACAAATAAAAGGGTCTCATTCATATTATCTGGAGAAGAAGGGAGTTTGCTGTGACATCCAGGACATTGACCGGAACTGGAACAAGGAGAGGGAGGAGCAGTGACAAGGAGCTCTGCTTCATGCCAGCTGCGCCTCTCATGTACTGTATGAATCTGTCTCTCACTGGGCTTCTGCTTCTTTGCTCATCCACTCCAAATTTCTCTCCCAGAGCTTTCTTATTTATTCATCTGGTCTATGGATTTGTCTTTGAATTACTCGTGGCCTCTGCTTTTATTGCCAGCTTCTACCTCATGGTCCACTATGTAGTTTCTTCAAGGTGGGCCTCTACTGTTAACTCTCCCACTCTTACATCTTCTAATTCAAATTCTCAAGAGAGGCAAGAGGGGGAATCTTATTGCTCCCATATGCAGAGTTGTATATTAAAGATTAAAGGTCATAACTTAGGGTGTTGGCAACCCATTCCTCTCAAAAAGGCTGCGGTTGGAGTAAGGGGAAAAACGTAAAAGGTAAAATCCCCAGCCAAAATCTATTGTTATCTAGCCTTTCTGGGCATTAGCAGCTTAACATTCCCTCCTCCCTTGCTTCTGCAACATTTTGAATGGGCTTTACTTATTTCTGGCCCATCCTTCTCTCTGTCTTGGCAACTGTTTCTTTTTCCATCAACTCTTAGATATCAATGTTCCAAGAGTTCTGTCCTGGTCCCTACTCTCTAGAGAAATTCTTGATCAGACTTCTGTATAATCAAAAGTAACCCTTGAAACCAAATGTATATTGTCTGATAAAACAAGTGTACTAAGTTTCCCACATATGTATTTTAATTGTTTCAAACATATGTTGGATTTTCTGTTGTAATTAAAATATTAACCTTAAGAGGTTTCATATGTAAAAAAGATTGACAGTTGAACACCTTTCCATAGTAATGTCACCCTCATTCCCAGCTTTTGCTACTATGTGAACACCAGTGACTCCCAAATCTACATCTCACTTACTTAACATATATGTAATGAGAAAAAAGTATGTGGTAGACACAGGACTATTCTTTGGGGTTACTGCAATGATTAAGACAATCTCTCTTTCATGGAGTTCATAATCAGGGAGTCAAGAATGATCAGTAAGCAGGTAATTATAGAACGTGATAAATCTCCAAACAGAGGCAAGCACAGAAAGCAGTAAGTGTTGGGATCTTAGGGAATCAGATCTTTTTTTTTAAAGATTTTATTTATTTATTCATGAGAGACACACACAGAGAGAGAGAGACAGAGAAAGAGACAGAGACACAAGCAGAAGGAGAAGCAAGCTCCATGCTGGGAGCCTGATGTGGGACTTGATCCCAGGTCTTCAGGATCACATCCTGGGCTGAAGGCAGGCACTAAACCACTGAGCCACCCAGGGATCCCCAAGGAATCAGATCTTGAAGAACTTCTAGTTGATATCCAAAAGATAAGCAAGCATTGGTAAGATCAGTAGTTTTAAACCATCATTATGCATCAGAAGCATCAAGGGAGCCTTTGGAAAATATAGATGTTAGGGCTCCATGCCCAGAGATTCTGACTTCATTGCTCTAGGGATAGATAGGTCCTCAGCATTGTTATATATATATTTTAAGCTATTAAATAATTTTAATGGGAAGAAAGAATTGAAAATCAATGGCTTAGGTAAAGCCAGACAAGAGCACTTCAAGCAGAGGTATTAGCATGTTGAAAAATCTGAAAGCAATAAGAGACTTATCTCAGGTTCAGTTGCCTAGAAAACAGACTCTGAGATATATATTTGCATGTGGGTTATTTATTGGGGAGTACTTTTTAGAAAACCACCAGTAAAAGAATGAGAGAAGAGAATTGGGTAAAAGGAGAAACTGACAGATTTATGGGAGCTCAAACCTCTCGAGGCTTGGAGCTGGAATATCCCTTTTGTTTGCATCATGACAAGAAGGCTGAAACCTTGCACAGCTACATCATCAAGTGATTAGACTGCCCTATTGTGTAGCCTTACCTCCTCTTAATGATCAATCAATGACCTCTACCCATATTGTGCTTCCTTTCCTTGCTTGTTAGACTCAGCATGAGAAGACTTAGGTTACCATGTAGTAGTCATAGCTTAAAGTTTAATGGGACCCTTAAAGAGGAAATAAGACTTCCTTTAGGATCCAGGACTTAGTATAGACCCACACGGCCATGAACACATGCTTGAGAATAATACATTCCTCAACTGAGTCACGAGGACTGGTAAGTGGGGTCATCCTGGACCCACTGGGGGAACAGAGCCATATAAGGGTCTTTGTTACTGCATCCTCAAAGATGGTGCTCCATCCTCATAGACTATCATCTGCAAGCCAACACCTCAGCTGCTCTTTCAAAAGTCAATTCTATCACCTCTCAGACCTACAACTTTCAATTAGTGCAGAATGTATTAGGCCCAACGGATACATGGTCATTGCCCACTACTGCAACATCATTGTTTGGTCTGAAGCTATGCTATACAGTATATAATGTGGGTAAATCAAATATTCCTGTAAACCTTCTTTTTTTTTTCTTGTAAACCTTATGGTGATGCTAGAAGAGGCCCTGTAGGAAGGAAAAATATATCCCAGAATATGTGTCTTTCATAGTTGAAGTGAATCATTAATTTCCAGGACAAAAAGATTCTAATGTAATCAACAAATCACCAAGTAGCTGGTTAATGTCCTTTGTGGATGATGCCCATAGAGACTCAGCATGGTCTCTTTTGCTGGCAGGCTGGAGAATTAGCAGTGACAATAGCTTGATCAGCCTTAGTCAGTGAGGAGGGATACCGTTGAGCCAATTCCTTGTGACAATACAAGTCCACTCATGTATCCATTATGCCAGCACTGGAATGGACAATAACAGAAGCTGGATGACATCAACTAGCCAGGTCATTTTGTCTACCTGGCTACTTCGTGTCTCTTCCTTGGTAAATGCTCTTACTAGGCATTATCATGAGATGCAAAGACATTCAAACTTCATCTCAAATGCCATAGACAGATGCACATGCCTTTTCTCCAGACCTCCTTTTCCAAGATTTATTTTTCTTCTTTCAATCCCCCAACCAAACAGGTCACTTCCTATAAATTCCTATTTATTCTTACTTCAGCTATTTCTTTCTTTCTTCCTCTGCCCCCTAAAAAGTAGGGAAATAGCTATGGTCATCAGAAGCTGTACTCAGTGGGAAGATTGCCCCATATTGCTGACTCTCAGGGAACCTCTGAAATGCAGCTATATTTTCAGCTTGAACCCACATACAAAGCCAATTCACCAGATTTGTCCTTTTTTTCCTGTGTCAGTTGCTTAGCCATCCTCCTCTCCACTCACATGTGGCCATAGATGTGAGCTGAGGGAGAGGTGTCACTGTAACAGTAGTTGATATGGAGGTCTGTGCTACCTGCAACTTACTTATGCCTTCTGGCTCTGCTCATTCCCAATCCAATATCCCACTTCCATCTTACAATGCACTGTATTGGTTCAGCTTAACTTTATGACTTGCTGGGTCTGAAAGATCCCAGGTCATGATGGGCAGTCCTGGCTACATGGTAAATTGGTGTTCTGTGGTTGCTTTTTTCTACTGGGTCCCAGGTACATGGCAAGAGTTATTTTATAAATGACATTTGGGTCTCTAGCTCTAGGTTTACTATAGATACCATGGCTTTGCTCTAGAATCTTAGGAGTCCACTTTGCAATCCGTCAACTGGGGCTGACCACAAATCTCAAACAACATCTTTTCCATCACAGATACCTACCATTATTTCTGCAGGATGATCTGTGCTAGACTTGCTGTAGAGCTCTTTCCTGCTTTGGGCCTTAATCAAAGCTAGTTGTCTTTCTGTGTCACTTGGTGAGTAGGTTGAAACAAAGAGATCTTAAAAGTGTGCTTCTTTCTTAGGGGTGAAAGATATGAGATGCATCAGTCTCTCTTCTTTAGAAGGAATATCCTGGCATGTCCCAGATGCCTATGCCCTTAAAAACATACATGTCAGAGCCCTGAATTTCATTAGGTTTATCTCCAGTCCTTTGGAGTATATGTGTCTTACAGAGGCCTCCAATGTTTTTGCAATTTCTTTTTCATGTAGTCCAAGTGACATGTCACTGATAGGGTGGACTGATAATATTCTGAAGAATAAAGAGTCTAGGTCCCTTTAGATTGTATTATACCAGAAGACAAGAGAGTTAACACAAGACCATTATGTATGGCTGTTCAGTCCACATGAACACAAACTACTTTTGATCCTTCTTCCTAAAAGGGATAGAAAAGATCCTATTGCCAGATTAATTGCTATTTATTATAGATCTGAAGCTGTGTTAATCTGCTCTAGCAAAGATACCACACACAGCATAGCAGTTGCAATTAGGGGCTACTTCTTGATGGAGTTTGCAGAAATCAACTCTCGTCTTCAAAGACCCACCTGTTTTTTTTTTTTTTTTTTTTTTTTTTTTTGTAGAAGTCATAGTACAATTCAAATAGAGGACATGAGGCCACCCATGAAATCATTAATTTGCTCAAAGATTGGAAAGTAATCTTGGCATGTTGAAAGAGGGATAGGCCATTCCAAAGACAAAGAACCAATTTAGCGATTCTTCCAACTACTAATGTCCATTACAATTTTATATCTGGGAACCAAAGAAATGATTAAGCAGTGAGCTGATGGACTAGTGAACTCACTGTGAGATAGAACTAGACCAGGTTTCCACTTATTAATTGGCTCCTGTATGTTGCTACTCTAATTGGTGCCACAGTGATCCTTTAGGTCCCTGGATAGTAGCACTGGTAACTCAGACCCTGTCCACACACCTACTCAAAATAACTGGATATTCCCATTTTTCTCCAAGGCATGATTATTCTAATAGTCGTAGGTACCTGGGAGTGATACTAAGGCAATCATTATCACTTATGCTTAATAAAGAGCTGCAGGTCTCTCCCTCCTGGACATCTGACTTTGCCTTTAAGTGGTAGGATCTAGGGCTGAGAGAATTGGCTCAGTTTCCAGAAACTGAACAAGAAATTTTGGTTTTTTACTGGGATAAGTTCTCTTAACCTCCTGATTATCTCTCTCTGGCTCCTTTGATTGCATACATTGAGCATACCTTTATTGACTGCCTGTGGCACACTGTGTTCTATTGTTCTATTAACAATCTCCTTGGCCCTGTGTGGGTCAGGCCTCCCTGGCTATTACGCAGACTAGCCATTTATTATGATCATTGTGACTACCTTGCTTTAGATAGTAAAGTGCCACCACCTGGCCTCTATTATTTTGCCATGCTCTTTATTGTTCTAAGGGTTCCCAATTCAATACCAGCATCTTCCACCATCAGCCCTTGCCTACAGAGGACAGCAACCCCTGAGTGTCTGATTCATGCTGGTGCCCCTCTCATTAGTGCATCCTTTATCACTCTGGTAAATGGAATGGCAAGTGGACCCTTAAGTGAAACATGGTTAGCAGATGGATTTTCTGCTTTGCATAATACACCCACTCCAGCACTTCTCTAAACCTTTTGATCTCTTCTTCCATCATGTGCCAGAAAAGTTCTGGTATTTTTAGTTAGTGTGCACCAAAGCTTTTTCCAAGCTTCTAAGAGCCATTCTAATTGCATGTTAGCACTGTCTCCTGAGTCCTTGACAGGGTATTAAGTCCTCCAATGGAGAATGTTACATAAAAATTCCCTTTTATCCATACTTCTGTTTTGCCCTCATTCTCTCACATCCTCCACCTTGACCCAGAACCTCAAGATCAAGTCCATACTTTCTTTTCTGGGACTGTTGATACAGGTCCTGCAGCTCTTTGAGTGTATAGTTCCTTTCTTTTGCTAGTACAAAGACTAGATACTTCCCTAGCTAGCTATGTTGTGTCTTGAGATTAGTCTGGTGGCCAACAGGGAGGGTGGAGATGGATGAGGGGAGGGCCGGTATGGTAGGTGTGGGAGTATATGTTATTTTGCCATCTAACAAGCAAAAAGAAATGATAACTTTTACTAGGAGGGAATAGGGTACTTCCCTAGGTTCAGAGGAAACAGGATTCAAGATTTCCAAGGGTATCAACCCAGATAATGCCATCCCAAATCTCAGACCTCACTCCTTGACAATTAAGGCCAAGAACTTGGTAAGGCAGATTTGCCAGGTTGACAAATTAATCTTCTCTGGAACTCTGTCATACTTAAAATCACACTCTAGGGGTGGCTCTCAGCTTTTCTACCTTCAGGCCTTCTGGCTCTCTCACTTTGCCCTAAATTTGAGATTAATCACTCTCACTCCTTCATTGCCTTTCTCCAATGTCTGAGAGCATCCAGTCAAAGCCATGTGATTCCATGGTCTCTATATTGACTACTTTCCTAGAACCTTCTAACTGCCTGAGACAGTACACCTGCCAGTACATTCTCAGTTTCCATCCCAGTTAACCATTGATGAAAGGTGTAACTTCTGCACTGCTCCAGGATTCCAGGGGTTATCAAAATTTCACCTGCTACCAGCAATGGCGTTCTCATTTCCAGTTAGCCAAAGGATAATATAGCTCACAAATCCCATTTTAAAGCTGCTAGGACAATTCTGGTAGCAATTGTTCTAGGTCAGACTTCCCAGGAAACGAACTGTGCAGGAGAAATATGAATACAGATTTGTGGAGAGGGTTCTTAGGAAGAAAAAAATTTAAACGGGGAAGAAGAGCAGGAATGGGTAGAGGGAAAAGTTTGAGTAGCAAGGCAGTTCCAACAAAGACTCAGCCAATCCTATGGGAGAGGCTCTGAGTTGGAACGGGCTTCGGAGTTGTCCATTTTGACTTTTGGGCTTTAATACCCCTGCACTGCCCAGTCATGAAATGCAGGCTGCTTCTGGAGGGAGATGTAACTTTCTGTATGGCAATTCCCTTTGGTAGAAGGCAATTCTTTTAGAAATTCTCGGTTATCAGTGGGCAATAGCCAGCACTTCTGATAGCTGTGGAAATGTATGCCTTAATCCCAAAGGAAAGATAGATGCGGGAGACCACAGGGTTTATCACAGCATGTGTTTTTGCCAAACTGTAAGTAGTTCAGTAGGGCTCAACATAGAGTCTGAGAGGGAGAGGGGTATACGAGAAGCCCAGACGCGTAAGCAGTTCCCAGGTCAGAAAGAGCCTCTGTCTTGCAGCTGCTGTGTAGCAATGCCCAGTGGGTACTTGGACATAAAGTCTGGAGCTCAAGAGAAAGATCTTGCTATGAAGTTACTTATGTCTGAGACATTGAGTTAAGAGTCATTTGGAAAAACCAGTACCTGAGTTTCAATTCTAGTTCTCTCCATATTACCTCGAATCCTCTGAACCTTAGTTTTCTCATCTAGAAAACCCTCATAGGGTTGTTAGGAAGAATGAGAGGGATGATTCACACAAAGCACTTCAATAGAGCTCTCTGAAAACATGAAACCTTTACACGGCACACTAAACCATCTCTAGCTTTGTTCTCAAGTCAACCAAAGAATTGATCCTGAACTGACAAAACTTCTATAGCTATTTATCCTTTAAAAATATCTATAAAAGAAGTGTGTGTGCATGGTAGGAGGGAGCTTTATTATGTACTATTTGTCTTTCATAGCTGGAAAAACTGAAGGCTGAGCTGTTAAGCTCTTTGGTTGAAGTTCCACCGCAGGATGAGTCAGGGTAAACAATTCAGATCCTTAAACTCCTTATACCACTGGGCTCTGTAACCACCAAACTCATAACCTACTGGGAAAAGAAAAGGACACTGATGTATCATGTTAATCCTGTAACAAATGAAAGGAACTTCAGGGTCATCTTTCTGAGATGATTGCCCAGGGGTTAGGCCCCAGGTGTTGAGAAGAGCAGACATTATAAGGTTTATTGAGAAGAATGTGACAGGGATGCATTATCAGGTGACAGGGTGATGAGGTGGGTGATAAGATTGCA
The DNA here is from genome assembly GCF_048418805.1 of Vulpes vulpes. Taxonomy (NCBI): domain Eukaryota; kingdom Metazoa; phylum Chordata; class Mammalia; order Carnivora; family Canidae; genus Vulpes; species Vulpes vulpes. The sequence goes on along the minus strand of NC_132780.1, from coordinate 116,942,665 downwards.
CCTTGCCTCTGAGGTCAGCCTCAGGTTGAAGGAGGCAACGTGTGTGACACCCTGGTAGGCATGAAGAATCTTCCATGACTTCTCTCTGGAGTGAAGAGATGAGCTGATGAGCTTCCAGTCTAAGGCAGCAGCCTCTCTCAGTTTTTAGGTTTCCTGCCTTCTTAGAGCCTCCTTCCTCCTTTTTTTTCATAATATTTATGAAATATTTCAAAGAGGGAGGGTGGAGAAGCAGCCCTGGAAATCCCAGCTTTGTTGTATTCAAGACAAAACTACAAATACAAAATAGATGACAAAGAGTGGGTATCCAAATAGTGCTATGGGGGGAGGGATAGATGATGCACTGAAAAGAGATGGATTGGCTGGAGGGAGAAGGGAAAGAGGAGAGACGTGACTGGCAGCAACTATCAAACAGAAAGATTTATCTGTTTTCTGAGGAAAAGAGGAGGCAAGGTGAAAGCAGAGCTTGCTAAATATATATGTCAGCTGTGAGGCTGAACTACAGAGTAGTGAAAATAGTCCTTGGTAAAAGAGAAAAAGAAAATAGGCACCAAACTCCCCTTTATTTCCATCAGGTTTTCTTTTTATTAGTCTAACCTCTCTTTTTGGAGTAGAGGAGGAGAAATTGGCAAGTAATATAAATGAAGGCTTTTCCCTTCACCGTACCCCAAAAGCAAAGAGTTAAACATTAGGAGCACACAACCGATAAGAATCACCAGGAGAGTTCACTGAATATTCATATTTGTGGACCCACCTACAAAGCTTTTAATCCAATAGGTCTGCAGGGGCATCCAGGACTGCATTTGTAGCCAACTCCCTAGAGAGGCTGATGTGAGGGATCCAATGATCATACTATGGAAAACACGATTCTACACAGTCACCACCCATCTCAACCTTAACCCAAGACTCAGGAACATGTAAAGCAAATAAATACACGTTTACATGACCAATCCAAATAATTAAAAACAACAACAACTGGGTAAGAACGGTACTATCCATATAGACATTTCTCCTTTTCCTTGAAGGGTTTCTTCTAAACTAGGAATCTATAAAGGATAGCTCTTTCCAGAACAAAGGATAGTCTGCCTCTAAGTTGACTCCCATTCTCTCCTAGAAGGTAACTTTTTAAGTCAGAAGCTCTATTTTTACCTTCAAAAAGCATTAAAACTTAGTGTATACTCTGTTACAGGGACAGTGTCAAATCCCAGCTCCAGACCATTTTCCTCATTTCCCAAATTTCCTCATTCCTATTTGCTGGAATCTGGCTAGAATCACCAGATCCCGTAACAAAAAAGAGTAAACTATTTTTATTCCAAAATAATGAGGAATAGAAACATAAAATGGACAGGGTTGCTTCAGCAGAGGTTGTTTTTCTCATAATTTTTCTTCTATTTGATTTTATTTTTAAATAATAATATTAGGCCAAATTTAATTTCTCTCTTCTTAGTTATTAACCACCCAGGAAAGCTTTGTCCTCTTCGATTTGATCACTAAAACTAATATTGCATGAGCAGTTTGACAGGAGAGCTGGATCCAGCATTGACCTTTTAATAACTCAGAGTTGTAAGAGTGAGGCAACAAGTGAAAACAGATAAGCTGAAACTGGGCACGCTACTGAAACTGGGATCTTTGGGCCTCCGCGAGGTTCTCAGAGAGGACCCACCTACAGTTTTGGGCATCCAGGCCCTTTGAATTGGGGCCAGGTGCTGGAGGGCTCATGTGAGATCATTCCATTGTACGTTCAAAAGTACTCTCATATCTCTGATCTTTGTAAGTAGAAGACTTTGTCTTGAATCCAAATCCCCTTCCAGATGCTACATCATTTCTTTTCTTCTTTGTACAAACTTCTTAAAAGAATTCCCCTTGCTTGCTATCTCTCCTTATTGCTACCTCTCAGTTTTCAACTCAGTGCAGTCTAATTTTCAACCCACCACTGCTTTGAAACCCTTCCTGCTAAGGTCACCAATGTTTTCAAAGCCAGCGGTTAAATCTCTTCCATAGCTAACTTGAGCTCTGGGCAGCAGCCAATGCAGTTACTGTTCCCTTCTCTGACTGTTTGATATCAGCCTCTCTTGTTTTCCACCAACTTTATGGCTTTTCTTTATTAGATTCCTATTTGCTGGCACTTCTTCCTCTGCTTGCTTGGCCTCCTCTAAATGTAGAAGTTCTTTGGCCCTCTCCACTTCTCTGTCTCCATTCTCCCAGGTGATCTTTTCTAGCTGTATAATTAAAATACCACCTGCAGCCCAATTATTCCACAGTCTACATCTCTAGTTCTGACTCCTTCTCTGCATCATAACCTAATGTATTCAACTTCCTACATAAACGTATTAGATCCAAATGAAACTCTCGACCCTCTCAAATATTATATTCCATGTCTTTCCTCAGTACAATATCCTCATTCACCCAGTAGCAAGGCCCCAAACCTAGCTGTTGTCCTTGGTTCTGCCTCCTTTTGCCACTGCCTATATCCAAGCTCTCTAACTGCCTCACCTTAATCCAAGCTACCAGCACCTTTTGACTCTACTGCTGCATTAGCTCCTGTCCATCACTTTGCTTGTATACTCTCTACAAAGAAACAGGATGATTGTTTTAAAAATCACATTATGCTCCCTTGCTTTATACTGGCTTCCAAGCTCTCCCTCACAGTCTTCAAGACCTTATGTGACTTTGTCCTTTCTAGAACTCTCTATCTTCCTTGTTTCAGTCACGTTAATCTTTCTGTTAATTTTCTCTAAAACTCCAAGTTCAGCACACCTGGGTGGCACAGTCTCAAGCGTTTGACTTTTGGTTTTGGTCATGAACTCAAGGTCATGATATTAAGCCCTGTATCGGGCTCTGAATGCAGAATGGCATCTGCTTGACATTTTCTCTCCCTCTCCATGCCCTTCTTGCTTATGCTCTCTCTCTCTCTCTCAAATAAATAAATAAATTCTAAAAAACAAAACCAAAAGCAACCCTCCAAGCTCATTTCCACTGTAGGGTTTTCAACCGTGGCTTTCTCTATCTGGAACAACCTCCCTCGATCTCTTCATGTAATCAACTATTTCTCATCACTTAGGTCTTGGTTCACCTGTCATTTCCCCCAAGAGGCCTTCTGGCTGTCCTAGGTACATGGACTTTTCTCACCCCAGATACACTTCCCGTCACCCTGTTTTTGTCTTCAGTGTAGCACATATCATGACCTGAAATCTCATTCATTTTTTCCTAACAATCCCCATGCCCACTAAATTGTAAGTTCCCAGATGACAGTAGACAGTGTCTAGCAGATAACAGGGACATAAAAAACATTGGGTTTTAAACTTTAGAATGATCATACAAATCATGTATTAGATTCATAGCTACAGAATGTTGGCAATGGATAAGCCCTTTAGAATTTCTTCTATTTTATTTGTGGTAGTGGGTCCTGGTTGAGTTCTACATAAAACTCAGGTAATCTGAAGGACTATCATAAATTGCTGGTGGAAAGCTTCTTGGTGTTTCTTTTTATTGATTTGCGCTAGTGGAAGATATATTTAAAAAGGAAGTTTGTGCAAAAATCCAAAGAATTCAGGAGAAGCTATGGAGTGGGAGTAATGAGGTGCAAGAGGGAAGACTGTTTCTCAGCCAGATCTGAAACACTAGGGATCAAGGGAGTTACTCCTGTGGAAGGGAGTTACCAGAAGAAGTAAACAGAGATGGTTTATTGTTTCATGTTTGGTTTTCAGAAATTTGGTTTCTGAAAGCAGAAAAATACAAGTAACGGTGACTCAGTGCTCAGGTGGCAAAGTGAGATACTGCACCAGGAAAGGGGCATCTCAGCATCTCTGTTCACCTGTGGCTCCCAGGGCAGTGTGGAAAATACTGATCCCTGTTACATTTGAAGAGCGTGCAGCTTTAGGGGACATTGAAGGCGGTCCTCTGGGCAGAGAGTCAGAGTCCTCCCCTCTTGGCTCTGTTTCCTTAGGATTAGCTCGTTTTACGCTACCATGCTCACAAATGGCTGTAGCAGAACCAGACACCACATCTTTTCTCACCCATGTCCAGCAGGAAGAGAGTGGAAAGTTCATTGCTGACAATACCAGGGGGAAAAAAAATCTCATTCTATCTCCTCAGCTTTGACCCAGTCAAAGGGGATGGGCATTCCTCAAACTAAGATTGGGAACAGTGAGGTGACTGTGGCAAGTGGTTTCTTTTCGTTCACTCAGTAGCACTTATTGAGCACCTACCATGTTCCTGGCACTCATCTAGGTACTAAAGATGCCATGGTGAACAGAGTGTACAAAATCCTTCAACTCTAGCAAGACATCCAAGATTTCAAAGCCGCCACTGACTTTATGGCTCCGTCTTGGTTTAACCTACTCTTTTCTGGAAATGGGGCATGTTCCCAGGGTGACTGTTTTCCACACCACAATAGAGAGGAAGGGACCGCTCAGCTGCTGGTTCTCCTCATTTGTAAGTCTGGCATGATGTGACTCTCCTGCTACAAAAAGCTACAATCACCCAGAGCAAGCATGACCTTTCCCCTGAACTCAGAGGTTGACAGCTGCTGCAACTCTTTGTTTTCACCCACTTTCGAAGCATGTGCATGGAAGGAAAGGGGATTGCAAGGGCAGATGCATGGATGGTGGGGTTGTGCCTTCCTTTGGACACCAGAGAAACTTTGCCTGTGCCCTCCTGACAGAGGAGCATTCACTGAATTTTAACAGAACACTATTCTCTGCAGCTATTTCATTTCAGGCTTACTGGACAAGTGAGGCATCAGAAGGAAGAATGCTGATGGAGGTTTGGGTAAAGGCAAGAAAGCTGATAAACATTTCCCTTCTGAGGCAATATGAAAACACCCACATCAAGGATAAGTAGCTTGCTTGAGAGAAGTCAAAGTCAAAATGAAGTATGAATTATTGATTTTCAGTAAGTCAGGAACTACCATTCTACTTTTACCCCCACTCCATGTTCTCTAATTTTGGCAATAATTCAACAGCCTCTTTCACATCCAGAAGCCTAGCCTTAAATTCCATTTTCCTTTTAACCTCCTTTCTCATTCTCTTTCTTATTTTCTCTCCTCCTCTTTGATCCTCTCTCCCCCTCCCATTCGCATTTCTCTCATTCTCTTGCTCCCCCCCCCCCTTTCCCCCCTTTTTGCTTTAGGATGTATCCTAGCAACAGCTATTTCAATTTAAAAAGGATGGGAAGGGCCACCCGTGTTGCCAAGGTTACCAGTATTTCCTGCTGTCATCGGAGGAAGTAACTTGTGTGTCGATCACAATGGAATCAGATGCCCCAACATCTTCCTTGCTATGCTGCCTGTCTCCTCAACATCCAGATAATGAGAGGGTCTTCTACATCAAAAAGTCTTACAAGTGTCTCACAGGGTCTTGGATGTTATCATTTAGTGAGAAACTATTCTATAACCCAGATGTTTATAGAAAACTTTAGGGAGATATAAAATAGTGATAATGATAATAATTAGATTTTGAAATCATTTTAGATGGTAGCAATTCTATTCATTTGAGATATATTGCCAGAATTCCAACAGCAAAATAACAGACCAACAGACCCCATTGTTGACCAACAGACCCCATATGGTGATAATGACTCAATATCAGATACATTTGCATTTTAAAAATATAATATTCACAGTAATTTGTACCTATATGCCATCTTTTAAATTTTTAAATTTTTAAAAAATATTTAAAATTTAAGTTTTAAATAAATTTATCCAAATTAACCACCATTATAAAAAGTTAAAAATTCATTTGGCAGGATCTTTTCTATTCATCCAAAAAGAAAGCCATTAGTGTTCAGGAACTAATTCAAAGACTGCTTACATCAGGTCCAAAAAACCTAAGGCCAGCCCCTATGCATGGCTCCAGGTCTGAACTCAGATTCCCCAGATCAGTCAGGCTAATTAAATTATCTCCGATTTTTCTATGTCCTAGTACTTTATATTGGCCTACTCCCTTACAAAACCCTCATACTTCCTTATTTCATTCCCACAATGGCTATGTATAACTTTCCCTATTTTATAGATGATCAAACTAAAAGCCGGGGACTTTGAGTGGCGTAAGTGGCAAAAAACCTGGCACCAGACCTTCTAACTCCTAACTCATGGGATAGCATTTTTCTTCCATCAGATGCTGATGAAATAGTACCTATACATGGCTTCTTCCTCCTGCTTCTTGACTAGTTCTTCCTGGAACCCTCCTCTGGGGTCCACTTCTGGGGAACCCAACTCCTACAACTCCTATCACGGTGCTTTTTCTCCATAGCTTCTCACCATTCCCTTCCCTTGACCCTTCATGCCAGGGGCTGGTAATGGTTCCCACTGTTGCGAGCTCTGGCATTCTCTCACAGTCTTGGTAGTTCCCTTAACTCTGCTCACGCTGTCTTTCAGTTCTTTAGTTGAAGTCTCATGAGATAGCTTAGTTGCAGATACCAACACTGTTAGAGCCTCTTAACTGATAGCTCTGATTTCTCTTTCACCCTTCCTCTCCTTTAATCCCTTCTCCATAGGCTGGCTGGAGTTATAATTTAAAAATCTTAATTAGATCACATCATTCCCCACTTAAAACCATCAATGGATCCCCACTATGCACAGATAATGGCCAAGCTCCCTGACATCATAGAGCTCTTTCATGCTTCAGCTGGAATCTTCAGCCACAACTCTGACCACTTCCTTCCTAATACGCTCACATTGCAGCAATACCAAACTACATGTAATTCCCAACACAGACCAGGGTTGCATCTTACCTCTGTGCTTTGGTTCAGCTCATGCTGTTCTTAAAGTATAGCATGCTCTCTCCTCCAAATGTCACTAATTGACTCCTCCAGTTAAAGCAAGTGTCATCTCTCCAGGAAGATTATGGTTGCTGGAAGACACAGATTATTAGTTTATTAATTTGTATACCATCTGTTTCTATTCTGACACAGAATAGAAAGCATATTGAATGAATGGCCTTGCAAGGAGTGAAAATAGCTTCTACTGCACTAAAACACCTTTACAAACCCTCAACTATTATTGGAGATATCTTTGAAGAGTGAACCAATAATGTTAATAATTGCCATTTACTTGTGCCAACTCTGTACCAGACACTTAACGCATAATGTTATTATTTAATCTTCACAACAAATATAAGGTATCATTATCCTTTTTTTTAAAGCTGAGAAAAAATAAAACAAAGATAAGAAATGTCCCTTAGGTCACACAGCTAATAGGAAATGGACTTGGGATTTGAATACCGGTATGTCTATCTTCATTCCCAGGACCTTGCCCTCTCCTTTATAGACAAGCATCTCCATCATAATGTAAAGTTAAAACCACACCCCTTGACATCACATGGGCAAAGCCCTCACTCCACTTCCATTCCCAGTCTTCTGATCACCATTTAAAAAAAAATTTTTTTTTAAGATTTTATTTATTTATTCATGAGAGACACACAGAGAGAGGGGCAGAGACACAAGCAGAGGGAGAAGCAGGCTCCACACAGGGAGCCCATTGCCGGACTTGATCCCAGGTCTCCAAGATCATGCCTTGGGCTGAAGGCAGGCGCTAAACCGCTGAGCCACCTGGGGATCCCCTGATCACCATTAAGAAGAGGGACACTTGTTGGTTTCATATATCCATGCTTATATTAAATTCACAAAACTTGAGCAGCATAACCAATGCTCTACATACGCATCTATTTCTCGCTATTTTAGAAGGCATTTTGTTTGGTGGCATTTCATCTAAAGAGAGGGCAGACCTAGAGACAGTCAGATACTTACATGGGAAAAAGAAACCCTTACTATATGCCATACACAATAAAATACTCATGGAACATTACTTCCCTGCAAGAGCTACTACTACAGCCCGCATCCCCGGGAATGTCTTTCACCGGTTCTCGGTAGGACTCAGCAAGGCCTTGATCACATGCTGATCACACACACAGAGCCAGTTTCAGACAATTAAAGTCGTGATTTGTTTTCGCTACCATCAAAACTTGATAACTAAATGGTAGCAGTAGTTAATGTAGCATTTTATAAGCAACAGTGAATTACCCATGGTTAGTGACTAATAATAAATTAGTATGGTTATACTCGACACATAGATATCTACAGATGGGAGATCATGTCACAAGCATGAAAAAGCAAAAGTAGGAATCAGGTTACACAAAACTGGAGAACAGGCAACCCAAAAAAACAGATGTGCCTGGCTTTTGATTTCTGCCTAGCTCAGAGCCTCTTCCTTCACTGCACCTTGCGGCCACCACCACAGCAAGATGGCTCTTCTCTGGTCTCTCACCCCAGTGAAGGGACCAGCTTATACTAGCTCTCCCTAGGACTTTACTGGTTTTAGTACTGAAAATTCTGTATTTACTGCTGAAAATTGGCTTCCAGGTATGGTAACTGTGATAGGCAAAGTAATGGCCTCCCCAAAATGTCTAAATCCTGTTCTCTGGAATACCTGTGAATATGTTACCTTGCACAGAAAAGGGGCTTTGCAAATGTGAGGATCTTGAGGTGGGCCCTCCCTAATCACATGGGTCCTTAAAATCAGAGAACTTCTTCTGGCTACAGCCACAGGGACATGTGGCTACACAATGGTCACAGAAACGCAACATTGCTGGCTTTGAAGACAGAGGAACAGGGAGGGTCTCTAGAAACTGCAAGAAGCAATGAAATGGATTCTCACACCTCCACCAGGTGTGAATCCAGGTCACACCTCCAGAAGGAAACACAGTCCTGCTATACTTTGATTTCAGCCCAGTGAGACCCACATGGGAATTCTGTTCTATAGAATCACAAAGATAATAAATGCGTTGTTTTAAGCTATCAGTTTGTGGTAAATTTGTTATGGTAGCAATAAAAAAAAATCTAACACAGTAACCAACTCATCCCAGTTTGCCCAGGAATGTCTTAATTTTGAAACTGAAAATCCCGCATCCTGGGAACCCCTTGAGTTCTGGACAAACCAGGACAGTTCATCATTCTACCCACATTTTTTATTCCCAGTACTGAGCTGTAGAATTCTCCACTGACACTTAGGTACTCTCAGTTGAAATTACCTGGCCTCTCAAATGATGCCCCAAAGCAATGAACCAGAATCACCTGGAGGGCTTGTTAAGACAGATTGCTGGGCCCATCAAGAATGAAGCCTGAGAGTTTGCATTTCTAATATGTCCTCAGGACATAATGATGTGCTTCTGAGGACCGTATTTTTAAACCACTGTCCTAAGAGACAAAAACCTGTGGGACAAGCATGAATAGAGGTTCATCTGTTCATCCACATGCCAAGCATAGATAAAAATGAGATGGGTTTGTGTGGGTATGTCTCAACTATAAGAGCTGATCAAACAATCTTCTTGATCTGCTAGATCACATGTGAAACACTTCCATTTCTGCCTTTTATTTTTTGATTTTTAATTATTTAAAAGATTTTATTCATTTATTCATGAGAGACACAGAGAGAGAGGCAGAGACATAGGCAGAAGCAGCATGTTTCCTGGGGGAGCCTAATGCGGGACTCAATCCCGGAACTCTGGGATCACCACCTGAGCCAAAGGCAGATGCTCAACCACTGAGCCACCCAGGTGCCCATCAGTTCTGCCTTTTATAAACCTTTGGGCTCTCGGCCAGTTACCTACTACTTTGACTCTCAGAATTGGAGCTATACTAAGTAAAGCAGTTGGCACGATGTCTACCATATGACATTGCTCAATAAATGAATAGCCACATAAGAAGCCAGTCATTTCCAAAGTATCATTCATGTAGCTCAGACACCTGTGGATGTTTGCCATTCAACCCTGGTGAGAAGATCTGAAGTCCTGCTTATGCTATTCAAATTCAGCAAATTCCCATCACAGTTTGAAAAATATAGGTTTCCTGGATTCTCCTATTTTTCATTTATTCAGAAACATGTTTGAAGCACCACTTATGTACAAATCACCAAGTTAAATGCTGTAGTGCCTTCTAAGTCTAGGATTCATCAATTATTCAACAAATATGTATTAAGGATCTACACAGTATGGGAGACACTACTGTAGGTGCTGGCATTACAATGCGCAGGATGACAGAAAAGGTCTTTGCTGCCAGAGAACTCATGTTTTAGGAAAACTAAACAGTAAAGAGAGGAGAGGAGAAAAGAGGGGAATGAGAATGTCAGTGGTGTTATGTCCTATAACAAGATAAAACTGGCCAAATATTGCCTTATAATAAAAAGGTAGTTTGGGATGTCCTCTATCAGGAGGTGACATGTGAGTTGAGAACTCAAAAACTGGGTAAAATCGTTGCAAACAAAGGAACGGATAGTATAGCCTAAGAAGAAATGAGCTTGATACTTACAAAAAGTGTCTAAAAAAAGAACAATGTGGATGGATCCTAGTGCACCAAGGGGAGAGACAGGAGAAGGAAGGATTCTGTGATTCTATGATGTAGATCCTGGGTTGGCATGGAACCTCTTCTGGCAGCAGGAAGCTTTATTAGGCAGGAAAAAACCTTGATTTTAAGGTGTTTTCTATCCACGGCTAGTTTCTTATGTCTGTTATTCTGATGGCTAATCTGGTTTTTCCTTGTAGGGGGCATATGTTACTGTCAGTCAAAGATCTCTTTTTCCTCTTTTTCTGGAGAGAAAATTCCCACCCTCTGGTTGGTTAGGGTAAGATTCCAATCAGAGTGTTACCCTACATGGTAACCCTAGCCCCTGGGAGGTGAATCTAGGCAAAACCAATCATAAATTTTCCTAACTAAAATTAATGGGAACAGCTCTTTTCTCACAAGTCATAGAGCTATAAAGAGAAAATCCTGAGACAGCATATAGACGTGGTTGCAGCCTCATGGGGAGAGCTTGTGCTAATAATGAGTGAAAAGAGAGATGCAGAACTAAAGTATGAGGAGACAGAGCCCTGAGGCCTTCACTTCTCTAGATAAAGACCATAGGACCTTTCTCCCATTATTGCCATAGCTTGGTTGCCTGAGCCAAAAAGTTCCTCTATGGTTTAAGATAGCTCGAGTAGGGCTTTCATCATTTCATTCGAGTTCTCACTGTTACGCTATTCATGACTTCACCTTAAACCTGTGTGTTTCTCAATTCCTGTCCTCCTGGTCTTGACACAGCCCTTCCAGGCATCCAAGCTCTATATAAGCAGCTTTCCTTGATTCACCCAATGCCGGGAAGGAGCATAACATAGTTGTTGGGACCTGAGCTTTAAAGAAACAGATTTGTGACTGAACTCCTGGCTCATTTCAGACTAACTACCTGGCCTAAGTCAAGTTACTTTACCTATCTGAGTTCCATTTCCTTCACCTGTAAGGAAATGGAAATAATAAGAGCGCTTGGCCACAGGTAAGTATAACCCTTCTGAGTGGGGGAAATGCAGGGGTGAAGTGAGATAATGAAAAGTAAGGCATATGGCATCATAAATGGTCACTTTCATTATAACTCAGCATTCAGATGTTAGCTGTGCCCCTTAACTTCCCTTTGGGGTTTGCTTTCTGCTGCTGGCCAAATGGTATTAAATGTCTTCATTCTTTAATTCTTCTCCCCTACTACTGCCCTGCTGACTGGGTTAGCAGTCCATAATCAACAAAAGGAAAATTGGACCGTGTGCCCATGCAGATCTAAGTAAAACTGAGGTGTGTGATGCCCAGTGCTGGTGCAATGTACTTGAGAGTAGATGCTATTGTGAGACACTGTGTCACTGCTCTGACAGGAGAAAGGATGAGATTAGCTGCTCACAGTTTTACAAAGCGATGGCTGTTTGGAATTGAACTATGAAGCTGTTCTACTATTGGGAGTGTTGACAAGATAATATATGCAAAGCATTTGGTCTGCTTGGAAGGCAGGTATGAGCAAAATACAAAGTGGGATTAATTATTGATTATCTGTGGGAAGGAGGAATAGAGAAGCAGAGACACATACTTTTCTTTTGGCAGATTTTACATTCTGCCTTGTGTTGCAATTATTTCCCTACCAGACTATAAACTCTGAGATGAGGGGCTTTGCCTTATGAATTGTTGTATCCCCTATAATCCCTGGAAAACAGGAAGTTTCCAACAAATGTTGGCTAAGTGAATGTTGAATAATTAGATACATGGTTAATAACAAAACAACAATTACTTTGTGTGAAATAAAGAATAAGCAAGTAAGAAGGCAGTGTGATATTATGAGAGAAGAAAAAAATTTAGGTTCAAATTCAAGTTATTCCATTCACTGGTTTTATAAACTTAGGTCAATACTTGATATATTTTATTTATTTTTTTCATCTAAATAATAGGAATTTCAATGCCCATTTGGCACATTTGTGATGAGGAGTAAGTATAACAATGCCCAGAACTGCTATAAATAATAATTAGTAGTAGAATCCTAATGCATCGAGTTATATTCTAGGTAATTCTGTTTGTATTCTTCTGGTCAATCAGGTTAATTCTCTGAATGGTCTTGGTAAGATGCTTCCTTAAAATGGCCTGTTTCCCTCAATTACAAGGGGAGAACATTACATCTTAAACTATTTTTCTTTCTCTTATTTTAAATGTAATTAAATCAACATTCTAGGCCAAGTTAAAAAAAAAAAAAAAAAAGACTTCACACTTACTGTACTACAACTGGGCATATCTCCTGCTTTGGTCAGGCATTCCAGATGGCTGCTGCATTCCCTTGGCTGTTCCTTTGCTTGTGAGGTTTTTCTGGGATTGAGTTTGTTCTTAAGAGGCATCAAAGCCCCTTGATAAAACATGGCAGGTGTTCTTTAAAATGCTCTTTAAATTTATCACTCAGTTAAAAAATGCATAGGAAGCAAATAAATCTGTTTGTGGATCCAACTCAGGAAGAAACTAGAGTGAGAACACAGATAATTCACCAGTAAGTTGCTCACTAGGCCCAGCAAACTCTCAATCCTCCAGATATTTTTGCTTTGACATAGGAAGACAGCAAGGTGCTACCACCCCCACCCTCCAGGATGAATGTTCCGTATAACCAGTAAATCATCCACTTCTTTACTCTAGGCCAATTCCAGAGAATTTCTGATGGGCTACTAGATGGAAAATTCAGGGTTTTGGAAAGGTGAGGGAGGGAGGGATGGAAGGCTTCCAGCAGGCTGGACTCAGAGTATAGCTCATAAAAAAATAATCACATATCAATGGTAGTCAACTCTTCTAGTGAAATGCCTTTTTTTGTACCTCACTATGATAAAAAGAAATAATTTTCTTCAAATTTGAAGCACCACACAGGGGTGCCTGGCTGGCTCAGTTGGTAGAGCCTGTGAATTCTTGATTTTGGGATTGTGAGTTCAAGCCTCATGTTGAGTATAGAGATTACTTAAAAAAAATAAAACCCCAAAATTGAAGCACCACATACAACATTCCCTAATATAGTGTCCCAGCTACAGGGAAAAGGGAATCCAAGAAAAACACTCTTGTGTTTCCCCTTTATGCTCACACAACTACCACACAATACTTCTGACACCAGATGAGTGTGCTTTCCATACATCAAACAATTCTCTGACATGAGCTAGGTATCCTACAATTCAACTAAATTCTGACACTATTTACCTGGAATTGGTGTGTATCCCACGGGTGAAGGGCTCAAACTCAAAAGATCACCTCAACTTCAGATACCAATTGCAAGTTGTAGGTTGTCACTTGTACTTTTGTTCAATTGGCTTTAAATAGAGACTCCCATGACCTCTCCCCGGGTTTGGTAATTTGCTAGAATGGCTTATAGAACTCAGTGAAACACCTAGTTACATTTACTGGTTTATTATCAAGGTTACAATAAAGAATATGAATAAATAGCCAAATGAAGAGATCTATAAAGTTAGATCTAGAAAAGCCCTGAGCTCAGGAGTTTTTGTTCCTGTGATGTTGAGTTGTGCCACCCTACTGGCGTATAAAGTTGTTTACCAACCGAGAAAAGCTCTCCAAACCTGGTAATTTGGGGAATTTTTATGGAGGCTTCATTGTGTAGGCATTTACATCATTATCTTAATCTCCAGCTTCTCTCTTCTTCCTACTGGATGAGGGGTAGACCTGAAAGTCCCAATCTTCTAATCATGGCTTGGTCATTCTGGAGACCAACCCCCATCCTGAAGCTATTTAGAAGCCCACCAAGAATTACCTCATTAGAGCAAATGACATTCCTAAATTCCTAGGAATTTAGGAACTCTGTATCAGGACCTGGTGTCAAAGACCAAACGTTAGAACAAATGTTTCTATTACTCTTATCACTTACAAAATTACAAGGTTTTTAGCTTTGTGCTTGAAGCTGGAGACTAAGACCAATATATATATATATATATATATATATATATATATATATATACATATATATATATAGTATATATATACTATACAGAATTTATAAATAAAACACAAAAAAGGAGAGTTGATATAGATGGAATGGGAAAGAATCCTTTAAGTTCTGCCTTTCACTCAATTTTCCAAAAGTCAGTCTCCCATGAGCAAGCAATTGGTCAAACAACCAGCTAAAAGAATATATGTGCTATCTGTTTTTTATTTGGTCTTCATACAGTGTTTTAAGAAATGTCTAATTTGTTTCCGGCTGAGCTCCCTTCTGCTGCAGCTGGAGGCATCAGAGAATAGTGGGGTTCGGGGGGAAGCTTTCATGAGCTACAACAGTAATAAAGGACCTTTCCCAAAACCAGGAATTCTGTGGCCTGATCCGCTTCTGTCCCCACCACCATCACCTTGGATACCATTAGTTCTCTCTTAGTGCTAGGTGACTATTTCCAGTATAGTCTGTGGGTGACACTCAATTTGATCACCACCCCTTCCCAGGCTTCCAGAGCTCTTCTGTTATCTCCTGGCTACCCAAGAATCTCAACCGCAGGTGTCCATCTAGATTCTACTTTCCTGCCAACCCTGCCCATTTCCCTAGGCCACTTCCCCCAACACCCTCTCTGTCTCTTACCTATTTGTTTTCCTAGGTGAAAGCCAGTTCAATTAATAAATGGAGCGTGGTATTCCTTCTAGGAGGCATATTCATATTTTAGTGAGTGGCTTATAGATGAATAGCCTATAAATACTAAAATAATAAATAGCTCTCATTTATTGTGCATCTAATACATATCAGGCAGAAAGAACCACTTTACATCCATTATTTCTATTCTGTGCCACAATCACACAGGGAATTTATTTGCCATTTCAGAATGAGGAAACTGAAGCAATTTGCCTGAGGTCACAGATCCAGGAAAGGACAGAGCTAGAAAATGATTCTGTGTCTATCTGGTTTGATTTGATCAAGCATCTCTAATGTAGGACTTGAGGACATAAACAATAATCACAAAGCACTTTCAATGCCATAATAGTAAAGTAACTTGAGGGTAAACTGCGTTCTTGATGACTCTTATTAATTTTTTTATTTTAAATATTTTATTGATTTATTCATGAGAGACACAGAGAGAGAGAGAAAGAAGCAGAGACACAGGCAGAGGGAGAAGCACAATGTGGGACTCGATCCCGGGACTCCAGGATCACACCCTGGGCCAAAGGCCGCCACTAAACCACTGAGCCACCCAGGGATCCCCCGCTGATGACTTATATCACACCTCATCGCAGCTTCCTTTCTCCATCTTGGTATAGGCAACTCTTCCCATGAAGACAGTCTTGATCTAAACTAAACATTTTACTGGTCATCAGTTCCAAGGTAAACAGACTTACGCGCTCTCTTGAGCTCAAATCCCTATAGGTCTTGAACATAGGGTTTCTCTGCTTTCTCCAGTTTAGAAATGAGGATCTCACAGGACAGTTCAAAAAGGGTCGAGAAGTCAACTGAAAAATAGAATTCCATTAATGCTGAGGATCAAGCCTGTTGAGCTAAAGGTACAGCAGTCTCTGTGACCATGGCAATATCCAGGGAAACCAGGAAAGTACAGCCTGGTCTGTGAAGAGAAATAGGATGAGACCTGTAAGAAGGCAGACTTGGTGAATCCTCAAGAACAGAATGACGTGAGCCAAGAATAGCCGGGCAGTTAATTCAGAAACGATTAGTCTTCAAGTAATCTCCAAAGCTGAGAAAAGTTGGAAGTTCTATTTAGGTAATTGCTTTTCTCTTTTATTATGAACAAAGATTCTCACATCCCTAGTAAAGCAGGGTTTATTATATCTAAGACAATAATTGTGAGAGCATCTCTACTGACATTGTACTGGAAAAAGTATGAGAAAGAAGACTATTATGTATGTCCTGAAGGCAAAGCTAAAAAGGAAGAGTCCAAAGACATCGGGTTGCTGGTCAAAGGGCGCATCTCCACATCCCCTTACTTGCCATAACTCTGCATCCAGCCCACTACCCACTTCCCAACATACACGCTCCTTTTCCCCCATCCTACACCAGTGAACTGGGATCCACTGAGCACATTTTCCACGGAAGGCCTTGGGTTTGGTAACTGTGAGAAATACAAAGATGCATGAAACACAGGCTTAGCTCTGTGTTATTTCCTAGACCCTCAGAATCACAGAGCTGAAAGTATAGGCTTTTCATTCAAACAGCATTTAAATCACTTTGAAATCTTGCAAGTCTCTCAAAGTCAAACCTTCTTTTCAAAGGTCCCACTGCAAAGTCTATGAACCTAAAAATAGCAGACACTAACATTCTAAGACTGCACTCCCCTGATTGCTTCATATGCCTTCTCTAAGCCCTACAGTGACCCTCTGAGAGAGGTATTATTACTATTATTCCTGTTTTACAGAGGAGAAAACTGAGGCCTAGAAAGGTTAATGAGTGATTGGGCTGGAATATTCAAGGAAGTCTGACTCCAAAGCCCATGCTGGTATTTACCCTACTGCCTCTCACTTGCTTTATACTAGAATAGGTGAAAGTCAGAGTCTGATTTCACCTTTATAACACTGGTACACTGCAGACACCCTGTGGTTTCCTTGAAGCCATAGAGGGTAGAGGGACAGGCAAGGCAACCACCCCACATATTCCACTAGGGGAAATTTTGTTTTTCTTAATAAATCTAATGAGATGATAACAAACGAGAATATGGCCCAGAATCACAAAGTGGGTGGAGGTCTGTCTAGTTTCTGCAGGCAATAATAAAATAGACTCCAAGACAGGTAGGGTTGCCATATGGAGAAGGTATGGAATAACTGGAGCGCTGTCCCAGTACAGAACATCTCTTATTGAGTCCCAAATCTGCCACCTACTAATTGTGTGACTTTGGACGGGCCACAGCCTCTCAGAGTGGAGACTCCTCATCTGTGGAACGACTATCACCCTGCCTGCCTCAGGCCCGCTGTGGAACTCAAAAGAATAACACATGCAAATCACCTAAAACCCTGCAAGTGCTCTCTCCCCACATTGGCTATTTTAAGTATCTCCAGTTCCATGGAGCTTTCCTTTAAGTCATACATCCCTGTTCTGTCTAGATCCCCGCCTCTCATTAAGCCATTTTCTCAGAAAGCCACGGTTTTCAATGTTCAAGGATGGAATGTGATTTCTTTGTGATAAATCATTCAAACAAGTGGGTAAAAAAAGTTCCATGAAAAAAGGGAGCAGGGTGCTCAGATAGACAGCTCCTGGCATCTGTGACAGCAGCTCAGGGCAGCACCTTATCCTTCCAGGGGCCTCAGGAATCCTGAGCCAGGTGGCAGGGAATCCTGCTGTTTGCTCCTGGTTTTCATCTCTGCAGACTGATGCTCAGGGAGAGCAAACTCCTTCCCCATTTGCCTGCGGGGCGGGGAGATGCCTAATTATGCACCATGCTTCTGATTTCCCTCTGGAAGGCTGGCGCCAGGGCCTGAACTCAGCTACCCCCACAAAGCTCGGGAGACACCAGCTCCTGGAGAGCCTCAGCCACCGCCCTTCCCCCACCATACATGCGCACACACGCGCCTGCAGCCTGCACCCTGCCCCCCAACACAGGCAATGGCTGTGGGCATCCGGCCAACCCCACCCAGGAGCAGCACCCTGAGACCAGGGTGGAGAGTCGGGAAGACAGTAGGTGGTGACTGGAGGGCGCTGCTCTGCACAGAGTAGCTCTTGGGGCTTTGGCCAGGCCTGTTTTAAATATTCTGTTCACATGTATACTCCACCACTGCAGTGACAGTTTTTCCCTGGTGAGCAAGCCCTGATTTTCATATTTCTTCTCCTTGCTTTTAGAGCT
Organism: Vulpes vulpes; assembly: GCF_048418805.1. Lineage (NCBI taxonomy): Eukaryota > Metazoa > Chordata > Mammalia > Carnivora > Canidae > Vulpes > Vulpes vulpes. The sequence goes on along the minus strand of NC_132780.1, from coordinate 116,924,588 downwards.
CTCCTTGTAGGAAAAAGCTCCCTTCCCCCCTCCCTGCCTGGTATTACCCCTGAGAACATTCCTGACTAAAGCTGTTTCTAGCCTGCATTCCCTGCCCCCTCCTTCTATTGCTTGGAGAAACTATACAGTGAAAATTCAGAAAATATTTCATCCCCTTAGGAAAAAGCAATTTGAATGTTTTAGCAAGGAAATCACTTCAAAAGCATGTGCTTCCACCCACCCCCTCCAGCAGCCTGAGAAGCCAGGAAATGAAGGCAGATTCTACAGTACAGACACCATCAAAGAGTAAATCAACACCCCAGGGACTGCAGCGAGGGCCATTCTGTTGCATAAACACCCAGCCACAGCCCATTAAATGGAGCTGGTTTAACCAAATCACAGGGCTTTCCTCTGGGCTTCTAACCCCAAGGGCTCCCTTTACTCCCGAGTGGCTGTCCCCAGCATCTTTCTCTTTGGTGTCTGCAGATTTCATCCATATGGTTTCCATTTCTCTTTCACAAAATGGATAATGTTGACTCTGCTAAATAAGAAGAGTCTCCAATCCAGTGTCGTGGCACCTGCTACTAGCATCACATAAATTTATAGCTTGATTGACGCTGACCACATATTACATTGCCAATTTGATTTTCTTCCCTTCTCTGCCAACTTCCTTCCTTCCTTAGAAAGAGTAGAGATTAGAAAGAGGTGAAAGAGATGACAAACTATAGTAAAATTATGACCAGCTTTCTTTCAAATCATTGGCTCCAATTAGCCTTTAAACCAAAGACCAATCTTGAGCTTTCTATGAGAGATTGTGGGTTTCTGTCACTGACAAAGAGGGAAACTATGGTCCAGCTGCAGCAGCAGCACCTGGGCACTTGCTTAAGAATGGAATTTCAGGCTCTACCCTAGAGCAACTCAAAGCTTCTGCACTTCAACAAGATCTCCAGGTGATCCAAGTGCAAGTCAAGGCTTGAGCGGCACTGATCTATGGGATGGTGACACATCACACACACCTTCCAGGACTTTTCCTCACTATAAACCCAAACTAAGTCATAGGGAACAGTCTCTGCTGCTCTGTGTATAAAATTACCAAATTTAGTGGCTCTATTTGCAGTATATATATTGACTCATTGACTCTGGAAGCCAGTGCTGCCCAGTAACTCAGCTTCAGCTGGGAAGACTGGCCAGCAGGACAGGCTGCACAAGCCAAGTCTTATCAGCTGCTTCATAGCCTGTGAGCTCCTGCTGACTCTGGCATCATGGTATCAACCCTGGACCAGAGATCAGCAGACCTGGATTCAAAGTCTCCTTTCATTTCATCCTGGTTTTGGGCAAGTTATTAGATCTATCCTCAGTTTCTTCAATTCTACAATGAGACTATTAATAACAGTTTAGCCTACCACACAAATTAATTGTGAGGATCACATGAAACAACATATTTCAAAACACTGTAAGCCATAGAGCAGTATTATTATTTATTATTGTTAATTAGTCTAGAATCATAGAAGAGAGGTAGCTTCAGATTGGAAGAAAATTAGTAGATCCAATCTCCTTCTTTAAACAGGAATCCCTTTCTTGCTAATAAGAGAAATCACCAGCTGATTCTCTCCTGGAACCTCTGGGAAAAAAATAAAAGGATGGATGAGTGGACAAATGAACATCCATTGAGCATGGATACTCTGTTAGGCGTTTTTGCATATATTAAAAAGATGCTCACAGAGTAGGTGCACACAGATATCCTGGTGCACACCATCCCCTTCAGGAAAGAAGGACTTATTCTTCTAGCTACCACAAGCATTATTGGCAGAAAGCCCTCAATTATCAGCCTGCTTTGGGGGTTTCCTTTGGCTACAGAGAGTTGTTTCACCCTAGGCTATATCTTATGACTGCTCAACACAAGGGTGTCAAAGGCCCAGCTCTCTTCTCCAATTCAAGATGGGTCCAAAGGGTCATCTCACCCATGTTTTCCATTGAGACTGCATCAAAGCTCTACTTGTTCCTCTGCTCAGTCCTGCTTCCCTTCCTTCCCTTCTCTAGGGATCATCCCAAGAGCACTCCCTAATAAACCACGTGCTTGATAACCTCCATCTTACAGCCTTTTTCCCAGAAAACCCATGCTAATTTCTTAAGCCTATTTTGTTGACCACACATAGTCACTGAACACCCTTAGGATCAGAGACTATCAGAGACTCACAGTAAAAAGAGACTATTCTTTCAGAGCTGAAAGAAAACTTGGGGTCATTTCACCCAACAACTTCATTTAATAGAAAAGATTGAGTTTACATACTTTGACTAAGGTCACCTTACTGGTTAATGGCAGAGCCAAAACTAAACCCCAGGTCTCCTAATGATTCAGTATTTTTTCTATTGCACAAGGACATTGTTCGTGAAAGAGAAAATGCCTAGTACTATACCTGAGGAAGAATTTAGCACTCAACATCAACTTACAAAATTGAAGAAAAAAGCATTCAGTAACAAACCTTCATGCCATAGTTTTTGGTATGCTGTCAAAAACAGATACATTAACATTTTGAAATACTGCTGGTTTTCTGTTAAGATAAGTAACCAGATACATCAGTTTGGCTGGGCAACCTCCATTTTTGATGAGGTATTTGGGTTGGGAGGTAATCCAGGACAGATTCAACAGGCCCTGTTCTGAGATCTCATAGGGCCTGCTGTAGTTAAACACAAACTTCAAGGTGTCTGAAATCATTTCTGTGAGTTATTATCCTTACATAAGGCAAAATGATCATAATATAGACTCTGGGTTAAGACACCGAGAAGACCTGGAGAATGAACAATGAGAGCTCCAAGAGGGAGCTAAGAAAAGTAGAGACATCTATGGGTTTTTTTAAGCTTGTAAACAGGACACGGCAACTTTTCTTTCTGTAATAGAAGTTGCAGTCTCTCCTCTGTACACCCATAATATCTTGTATGGTCTTGATGATATACTGACCACACTGGATTATGATTATTCTTTATGGCCCTATCTCCCCCGACCCCTAAATTGAGCTCTTTGCAGCCAAACACCAGGCTTACTCACCTGAGTGCGAGCATGTGATTAGCACTGAATGGAATGTCTGTCAAATGCATGGGTGGTTGAATGAATGAACAATGTTATGGTCTCCTCATTCTTTCCTTAAAATATCGTACCAATAAAAGCCTTTTAGGGCCCAAGGATTTTATGAGAATTTGGAAGAGAGAGAGACTTTGACAATTATCTTGTGTTATCGCAGTCTGTTTTACATATTAGGAAAAGAAGCCAGGGGGCTGAAGAAGTGGAAAGATTATGACCTTATGCCATCAAAAGAAGCAAGTTTTATTAGGGTTACATGCTTAAAAAGAGTAAATAGAACCTACGTTTTATTAGTCCATGTTTTTGTCACCTTCTCTAGATAAAGATTTCCAGTTCCTTCTTCTTATGTTTTAAATCTTTCCCACTGAAATCTGCGATATGCCTTGTGGTCTGAACCTTATGATAAGAGAAACAGTCTAAAGTTACATTCATAGAGTAAGGGTCTTCCGCCATTGATCCTTCTGCTTGTGTGAAATGGATGGAGCGCAGCTGGGATGACTACTGAGGTCTTATTAAACAGGGAGCTAATCTGATCAGAGGTTTGGCTTAACTGGGGCTGACTACATTTCCTCAGGGTTTTTGCTGTCCCTGAGGAGGAGGAGAGTCAGGATGCAGATCAGAAATATAAGTGCTTTCACCGAGGCATGTCTAGATTTGCAATTCAATTCAGCCAAGAGAGGAAAAACAAAACCAAGAAAAGATGGAATAGGCTACTGTGTTGAGGCTGAATGCCACAGGGTCATTGGGTTCCTTTGCAGCTGTGACTGTTCAGATGGGTAGGGAATCCATGGACCTAGGGCAGGGTAAGATACACCAAATGTATTCCGTCATTCTGGAAAGAGAAGTGCCTCCTGGAAAAATGGAGGAGATTGCATCACTGGTTTGATTAGCAGAAGGAGCTGGGCGGAGACTAACTGAGGTAATCCTATATACACTACAATTTTCTCAAACACCTCCAGCTTCTACTATTGTTATCACTGGGGATTATCAAAGCCAAGCCAGGTAGAACTGGATAATCGTAGAAATATTATCAGTCTGTTGTTTTTTGGCTTTGTTTTCATAGTGTTACTAGGTTCCAGAAATATGCTTTGCATGAAAGTATTTTTTTATTGCTTGTATTAATAACACACCTTTGAGGAGCTCAAAAGATAGTGACAGCAAAGAATTAGCAGGAGGTCCCTGAAAGTAAAACTCAGAACCCAGGTGGGCTTACAACAGAGTAGAGGTCAGGCACCCCAGAGAAGTGGGAGCCCTCCGCAGTAGAAAATAAGGAATTAAGAAACTGCAAGATGAGAAGGAAGTAGCTGAGCAGTGAGAAGCCTTCTTTTGCACTAATTTAATTTGAGAAACAATTTAGGGATATTTACCCAAATTGCCATTTGATAAAGAATTAAGTGGCATAACTTGATTACCTGATTATTAAACCCAAGAGCTGAAACATTTTCTGCACCAGACCAAATGTATGTCTGATCATAAAACTGGAGGGACCATATTAAAATTCCACCACCTGGATATCTTAGAGCTATATAGTACACCTTGAATGTACCTACATTTAAGGTAGACAAAAATGGCATAAAATATAATAAACTCACTTAAGCAGATTAGGATACCAGAGGTATCCAGAATATCCACCTAAAGACCACAAATCACATACAATAAACTTAATTATGCCTAACAGTTGAGTAACCCTTTACATGTTTCAAAATGCTTTTGTGGCGCTCTTATCTTCTTGCAGTAACTACAAGTACATTATTATCAAATTCATTTTTTTCCATTTTATCTCTTTCCCTACTGTCACATTAATTAATGGCAAAAGCTACATAAGGAAGCGTAGGGCCCAGATTTGCTCATTAGTTCTATGGCATTCATTTCTTTATAACACAAAGCCCAGAATTTAATTTTAGACATGTGCTTTTGGTATCCAAACCATGCTCTATGCAAGTGGAGAATCTGTCCACCATGACAGTTCATCCTGGGAAATGAGGACTCTCAGGACATCTGCCCCTGTCACCACTGATCAATTCAGGCAAATCACTGCAACTAAATACAGCCAGAGGAGCCAAAGAGGACCATTAGTAGCTCCTGTCCAGGAATTACAATATAACCAGCAGATAATTCATATCATGTTGAATCAGCCAAAATAGAGCATACACGCTTCATCACTGTGGGCTTTTGCACAAATCGAATGACGAGTCCTGATGCAAAGCCAGGGAGGCATAAAGAGGAGGTAAAAAGCTGCCCTGACCCCCTTTCTATTTCATGAGGCCCAGAGAGAACTGATTTCTAGAAAAATCAAAATTAAAGAGTCATCAGCCTCAGGACACTTTGCTATGATTCCTATTGCCCTTAGAAATGTTATTTTTTCTTAGAAATATTTCTAAAACTCTTCTGTAAGACAACTTTCCTTACATCTTTAGCACAAGGGGGAAAAAAAAAGCTTAAGAAAACCATAACTGTATATTAAATATATTTAATATTGATTATATCTGGAGAATAAAGTTGAGAGGGCACTTTCCTTTCTAATTATTACATAGCTCATAATGTTTCAATTTTAAATACTCTATCTATTAATCAGAAAAATCACTAAAGACTAAAGAGAGACAGACACACATACACAGAGATGGACTGACCATAGAGATTCTAGGCCAATGCTATCACTTTAGAACTAAAACTAAAGTCAGAGATAATTTAGTTTGTCAAAAGTTACACGGCTAATTTGCAGCTAAACTAACTTATTGAGTTGATCTAAGCTATTGAAGCTTTTTCTTAGTGTCCATGTGGTTAAAGAATGGCAGATAACTCTAAAAAATTTCTTGCTGTAATAACCCATGGTTCTAGCAACTGGAAGGTAATTTGAAAATATCATCCTCAATAGGGCAGTCATTTTATCACAAATGAGATATGTTTGTGAGTGACAGGGGACTACTATTAGTAATTATTCCTAGATACCAAGTATAAACCAGAACCCTCTGGGCATACTTGGTTGTATGGTGACCCTGTCCTTAATAGACGATCAATTTGCAGACATTCATTAGGATTTCAAAACATTTATGTCCAGCTGCCAATATTCTAGAGAGCAAGAGATGACAAAAAAGGAAATAAACTTTAGCCTGTTAGTACCTTTCCAACACTTAAAGAGACATATGAAATAGTGGAACAAAACTTGGGCAGTTCACACTTTCTGTTAACTAACTGATTGAGGTCTGGATTAGAGTAAAATATTAAGTGAGTTCTAGACTATGACTTCATGCAATAAAGTGTGAAGAGGTAAAAACAGCGGTGGGGGAAAATTCTGGGTAGAAAAAAGAGGGCTAGAAAACTGATGATCCATAATGAGTCTAGTCACATGATCCCCTGAAAGGTAGTATTTATAACAAAATCACAAAAATCATCGTTCAGGCAACAGGGTAAGTGGATGACATTGATAAAATATTATCAAAGTAAATATCACTCCTCACTGTGACAAGGGAAGTGCTGAAATGTAAGGATGCTATGCAGATATTACTTGCATATGTCCTGGCTTACAGGCTGTTAAATTCCCAGCCATGATAATACATATTAATGGGAGGTTGGAAGTTAAATAAATATAATTTGAGCAAGTCAATTCTCTGTGGTATACTTTCTGTAATGGATAAAAAGCCAACTGAAATGATTAGTCATTGTAGAAATAAGGCATTGATCATGTAATAATAATAAGACTTAGCTTCCAAACAGCATGAAGCACTATTCAAAAGCAATCAAAGATACCATGTCATTTCTTCCTCTTAGCAACCATGAGAGGCAGGAATTATATTGTTGTCTCAATTTTATAAGCAAGCTGATGGTGGCCCAGGGCAATTAAATAACATGCTGATTGTTTTACCTTTACTGGAGAAGCTAGAACTAGAACCCTTTCTCCTGATTCCCCCATTCACCTCACAATCCAGTGTTCATTGTACTTTATGCCTAGAAAAGAAGTGACCTCAAGAAAGCTATGGGTTTAGTGATTTCTGACCATCCCTTTTGGCCGAAGTCCATCTTTTTGGTTTTCATATGCCCTAGGGACAATCCATCTCACTCAGCCCTTTCCATTCACCATCTGACCTGCCATGCTCTCTGAAAATTGCAACTATGTTTTACCTTTGGAGTAACCAAATTCAATTATAGTTTCTGCCTTTGTGTTTCCTCAGCCTTTTTTCCTACACAAATTGATGGTGACAGCAGCGATACCAATTCAATTACATACCATCTTCTGGTTCCCAGTAATGATTCTGAGTAGGTCAACAGAGACCAGCTAGGAACAAGAATGACTGTGAATTAAAAGGAAAGGATAAAGAGTGAAAGCTTGAATTAGAAACCCATTTTCACTTACTGGGGAAATTTAAGCCAGCTTCTCTCTTAGAATAAGCAGGGAAAATCATAGAAAGAGAAAGGAAAGAATAGCTTGGTCAATTTACAAAAGAGGATTTCTGGAAAGGATTAAGGAGCTTTATAATTGTCCTGCCCATATGAGCAGAACCAAAGGGGTACCAAATAAAATAACATCCTGTGTTGTGAAAGAGTCGATTATTTTTGGCATTTTAATTCATTTGTGAATTTAGCTCTCACCATGTAGCAGGTCATTCTAGAATAGAGTAGAGATACTGCAGGGAACAGATAACGAAGTCCCTGCCCCCAAGGTGATTACATTCCAATGGAGACAATTGTAAGTACTATGAAGAAAATACAAAGGAAGATAAAGGGGCTGATAGTCACAGGACAGAGATGTGCTATTTAGGTAGAGGGGTCAAGAAGGGCCTCTCTGAGGAGATGACATTGGGAAATAAATGAATTGAGTGTCAAACAGGTAACATACTACCAAATTCATTGAGAGCCAAACAGTAATGATACTTAATTGTTTAACCTTTGTGTATTTTACTAGCACAGACTTTAAAGGTTACTATTTTTATGACTGTCATTTACCCTAGGAATGACTATAAGAGGCCAAATAAGAAACTTGTTTATCAAAAGCTAAACCGAACCCTCCACAAAAATGGAAGCAGCTTACCAAATCAAGTGATTTTTTTTCTTCTGTGACAATCTTTTAGAAACCAAGTTCTAAATAGTCTTCTTCTTGCTCTATTGTATGTACCTGATTGTCTACGCTTGGGCAGCTACTTACCTTTTTGTGTTTATAGATTGCTTTTTTGAGTTCCCATATTGTTTATATATTTAAAAAAGCCCAAATGATCAATAATTGGTTCTGTCATTTTTTTTTCTAAATCAGAGTTTTGATTTACACATAATAGGTTAGCTTATACTATTAATTTATGTCAATCCAACAAGTATTTATGACATAAATACTATTAGCAGGAGAATGTGTTAAACACAAAATGGGAGAAAAAGATGAAGGAAAGACTATCTTTGCTCTTAGACAACATACAATGGAGTATAGTAGATAAGTACACTGAAAACCATGAGGAAGAATTGTTTCTCTCAAATAATTTTTTTTTAAGTTGAGAAAAGTACAGATGAGGAACATAAATGATTTCAAGGAGGAGGAAAGATTTGAAAATCTTTTGCATCCTTGAAAGCAGGATAGAATTTCAAACTATGAAAGGAGAACCAGGAGGCATTTCAGAGCAAAGTGGCACCATAAATATATTAATGAAGGCAGAATGAGGCAGAGCATGTTCCAAGAAGGGCAAATATTCCAGTCTGGTGGAAATGAAGGTCATTAGGAGTGAATTCATAATAAGTAGTTTAAATAGTGATAGTGGGCTGGGACAATATTAGGAAGAGCCTAGGATGTTGAAAAGCAATGAAAGCCACCAAAGGGTTTGAACTGGGAAATGTCTCTAAGAGGATCTGGTACAGATTGGGAGGAAGTAGACATAAGATGGGAGACTGGTTGAGGAATGCACTTCTAAGGTACAGATAAGAGGTACTGAAAGTCTGACATAGAGTGATGGCACTGGGAACAATACTTCTTGAAGAGAAACACAAACTTGTTGACTATATGATTGATGGATCTAGGCAACTGATTAGATGCGAGGCAAGATAGAGAAAGTATAAAAGATATCTGAGAAGAGGCACCTGGTTGGGCCTGTAGAGTACATGACTCTTGATCTTGAGGTTCAAGATCTTGGGGTTCATGACTCTTGATCATGTGAGTTCAAGCCCCATGTTGGGCATTGGGTTTACTTTAAAAAAGATAACTGAGAAAAAAATGTCCCCCTTTGGGGGAAAATACTGAGAGGAAATATAGAGTTTCAGTCTTATAAATATTAAGATATTTCTAGGCTATGCAGGTGAAAAGGAGCAGGTGAAAATCTGGGATTGGATCTTGGAGGGGATTTGGTAGAAAAATCATTTCAGAGGTGAGAGTTGTGGCCATGGGAGGCAAGCAGAATATTGAGGGAAAAAAATATATAGAAGGCAAAGGGTAGGGATCCCTGGGTGGCGCAGTGGTTTGGCGCTTGCCTTTGGCCCAGGGCGCGATCCTGGAGACCCGGGATCAAATCCCACATCAGGCTCCCGGTGCATGGAGCCTGCTTCTCCCTCTGCCTATGTCTCTGCCCCTCTCTCTCTCTCTCTATCTGTGACTATCATAAATAAATAAAAAATTAAAAAAAAAAAAAAAGAAGGCAAAGGGTAGAAAGCAGGTGGCTAATCTTAGGGAAGTATTTTTTGTTAGGTAGAGTAAGAAATGGAACCAGAGAAGAAAAGAAATAAGGAGTAGTAAAAGGTAGGATAGCAACCTCATTAGAGAAATTAAGGGAAATGACAGTTTCAAGAAAAAAAAAATAGTCAATAGTATCAGATGTGACTCTGAAATTAAGGAGCATAGAACCATGGGATTTACTACTCAGTGATGGAGGAAAGCATGTTTGGAGTAGAGTAAGCATAGGCACACGTATCCACGAAGGAAAAAGAACACAAGGGCTTCTATGAAAAGTGAAAGCTGAGTAAGAAGTCTTAACACAGCACCAGGGGAAAGGAATAAACTAACATTTATCCCATGCCCAGTTTGGTCCAACACTATGTAGGATACATTTATGTTTTATTATTTTGTCCATGTTAAAACTGTGAAACAGTGTTATGAGATGAAAATCTAAGGTGCAAAGAGGTTAAACAAGTTACCCCAGAATATATCTATGTCCACAACAGGCCTGAAATTCTAGCCTTTGTGAAGCTAGAGCCCAGGCCATGCTTTCTCTGTGACACCATGACATTATCTGAGCAGGAGGCTTAAAGCTAGGCTCACTTGTTTCAACAGGGAAGACAAGTACCTTCTCCTCAGAAATGGGACTGAAAGAGGGAGATGATAAAATAACTATTAAAGGGAAAGTCATCTGCTGCAAGTGACCCATTGGAAAACAGAAGAAAAATTAATTCAAAATTTGCAAAGTGCAAGAGGCAAGAGATTCTATAATGGTAGCAGTTGCATAACTGAAACAACCTACCATGTGTTAGAGGCTGGAGAAGGAGCTAGAAGCTAGAGCAGGGCTTAGAGGAGGAGAAGTTGAGGGCCTGCAGACCATGAAATGAAACAGAAGGAAAAGAAGGACACAGAGTTGCAATCAAAGTAGGAGATTTCAAGCTTAAGATCATGAGTGTGGGGCCACTTTTAGTGAGGTAGAAAGAGCTGAAAAAATTAAAGTAAGGAACAGGGTAATTTAGTATAAAGCCTCAATCACAATGGCTTGATCCTATAGAGGACTAAATCACAAGAAATGTGCTAGTTGAAAAAATGTGAGTAAGAAAATAAATAATAACTATGATTCACATATTGAATTTGGACATAGAAGGTTCCAGAATATGAGATTTCTGGAATAAGAAAGAAGGTAGATAGCATAATCAAATCATAATCAAATGGAAGAAACTTAATGAAGATGTTGCCATGGAAGAGTGGACTAAAGTAACCATGGGGAAGCAAGGACATACTGACCTCTTCTCCTGGTCCTGAGATGCCCCTGGCTACATCGGGAGAAAAATGATGCCCCTAAAGAAAATGCCAAAAGGTTGGCCAAATCTCTGAGGGCAGGTTTGAAGACAAAGGAAATTTATCCACAATCAAGGATACAGGGAAAGGAACTGGTTGAGGGATGGATAGAACATAAGAGTGCCTTTCAGATGCCACAGGTGAACTAAATTGAGATGTGGGTATTAGGGAGGAAAATTCACACTCAGGGCAGATCCAAAACAGACATTAGAGGAGCAGGGTCAGGAGGTAAGCTCGAGGGACTTCTTAGCAGTAGATCCGGGTAAGTCCACGTAAATAGTGATTAACGTAGGCAACTGTGGAAATAACCCCAGTTTTTTAGAAGAGGCAAGGCAATAGGGGAAGGAGAACCTGGTACTTTACAAACTTTCCACTCTATGAGCTTGATCATACTGGAATATAAAGGAACCATATGAAGAGAACCACATAGCTCTTTGATGTCTCAGGTGATTAGGTTAACAGAAACAGGACCTCAGCTCAGATCGATTTCCAAGTAATGTTACTATTTTATTTCATTAAAGTTATCATGCCTAGCATTTTATTTACATTTATTTGTTTTTTCACTATCTATATTCCTCCCCCATTCCCACCTCCCAGAGAATTATAGGCTAAATGGTGTCCGGAACTTTTATTAACTTGCTGCTGAGTCTCCAGCACCCAGAATAATGCTTAGTATACAGCCAATATTGAATAAATATTGACTGGCATTTGATTGAATGAATTAAAAAATAAAAACACTGGCCAAACAATAGGTGGTAGTTATAAACAAATGTCTAATATATAGTCCCTGTTTAAAGGATTTCATGAAATAGGAGAAACACATCAATAATGTAAGACTATGGATGCATGAAAGAGAATGTGATCAATTCTGCTTTGGTGGGGGTCTTCATCGAAAAGATTGCAGAGTAGAAAAACTTATCTCCCCAGATCAGTGCTCTTCCCCCAGGAGAAACAAGCCAGTCATTGGGGGTGAAAATAAAACTCAAAAACTTCTAATTATTTTTACTTATATTTTTATGTAGGTTTATATATAAACATACACATGTACATAATTTTGAATATGTAAATTAACATACCTAAATTTAAATTGTTAATTTCTGTCTGAGGGAGGGCACAATTAAAATGTCATCCATAGACTAGGGGATTAGAACTCTGAGCTACATTGTGAAAGAAAACTAAAAATGTGCCTTCCAATTAGAAGTGAGACAGGACATTCCAGAATGAAAGCAACAGCATGGATCTATGAAAAATCAAAAGCTATTCTGAGAATTGTAAGACATTCATATGTCTGGGCATTATGATGAGCACAAGGAATAGAAAATAAGCTAGAAAGCTATTCTACTGGAAAAGGGAGATTATCAATAGAGTTATAAGCAAAGGAATGGTAAAATGAGATTTTTATGTTAATTAGGTTATTCCCATCAACAGGGAATGAATTTGAAGGGTAGAAAACTGAACGTCTAAACACAAGAAGAGTTTTAGTAGTTTGGGTAAGAGATGATTCAGGCCTAAGTAAGTGCTGGATTACAAGGTCTAGTGAACCAGATTTAGAACATATTTTGAGGTAAATTAGCAAGTCTTGGTGATAACTGGATATGGGCTATGTATCACGGAAGATAAAGGTCAACCGTAAGAACAGAGACCTAGAAAATGAGTACTTATAAAGAGGGAAGGGTACTTCCCTCACATATGATAGGATTTTGTCTCAGATTGGCTCACTCATATCAGGAGCCCAGCTCCTTCCATTACTTCACTATGCCATCCTTGATGTAGACCTTATTCCTCATGATCAAACATGGCTACTGGGGCCTGAATCATCACCTCTATGTGAACACAGGAAGGGCAAAATTAGTGCCTGCTTCCTGTCTTTACAGAAGACTTTTTAGAAGACTTCTGCCTACATGTCAGTGGCCAAAGCTCAGACATGTTGCTTGTTATAGCTGCAAGATAGGCTCGGAGACATAATCTTTATTCCAAGTACTGGTATAAACACTTTGGTTCTTCACCAAAAAAAGAGTAGATATTGGATGGCAGCTAGCACTCAATAGACTAAAGAAAAGAAAGAACCATGGATAAATCCCAAGCTTTTAGGTTTAGTGGTCACTAGATGGTGATGACATCAACTGAATGAGACACTATAAAAGGAGGAGGAAGTTAAACTCCATGATGAGTTCATTTTTGAATGTTGAATTTACAGTGGCTATAAGACATAGAAGTAAAAATGTCCAGCAGCAATTAGTGAAGAATGACCCAGAATTAGATTTGGATGTCAGCCATATATGAGCTAAAATGACCAAGAAAGAGTGTATGGAATGAGAACTGCGAGCTGAGGACAGAACCCTGGTTGATGGGCAGGATGGGAGGATGTTGCCAACATTTAAAAGGCTCAAAACGGGAAAAGAGCCTATGAAGGAGCCATAGGGACAACAAAGTTTTCAGGAGAATATTCTATGCCATAATCTAAAGGACGGAATGAAAAATTCTGTGCAATACAGTGGAGAGACAAAATGTGAAGACTAATAGAAAAAAAGCCATTGATTGCCATGATTAGAAAGTCATCCAGAGCCCTATGGAGGCAATTTCATGGGAGTGGAAGGAGTAGAAGCTAGAAGAGGTGTCAATCAGACTTGAAGTAGGGATGATGACCAGAGCTTTACAAACTTTACCAGGCATCCTAGTCACCCGGGGATTTGGTTAAAAATGCCAACTGTGAGGGTAGGCTCCAGATTCTCCATTTCTTACAAGCTTTTAATGATTCCCAGACTACTGGTCAGCAGATCACACTCTGAGTAGTGAGGCTGTGGACCAGTGGTTCCCAAACATTAGTGTGCATCAGGATCACCTGTGGACTTGCTAAAGCAGATTTTTAGACCCCACCCCCAGAGTGCCTGAGTTAGTAGTCTTAGAGTGGGAGGACAGGGAGCTTGCTGAGATTTCCGTCTTCATTTTACTGTTGGTAATAGTAGTGCCAGCATATTCACACTCTCATTGTATTAAACACAAACGTCCACTATAAGCTGGTTTGATACATATTCTCAAGTTTTCTCTCTGTATTTTCTCCAAATTAGCCTGAATCTTAGACATACAGCAATTCTTATTCAGTCAACCATCTGCACCTAGTTTCACAGTCTGTAACTAACATTGATACGTAATACAAAGAAATTAAAATATCCTAGCATCCCTAACCAGAATAGTCTCCCCATCTTAAAAGGATGTTTTCTTCTTAGTTGGAAGAATCAACCTCCTCCGCTCAATCTTTTGTTTATTTTCTGTGTCAAAATTATTGGGTTACATACTGATTACCAGACCTGGCCAATTAGTCTGATTATCTCATCACATATTTTCAACTTCTCCAGCTGTGAGAGTTTCTTTTTATGTTGACACTTTCAATAAAGAACTCCCCAAGCTGAGACAAATGATGAGTAAAGTAATAAACACCCACCAGCAATTTAACCTGAATATTTACTTAGAGTAGCATAGTGGTACAACTGAGCCATGGGGCAGAATTCAGGAAATGAATTACTGTGCTATGTTTTGAGGCTCTGAAGAGGTCCATAGCTCCTGGCACATGTAAATGAAATTGGTACTAATTTCAAGTTGAACCCCATTATTATTATGTATAGATAGATAGGATTACTTTGGGAAAATATCAAATGTTATTAGATCTATTTATGTATGTCTTGGAGGAGTAGAAATGAGAAGAATGATCTGGCAAATAAGTAGGATACAAAGATGAATAGGACAAGCCCGCTTCGCAAGAATATATAACCTAATATTGTCTATTCCTTATTTCTGCCTCTTTAGGGAAAGGTGGTGATACAGATGAGGCATTTCTGTTTTCCCATAGTTGCTGTCTACAGTCAGAGTGGACAGTAGGATAGAAGATCCGTCAAACCTCACAGTTTCAGCTTCTTGTATGTGGTCTCCTGGTTTATACTGGACACGTGGTTATACTCCAAAGAGCCCCCCCCCAGACAGAAAAAACTTAACCTGATGTCTTAAGTCTTGAAAGAGGGCCACTTCTCTAGCCATGGTTACTTTAGGCTTTTATTTTTTCCCCAAATAAGCCATCCTAGGAGCTCCATGGGAAAAGAATAGTCTCCGGATAGTTTGGAAAGCTAAACATATCTTTATCATTGAGACCATGCCTGCATTAACAAGGAGGTTGGCAATCACCGTGTGCCTTGTTCAAAGCTTGCTATCTCTCCAGGCCTCCATCCTGCCTGCCACCCCACCCCACCCCCATCCCCAGCTTGCTCTCTGATCAGTGAGATTCTCTGTGTCTTTGCTTAAAGGTCATGGAATCCTAACAGCTGTAAAACATACTGAAGGGGGATTAACTAGCTTGATTCCAGGCTATTGGCTGCAATACATGACTCAGAATGAGAATCTCAGATTAGTACTACAGATCATCATCCCAGATGCTAGGAAATATAGGCACCCGTGTAACCTCTCTTGGAAAACAAGTTATCAATATCATTTTCTCAAAGCTCCTGGGAAGAATAAACAACGAAGTGTTCAAAATTCCCTGGTGGAGATGTTCAGTTTTAGCCACAAAAGTTCTAGAGACAATTTATAAAGACCAAAATTTATTCAGTGATACAATCAGTGTCTCTTAATTTTCCAGAGGATACATCTAAAATCAGTAGGAAGAGACTGGATGTGGGCAAAAGAAAAAAAAAACACAAGATAATTTTCTAAATTAACTAATTAAAATAAAGCATCAACCACAGCTGATTTTTAGTCATTTGGATGAATTTGTGAGCTTGGCTGGATCAGGCAATTTGAAGTGTGGTATACACCTAAGGAGTTTGGGAGCAGCAACATGTTTATTTGTGCTTAAACAGAAACATAGATAGCTAGTCCAAGCAAGAACTTCCTCCACAGAAACTGCAAATAACCCATCCCCTGGCTGCCAACTAGAGGCTTATTTTAGTAAGAGTAAGTAGGAACAGGATGCCTGGCCAGTCCAGGAGAATTTAGGGGTGCTCTTCCCACACACCAGGCACTCATTAGCATGTCTACTCAGTTTCTCAACTGCGTAACAGCTGCAAACAGACAATAGTGGGAAACTGTCACAGAAAAAGAAAAAAATGTACTGGAAAAGGCTGTTAATTAAAAAAAGATGGAGGGGGATGTTCTCTTTAGAAAGAAATGTAACTCTTAAACAGAAGAAAAAGTTTAGTAACAGAGTTTTGAGAGAAAATAGCTCAAAGGAAAAGAAATAACAGTAAATATACTGGCATTATGCTCATGGTGTTGAAACCATAGTCACTTGTTTCTCAAGTATTTATTGAGCACCTACTAAGTACAATTCACCATGCTGAGTTCTATGTGGGGAAAATAGATCAGGCCATTCCAACCCTTCAGCAATTGGCATTTAATTGCCAGGATAAAATGTGTATAACCAACAACTATGCAAAATCATGAGTTTCGGTCATTTGTGACATGCAACATACCAGCTATTCAGAACTGTTGCCTTAAAAGGCACATTTCAGCCTACAAAGATAACAACTGAAGATATTACCCTTGACTCTGGAAGGAATGTTGAATGTTCTTTTTTATTTTTCCATTTGTTTTTAAGTGAGGATCTCATGACCCTGAGATCAAGACCTCAGCTAAGATCAAGAGTCAGATGCTTAACTGACTGAGCCACCAGGTGCCCCTATGTTAAGTGTAGATTGGATTGTTGTTGTTGTTGTTTTTCATTCTCCTTTGCTTAAAACAAATCAGCTCATGAAAATACCCTCCTATGTATTGGTAATTGACTCACACTACAAGCTATAGGTCATTCTCCCAACAGAGTTCAAAGTTACAGTCTAGAATGGTGATAGTAAGAAAACTGGGAAATGCAAACAAGGTAAAAGTCCGAAGCAAAAAGAACCAAGGAAAGCAAGGCAAATATAACTAGGACCCCTGAGACATCTAATGAGAAAAAAAAAAGTTGTTAACAAAAAAATTGAGTCTAATTATAGAATTAAAAATCAGATCACATTTGATGAGAAATGGAGAATAAAAACAAT
Organism: Vulpes vulpes; assembly: GCF_048418805.1. Lineage (NCBI taxonomy): Eukaryota > Metazoa > Chordata > Mammalia > Carnivora > Canidae > Vulpes > Vulpes vulpes. Next base: position 116,907,544 of record NC_132780.1, on the reverse strand, counting down.
TTACTGATTGATCATGTTAGTATGAGGCAGTGATGGGAGTCCCATTTTACAGAAGTAATGGAGACTTGAATGGGTCCATAAGCAGAGAGACAGGAAGTTATGAATTCAGAATTCATCTAATGGCCAATGAACCAACTACTACACAATATGGAACTCCTATTTTGTGGAAACTGCCAGTAGATAGTGGCAGCAATGGATTCCTGAGATTTCCATTCTATGCCCATGTGTCTTCTCTTACCACAGATTGGGTCATGTATGCCAAGCTTCCAGAGGCAAAGAACGGCACAGAGTAAAGTCATGTTCAGCCCACAGGAGTTGCAGACATTGCTATGAACCATCATTCTCTACTGGCCCAACTCCATTATTTCTCTCTTTTGGGACAGTCATCCTACAGACTTTGTTTTTCTGGGTAGGCCAGAGTGACTTGAGAAAAATAAATCTCAACAATCACAAATGATGCCCTGAAGCGCAGAGACCCAGCTCATACCTTTAAGAACAAAGTCCCTTCTTCAGAGTGGCTTTAGTACATCCAGCCAATAGCTACCTGCCCCTTTGGACTCTGCAGCAAAGCGTTCAGAGTCCAGAGCTCACACATGCCCTTAAATTGAGTGAATGGACATCCTGAAGGTTGGGGATGAGGAATGCCACATTCATCTGAGGCATGCGGCAATGCCACCACTGTCTATTTCCAGTTTCCAATGACTAACTTGAACCACTAAGAAAATCAAGGTTGGGAACTAAGTAAAAAGTATGATAGGAAACATCCTGTTTTCTCACATTTTTAAAGACTGGCTCGGAAATCATTCTGCTTAGTGTGTGGATGTGCATAAATGCTAATGTTTGAAAGAAGCCACTCCTGGAAATAAGGCTTTGTGGCTTTTAAACTCCACGCTGAATTTGTCTACTAATACACCCAGAGAATGTATCCAAGGATGCTGAGGAGGAGGGCGCCAATGGGGTGGAGATGTGCTTAATGCAGACACCATTAATAAATCACTGATAGTTAAGATATAGATTGGATGATGGGTGGCAGATGGAATAGAGGTACGTCAAATTGCTTTTCTTATATAGGTTATTGGATTACCAAGAAAGCAGCAGGCAAGTGGCAAACTGGTATAACAAATTGCTATCATAAAAAAAAATTTTTTTTTGAACTTATCCCAAGATGGTAATAAGGTTCTGAAGGCCATTAGCCCTCTGGAGAGGTGCCTGAAGCAGGACTATCCCTCTGAGATGGTAATACAGAGAACATTCTCCATACTTCTCCTTTTTTCCTCACTATTATACTTAAGCACATCCTGGTGAGGGAAAGGGGAAGGGAGAAAGCCAGGCTGCAGAGGGAAGTTAATTATTTAATGTGGCTATTAGCAGGTGCATGCCCTGCCCAGTAGGTGATAAGTGGAGGTGCCTATCACTTAGCTTTGGCAACCAATTCTGGTTGCAACTGATGCTGCCTCCTTTTTTCTTTTGGTCTCCTTCTTTCCTTCCAACTTTTTATTTTGAAATTAAACCTATAGAAAAGTTGCACTAGCAATGAGCACTTGATACTATTACAAGATTCATCATTTGTTAATATCTTTTCGTGTTGGCTTTCTCCTTCATTTTCCTCCGCTCCTTTTGGTGAATTATTAAGTGGCATCAAAAAATACTTACCCCCTAAATGCTATAATATGGATCTCCTGAGAAGAGAGTCATTCTATATATCCATAATGGAACTATCATTTTCAAAAAAAAATTAGTCTTGATGTAGATTATATAATATACAATCCATGCTCAAAATTTTCAAATTGTTCCAATGCCTTTTATAACTTTAAAAAAATCCAGAATACAAATAAGAATTAAACATCATTTAGCAAACATGTCTTCTTAGTAATTGGTATTCTAGAACCATGCCTGTCACCCCTCCTTTTAACTTTTAAGACACTGACATTTTGAAGAGTCCAGACCAGTTGTTTTGCAGACTGTTTCTCAATTTAGATTTTTTTCTGATTGCTTCCTCGTGATTAGAATAAGGTTAAACATTTTTGGCAGGAGTGTCCTTCCAAGAGACATAGGTTGTCAGTTTGTCAAGTTTGGTGATTGTAAGTTCGATCATTTGTTTAAAATGATGCTTCCAGATTTCTCCAATGCAAACGTACCATGTTCCCTCTAAAATCAATAAACAGTTCTGAAACTTGGTGATTAGGAAGACCAACATTTTACATAATAGTTTTAGCATGCTTTGATGAGTTTTGCTTGAATTATTAAAATGGTAATAGAAAATGATTATATTCTTCCTACACTTATGGTTGCTATTGTTCTGTAAAAATAAACCTTTCTTTCTACTCTCCATCCATTTCTATTGTTTTTGGTACCACTATGGCCTCATGAAATTTCACAAGTAAATCTATTACAATCCATTCCTGCCATTATTTTCATATGCTACTTGTCTGAACTTTGATCAACCTGGCTTTCACATTTTTTGGCATTTTATTATCAGTTCTTGAGCACTTCTTTACTTTTTGATGCATCTCAATGTTACAGGCTCAACCTTGCACTCCACTGTCTCAGAATCAGGCACTTTTCCAGGGAGTCTTGATTTTTTTGCATGGGAAATGATAGTTAGAAACCAAAATCAGGATGATACGTACATTCATTGGTACTGTGGTATAATTACTTCTAAGCCCTTTCTTTGAACCCAGCAAGAGAACATGTATTTTGATAAAGTCATGAGCTCATATTGATTCCTCCAATTCTAATCCAATACAACTGATTTCTCCTTCCCCATTTCCATTTTTTCTCCACTCTCCTACCATGAGAACTCCATTCCTCCAAAATGATACATTTGCACATTTGTTCAATTCTACAATATATACAAAACAGTTTCAAACTACCAGCAACAGTTTTCTGTAGAAAAAAACTCCACTGAAGGTGGGATGCAGTAAAAGTACAGTGTTCAAAATATACCTGAATTAATTCTGAATTTATCCCTTTGTGTTCATGTCAGCTTGATACAGAATTCAATTCATGTGATCCTATTTGTATTAAATTTTAGAATTTTATTATATACTGGATGAATTAATATGGTTTAAAAGTCAAAACTAGATTGAAAGATAAATTTAGAAAGATTTCATTTCTTTTATTATTGCTTCCACTTGATTTCCACCCATCCCCAACAGCAGACCAATTTCTCTAGTCTGTTAACTAACTTGTGTTCCTTTTGAAGGTATTTGTATATATGTGTGTATTCTTTTCTTTTTTTTCTTACAAAAATGCTAGCATACTATTTTCCCCTTGCTTTTTTTCATTCAGTATATTTTGAGATTAAAGCTGGGTTCTAAATCCTCTGATTCTGTTCTATTCAACTTCTCAGGTAATGAAATCCTATCTCAGCTCTAGGTAAAATTAGTGGTTCCTGTAAAAAGGAGTTATGAATATGAAAGAGAGTGGATCTGTGTTGAAACAGGGATTATGTGCATGTATTACGCTTAATGAAATTCTAAGTGTGGTTCAAATTACCCCCTGAGGTATTAGGTAAGGGTGCTCATTAAAAATTCTTATTCCAAGGCCCTGCTAACTCAAACTCTTTGTAGGGTAAAGCTCAGGAATCTGAATTTTAAAACTCCTGGATAACTGTATGGACTTTCAGAAAAACATAGGCTATTATGAGGGGAATAAATGACAGGGAAAGCTTTATCATGACAAAGTCTTTTCACCTGAGTGTTTAAGGCTGCTTTTCCTCTGAGAGCGTGGATTTCATTTTATTATTTTATTTTATATTTTATTTTATTTTATTTTATTATTTTATTTTATTTTTAGAAATTGGGTTTCTTTTGGAGTAAGTAAGCTCTGAGCTCATGTCCTCTGCTGGAGTCAGCCAGGCAGATAGACTCTGTTTCCCTTTTGGATCTTTGAGACAAATTAGGCAGCTAGATGGAGCATACTGGAACCACACTGTCCCTTTCCCTAGCCAACAAATCTCAGGATAGCGTTTTCAGGGAACACAGTGACTTTCTAAATGTTTAGGTTCCAAACTCTACATTTCAGTCAATGGAAACAGAAGGAAACAGGTGAATGAGTGATAACTTGAAGTATCACAAAACCTACCATTTCTACTGCTTCTCCCACCTTCCCTAACCCCTTCATATTCTCCCAAAATAGCATGATTGGACGATGCCTAAGGACACACTGTCCACCTAAAATTAGCTTTTTATAAAAGATATGAGATACTCTTTGGGGGAAGGTGGGGGGATGAATCATCTATTCCATTCTGAAGCTGCGAAAATTGAGAGGCAGAGACACAGTGGGGATGAGAGGTTGACTGGCTGGGAGCAACTTCCTGTCCCTGGGAGAGCCCATCACAACACCATCTAGTAGTAAGTCAGTTCTTTAATAACTCGGTCTTAATAGCCAGTGTTTATCAAGCACATACCGTGAGCCAAGAACTTTGCTATGTGTTTTATCTACTTTAGCTCATTTAATCTTTATAACAACTTCATGAAGCAGATAATACCACCATCTGTCTCTTACAGGTGAATAAACTGCAAATTAAAGATGTTGTTACTTTCCCTGATTCACATAGTGAAGCAAGAGCGAAATCTACTTTGCTAACACCAGAACCAAGCCACTAACTGCTACACAAGCAAAAGGGCCTTCAAAAACATGATTCTTTAGGATACTAACCTAAGTGCCCCGTGTCCTAGCCTGTTGACTGCCTGTGTAATGATCTCTACTAACATGTTGTGATAGGATCTACCCTTCAAATTCCAAGGAGGCAAAGACCCAGGAAATTTGGTTGTGGCCTTAGCCAAGCCACCATGCTTTCCTTGTGCTTGGTGTCCTTATTCTGTAAAAATGGGAGGGATGGATTACAATTTCAAAAATAATAATTTTCCCTTCACTTCTGATAGCTTATAATCCAAACGCCAAATTCCCGATTCACATTTTCATGCTAAGGTTTTAATAGTTTTGTTTTCTTCCTCTTTATTGTTTTAATATTTTAATATGCTCCTCTTTATTCCCAAAGGCATCTGAATTCCAAAAGAGGCTAATGTATTAACTTTAAAAAATGAGTCTCTGAAAGTGGAAATTTCCAGGCAGAGAATCCAATGAGTATTGGAAAGCTGTTATATCCTGATTATATTTCTTTTCCCATTCTGAGATGACTGTGTTCAGGAAATGCTCTCTGAGATAAGGCTGGATAAAATGGGAACCAGGCACAGCAATCTGAAACAGAGTTGGCAGAAAAGAGGTGAGAAAACAGGGCCCACAAGCCAGCTGGCATAGATGGCAGGGGTCCCTCCCAGGCATCAGAAATTCAGGGGAACCATAGAAACCATATGTGTGAGAAACACTGGCAGAAGAGGGATAGTATATCAGAATTGTCTCTACATGGGGTAAATCCCAGGAGATTTGATAGGATGGTGGTTTCCAGAACCCTCGTCTTCCAATGTAGGGGAGCAGAAACTCCTCAGCACACTACTCACCAATGAGACAAAAACCACTTCTCTTGGCCTCATTCCTGTGTGGTTTCTCCTGGTTCAGGAACTCCTCAGTGGATGATTAGCTGACTAGAAATGACCCATGTTTCTGTCCAAAAATTTTAAGATTCATGAGGACAAGACAGACATTTTGTTACTCTTCACAGCTCAAAGCTCTTCTACATATGTACTAACTATATGCTGCATTAAAGGAAGAACAGAGAATGAAGTTTTTAAGTTGGAGAAACCCAATATATATTTCAGGTGAAATGAATCAATGTGTAGACTTAGTTCTTTTTAATATTGCTTGTAATTCATTCATTCAATAAATATTATTGAGCACTTATGTACCAGGCACTTTACTAGAAAATTGAGGCTACAACAGTAAACAAGATAGGTACTAAATCCTGCCTTCTTAGAGTTGATTACAAATTGGTGAGAGCAGGAAATAAACATGTAAACAAATAAGAATTTCAGACGAGAATTGTGAATAAAATCGGGATATTGTGACATATAAGAAAAACATATATTTGGTCTAAATGACCAAAATATGTTTTCATGTATATTTTTGTCTTCCTCTGAGTTTCCTGGCTCACAGTTCCCAAAGTCCTTGGAATTTCCTAAGTGTTGAATGCTAAAGGTGTCTTTCATTATGTTAATGATGTGGCTTCTGAAATAACCTAAGGATGTGGACGGGTTGCCAGTGGCACCAACTATGTGGTTAGAGGATTGGAACTTTGAGTTCTACTTCCTGACCTTTGAGTAAAGGGGTTGGAAGTTTAATCAATTACCAATGGCCAAATAATTTAACCAATGCTGCCTATATAATGAAGTTTCCATAAAAACCCAAAGGACAGAATTTGGAGAGTTTTGGTGAACACATGGAGATTTAGGGAAAGTGGTACACTCACAGAGAATTGAAGCTCTGGGCCCTTTACCCATGCCTTGCCCTATGCATCTCTTCCATCTGACCCCATTCCTGAGTTATTCTTTTTATAATAAACCAGTGATCTAGCAAGCAAAGTGTTTTTCTGAATTCTGTGAGCTGCTCTAGTAAATTATTTTTATTTTTACTAATTTTTAAATATAAATTCAATTTGCCAACATGTTGTATAATACCCAGCACTCATCCCATCAAGTGCCCTCCTTAGTGCCCATCATCCAGTTACCTCATCCCCCCACCCACCTCCCCTTCTGCAACCCTTTGTTGCTGCTATAGTAAATTAATGGAACTCAAGGAGGTGGTCATGGGAACCTCCAATCTGTAGCCAGTTGGCCGGAGCACAGGTAACAATATGCGCTCACAACTGGCATCTGAAGTGGGGGTGTGGAACAATCTTGTGGGATTGAACCCTTTACCTGGGGATTGGACACCATCTCCAAGTAGATAATCAGAATTAAGTTGAATTGTAAGACACTGAGCTGGTTTTGGGAGTACTGATTATTGGTAATGGTGGAGAACTCACTCCCTATGTTGGAATTGGGTCCAGGAACCCTAAAGAAAAACAAAACCAGATATAGAAAAAGATTGAGATAAGGAAGAGAAAGTACCATAGGCAGGAGTATTTGGGAAGGCCTGTGAGCAGAAGAAAGGTCAAAGAATTGTAAGCATGTTGGACATGGCCTCTAAGGAGAGGCTCAGAAAAATTTGACACTATTTCTAAATTCATCAAGAATTTTTGATAATAGTTATGAAACCAATATGTATGCTTGCTAAAATGTCTCTATAGCATAGGATATAAAAAAGCAATATCCTCCCCAAACCCTACTACTTAATGCAATACCATTAACCATTTCCTTGTGTATTTTTATAAATATTTTCTATCTATGTATATACAGTAGTCCATCCCATCCACCAATCATGGTTTTGTTTTCTGAGGTTTCAGTTACCCAAGGTCCATCCTGGTCTAGAAGCAGATGATCCTCCTTCTGATGAATCATAAAAAGGTCTGTAATAGCCTAATACTACATCATAAGGCCTACATCATTCATCTTGCTTCTTCTCATCATGTAGGCATTTTATCATCTCACATCACAGGAAGGATCAGTACAGTAAGATATTTTGAGAAAGGAGAGAGAGAGATTCATGTAAGTTTTATTACAGCATATTGCTATAATTATTCTATTATTAGTTACTGTTGTTACTCTCTTATTGTGCCTAATTCATAAATTAAATTTTATCATAGGTGTGTATGCATAGAAAAAAACAGTATATATAAGACCTGGTACTATCTGCAGATTTCAATCATCTACTGGGGGTGGTCATGGAATATATCCCCCAAAGGTAAGGGCAAGCTACTACATAAATGCATTTATTTGAATGGTCCTTATGTGCAAATGGAACCTTATTTGCTTACTCTTTAGAATCACTCAGATCCCCCTTCAAGAAAGAACTTGCCCAGCTGTAAGACTTGATAAGTTTATAGCCTCTGGCTTTTAAGGTGGGCCTCAGCTCAGTAACCAAAAGTGGCTTCATCAGTGACTGAGCCAGACTATGGTATAAAGGCCTCCGAGGCTCCTTTCACAGTTTGGCTATTGTGAACATTGCTGGAGCCCCGGTGTCCATCGACAGATGAATAGATAAAGAAGATGTGGTTTATGTATACAATGGAATATTCCTCAGCCATTAGAAACGACAAATACCCACCATTTGCTTCGAAGTGGATGGAACTGGAGGGTATTATGCTGAGTGAAATAAGTCAATCAGAGAAGGACAAACATTATATGGTCTCATTCATTTGGGGAATATAAAAAATAGTGAAAGGGAATAAAGGGAAAAGGAGAAAAAATGAGTGGGAAATATCAGAAAGGGAGACAGAACATGGAAGACTCCTAACTCTGGGAAACGAACTAGGGGTGGTGGAAGAGGAGGAGGGCGGGGGGTGGGGGTGACTGGGTGGCGGGCACTGAGGGGGGCACTTGACGGGATGAGCACTGGGTGTTATTCTGTATGTTGGCAAATTGAACACCAATAAAAAATTTAGTATTAAAAAAATAAAATAAAATAAAGGCCTTGTCACTTCTACCCAACTGAGACTTTAGCACATATTTACCTTACATCTGTTGTTGCTTTGCTTTGTTTTTAAGAACAATGCAGCAATTAGCATCTTTAAACATGTATCTTCAAAAAATAAAGAAAGAAATGTATATCTTCAGGCAGGAATGAGTGCCTGTTTTTCTCCACCTTCTATTACTATTCAGTATCTAACTTTAATCTGTGCCAATAGAAAAAACGGTACTTCACTAACATTTTAATTTGCAACTTCTTAGTTATGAATAGGTCAGAATTATTTTAGATTGTCAACTCGCCATTCGTATTTATCTATGAACTTCCTCTTTGTGTTCTTTGCCCTTTTTCTACCAAGTTGTTGATCTTTTTCTTATTGATTTGTTGGAGTGCTTTGTAAAAGAAATGAACTCTTTTCCACAAATGTTGCAAATATTTGTCCCTGTTGTTTGATTTTTAAATTTTTCACAACATTCTTCCCCCCATTCAATAGTTTTAATTTGCACATAAACTTACTTTTTCTGATATAGCTTCTGGGTTTGAATTCATGATTATAAAGTTCTTCTCAGCTCTAATAATATTTTCAGAATTGGTCCTTATCTAATATCTTTAGCTTTTTTCCCTTTAAAGTTAGGGTTTCATCTGCAATTTATTTTGATATAAGCTGTAAGGTAGGATTTCAGCTTTTTTTTTTTCCCCCTCACCAAATTATCCTCCTCACTTCCGAATATCCATCTCTTCTCACTAATTCTATGTTCTCCTCTTATAATAAACTAAAGCCACATACACTAATTTGGCTTTATTTCTGGACTTTATATTCTAATTTACTAGCCTATTTTGGTGTGCTTCACTGATACCAAAACTGTTTCTTATTATTGATTTATCATCTTTTAATAGCTAATAGGAACTAAACTCTCTAACTATAACTGGATCAATGTGAGTGTGTTCCTTAGTGAGTCAGAAACTGCAGCAGGTGGAGTTGTTCTACAAAGGAAACTTTATTTGCAGCAAATAAACAGATTGCAGGAAATGGCTTTCAAAGCCCTGAAAGGGTGAATGGATTCCTTTCATTTAGGGTTAGGATGAATATTTAGATAGGCAGGTCTTGTCATTGGATGTGGAGGTGGGCATAGGGTGGGGCATGCTCCTTAAGGGAACATGTCTTTGCACACACTATACGTTATGTAAATAAGGCTTGTGTTCTTCCTTGGGGAGAGATTTTAGTATTATAATGAGGTCAAGGTAGTTGTCAGTCTTCTAGAGGTCACTTCATGGTGCATCTACCCAGGCAGGAGTCAGGGGTTAAGCTTAAACTGGTCTGTGTGGTCTGGGCTGGGTGGAGGAGGTCTTGTCAAGGCTGTTGCTATTGCTTGAGTGGCAGTTTCCCTTTCCATGTGCCTGAATTAAGAGATAAGCTAGAAAGAAGAGCTTAAGAAAAAAATGTGAGAGAAATATCAGTGAGTACAAGCAGGTGGGCAGTGAAGGTAAGGTCTTGGGGTCTAGCTGGTGACATAATTTTTTAACTCTTTGTAAATTCTCTTCTTTCTTTAGGATCTGACTAGTCACTCATCTTTATTACTGTTAGTTTTTTTTTACATTCTTTTCCACAGATAACTTTTGCTTTTGTATGAATAGTGAAAATGTGGATCTAAAACTAATTCAATTTTAGCTTTATTTTTCTGGGGTAAGGTCAGTATTATTTTAAGTTCTCTCTCCAAATTTTACCATTTCAAATGTCAGAATTGGATTTCTAGAGTAAAGCAGCTTTCCCTATTATTCTATAGCTTTACAAGATGTTACCACTGGGGGGGAAGAAACTGGGTAGATCATAGTTTCTATCTGTATTTTTTCTTATAATTGTATGTGAATTTACAATGACTTCAAACCTATCAATTTTTATTTTCAACTAGCACAATATCTTATACATAGTACATGCTTAGTGAATGTTACTTTCCTGCCTCATTCCCTGTATCCCTTCAACACAATTTCTTAAATGTATTCTTCAGTTTCTGAGTAGACATTCATAAATATGTCTCTAAGACAATACAGTTAGCTTTGAGCTAAACTATAAAATTGATGTTATACTCCCACATCTCCACAAGAGTGATCTGATTTGAAAAAATAGCTATAGCAATTAAGAAGTGAATATGCATCAAATCAAAATAACTGGCTACTAGATCATGGGATCTTCTTCAAGTAGCGTTCTTTTAATCTGTTCAGCAATTCTTGTCTTGAATCTTTTTCCTCACTTTGAAATTTTTCTACAAATCAATAGTACCCCTTTTCCTACCCCAGTTATAGGAAAGACTACATGTGGGAATATCATGTAGCTTTTTATCTGTATTTTCAAAATCAGTAAACATTCCTATGCTTGGCAGTGTTCCAGGAAAGACAGGTTACTGACAAGGCTAGTCCTAAGAAAAATAGGGAGGTAAATAAAACTCGCCTTGAGCCCCAACCCCATTTCCCTTTCCAATACCATCCCCAAGGAATTCTTGGGGAAAGGGTTGCAGTTTCCTTTGGCTTCCTAGAATCCTTCTAATGTTAACTCACTCAAACTTGCTCTTGGTCCATGTTCAACATCTATTTCCCTACCTGCATTACTTCTCTTATGTCTGTGGAAATCTTATTTCAAAAACTATTTAATTTTCTTGTTTAAAATATTCTGTGAGACATGAAGGGCCTTTGATCTGAAGTAGTGTAAATGTGAAACCAGCTACTGGTATCAACAATCTGGTAAGTTAATAGCCTTCTATTTTGGGGGGAATCAATTATACATGTTCTGGTAGAAAAAAAGACCTTGTTCTGCTCTGCTATATATGAAGAAGAATAAGACATGAATTCAGCAGAAATACATATTAGGAAACCCCCTTAGTGTTGGTCAGATTGGAGGTTACTCCAGACAAAATCAGTAGTTGTGCCTGATTCATCTCACAAAGTGAACTGTCCTTCGGACTGAAGAGAGAGAAAACTAGGAATAAACAACCAAGATTAGGGATTGAGCAAAAAGACTAATGGCCAATAGAGGTAACTCTAATGCTACAAAGAGTTCATCATCTTAGAGAAACAGAGAAGGTACAAACCCCAGCCCCTAAAAGAAACAGCCCCAATGCTGTTTGACACCAAAATAATCAAAGCTAAATCTCAAATTTCAATAGGGAATTAGATTTAGATTCAAGGGAACAATCTGTCCAAAGCCTATCACTAGGTCAGGAGTGGATTAAGCTATGCCTTACAGAGTGTAAGAAAAGTGCTAGTTTCCTCCACAAGCTTTTATTTCCACAGGAAAAAACTTCAGACTTCAAGTTGTCAAACTGTTCTCTCTCATATTGGCCAACAATAGGTTCAAGAGCTATTAGAGCATATTGCCTTTGATATGAAGACACTAAATGGCATGTCTGTCTCCATTTCAATTTAACAAGCCCAAATCTTAGGTATTGGGAAGACAAGGCAAAAGAAAATGATCTTTGGAGTAAAAAACCTGTTTTACATCATAGCTTAACTATCTAGTAGCTATGTAATCCTGGGGAATTTACCTAGACCATAAGAGTCTGTTTCTTAATTTATAAAATGAGTAGTATAAGGGGCGCATCTGGAAGAGCATGTGACTCGATCTCGCGGTTCTGAGTTTGAGCCCTACGTAGGGTGCAGAGATTACGTAAATAAGGAAAAAAACTTAAAATAAAATAAATGAGTAGTATATTACCAACCAATAATATTTAGTGAGGTAATATATACAGATAATATATGCAAAATGGTTAGCACCCTTTAGGCACATAGCAAGGGTGAGTGAATGCTTATGACTTATATGATCATGGCACATTCCAGTTCCCTGTGGCCAGACATTTGTCTCCAAATTGAGGTTTTTAAGGTCATAACTAAACCTATTTTCCAAGTTGATATAAAATTCAAAGAGTTCTGTCAATGTCACAGTTCCTTCCTCTCAGAGATGACCCTCTGCTGTAACAGTTAAGGCTAAATTCCTGTTGAGGTAGTCATGGCTTCAGGTGTTAGTCTTTCTTTTGTATTGGCAGCATTTTAACCAGAGACTCTCATTCTGTAATTCAGTCATTCAACAACCAGTTATGGCTCAGATACTGCGCTAGGTCAGGAAATACACAAATTAATAAGATCACTACTACTTTTCAAGGAGCTCATGAGAGTCCTAATGACGGTACATAAAGAAAAAAAATATTTATAGGTGTTGATTAAGACATTTACTTTCTATTATAGAGGTATATTTAGACAAATAAATATATTTATGTGTTTTATAGTAAATTCATTTGTGTCTCATACCCTGGGTCTGGTTAATAAAATAGAAACCACACCAGTTATTTTAATAGAATTTAATATAGGGATTTACTTAAACAGGCTGTGGAGGGCAAGCGCAAGGCAGAAGAGAACACTGAGATAACACAGAAGCAGTGACTATCGAATGCAGCTACCACCCCTAGAGCTGAGGTAACAAAGGGAAACAGGTAATCACACAAAGAAATATGGGGGTTGGCCCCACAGAGCTGAGACCAGCATTCTAAGAGAGAGACACTGCCCCGTTGGTGCTGATGACTCAGGTGCCCCAAGGGGTCCCTGTGGAGCTAGGACTCAGCTGGTGTAGATATTTGTGAGGAAGAAGGTTGAGTCTGGGGGCAGGAAACAAACTGCTGCTGGGACCAGCCATTGTTGCTGGGGCAAAGGACCGTGCTGATGTGTCAGTGAGATGAACAGGAAGCCCATCAGGAAGAAGCATAACCCTCTCCTTTCCATCCTCTTGCTTTTCAACCTCGCCAAATTCTAGTGTCCTCCATTGGCAGAGCCTCTATGGGGACCAGCTGGCAGGGCAGCAACATGGTGTGCAGGGGCCCAGCCACATCATCAATGAGCAGAGCTTAGAAAAGTATGTTTGAATCTGAAAAATAACAGCGTAATATCCAGCACACAATTTGATTTGTAATACTCTGCTGTTTGCCCATAATTCTGCTCACTGCCCATTTGGGCCAACTTCAATAATGATATGTTTTTATATATCTATTGAACTAGGTGAAAAAAGAAAAAAAATGAAAAAAAAAAGACTAAAAGGGAAGAAAACTTGACTTTACGACTTGCTCTGCCAGTAAGTGATAAGAAAAAATAAGTAATATAAATTTTGTATTGTTTTGGAAGGAATAAAGGACTATCTAATCTTGTCTACTTGCTTTACTGAATACCTTAGTAATTTTGACACAATAGGAATTATTTACTACCCATATGCAACCTGTTTTGTTTTTCTATGAAATCGGAGTGCTGGCATAAATGTCCAAAATGTCGTTTGTCCATCTCACCACTTCACCAACATTCCCTTAACCACATCCAATCATTCAGTAAATATATAATGTTTAGCTATGTTAGGCAGTGTGCAAAGTCCTGAAAATGGAGTTCCTGTCTTCAGGAATACTATAACCTATAGAGGAGAAAGACCAGTTAGCAGATTATGAGTGTTTTGGTATTCTGATGGGATGTATGCAGACAGCATTGGAGGCACGCTAATGGAGGAGGAGCATTTAATCCAAACTAAATGTGGAGCTTGAGTTGAAACTTGAATTAGCTGAGAAGAGAGAGAATAGGAAGAAAAGAAACAGGAAGCCATTCCAAGTAGAAGGAACAGCATGTGCAAAGTTTAGGACATGGAAGTTGTTTTCAGTCTCCACCAGGGCATGAAACCAAGACATAGTGTGTGTCATGGCAGCTTGTGTCATGGTAGCTTCAGCTGCAATTAAAAAAATTCCTGGATAGCATTATTTTAAAAGCACTATTATTTCACATAACAAGAAATCCAAAAAGAAGGAAGTTCTAGAATTGGTTAATTAGGCCATTTAACAATATTGAGCCTTCTTCTTTGTGATTCTTTATGAATTCCCTCTTTTGTGATTCTCTGACCTCTCTTTTCCTAGCTGCAAGCCTTATATCCTCAACACAGTGTCCAAAAGTGAAAAGGCAGATGTTTATCTTTATCCATCTCTAATCAGGGAGAAATATCCTTCCTAAAAGCCTTTGTAGAGTCTGAATTCCCCTCCTCCCCTTTCCAACCCTCACCCTCCCAGAAAAAAAAAAAAAAACAGAGTCTGGAATAAGAGCTTGACTGGAGATAGTTATGTAGTTATTTTGGGGAGAGGGATTAGGATAAGGAGAACAAGGGAGAAGGCAAGTCAATGTAAAGGTGCGTTGTTCAGCCCGCTACCACCATAAGCAGTTGTGGCTCCATCCCACTGACGTCCTTTGAAGAACCAGGTAGACTCTCAGGGTTTTCAGTCTAAGACAGAAGAAGGAAACACTTGTCTACCAATTCCTGTCCCCCACTAGACAAAGGTTGAACTCTGTTGTACTTCCAGTTGTATGAATACATGAATATAGCTGAGCATATTCCCAAAGTGCCCCACGGGGAGATACAGAGATGGTCCAAGGCAGAAAGCAAGAAAATCATGGAGACAAAGCACCATGAGCTACCCTTGAGTGCACATCTGCTGTGACAGGCCAGGGCAAAAATGTGGGCTGAGAGAGGCCACATGAGGTTGGACACACCTCCCAGTGGACCTGCCCTCAGGCTCTACTAGTGAGGATCACACCATGGCGTGTCCCAGAACAGCAAAGGAGGGTGGAGAACAGTGATAATACAGGGCTGTAGACTTATCTTACAAAATGTTCCATCAATAGATAATGCCTAAAAATGGAAAAAAAAAATCAGCAGCAATTTAGGCATATTAAAAGTACAGAGGTATATTTCAAAAGTTAAAAGTGCTGAAAGAATTTGCCTCTCCAGAGCAGGAAATGGGGATGCAGAACAATGTAATTTTTTATGTCTTATAATCTTTGACTCCTTAAATAAAGTTCATGTTTAACTTTGATTAAAGAATTATTAAATTTATAAACTGTATGTGGGAGGCTACAGACACAGCATAACTTATATAATTCACATGCTTTATACCTTTGAAAGCCGTTGGTGGTTCTTAAAATGGCCTTAGAAAGAGCAGAATATACCATAGTGCCTAGCCTGTAGGAGAGAGTCAAAGATGCATAAGAAAAAAATGGAAAGAGGAAAGGAAAGAATGGAGGGCTGAGGGGAAAAAACCACCAATATCATCTCCTCACTTTCCCGGTGCACTAGAAAGGTATTCATGCACAGCAAAACCAGCCTGGGGCTTTCAGTTTAGGGACTTTGCTGTACTTTTCTTACAATAAAGACAAGAAGGGAGTCTCAGACTTAGTTATATCTTTTTGTTTTTGATTCCAGGTGGATAAAATTAAATAATCATATAATTCTAGAGTCTTACATATCAAGACACAAAAAGAACTCCTCTGATCAACACGTATTGTCCTCGGCAACAAAACAACCAACAATCATCCTTGCCAGATCTTATTTATTTAGTCTTCAAATGCTGCTCCATAAATAGTAGATGAAAAATGAAAAAGATGACATTTCTCTTCAGCCAAAAAAAGTAGTCAATGAATCTGTGAATACATCAGAATATCCTTTAATACGATGACATGTTGAGTTTCACCTTTGCGCCTCAATGTTTACTCCAATGCCTTGCATGTAGGAGGTGCTTTATAAATTATTGCTGAAGTGACTTAAACTATTGAATGGTGGAATGAATTTGGCATGTCTCCCAGTTATTCTATTCCACACTTACTCTTCCCTTTATTTATACCTTACACTTGTGTGTAGACTGGCAAGTTTTCTGAATTTCCTGCTGCAGACCTCAGTAATGAATGGAGAAGAGAAGGAAGAAGTAGGATGAAGGTGGAGAGGTAAAGATGGAGGGGAGAAAGAAAGGGAAAGAGAATGGGGATGCAAAAGAAAGAGAAAAGGAATTAAAGCTTTGAACAGGGTAAGGAATAACGGAGAGTAGGAGAGAGTGAACTACAGGTGATTAAAATTGCTCTCTGGATATCTTCAACTAGTGGATTGAATAAAGCTATTTCTACAACTTCTCAACATCTTCAAATGGCCCTGTCCCCTTCACACTAATTTTTTTTTTAATTTTCCAATTCTGTGCCTTTATCTTTAAAAAGTCAAATCATTTTATTCTTTAAACTTCATTATCTTGATCTTCTAATTTCTTTACATTTAAAATTCTTAGCACAAAACTGATATCAGATAGGTTGGCCTAGGTGACATGGGAAACAAAGTTTTACTTCCCAAGCCTGAATGAGTAGATTAAAACGCTATCTTCTGCACAGGCTAACTATGATTCAGCAATGGAATGCTGCAAACAAAAATACTAGGCTTTAGGAAACTGAAGCATAGGGGCCCCTGGGTGGCTCAGTCTTAAGTGTCTGCCTTCAGCTCAAGTCATCATTTCAGGGTCCTGGGATCAAGCCCTGTGTTGGGCTCCCTGCTCAGCGGGAGGTTGGCTTCTCCCTCTGCCTTCTCTTCCCAGCTCGTTCTCTCTCTAGAATAAATAAGTAAAATCTTAAAAAAAAAAAAAAAATGAAGCACTGTATATTGAATTGGATTTGCATCTCCTTTTTACTCCTAATGATGCCCACTTTTAAATGTCAATATTCCAATATTTGGAAGAACTATTCAAATTTTGGTGTCACAAGTGTGAAATTCAAGATGAGACAAAAATGATTCCAGATCAGTAAAATGAAAAGCAGTATTAAGTCCTAAAGGAGCTGAGATTTTATGTCTTAAAGAAAATGTAGAAACCCAATTTTTTACCAGTATCTTTTAGAAAACTCAGTGAACTGAAGAACACAAGTAATTCACAACTCCTGGGAAAGTAGCAAAGTCCATTGAAGTGGTTGGCATTCACAGGTCTCCATCTTTGGCCCAACTTTATCTCAAGCCTTCCTGTTATTCTACTTAGGCTTTATGACTGATTTTTTTTTTTTTTTTTAATTCATGAGAGACACACAGAGAGGCAGAGACACAGGCAGAGGGAGAAGCAGGCTTCCCACAGGGAGCCTGATGCAGGACTCAATCTTGGATCCCAGGATCATGCCCTGAGCCAAAGGCAGACCTTCAACTGCTGAGCCACTCAGGCATCCCTATGACTGAGCTTTAATTATTACTTATTCACAGATAACTCTCAAATCTATATCCTTCCACTTATATTTATCTCTGTGCTCCTGATTTAAATACCCAATGGAGTATTTCAACTTCTCTTTCTATATCTCAAATTCAACTTGTCCAAATTTGAATGATTCATGGACACCCTTAGCCTCCATCACTTGTTCTTCCTTCTGTGTTTTCTACCTAAGTGAATGTCACAGGGTCCTCTACCCCGTTCTTTAATTCATAAAGTTAGTAGTCATCTTGCATTTCTTATTTCCCTTTTGCCCACCTATATAAAAAAAAAAAAAAACACCAGGTCCTTTCCAATTATACTTAACTTTTTTCAAGTACATTCTCTTCTACCCATCCTCAGCATGATTGTTTTAAGTCATTATTACAATAGTCTTTCACCGGGATTCCCTGCCTCGACTTGCCTATACCTGATTCGTTCTCATCTGGACACAATTTATTCATTCAACAAACTTCCTAGGGGCCTACTATGTGCCTAGCTCTGCCCTTGGTTCTGGACTTTACCTTGCATGCAGTGTGATACTACTAAAGTGCGAATTTGATCATGTGATTCTTTCGTTTTAAATTCTTTATTCTAAGGTCCTTAGACCTTAATCTTAGTCTTAAGATTAAGACTAACCTTAATCTGAACTCCATAGTATAGCTTACTCAGGTCTCTGTGTCATGGCCCCAGTCTACCTTGTCATTGCCATTTCCTGCCATCCTCCCTTACCCCTACTCACACTTCATTTTGCAGTGATATTCAGCCATTTGCAATCCTCCACTGCCCCATGCTCACCTCCTAGCATGGGTTCTAGTTTCTTTCTCTGTCCAAAATGCCCATTTCCTCCACTTCAATGCTTAACTCACACTAATCCTTCAAAACACACTGCTGGTGTTTTGCCCTCTGAGAAATTTTCTTTGACACTGTCCTACTGCCCTACCTGACTTAGGTGCTTCTCTCCTACTTACTCTCTACATCTGTACTTACCTCCGACATAGCACACGCCATGTGTATTTGTCAGTTTACATGTCTGGACATTGAACTCTTTATGAGAACATGCCTTGTTTTAGCAACCCTGGTGCTTAGCACATGGTAAGTGCTTAATAAATATTTGTTCATTGCATTTTGGATAGTTAGAAAGGTGTCTATGAGATGACATTATGAACGTATATTTACTGTTTAAAAGGAAATATACTTCTTTCAGGGATAGATTGAGATCAGTGGGAAAAATAACCAAAAATAGATGAAGTGAAGCCACTTAAGACTGCTTATCTATTTTAATTAAAAAGAAAGTCACACCTTTCTTGTGAAAGAAGTGAAAGAGAGAAAGGCATTAAGAAAGTAATTTGTGCCCTATTTTCACAGAAGTCTGAAGCAATCAGAAAAGGCAAGCTATGGGTGTTGTAATAGCCTGAAGGAGAGATGGTATTGATGTTGTTATTGTTTCATATATATTGAGAATGAAGGCAAGTGATTAAGTTATGAGGAAGAAGCAATAACTTTACCCTGGTTATGATAGGTAGGGCTGGGTGCCCCCCAGAAACCTGATTATAGTTTTTTGCTATATTAAGTTAGCAGTGCTGAGCACAGTGCACCTGTTTTCCACTTCTTACCCTAACAATTTGCTTTTTGCATTTTGGAGACTGCCATTCCATAGAAGCACCTGATTAAGTGAGCAATGAACAAAATTAGATAATGATACAGCATCCAAATGAGTCAGTAAGAATTCAACCAAACCACAGTCTAAACCTTGGGAAAACTGTTTGCAACAACCCATATTTATGAGGAAATGGGGAGGGGTAGAGAGCATAATGTAATCAGTGTTCAATGTGATTGTGTTGGTTCAGATAGGAAAACCTTACTAAATGTGTCAGAAATTTCATGAACTTGGCATGAAGTAGATCTGCCATCTTCATTCAAACCAGATGATTATGCAGAACCATAAAACATGGGGCTGAAACAAGCCTCTGATATATCCTGGTCCAGTTCTCTCATATTAAAGGTGAAGAAAACAAAGCCTAAAGATCTTAAGAAGATGTTTACTTGAAAGCTACTTTTCATTCCTGCTTTCTGTGGTCCAAATTAGTGAAAATTATCTCCTTACATTTTAGATGCCCTAGTGACAGGACAGCACAGTTTACAAAATCTCTCAGGTTATTTCTCTGCTCCCATTCCAATGGCTACATTTTCAAGCTGCCACTTTCCTGTCTTATCATCATAGATTTATACATATTAATGTCAGACTAAATAGTGAAGCAGTGTGTGTATGTGTCTATAATTTTTGTCTTTGAGGGGGTCTTTACCTCTAGATGCTTTAACTTGGCTAGCCTTTGTTATTTGGAAGGAATAGCTGAAAAAAGGAGTTTGTCAGATTTGTGAAGGTTCAGAAATAAAGTCATGGAATAAAACATCCAGGCAACTGAGTAATACCCTTTCCAGAACTTCTAATAGACAGCTGAAACTTCCAAAGAAAATAAATTGCAGTCAGAAACCAATGATACATCTATTAAAAATAATCTCAACCCTGTTCTTCTACTCTTAGGCTATAATGATATACTTGCAGGTAATTGAGAAAGAAAAGCCCTCTTCTTAATCTTGGAATTAAGTCTTTTCAAAATATAGGTCTGGGAGAAGGATCCAGCTAATTCTTGTTAGATTAGAGAGCCCAGGATATTAAGTATCTAGCATTAGAGGGAGACACAGAGCTAATCCAGACTGTCAATGAAGTTTTAAGGAGTTGCTCAAGCCAGGAAAGGCAATTTGGACTTCAGATTCTGTTGTCTGTCCAGGTAGTGTCCTTTCTGCTGAATCCAGAGAATTCTTGCCAATTTGGACAGTCACACTTTGTAGTGTGGATTCCTGCCCAGCAAAGCTGGATAGCTACCAATTCCTGATTTACAGAGAACTATCTACACTCCTGAGAAGTTTTCTCTTTGTCATGAAACACACAAAATGAAGTTTGAAAGGAAGTTCACATGAGGGAAAGTAGTACTGGCAAAAACTACCAATGGTGTAAATAGAAAAGATGGACTACCAGATGATTTGAGGAGTACAAATTGGGTCAACCCTAGAAAAACTTTGGAAAAAAGACTGGTGAGGTGGTACAGGGAGAATTGAAGTTTACCTTGGTATTCTCCTATTTCTACATTAAATCTCCTTAATAATTATTGATGTATTAATTAAATAATTGACAAAAGTTTATTAAACATTAACGACATGAAAGATGTTGTACTAGACAGTATGTGTAAACCTAAGGAGGTATAAAAATAACTCCTCCACTCAGAGTATAGTTGGATAGAAAAGACAAGAAAGTATACAAAGTAGAATGTGATCAAGATCAATAAGGTGAGATGGAATCTATAAGAGATTGTGTGTTTCAGGAAACGAACCATGGAACTTGAGCTAGAATTGAAAGATGGTGTGGCAAAGACACCAGTTGCCACTTGATATTCATTTTCTTCTTATACTTACTTGTCTTCTTTATACTTAGGAAAAGAAATCTAAATTCTATTTGTATGGAGACCAAATCAAGAGACAACATTCCCCAGCCTACTGTATACCTGGTTGTAGCCATGTGATTGGATTCTGACCAATGAGATCCAAGAAAGTGGGTGTAGGCAACTAGAATAGCTGCTTAAAATGACATGAATCTGCAGGTAGAGGTACCAGTTTTTATACTTTTCTTCTTTCTCTGACCTGGCACTTTAACATGATGGCTAAGTGATTGTAGAAGGTAGAAATCCCATTTCAGGATGGTAGAGCAAAAGGGGCATAAGTAGAGAATCTGGTCTTTCAGGATTAAATGTTTAGATATGAGGATTCCAAAATTGTGTGTTGATCAATCATTAAAAAAAATTCTCAAAATAGGGAAGGATGAGCTTTTATATATATTTTTGAGCTTTTATATATTTTAAATAAAATCGGAAAAATTCATCCTCCATTATGATTTAATGAAGAAACATCTTAACAGTAAAAAATAAGATACAATCTCACAATAATTGCAAGTTGAATGAACTTAACATTAAGAAAAATTCACATATTGTCTTTATTTTTTATTTCAGTATGGACTAGCAACAACGCTTTCAGAGAGCAGCAGAAGTCTAACACACAAAGATTTGGAAAATCTCCCTCAGATTTTAGAAATTTAATTCCGGAGTAATGTTTTCCCAAATGTGATATTTAAAATGACTTTGATTGGAAGAGAATGAACATTTAATAGATGCCAGATGATTTAATAAATGAGATTATTTGGGGTGGTATATAAGGTTTCCTATTATACCTCAATTGGGCAAAAAATAACATTGAATCACAGAGTAAAAAAAGTTGCCTTTTTCTGTTTTCCTTCAGTTCCTCTGATTGGAGAGGGAGACTTGATTTGGTACTAGTTCATCAGTGATCCAACACTAGGTTAATTTCCCATTTCATAAAGAGGAAGTGGATCTCAGTATCAGTCTGGCAAAACTACAGGTACAAATAGTTACAGTTCAATTAGCATTGCTGTTTCCATGATATTTTATGTTTATAGTTTCCTTATTTTTCTAGTAAAATATTTTCCACTTTAACCAGCAATAAAAAAGTTTCCCTTTAAAACATGTTTATATAAAATTCTTAAAAAGCTAATCCATTTAAGAAATTTATTAAGTAGATAATCATATAATGGTACTTGAACATACTAAAACTCATGAAGATGTTACATGAATTATTATGTAAGGGCCACAGAGTTACCTGGCAGACGGTTCCAGTCTGGAAACGTGGACAACCAATTAAAATGAAACAACCTGGCTCAAGCCAGATCTTGTCTCACCTTTGAGTTCTTTCTGGCCACACATTTCCTGACTGCATTGCCCTGATCTCGTTAATTTGACCCAAAATCTTGTCTAGTCTTTATCTAAAACTGTATTGCTGTGAAACCTGTGCTCATCCTCCCTTGTCCAGTCCTGGGCTGCTACCAAAACTGCTGACTTCATTTACTCTGCCCTGTAGGTGGATTGTGCCCTATTCCGAGCTCCTCAGGCCACCTGTACTAGCGTGCTCACTCCTCTTAATTTCAACTCCATGCCAGCCAGAATTTACTGTTGATCTGAGATCTAACAAGTGCTATTGGACTTCCACTCAAAATTTAAGAGAACAGGTTACATTTAACACATTTTTCAGAAAAGCAAAGAAAGAATCATTTCTATATTTCATAATCTTATTAAACCAATCCAGTTCAGCTCAGCCTAGTCATTACCTGTATCATTCCACAAACTATTTTCCCCAAATGTTATCTTATCAAAAAAGATTTTGATTCCATGACATAAAAGATCATTAAAATTTCCAGAACCAAACCAAAAATTACCTTCTAGAACCTAGAGAAATATTTACCTTTTTTCTGCTTTATGAAGTCCATCAAAACTCTTCTAAGTTTTCAAATAAAATTCCTTTCAACAGTTGATTTTTTTTTCCCTTAAGAATATAGTTCTCTGGTTCTAGAATCTCACACTTATTTTCCCAGCTCTTAAGTTTTGTGAAAGGTGTCAGGTGGAAAGTATCCTTATAAGGTTATCTAATTAACCTCTCATGCAAATTTTAAACCTCTACCAAAAAGTCTACATGGAAATGGCTTTCATCTAAAGATATGTTCTACCACTTTAATGCTTGATAACATTTTTTGTTTTTCTAAAAGTGATGAGATTGCACTGAGATGTCTGCACACTTAGGCTGAGGCTTCTTTCAGTCTGAGAGATGGATGGCCAGGGTTGGTGAGATGTGTTATCGGTGGCAATGTAATCATTTTTTTTATTGGAGAACTAGCTGACCCACATAGAGATTAACTGATGACTTGGCCTCTTTATTACCCTGAACCAACACAGTTACCTGGACCAAATACTAACAATTGTGGTAGTAAACTAGTTATTTGTGATAGATTTATGTCCTGAAAAAGTTCATATTGAGCTGGAAACATTTAAGTTCTCACAAAATTTTAATGTTGCATTTTAATAAAACTAAGTATTTGGCTATAGCTCCTGGTTTCCATTCAAAAGAGAGTAAAAGAGAATATTTAATAGATGCATGTAATTATGCCAGGCATTTTCATATATCTTATTTAACCATAATAACTGGTAGAAATTCAGTTTGAAGTAATTTGCTCAAGATCACACAGGAAGTAAATGGTTGATTTGTGACTCAAAAATTTAACTGTAGTGGTGGATACATGACATTATAGACTTGTCAAAATTCATGGAACATACAAAGAGTGGACCCTAATGTAATCTATGGACCTCAGTTAATAATAACGTATAGATATTTTAATCAATTTTAATAAATATACCACATTACTTCAAGATGTTAATAAAAGGAGAAACTGCAGGAAGTAAGAAGCACATAGGAACTCTCTATATTTCTGATCAAGTTTTTATAAACCTAAAACTGCTATTAAAGTTATTTATTTAAAAAACAACAAAAACAATAAAAGATTCACACATGTTTAGCTGTCTAAGCATTCTCCTCTAAATTCACTCCAATCAGGTTTTCCATTGTCCCACCTCTCCATCGACATTGGCCTAATCATGGTCACCCCAGACCTCCATATTACATCTAATTCTCAATCCTCATAATACCTAATTTATTAATAGCATTAGATAAAGTACCATAACCTCTTTATTGAAACATTTCTTCACTTGGCTTCAGGGTATCATTTTCACTTGGTTTATCTCCTCATCCCTGAACCCTTCTTTAGCCTTTGCTGGTTTCTTTTGTCTCTGACTTCTTCACATTGGAGGATCCCAGAGCTTAGTTCTCTTAGCTTCCTCACTTCTTTAGTGGTTTTATTCAATACAATGATTTTAAATTTAGATTACGTGCTGGTCATTCTCAAATTTTTATGTCCAACATTGGGTCTAACTTTAGACTTAGGTAAATAACTGTTTACCTATTTGACTTCTCCAGAGAGACAGAACCAATAATTTATTATAAGGAATTGGCTTATTGTGATTATGGGGACTGGAAATCCAAATATGTGGTATGGGTCAATAGGTAGAGACCCAAGAAAGCCAATGGTGCAGATGAAGATGAAGTTTAAAGGCAGCCTGTTGGAGAATTCCCTCTCGATCTTTCCCCTCTACTCAGATCTTCAACTGATGGGATGAAACCCATTCACATTGTGGGGGATCATTTGCTTTACCAAAGTCCACTGATAGAAATGTCTCATCTCACAATACCCTCCCCAAGTTGACACATAAAATTAATCATCACACATCTCAAATATAGCTTGACCAAATCCGTCCTGCCTGTTTTCTTTTCCTAACTCAGTTAATAAGAACTTCATCCTTCCACTTGCTTGGGCCCCAAATCATGAAGTCATACTTAGTTTGTCTTTTCTCTGACACCCTGGATCTAGTTCTTTCTTCCTTCTACCGCCACGGGTACTACCTGAACCCACAACGTTATCGTCTCCTACCAGGAGTATAGTGAGGGCTTTTTTTAAAAAGATTTTATTTATTTATTCATGAGAAACAGAGAGAAAGAGAGACAGACAGAGACACAGGCAAAGGGAGAAGCAGGGAGCCTGAGGTGGAACTTGATCCCGGGACTCTAGGATCACGCCCTGGGCTGAAGGCAGTGCTAAACCACTGAGCCACCTGGGCTGCCCATAGTGAGGGCTTCTGAGCTGTTCCCTGGTTCTCTTACCCTCCTCCTCAGTCTGTATTCCTGTTTCTCAAACCATATTGTGCATGCTAATCCTCTGGGGATCTCACTAAAGGCAGATTGATTTAGTACATCTCAGGTGGGGCCTGTGAGTCTCCACTTCTAACATGCTCCAGTTGATATTCCTCAACACTTTGAATGAAAGAAGTTAGAGCAATACCTTTAAAACAAATAAAATCGTGTTTCTCTCTGCTCAAAGTAATCCAATAGCTTCTGACTTCACTCAGTGTAAAAGCCATACTCCTTGCAGTGGCCAACAATCCTAAACGATCCAATTCCCCTCTCCTCACCCTCTACCTTTTCCCCAATCTAGTATTGCTTGCCCCCTTGCTCCTTCCACTTCAGCCACACTAGTCTCCTCAGTGTTCCTCCAATACTGCAGACAAGATCCTGCCTCAGGCCTTTCCAGTAGCTTGGCTCTCTGCCCAGAAGTCCCTTTTGCCGCAAGCTCCTTCGCCTTGGAGTTCTGGCTTAACTGCTGCATTACCAGAGATTTCTACCTACCACCCTACTTAAAACTGAGAGCACCTACTCGGCTTTGGGTGCTTCCCATCTTCCTTGCCCAACTTTATTTTTCTACATACTCTATGATTTACTTACTTGTTAGCAATAATGCCCATCTCCACCATCAAGATATGTACCTTTGAGGGCAAGGATTTTTGTCTCTGTACTCACTCCATCAATTAACTGTGTCTTGCACCTGGCAAATACCCAATCATTTATTAAATAAGCAAATTCCAAAGGCCATTCTTGTTCTAGGCAAGCATGTTCAGACTGTCTCTCCAAAAATCAAAAACTTAACAAGGCTTCAGAAGAAACAGATTCAAAAGAAAGCCCTCATATAAACTATATTTAAACTCAGAAATGAATACAATTTTGATTTAGAAAGACAAATGCAGGTAATGCTTATTAAATATATATGATGAATGCCACCAATGTATTACATGCAATGCAATATAAACAGTGTGAGCTTGCTCTTATTAATATACATACTGCATGCAAAAAGAGAAAAGTAGAAATATGGTTAGCAGGGATGAGTCATGGGTAATAAATGCACCTATATTTTCCAACTTTTTTTATAAAAATATAAATTGGTAGTAAAGACTTTAATCTGTGCAATATAATTGTATTTTGTTCTATAAGGTCAAAATTTAAACAATGATAGTTCCATTTATGGTGTGCTAAAATAGAAATGAGCTGCTGCATTAGTCCAGGTTCTTTGTTTCAAACCTCAGAGCCCATCTACTTATTTCAAGCAAAAGATAAACTGATGAAAGAGTAAGATCACAGCTCTCCAGAAGCTCAAAGCCAGGAAAATCAGGCTAAGGCTCAGCTCTGAGGTTGATTATCCCTGAATTAGAGCCAGATGCCTCCTTCAGTTCTCTGAAGGTGTGATCTGTCCATCTCAGGGCAAAGGCACACAGCACAGTTCTCAGAGCCTAGGGGACCCAGGTTGTTGCTGTAGCATCAGTTCAACCATGCCCCTGACTCCATGCCCCTCCACCACACTCCACCAATACTACCAGCAACAGAAATTCTAAGCAGCAACCCCTTCTTAGGTCATAGCCTATACTCAGTGGCAAGGGAAACTAGGAGAAGCATTTGGGAATCTAATATAGGAAATTACCAAAACGTAAGAAAAGCATTTAAGAAGTATTGAATAACCAGTTATGACACAGATCTACTCTGAGTTGAGTCTGACAAACTCAGCTCTCAGACTCTCCACCTATTAGTCTCTGGGTTCAAAGCAGTGGGGTGCAAGAAAATGTTTAATGGCTGGCACTCTGGGCGAGGGGACACCTCCTTTCTAGCACTTGGCAGTTTCCTTGTTTTCAATACTCCCAAAATGTCTGACTTCTGCTACAACATTCCATCACTGAATTCAGGGTCTGAGGAAGAGATGCATAGCAGCAGCGCTCCATTCCCAAGTATTTCCATGGAGATATAATAGATATAAATATCCTCAAGAGCAGAGCTAATAGTGAAATACAGTAAAACAACTAAGAACTGATAAGCTTGGAATACTTATTTTTGTTTTAAAATAATTTATTTTATTGTAAGTTTCTATAACTTGGGACACCTGGGTGGCTCAGTGGATGAGCCTCTGCCTTTGGCTCAGGTTGTAATCCTGGGGTTCTGGGATCAAGTCCCACATTGGGCTCCCCAAAGGATGCCTGCTTCTCCTTCTGCCTATGTCTCTGCCTCTCTCTCTCTCTGTCTCTCTCATGAATAAATAAATAAAATCTTTAAAAAAAAGGAAGAAAATTACATAACTTAATAATTGATGTTTAAGACCTGGCTTACAGGATTTCTGAAAATTAAAAAGTTAGCTCTTGAGAGTCAGAACAGCCAACTCCAGCATACCACAGGCTCAAAATACATTTTTTACATAGCTGGTATCTTTATAGTTTTATACATCAAAAATTGTAAGTTTCTCTTTCTCTAAACTAGATAATCTCTTCATTTAAGTATAAATATTCCTAATGTATTTTTTTAAAAAGGAAATGGAATTCCTATTATCTTCTTTGATTTCTTCCCATTGCCATTGGGCATCTGACTTGATTTTCTGAGCGCCTAATCTAGGGTTTCATTTTAAACTTTAGCTTCAGAAACTACCGTTCTACCAAAGCTCTAATGGCCAATCTCTCCTAGCTTGTTAAAGCCCACATAGTCAGAGGTTTGAGTAAAACAGTGGGATTTATACTTCAGGTTAATTGGCTGTTCATACCCAAGACATCTGTTACTAATTAGAATCTTTTCGTTCTTTAGTATCTAACTTGTACCCATTATACAAGCTCATTTGAAGAAGACTTCCCTGAGCCTCCCATATCCTCCATGTTCCCACAGTGACCCTCACTTCCCTGTACCATAATGCCTAGGACACCAATCATAATTTTTGGAGACTGTCATTTTACCTGTCTTTATTTTACTTCTCTATCTCCCTTTGAGGGCAGGAAGCCTGCTTAATTGTCTATTGCCAGTACCTACTTAGCATAGTACCAGGGATACAGCAGACATTCAATTCATCCACCCATTCATTAGTTCATTCTTTCACTGTTCAACAGATGTTAAGCATCTACTAGGTGCCATATGATTTGTGTGGTAGACAAATAACAGAAAAATCCTGTAATTACAGGGCCAACATTATAAAGGGGGTATGTAATACATGGAGTAGTTGGATGAGGATTAGTTCTATGGAGAAAAAAAACAAAAATAATGAAAAGTATAGGGAATGCAAGCATGGATGAGGGAGGCTGGTGGTGATGGATTCTAAGTCGAATTGTCAGAGAAGACTCATTGATAAGTTGAGCAAGACCAGAGGAGATGAAGAGGCTAATAATATCCAAATACAATTAGATCCCTCTTTACTTTCATAGTACAGCATAAGAGGGAATTTTTTTGGCTGATGCTTCAGACAGGAATTGTTGGATTTTAGCGGGCCTGTATCACCAAGTGGTTGCCTCCTCCAGAGCAGTTCTAATCTCCACACATTAGTTCCTCCTTTCTGTTCCTCTCCCTTCTCCCATTCAAACCCTGCCTCCTCACTCATTCTGCTCTTTTATTCTTGGTCATAATTCTGTATTCTGACTCATTCAATTCTAATCAAAGGAATTTACTTCCTATGTGGCCAATAGTATGCTAAGTAAAAGGAAAAATTACAAAACAGCACAAGATACTTGAGAACCTTCTACCTACATATAGAAGAGACATAAACAAGCCCCCTCCTCTCAACAAACACCTGTGTCAATGTCTTACGACCTATGAAGTGATCTCTATTTTGTTAAAAAAGAAAATGCATAACATCCAAATAAAAGGGGACATACATGATACATATCAAATTGGAGAGAGGTTTATTCACTATAAATATCTATATCTTCTGATTATTCTGCAAATCCTGCTTTAAAAATGACATCATTCTAGCAGACAGGTAGTAACTAGATATGCATTATTCATGTATTCAAAGCATTTACAACATTTGTATTTTGGCAAAATACCCACCTCTCCTTCACATCACACTGTAACAATTAAGCAGTAGCTAAAAACAATGCAGTCCTTGTCAATGAGCAGTTAAGGGTCTCATAAAAGCGAAGTTTATTTTTATTGATTTAAAAAGAACATACAGATTTGTTCAAATTGGACTTTTATTTGTTCAAGTATTTCCGATTTAAAGGGGCAGTGTTTTGCAAGCATGACTGTATGAGACAGACATTTCCAGTGTCCTGGTTTAGTTCTAAAGAAAGAAGAAAAATGGATTAGCAATTGAACCCCTTTTTGGTGCCAGGCATCATGGCAGATACTTTCCAATATATTACCTTATTTAACATGTGCTGTCTTCTGATCTATACACACACACCCACGCATATGTGGGGTGGAGGTACTATTACTTGTCTGAGTTTAAATTAAAAAGAAAAATGAGTTAGAGTTTGAATAGGTTTTTCAATGAGGCATAGCTTGTGAATAGCAAAAATGGAATTCCACTCCAGCTGTGTATGACTCTGAGGCCCATGGCTTTTCTACTTTTTATGAAAACTTTTCTCACATGAGAGTATTATGTTGATAAGGCCAAGGCCATGACGTGGGCCAACACCTTGTATTCGCTTCAGTCCAGGTCATAGCCTCCTCTCCCCTCCATCCTCCAGCTTCCGCTAAAGCCTTACAAATCCAAAGTGCAATTTAAAAAGATACGAAATGAAAAAAAAAAAAAAAGATACGAAATGAGAATGTATAAACTAGATGAATAAAAACCTATTCTGACCACTGGATAAACAAGAGTAAATATGGTGATGGTGGGTCTTCTTTGTTGTGTTCAAAGGCTGACACAACTTGACCTCTATTTTCCCATAAATCTATGTCACGCTTTGTCCTTCAAATGAAGGGCACTTTCATTCATCATGTCAAAGGATGGAATTATAAGGGTTCTAGCTCCCTAGATCAAGAGAGAAAATAGCTAGATTCATTTTGACTAATTATAGCTGTCTTAGAATAACCAGAAAAAGTTGCCAGAATTATATGTCTGCTAATTCACTGCTGCCCTTTGAGGATCACAGTTGTGAATCTTGAACTCTACTCTCCATAGCTGCCGCTTTAGTGTACAGAATGATGCTGAGTGTGTTTAAGCTAATAATATCTGGATACACATATGATAATGATTAGAGTGAGTAATTGATAACATGAACTGAAAGGGCTCTAAGGCTCCTTTAGGGGGGATAAATGAATCTGAATCCCGACAAATTAGTGGTCCTCAATTTATGCTACAGTTTATGTGCCCTCCAAATTTTGAGCAATGTATAAAACTTATTTTTACAATTGAGTAAACCACTAGTCCCTAATATCTGTCAGATGGACCACTGAGCTAAGTGGATTTTGACACATTTTGAGGAATGAGGTACAATTTGATTCCAAGTAAGAGATACGAGGTACAGCATTAAGTCAAGCCTATGGCAAGAAGAAATAGTATGTTCATCAGAATATCTAGAAGTTTATTTTGTAAGACAATGGGATCAGTGTCACAGTGCTAATCAATCAAGGGCTCTTGAAAACGGATAAAAGTAAAGCTGAGGAGTGAAGCCAGAACCTAATTCTAGGGCCTTAGTTCTTTTTATCTACCCATCCAGTGGTTCTAGTAACAAATGTTACTAAGTATTTACCATAGATGATGAATGGAGACCAGTTCTGGATAGAAGGAGTACTGGCAATAAACAACCATGGAGCTCAACCAGGGCCTGAAATCAAATGTGAAGAGCATCATAATGCACTGAATTTCTCCAAGTCAGTGTGTGTGTGTGTGTGTGTGTGTGTCTCACCTATACAGGATCCACTGGGGACATTCAGGGTCTTGTAACTTTTAATTGCTGATGATTCTCTGGCAGGTGTGGCTTACCCTAATGGACTGAAGATGTATCAAGTGCTTTTAGTTCTATCTGGAAAAGTGCCCTGGTCAATGGCAAATCTCTTTAATTGGGCTTTTATCAGGTCCTTTTCTGCTTCCTCAAAGAGAGGCAGCTATTGGAATGAGATCAGTACAGGTTTTAGGGAGTGCTGACACATGCTTCTGAAAATGAATAGAAGGGGTGGCTTCTTTTGCTATCGTTGAAAATCACTTGCTAGAATGAATTTGATATGGATCAGCCACAAGGGCTGTATTATTGATGGATGACACAAATGAATTCATAGTGGCATTTAAGCCTATTGATTATATCTCCTCTTCATTT
This sequence comes from Vulpes vulpes, assembly GCF_048418805.1. Taxonomy (NCBI): domain Eukaryota; kingdom Metazoa; phylum Chordata; class Mammalia; order Carnivora; family Canidae; genus Vulpes; species Vulpes vulpes. Next base: position 116,876,133 of record NC_132780.1, on the reverse strand, counting down.
TAAAAATATGGTATGACCAGCAGCTTGAGGCCTTACCTCCACGCAGGACATTTGGGAGAACTGGCTAGCCCAGGAATGAATCGGCAGGGCTTACTTTACTACTATAGGTGTATTAGTTTGCTAGGGTTGCCACGGAAAAGTACCACAAATGGGGAGACTTAAACAACAGAAATATATTGTCTTACGGTTCCGGAGTCTAAACCAAGACCAAGAGTTTGTCCCCTTCTGCGAGGTATGATAAAGAACCTGTTTTATACCTCCAAATCTCTTCTGGTATTTGCTAGCAACCTTTGGTGTTCCTTAGCTTACAGAGGCATTACCCTGATCGCTGTCTTCACTTTCACATGGTATTCCCCCTTTTATGTCTGTGTCCACATTTTCGCATTTAATAAGGACACCAGTATTAGGAATAGACCCTTCTCATATATGATCTCATCTTAACTAATTACATCTGCACAGCCTTATTTCCCCCATGGGGTCACATTTTGAGGTACTCGGGGTTAAAACTTCAATATATGAACTTTGGTGGTGGTGGGGGGTGTGATTCAATCCTAATAACAGGGAAGGAATAGGGGAAGGAATAGCTAGGGCTCATAGTTTGTTTCATGGAATGAATATAATAGGCTGTAGAACAATTCCAGGGGCCACAACCATGATTGCAACTCCACAGAAAAACCTTACATAATTTTCAAGCCCAACTCAGATATATATATGTAATACAAAACAAGTTACATTCTCCTTTCCAACTTGTCAATTTTCTGTTGTGGCATTTTATTCAATCTGAGAGATTTATTAAGGTTTACTTGTAGAAACATTTAACTAAATAGGTCATTGAGGTGGAACAATTTGCTTCAGGAAATATTTATATTATATCCTATTTTTCATATTAGTTCCATTGTAATATCACAGGCATATTTATAGAAAGCACTGAAATATAATGAAACAAAATAACAGCTACAGAAAACATTTGTAAGTCACATTTTTCATATAAGATTTTTCATTTTAAAAAAATTAATCAAGAAACTCTAGTAAATGCAAAGATGACACTAACATGAAGTCATAAAATCATACCTTATGGTAAGTAGGTTTTATCTGCCTCATATGGCAGTCCTCTTGGCAGTTTGGCTGAGATTGTCACCAGCCTCAAGCTACACTAGCATTTCTACTTCGGCCTCTAAGACGGATATTCTAACTCTTTATATTTTACTTCATCATTTGAACTTAGTTCCTGCTTGCCCCAAACATCTGCCTAGGAGACCTGCAAAGCTCTTAGCATAGTCCAGGTAGAGGAGATAAGACCTAATTTAAGAGTTGAAATATTTGGTCCTTGCTTACCATTAGAGCTCAGCCTAAAATCTGCTAGGACATGTGGTTGTCTAGCAACCAACTAATGTCCTATAATGATCTACAAATTGGTGCCTGTGCTGAATGAATGTTCTAGTCCAAACCCAAAGCTTTATATAGTTAATTGAAAGCTAATGTCCTCATTAGTGGCTGTTACAGAGGCTCAACAAGTGTAGTTTGCATGTGCTAAGTGTTGAATATTTATTAGATATGTTGTTTAACACAGACTAGGAGGAACTGGACAACCCATCTGGTGGCAACTATAAGGAAATAATGGTACTTTGGAATCGTTCAACCCATAAATGTGTTCAGGAGAGCTAATGCTCATCCTACTGTTCACTACAACTGCCTTAATCTACATTGCATCTTTTTAAAAAAAATATTTGAAAGAAATATTTATTTGAGAGAGAGAAAGTGTGAGAGAGCATGGGCAGGGGGAGGAGGGGGGCAAAGGAGAAGCAGACTTCCTGCGAAGCAGGGAGCTGGATGTGGTCCTCAATCCCAGGACCTTGAGACCATGACCTGAGCCAAAGGCAGATGCTTAACCTACATAACCACCCAGGCACCCTACATTTCAGCCCTACATACACTCTACACCCAGGTATTTTTTTAGGTCCCGGACTTTTTTTCTCCCATATAAGGCTTCCAGTATTATGAAGTCTGGATTGCTTCCAACCTGGCAGGTAGTGCTGAGACTTATATTCCCTGTCCTCTATTCATCATAAAATTAGCAGAAAGAAAATGAACCTTTGTAAATGATGCCTATCAGGGTCCTGTGGTTTATATTAAAATAAGAGTAAATTTAACATATGTTAAAATTTAAGAATATTATGTGTGCCTTACTTTCACTCACACAATCATCCTGAGCTTCCTGGAATCACCCTGACATGTTTCTTATTTGCTAGACTTTTAAAAAATCTCTTTTTTAAAGCACATAGCTACTTTAATAAAGATCCAGTACAGTCTAAATAAGTTATTGATACTTGCAAAATTATTCAGTTGATGTACTGACCATCTGTTATGAATTTAGGATTATGCTAGATACCGTGGGAGATAAAGGGGAGAAGTATTCCATGCAACCTCTCCCCCATGACCAAGGAACCCACCTTTTTTTGTCACAAACACAGAACAATTGAAAGTAGGATCCTCAATTATTCCCTTCTACCCTATTCCATAATAAACCACTCCTTTCACAGTGTTCCCACAGAACCTACCTCTATTACTAGCCCCATAATAGCCTTCCTTAAGTCTATCTGTTCTAGTAAGATTTCTTCAGGTAAAGGACAGGGTTTTCTACTATGTGGACCTAGCATGGGTGAATACAGTGCCCAAACATAGTAGGTACTCAATGAGTATTTGCTGAATAAATGATGCTTTTATACTTTTGCTTCCAGCCCAAGTCTATTAATACATTCGTGATGCTTCTAGCTAAGCTTAACGACATCTCTATGTGAAATAATGCCCTGGGTTAATGTCAAAAGTCTGCCTTTAGACTTCAACTAGTCAATTTCAACCAGTCAACCTACATATTAAATCAGTCCATCAGCAAAAACAAGTATTTTTTGGTCGCTTTGTTTATAAGTACAGCCCAACAACTGCCTTCTGAGATAATATAAATGTCCTATGTCTATACTGTCGTATATAGTAGCCACATGTGGCTGGTGTGACTGAGGAACTAAATATTTAATTTTATTTAATTGCAATTCATTTAAATAGCCACATACCATATTAGCTCATACAGTTCTATAAGGTTCAGAATGTGAGGAGCAGTAAATACATCCCAGTGTGTTGCCACAAGTAATACATAATTTTCGCTGCCTGACTAGTGATGGTCCATATTTCCAAGTACCTTTCTTTGTCTAACAACACAGAAATAGACTAGGAATAGATAGAAGTTTACCTCTATTACAGAAAACTTTCATTCTGTGGTCAGAATTTAACACTACATTTACCAATTTCCTTAATCCTCTAATGCCATTGAATAGCGCCCTTGATTTGATAGCCACTTTTCAGGAAAAAAAGAGAGAGAGAGAGAGAGAGAGAGACTCAAATGTTTTAATGACTTTTAAACATTTCAGACATATCATAATATGAAAATACTATAACTCTGGATTTTAAAATAGAAAATTATTCAGGCTTCTAATGTAGAAAATACGGCAACCCCACTTGTGTCCAATGTTTTGTTTAAAGAGGAGTTGAAACAGCTAGTACATTCTTGAATAGAGCGGTTATTCACTTTTAAAAAACAGTGAAGTTTCAAAATCATGAGTGCTTCAAAAGCTTGTGCTTCTTAAGCTTTAAAATAATTAGTAATTTTATTGAATGTCCTAGGTTTTTAACGAACAGAATCTTTGGAAGCATTAGTGTTGTTCTCCTCCTTCCTCCCTATCCATTAGAAACTCTCCTTCTTGCCTTTTGTTGTTGTTGTTGTTGTTGTTGTTGTTTTACAACTTTCTCCTTCACCAAGTCCCTAAATTCCATCTCTGAGGGATATTTTTACTATTGATTATTATTTAATTAGAACTTTGTTCTTTGTATTTAAGCTGGTAATTCTCTCAAAAAAATAACTAAATTTGATAATTCTCTCAAAAATAACTAAATTTGGTTGCTTTTTAATTCACATAGCTCTCAGTTAATTTTGTACTTCATCTCAGTAGCCCTCAATGTTTTTTTAAAAAGCATTCCTAAAGAGTCCTTTCATAGTAAATATGGCAGTGTAAAAAATGTATACTTTGCAAATACAGAAAGAAAAATATTGACTTCATGAAAGAAATAATTTGCCTAGACAAAGAATTTTTTAAAACACACCAGAGCTGAAGGCCAATTGTCTTTATAGCTTTTTAAATGTATTCTCTACCCTAAACACAAGTCTGAAATGTTACATCTGGCAATAACACTGTGCTCTCCTAGAGAAAGAAAATGACAATGTTAGTAATAAAATAATAATATACCTGCTATATATCAGAATTTTTCTCTCTTTCATATACAAACACATACACACACATACACACATACACACATATCCACTGTGAGACAACATTACAGTCATTTCTTGAAAAATGAAAACAAAAGCCTGGAGTCACAGCCAGTAACTGATAGCAGGAAAAGTAAACTCCCAATGTTAACTACACAACTTTTACTGAATCTTCCAAATTCTTTTCAAAATAACCACCTAGCATTCCTTAGGACCTCAAATTCAAATTCCCAGCCATCCAGACCAACATTTATTTGGTTTGGGGAGTATACACACACACACACATATACTATGTGTGTGTGTGTGTGTGTGTGTGTGTGTACGGCACTATTCTTGGTTCTAGTACATAAAGAAATCCATATATTACAGGTTTTCCTTTACATTTACATTCCTTAAAGTTTTTCTTTTTTGTTTATTACCATCTTAGCCATTTTTAAAAATTTGAATTCCAGGGTAGTTAACATACACTGTTGTACTAGTTTCAGGTGATACAATACAATGATTCAATAATTCTATACATTATTCAATGTTTACCATATCTTCTTTGAAAAGTTTTCATGTCTTCTGCCCATTTTTTTAACTGTGTTATTTGGGGTTTGTTTGGTGTTGAGTTGTAGAAGTTATTTACATATTTTGGATACTAACCTTTTATTGGATACATCTGCAAATATCTGCTCCCATTCAGTAGGTTAGTTTTGTTGTTTCCTTTGCTGTGCAGAAACTTTTTATTTTGATGGAATCTCAATAGTTATCTTTGCTTTGGTTTCCCTTCCCTGAGGAGACATATCTAGAAAAATGCTGCTACAGCTGATGGCAGAGAAATTACTGCTTGTGCTCTCTTTTAGAAGTTTTATGGTTTCAGATCTCACATTTAGGTCCTTAATCCACTTTGAATTTATTTTTGTGTATGCTGTAAGAAAGCAATCCAGTTTTCCCAATACATTTGAAGAGACCATCTTTTTTCTATTTTATATTTGTGCCTCCTTTGTCAAAGATTGACAATATGATTGCAGATTTATTTCTGGGCTCTTTACTCTGTTCTATTGATCTATGTGTCTATTTTTGTGTCGGTGCCACGCTGTTTTGATTACTACAGCTTTGCAGTATATCTTGAAATCTGGGATTGTGATACCAACACTTTTGTTCTTCTTTTTCAAGAATTCTTCGGGTATTTGGGGGCTTTTATGGTTCCATGTAAATTTTAGGATTGTTTGTTTTAGCTCTGTGAAAAATGTTCTTGGCATTGTGATAGGAATTCCATTAAATTTGTAAATTGCTTTCAGTAGAGTGGACATTTTAAAAATATTTGTTCTTTCGACCCATGAATATGGAATATTTTTTTCATTTGTTTCTGTCATCTTTAATTTCTTTCATCAATGTTTTAAAGCTCTCAAAGTATAGGTCTTCTCCTTGGTTAAGTTTATTCTTAGGTATTTTATTATCTTGATGCAATTATAAATGGGATTATTTTCTTAATTTCACTTTCTGCTGCTTCAATACTAGTGTATAAAAATGTAATAGTTTTCTGCATGTTGATTTTGTATCCTGTGACCTTACTGAATGCATTTATCAGTCCTAGTAGTTTTGATGGTCTCACTAGAGTTTTCTTTATAGAGTATCATGTTTTCTGTAAATATTGAAAGTTTTACTTCTTTCTTACCAATTTGGATGCCTTTTCTTTTTTTGTCTGATTGCTGTGGCTATGACTTCTAGTACAATGTTGAATACAAGTGGAGGGTGTAGACATTCTTGTCTTATTCCTGATCGTAGGGGAAAGCTCTTAAATTTTTCATCCTTGAGTATGAGGTCAGCTGTGGATTTTTCATATATGGCCTTTATTATGTTGAAGTATATTCTCTCTAAACCAACTCTGTTGAGGCTTTTTTTTTAAATCATTAATAGATGTCATACTTTGTCTAATGCTTTTTCTGCATCTATTGAAACAATCATAGGATTTTTTCACTTCTTTTGTTGATGTGATGTATTACATTCATTGATTTGTGAATACTGAACCACTCCACCATCCCAGGAATAAATCCCACTTGATTGTGGTAAATGACTTTTGTAATGTATTGTTGGATTTAGTTTCCTAACATTTTGTTGAGGAATTCTATGCTCATCAAAGATACTGACCTGTAGTTCTCTCTCTTTTTTTTTTTTTTGTAGTGTCCTTACCTAGTTTTGGTATCAGGGTAATTCTGGCCTCACAGAAAAAATTTGGAAGCTTTTCTTCCTCTTCAATTTTTGGAATAGTTTGAGAAGAATAGGTATTAACTCTGCTTTAAACGTTTTGTAGAATTCACCTGTGAACCCATGTGGTCCTGAACTTTTGTTTGTTGAGAGTTTTTTGATTACTGATTCAATTTCATTGCTGGTAATAGGTCTGTCCAAATTTCCAATTTCTTCCCGATTCAGTTTTGGGAGGTTTATGTTTCTTTTTTTTTTTTTAATTTTTATTTATTTATGATAGTCAGAGAGAGAGAGAGAGAGAGAGAGAGAGAGAGAGGCAGAGACACAGGCAGAGGGAGAAGCAGGCTCCATGCACTGGGAGCCTGATGTGGGATTCGATCCCGGGTCTCCAGGATCGCGCCCTGGGCCAAAGGCAGGCGCCAAACCGCTGCGCCACCCAGGGATCCCAAGGAAGTTTATGTTTCTAAGAATTTATCCATTTTTCTAGGTTGTCCAATTTGTTGGCATATAATTTTTCATAATATTCCTTTATAATCTTTTGTATCTCTGTGTTGTTGGTTATTTCTCTTTTCTTTCTTTTTTTTTGATGAGTCTAGCTCTAGATTTATCCATTTTGTTTATTGTTGCAAAGAATCAGATCCTGGTTTCATCTGTTCTATTGTTTTTGTTGTTTTTAGTTTCTATTTCATTTATTTTTGCTAGTCTAATCTTTATATTTCCTTCTCTCAACTGATTTTAGATTTTGTTTGTCCTTCTTTTTCTAATCCTTTAGGTGTAATGTTAGGTGTTTGAGATTTTTCTCGCTTCTTGAGGTAGGCCTGTATTATTACAAACTTTTCTCTTAGAACAGCTTTTGCTGCATCCTCAAAATTTTGGACCATTGCCCTTTCATTTCCATTTGTCTTCATGTATTTTGTTATTTCCTCTTTGATTTCTTGATCAACTCATCTATTGTTTAGTAGCACATTATTTAATCTCCATGTATTTGAGCTCTTTCTAGGTTTTTTTCTTGTGGTTGATTTCTAGTTTTATAGCACTGTGGTCAGAAAAGACATGTGGTATGATTTCAAACTTCTTAAATTTGTTAAGATTTGTTTTGTGGCCTAATATATGATCTATTACAGAGAAGGTTCCATGTACACTAGAAAAGAATGTGTATTCTGTTGTTTTAGAATGGAATGTTCCAAATATATCTGTTAGATCCATCTGGTCCAAAGTGTCATTCAGACCTACTGTTTCCTTGTTGATTTTCTGTTTGGATTATCTATCCATTGATGTAAGTGGGGTGTTAAAGACCCACACTATTACTGTATTACTTTGATTACTTTCTTCATGTTTGTTACTAGCTGCTTTATGTATTTGGGTGGTCCCATGTTGGGTGTATAAATATTTACAATAGTTTTATCTTCCTGTTGGATTGTTCCCTTTATGACCAGATAGGGTATTTCTTTGTCTCTTGTTACAGTCTTTGTTTTAAAGTCTACCTTATCTTATATAAGTATTGCTACCTGGATTTCTTTTCATTCAATTTTCATGATAAATGATCTTCTATCCCTTCACTTTTAATTTGCATGTGTCTTTAGATCTGAAATGTGTTTTTAGCAGTCAGCATACAGATAGGCCTTCCTTTTTTATTCATTCTGTTACCCAATGCCTTTTGATTGGAGCATTTAGTCCATTTATATTCAAAGTAATTATTGATAGGTATGTACTTATTGCTATGTTGTTACTTGTTTTATGGTTGTTTTTGTGGCTCTTCTCTGTTACTTTCTTCTCTTGCTCTCTTCTCTCACAGCTTGCTTTCTTTAATGATGTACTTAGATTCTTTTCTCTTTATTTTTCATATATCTATTACTTATTTTTGATTTGTGGTTATCATTATATCTGTATATAGCATCTTATGCATATAGCAGTCTATATTAAGTTGATGATCACTTAAGTTTGAAGTTCTTACTCCTTACCCCTCCACATTTTATGTATATGGTGTCATACTTTATATCCTTTACTTTGTGAATCCTTTCTCTGTTTTTACAGATGTACTTAATTTTACTGCTTGTGTGTTTCCAACTTTTCTTACTCCTCCTCTTTATGATCTATCCTTTCTATTCAAAGAGTCCCCCTTAACATTTCTTATAGGGCTGGTTTAGTGGTCATGAATTCCTTTAACTTTTGTTTGAGAAACTTTTTCTCTCTTCTTCTACTCTTAATGATAGCCTTTCTGGATAGGGTATTCTTGGCTTCAGGTGGTTTTTTGTTGTTGTTGTTTTTTGGTTTTTTTTTCCTTTCAGCATTCTGAATTTATCATGCCATTCTCTTCAGTCTACAAAGTTTCTGCTGAAAAATCAGCTGATAGTCTTATGGGATTTACCTTGTATGTAACTGTTTTCTTTCCTCTTGCTGCTTTTGGAATTATCACATTGTCACCAGATTTTGCCATTTTAATTTCTATGTCTTGGTATGGATCTCTTTGTGTAAATTTTGTTGAGGGCTCTCTGTGCTTCACAGATCTAGATTTTGGTTTCCTCTTCCAGATTCAGATTTTCAGTTATTATTTCTTCAAATAAGTTTTTGCTCCCTTTTTTCTCTTATCCTCCTAGAAGCCCTATAATGTGAATGTTACTACACTTGGTGTCACTAAGTTCCCTAAGGCTCTTTTCATTTTTTATTAATTTTTTTATCCTGCTGACTTGGTTGTTTTCCATTACTCTGTCCTCCATATGACTGATCTGTTATTCTTCTTCCTCTAGTCTATTTATTCCATCTACCATCTTTTTAATTTCAGTTGTTGAGCTCATCATTCTGATTGGTTATTTTTTTAATGTTTTCTCTTTGGTAAGGGTTTGAGATCCTCCTCTCTTTTCTCACGTTCAATGAGTATCTTTATGACTACTACTTTAAATTCTCTATCAGGCATATTATTATCTGTTTAATTTGCTCCCTGATGTGATTTTTGTCCTATTCTTTCATTTGGGATATAGTCTCTTCATTTATCTATTTGTTTCTCTGTGTTAGGGAAGTCAGCTATGTTTCCTGCTCTTGAAAGGAATTGTCTTATGAAGAAGAGGTCCTGTTGTGCCCTGCAGCATAATGTCCCATTCACCAGACCCTAGAACTTCAAGGGTGTCTCCTATGTATGTTATGTGTGCCCTTCTATTGTGACTGAGCCACAGTGTAGTCATCTTCAATGACTCTTTTCTCTGTTGTGGGCAGGATTTAGTCCCTGTATTGTTAGTGGGCATGTCTGGGGCCACCGTGGTTTGAGTTGAGTCAGACTAGGAGTTTGCCATAGATGCAATAGCACCAAAGTGCAGGGTTCTTTCCCTGTATTGTGCCCTGAGAGGTTTTTGTTGGGTTTCAGAACCTGCCCACTGGTGGTGCTCAACTGGATTGGTGTGAGTGGTTGTTTCCCCCTCTCAGCTGGGGTCCTGCTAGCCCCTACTGGGGCTGCTTGCACACTGCCAGGCTTCTGGTATTGCTTTAAGATGGGCTCCAGCCAAGTGTACATCAGAGGGGGCAGGTTTGTAGAAGAACAAGAGGGTGGGGAGCACACTGTTAGAAAGTTAGGTGGAAAGTGTTGTTACTGTGCTGGTTCCTGCAGGTGTCCAGGTATGTAGGCTGGGGGTAGAGGAGGATATGGCATATGTCAGTTCTTCTGTTCCTGGAGAAGTCTCCCAATGATTCATGTCCCTTCAGCACATGCTCTGAGATTAGTAAATGCATCTCCCTCCTGTATACCTGAGGTGTTTTTAAAAACTCCTGCTTCTATACTGTATCTCAGTGGGCTTTTTGTTGTGATGTCTCATTAAGGGCTGGGACTCCACCCTCCCAGTTCTCTGAGAACTGAGCCCATTGATTTTTAAAGTTCTAGGTGGTAAGCCTGAGGAATGTAAGAACTCACAAAATTTGTCCCCTCTGATTTTCAAAACCAAATGTTAGGGGTGGGTTCATCTTCCCTCTGCTTGAAGTTTCTGGGGTGTCTGTTTCTTTCTACTCTTCATACTCACAGCATCCTTCCCTCCCGTGGATAGTCCCATGGGTCCATGTAGCTCCAGACCACATCTCTGCCTTTCCTACCTTCTTTGATGTAGCCTCTTGTATACATTTAGTGGTAGAGAGTCTGTTCTTCCAGTCTTTGTGTGATTTTCTGGGTTATTTACACTGATATGCTTGTTATCTGGTTGAATCCATGTGAAGAGGTCAGCTAAGCATTCGCCTACTCCACCATCTTCCCTGGAAGTCTGAAAGCTTTTTTTTTTTAAAACATCATTGTTGAGATATAATTCACATACCAGAAAATCCATCAGTTAAAGTACACAATTTTGTGGTTTTTTAGTATATTCACAGAATTGCACAACCATCATCACAATCTAATTCCAGAACATTTTCATCACCCCCAAAATAAACGTATCCATTAGCAGTCACTTCATTTCCTCCCACCCAGAACCACACACAACCACTAATCTATTTCTGCTTTCTATGAGTTTGCTTATTCTGGACATTTTATATAAATGGAATCATACAATATGCAGTCATTTGTAACTGGCTTCTTTCACTGGGCATAATATTTTCAAGGTTTATTCATGATGTAGCATGTATTAATAATTCATTCTTTTTTATTTTCAAACAATAGTCCATTGTATGGGCATACCCCATTTTATTTGTCCATTCATTACTTGATGGATATCCACTTTTTGGCTACTATAAATAATTCTATGAACATTTGTGTACAAGTTTTGTGTGAACATATGTTTTCATTTTTCTTGGGTATGGACCTAGGAGAGAAATTGTTGAGTCATATGGTAAATCTATGTTTAACATCTTCAGGAACTGCCAAAATGGTTTTCCAAATGTACTATCTTACATCCTCACCAGCAATATTATTTTACATCCTCACCACAATGTATGAGGTTCCAACTTCTCCACATCCAGCAGGACCCATTCTTATATCTTATCACATGAAAACAGTTTAATAAAGGGGAATTTCACACAAAAACATTAAATGCAAAGAAGATTTTCCAAAGGTTAACTTTTAGTGCGGGTGAATTTCTTCAAAATAATGAAGAGTTCAATATAGCTGATATTTGGCCAATTTGAGTACTGCTCTGGAGAACATCTTAACAACATCAGAGGTTCTTTTTCCAAATGTATATAATTATCATATCATAGCCATCAGTATTTTTTAAAAAACATACCAAAACTAGTGGTCATTAACCATATTCAAAGGTTACATTTTGTCATGATCCAACGTAAGATGGCATTTCTGTCTAAATTTTCTAAATGGCAGGCATTTCAAACAATGTTCTTCATATTTCCCTACAAACAAACAAACAAACAAACAAAAACCATCTCCAGGCAAAACCAGGCATTGTGTACATATCAAGTATCTGTAATCTCTAAATCTCTGACATAAAAATATTTATATTCAATGGTGCCTAGCGAAATGCTTCACATTAGGCATTAGTAAACACTCAATGAGGGAAGAAAGGAAGGAGGGAGTGAGGGAAGAAAAAAGGTAAACAAAAAGAAAGGAAGAGAGGAAGAGATTGAAGGAAGTCAGTTAAGAAATTTAAGGATGCCCCTGGGAAACAGAAAGGTAGGTATTTACTAGAATATAAGGATATTCAGAAGGCCAGAGTATGCAAAAATTAAATACCTCCAAAGCATATTGTACAATACCATAATATGTGAAATTTCATCAATATTTGCCTATGTATGACTATAGGTGATTACAGCTGAATTTAAATAACATGATAGATACCTGTTTCAATGACTAATAGAAACTTGGGATCTAGGGAAATGGTACTATATTATAGCTAGACCAATCACAAAAGCTTATAGGAGAGAACCGGGTACCAAAGTTAAACAGATGAGTATAAGACAGTGTTAATGCTGAATGGGATAAAAGAAAGGTCTAAAAATTATAGCCCTTGAGAACTTGTAGAAAAATATGACTTTGCAAAGTACATTGAAACTGAGGAAATGTAGAATGTAAGCAAACAGACTAGAGAAGAATACATGGAGTAAATTCTTGGAGTCAGGAGACATGGATTTGAGGACCAAATATGATAAAATATTTATATAATTCATGTTTTGTTTGTTTTATCATCTATAGTGATAGATTATTTTTTAGTAGGTAAAATCATATTACTCATAGAAATACTAAATGAACCCGTGTCCCAGATTTTAATGAAGGAACCAGTAAGATACTACAACTAGTTCAAAAGAGAACTCAAAGTGCCACACAGCCATAGTTAGATAAGGAATGCTGAATTTATAAATGCAAAATGAGTACAACTGATCTATAGCCATAGGGTGGTAATCAATTGCTCTCCATCAGAAGTATTTCTATAGACAGGAATTATTTGCTTTACTATTGGTCTTTTATAAGTTAACCTTTATCTTAGCAGAGTTGTAAAATTCCTTTGCTAAAGATAAGAACTAATGAGGGTACCCACCAAATTTTAGTCTTTCACAATTTTCTCTTATAATAGGTTAATCTCTCAGGCTCTTTTCACTTCTAATATTCAATTAGTTTCCAAAATCAATAAAAGGAAAAGTAAAGAGAAGAAAAAAGAGTAAGAGAAGCAATGAACTGAGAAGTCTCAAAAAAAAAAAAAAAAAAAAAACCTTACATACTGGTGATCTAGTCTTGTCAGTAATAACCTTCCTCCTGTCTCACATTCCAGAATTGTGTACTTATTATTAATAGATACCATACTAGTTTAAACAGAAAGGGGAAAAACATAAATCACAAGAGACTCTACATTTATTATATTCATGGATAAATGGCAAAAACCTTCATTGCACATTCACTGGATGCCAATGAAATACCATGATCCTTGGTTGAAGTAAAATTTGTTCTTGGTTAGAATGACAAGGGTAATTAATGCTTCTATAGAAAAGCCCTGATCCCAGTTACTTTATGTCACACGAAAGAAAATTCCCCTATCCACTCCTCCCTCGTCTGCGGTTAATATTGAGTTATGAATCACACAATGACAGCCCTGCAGAGACAGGCAAAGTGGGGGCTGAGCTAACCCTGCAACACGAAGCACACAGCCAGGGCTGCAGGAAATAGCACATTCACCTTCCCAGAGCATAGCTGAGCAGAATTTCTTTAATAGATTTTGTTCAAGAGAAGGATATCCAGGCTCTTCTGAGGCCTGTAGTTATGCTAGCATCTGTGTGCTATCTAGTCAGATATACCCCTCTCCCATCACACACATCCCTTTTTTGTTTCTCTATCTCCAATCAGAGCATGCCATTTAGAAGCAGGCCACACCATTAGTGTTATGGCTGAAAGGAACAATTACATGGAGCTCACACAGAAGTTATTTAAATTAGTATCTTTAAATTTGCCAACATTTATTAAACACTTCCTCTGTGTCAGGCACACTATATTCATTATCTCATTTAATCCACCCAACAAGCCCATGAGGTAGGCTCTGATATTATCTCATCTTATAAGTAAAGACAGTAATTAATTTGCCTGGAGTCCCATAGCTAATAAATGGCAAAGTCAGGGCTCAAACCTGGGTCTGGCTCATCAGAGACTCCACACTGTTAAGCACTGTGCACATAGCTTCATCCCCACCATTCCTCCCTAGTGAGTCCTAACCGTACTCATGTGCAGGTAAAGAGCAATCCTACTTCCCTCAGAAAGATAACTGGTCGATTATTTCATACTCCTCTGTGCTGAGCATGGCCAGGCACTCAGTCCAGGCTGCAATCAATTTAGGACTAGAAAATATGTGTGCAGGGAGAAAACTGAGGACCTAGGACAGCACAGAACAGATGCTGCTCTGCCCCCGCTCACTATCACCTTTTTCCCCTCAATGAGCTCTCTTCCTAATGAAGAGAGGGAAGTAGGATTTGCTTTTATAATCAAAGTTTGTTCTGGAGAGTAGGGTTTTCCTTGGGCAGAGTAAGTAGATACAATGAGGTCCGAGAGTTCTTCACAAGATTTCATATCCCTATGTATTAGAATTCTATAATTCTCTCTATAAGAAATTCTTTCCTTTGTGGCATGCATTTCTAGGCAATGAAATAAGATCAGATTTTGAAGGAAGACCAATCTCTAACTTTTTACCAACTCTACCAACTGTGTAAGTTCCTGACTTCTTCTGAGACTATTTTGTCAACTGTGAAAGGATAACCTAGTGATCAACAAAAATTGGTTGTTTAAATTTCCCCTCTTTAAATGCAAATTTATCTCAAATTACTACCACTTTACTGTGACTTAGTTTACAAGATAATCTTTCTCTTCAATTGATCTTGGGGAAACAGCTGTTTTGGTAGAAAAAGGAAGACTCAAAAATTGAAAGAATAAAAAGAGAGGTGAAAAAAGTATCAAAGATACAGTCACCCCCCCCAAATAAATAAATAAATAAATAAATAAATAAATAAAATAATAATAAAAAGATACAGTTTCCCTAAATCACAAAAATCACCTCAAAAGGAGAGGTCTCTTCTTTAAAATCTACATCATATCTGATAAAGAGAGGAGATAAGGGAAAGGGCATCAATACAAAGGATTTGACAATGAAAAGGACACTAAGGCATATGTTTATTGCCTGGGCAAAAATCTCTTCTCAGATTGTACAATATCACCTCCAGGATTTATACACACATCTTGAACACAGCAGACTTTCAGGACCACTCAGAGCCCTAGGGAAAGTTATACTTAAATAGTCACCACTGTATCTTTAAACGGTACAAAATGGAGATTCTGCATTGATATTTCATTGTTTTTCACTTAAAAAAAAAAAGGATACCTGGCACATCAACCAACTAGTAGAACAACACAGCTGTGAGTCAAAAGACTAACTACAAGCCCAGAAGACTGCTGAGGTTAAAAAAAAAAAAGCAAAGGAACTATCATCTATCATTTCCCCTTCTAGTCCAACTTGTCATCAATATCACTCCTCCACACACATACATATTCAATTTTTTTTAATTTAACAAAGGAATAGAAGACATAACTAAACTATGTATATGGCTGTGTACGATTCATTTCTCTGTTAATTAAGACTGGTGTCTTGCATTGTTGGACTTCTAGGGATTCCCCAAGGCCCAACCTGTCACTAGCTCTGTATCACTTCTTTTCCACTGCTCAGTGTCTTTTCTCCCTGATGCCCATATTGGAAAGAAATTAAAAAATAATTATAATGGATGAGTCTGTTTTGTTTGTGCTTCAAAGAGCTTCTGGAAATAAAGCCCATAGAGGAAGAACATGACTAGGATGATTCTACATTTAACTAAGATCTGGACTCCCAATTGAGAAAAATGGACTAAACATCACAGTGAATATTTATTGAAAGCTTACAGGTTTATTAATGCTGGGCTTTTTTTTTTCATTTATGATAGTCAGAGAGAGAGAGAGAGAGAGAGGCAGAGACACAGGCAGAGAGAGAAGCAGAGAGAAGCTCCTTGCACCTGGAGCCTGACATGGGATTCAATTCCGGGTCTCCAGGATCGCGCCCTGGGCCAAAAGCAGGCGCTAAACCGCTGCACCACCCAGGGACCCCATGCTGGGCTTTTATTTTTGCTGGCAGTCACAACTTCAGACAGAAACAAAGGTACCTTTTTATTGAGGTAGAAGTAAAAAAAACAAACAAACAAACAGGGATTCTGCTCCAGAATCTGATATATTCTATTTGAACCCCTTCTGAATTCTTCCCTCTGAATAGGGTTTACCTGGCTGCCTCAAAAGGTTATGGTGAGAACCAAGAGAGAGCCTATATAGAAAAATGCTTTATAATCTGTTAAGTATTACAGAAATATTAAACTGCACATAAAAAAATTATATTAAAAAAACAAACACACCCTCGAACTTTAATGAAACCAAGATGAATAGTACTACTGTAAATAATTCCCCCCACCTTAAAAAATGTACAACAGCAGTAGAGACAAAACAAATGTTTAGATAAGACTTTCAGGATCTGTGTAGTCAGCTAAGCCCACCCACTAGCAAAATATCTCACTACTCCACCTCAATCTCCCAGTACACATTTCCAATTCATAGCTCAGCAAAAGTACAATATATGTCATTCTCCAGTATTACTTACGAACATCAGAAAATGCAACATCAAACCCACTCATGACAAAAGCTGAAGGATGGTGGCAGAGGGGGTGTTTCCAAAGATAAGTGTAATTAGCACACAATACCAAAACTTCCCTCAAATTACTTCCACCAGTCTAACCCTTCCAGTCTATCTCACAAGTATGACATGATGTGAGAGCACCCTGAGGAACAAGGAATATTTCTCATCCACTTCCAAATTTCAAGGTAGGAATTCTAATTATTAGAAACCTGTTTAAATTTTTCAAAATAAGTAAAACTATATAGACTTTAGCTAAACACTACTTAAACTGCATCATTTAAAAATGCAACGGTTTAATCAAAGTAGAAAAATGTATAACACTGAAAATTTTTGTTGTAACATAAGTCAGCCAATAACAACACTTTGATCACACCATTTCTATCTGGATGACATTTTTTTGGTACTATCTACACATAAATGTCAATATGTATCATTTTGGTGCACTGTGTCAAACACTCCCTTGGGGTAGCTTCGTGGTTCACACTGATTACTATTTTTCCCATAACTCTACCCAACATACAAAAATAGGTTCTATAAACTATGTTTATACTACAAGACCTTATTTCCAGTTATATTTGATTATCTAGTGGGTATCTATCCCTAAATTCTCTCCCAAGAATTTGTACTTTTGGACTAAAGGGGCAAAATTACTTTGGACCAAGTATTGGTGCTTTGGAGAAGCTGTCCATTAACTAAGGTATCTAGGGCCTCCTTAGAACCTAATCTTCCCAATAGCTGCTTATTCAATTCTTGTTTGAAATATGTAAAATAGTCCAGTATATGTATAATGAATTCCTTTTCAGCTTAAGTCTTTTAAAGTTAACATAGCTACTTGCAATTAAAAGAACTCTAATATAGAAATTGCTATGAAAAAAAAAGAAATTGCTATGCAAGTTTATTTTTCCTTTACCTATTGTTACTGGTATAATTCTAAAATGACCACTCAATATTCCCACACCCTGGTATGTACTCCCTGTATAATTCCCTCCCCCGAGTGAAGGTAGAACCTGTGAATATGATGGAATATCATTCCTATGATTAGGTCAGTAATCAGTTGACTTTAAATTAATTTAAAAAAGGAGATTATCTGGGTGTGACTGACCCAATCAAGTAAGCTTTTAAAGGACACTGGGTCTTTTCTGAAGTTATAGAGATTTGAAGGGCCAATGGAGAAGGCCATGTGACAATGAAGTGCGAGTGGCTTCTAAAATTTGAGAGTAGTGTTTGGCTAAGAGCCAGAAGGAATATGGGGACCTCAATCCAATAATCCCAAGGAACCACAAGATTGAATTCTGCCAAAAAAAAAAAAAAAAAAAAAAAAAACACATGAGCATGATGACTCCAAGCTATAGGAAGGAATAAAACCCAGTCAACACCTTGATTTTTTGCCTCATGAGACTTTGGAAAAAGACCTAGCTAACCAAGGCCCAGAATCTTGACCCACAAAAACTCTGAGATAATAAATTTATTTTGCTTGCAAACCACTAACTTTGTGAGAGTTTGTTATACAGCAAGAGAAAACCAATACAATCATTCATTATTTTGTCTGTGATTACTTGAGGTTTCTTCTGCTATATCTGCAATTGTTTGAAAATTATCATAACTCTCAGTGGCTACACCACTGAAATCATCTCTTACTTCATGCTCCCTCTCTTCTTTCCCCTTCTCTCACCTCTCCCATCAACACCCCTGTCCATACTGGGTTCAGCATTCCTGAGAGGTTGGGCCAATCAGCTAGGGTTAGGACAAAGAAACTGTGGTTCAGAACCTTGGAGAGCAGCCCACGTGCTGCCAGCCAATCCCTTTCTCCACATCCGTGCTCTCCATCTTGACTAGTTACAGTTCCCTCAAGCATATGAATTATGATGTGCTGTCATTCCTTCTGTTTCATGCTATTTGTCCCAACAAGCTACGATTAGAAAAATTAGAAAATTAGAAAACCAATCACTAATAGGTCATCATTTGCCTTTGTTCATCATTTATACCTGTTTTTCCCAGGACATTTTCTATACTAGTCCAGTCTGCACTGACTCTTCTCACACATTATGTTTCACAGTACTTGTATATATCATACAGCTCACATAGATTACCTTAATTCCCTCCCCTCATCGACTTTTCTCTTTTCCTAACATGGTTATAACTAATTCCTTAAGGGAAAGAATCATATTTTGTACATCACTATAACCTTGAATATAGATTGGCCTTTAATGGTTGATGGGCAATATATAATGTTATCACCAACATTAGTCTCAGAGAAAAAACTAAAAAAGAAAATTATGAGGAAGGATTTCCACCCACTGGTGTACACTTACTATATAATTTTCTTGGTGTGGACAAGACCTGTGAATATAATGGGAATTAAAACAAAATCATGATTTTGTGCCACATCTATTCATTAAATTCTATTTTAGATCCAGGTCTAAAAAGATAAGGACTAGATTTGAGGAAATAAAACTCATGGACACTGACCAGTTCTATGCCCAAACTTGATCAAACACCGAAATGATAGGAGTAACACAGAGACAAAGGGTAACATCAGGGTGAACATATTTCCCTGGGACCTCTCCTGTGTCTTGGGGGTGAGGTATCTACAGTGGTGATGTTGGCAGTCAGCATGAGGAAAGGAACAAGCCAGATCAGAGTATCTGAAAAAGAGTCTCCCAAGATCTTCTCTACTCCCTGTGGGAATGGCCAGGAAAGTGCCCAGAAACAACGTAGGCTTCCAGATAGGGGAAATTATGCTCCTCACAAGCAGCATTATACAGATTCATTATAAGCGTTCTGAGTACTGAAATTCTTGTTTATGTAGATCCCTCTATTTCTGAACCTCTGCCTCAGATTAGGCAACTCTTTATCTGACTCTAAATTGCACGACATAAGAATTTTCTATTTCTGTCCATTTAGGGGCTTTCTGACAACAGGTATGACTATATTGTGCCATACATTTAGGGAGGTCAGTTTGTCTTCAAGAAGTGGTGAACATAGAATACAACATGAGAAGTGACACAACAGATGAACAATTTTGCGGTAGTAGAACAAAGGGAACTAACCTCCACCTCCCAACTGCCAGGGAAGGTTTTAGGTTAGGAGATAAATGGTAGAATAAGTTGGAAAATCATACAAATACAAATTTAAAAAGTTAGATATTTGATGGGGGATATTGATATTAGAGGAAGCTATGCATTTGTGGGGATAGGAAATATATGGGAAATCTCTGGACTTTCCTCAATTTTGCTACAAACCTAAAATTGCTTTTTAAAGTCTTTTTCAAAAAGCAAAGCAAATGAATAATTAATATTAAATATCAAGAATTTGGATATTTTTACAAATAATACCAAACAAAACCCCCAAATTACACATTTTTGAACTGAAACATTTAACACAGAGGAAAACCCAGAATTTATTTAAAAAAAAAAAAAAGATTGCAAGTGCCAAGGATTTGTTAAGAACAGTGAGGGTGGGGGCATTTGGGTGACTCAGTTAGTTAAGGGACTGACCCTTGATTTTGGCTTAGATCATGATCTCAAGGTCGTGATGTTAAGCCCCACATCAGGCTCCAGGCTCAGTGTGAAGTCAGCTTCAGGTTCACTTTCCCTCTCCTTCTGGCCCTGAGCCCCTATAGTCCTTACCCTTGTCCACACTCTAAATGAATGAATGAATGAATGAATGGATGGATGAATGAATGAAATCTTTAAAAAAAGAACAATGAGGGACAAGAGTCCTATTACTGTATTTAGAGTTGGAAGGCATTCCCTTTCTTTCCCCAGATCATTTTCCATGCTTTCTGCTCTGCAGAAACAACTCTGAGTGGTGGTTTTTGTGTTTTGTGTGTGTGTGTGTGTGTGTGTGTGTTTGCATGTCAGACTAGTATGACAGTGATCCAAACAGACACCAACACAGAATTGGAGAGGAAGCCCTATTGAGTCAGTGCTGGCAAAGGAGGACACTAACAAAGGCACAATGGAAGCCATAAAATGCAGGAAGTGTGTGGGCAGAGGTGTGGGGGAGAGGATGTCAACACCATGAGTCAATGCCTGAGGACAGGTGGGGGTGGCCGTACACAAAGAGAAGACAGAGGCAAAAGGCCCAAAATAGAAATGAATGGAAGAGAGACGAACTGAAGCACGAATGTACAGATGTTAAGTTAGAAGATACAGAGGAAGGAAGAGAGAGAGAAGCAAAGAGAGAGAAGCAAGCAGAGTCCAAGAGTCTGTGGTAGCAGAGGCTCAAAAACAGAGAGACAGAAAAAAATCATCCACAATGTCAGTGCAGTGGGGCACAACTCCACTGTTGGACTCTGCATTTCACAACACTGTGCATTCAGCACGTTCTATGGAACACCATGCCCTAGAAAGATTTTCCACCTTTTTCAGGACAAGAGCTTTTCTTTCCTTGTTCTCCCCCTCCATCTATGCTATCATTCCCCCTCTCTATCGTGAGATTTCAGCAATATTTCTCTGATCTTGAAAGCATACATAGAACAAGTAACCCATTATGACCGTTCCAATAATTTTAATGAATTTTAGGACTTTCTGATGGGGGAATTGGAACTTGCAGAAGGGAAATGTTTAGCCAATTCTTTAAGGTACCTCTGTCACCTGAGAAGAGAGGCACATTAATTATACTCTTGTGATCAAGCAACAATCGCTATTAGGATAGCCAAGAACTGGGCAAGCAGTATCTGCAGCTATATTTAGCGAAGAACAAATTTCCACTTTGCACTCTAGTTCAGCCCAAGATGCCAAAGAAGAATGTAACAGCAGCACGATCAGAACTCCTGAATGCAGCCACAGCATAATACTGTGATCAGTTGTGAGTCCTTTCTGGCCTTTGAAGACCTCATAGGAGAGTGGAGACAGAGCTGCAGGAAGAAATTTAACTCCAGTAGGAGGAGACAGGAACAACAGAAAAATAACTTCTTTCCCTTCTCTTTGCAGCTTCTGTAGTCATCTTCTCTCCCTGGAACTTTAGGAAAATGTGTGTCTATTTTTTCCAAACACTGTAAAATCATACAATCTTCCAATGACATGAATCTATCTGCAAAGGCAATTTATCCCATATCCTACTTACAGTAGAATATCATCAAACAGAAAAGAAAAATAGGCCATAAAAATGAATAAAAAAGCGAATTCCTTCATTTGGTCACTAGATTTATGGTAACATATTGCTGAATTATTCTCCCAGGCTAACAGTTCCACGCTTCAGGAAAAGGGTAGGAGATGAGGCTGGACTCCAGGTGGGTAAAAATATGCCTGAGAGATTTTTGAAATATCACATCCCATGGTGAAATCAAGTCTAAGAACCAATCAAATAAAAACTCAATTCAAAGGAGCTGGGAAGAGAAGCAGAAATAAGGTAGGAAACAACAGATCCAAGAGAATGGGGTCATTCCTAGAGGTTGGACAGGAAAGGGATCCAGGGACTTAGGACTTAGGCCTCTAATCCACCTGAGCAGAGAGATAGCTAGGAGCAAGGGCCAGGTGGCACTAAATGACAATTGCCTGAACACTTTTTAAGGTCTAAAAATTATGACTTGACTTGATCAGTCTACCTATTCCATTGCTAGATACTTCTGGTTACCAGAAAAGATGATCATAAGATCTGAGCCAGAAAGTTCTGCTTCTCCCTGATCATCACATCTATCTTTTTGTAGCAGCAGGACTTGCCTGACTTCTTTTCTTTTTTCAATTCAAGCGCTATTCATAGTTCTTTTTTTTCTCCCCCCAAAAGTGAGCTCCCATTGGATTTTTGCTTCCCTCAACTATTTTTCCAGGTATGTGATCCTCTTTTTTGTATTCATTTCTGATGCTCTTCTTTGCCATGCTGACTGTAGGTCCATTAAACAAGCTGAGTTTGCACATAATCTGTAAAGCCATTTTAGTTTCTAACTAGATCCCCTCTTTTCCTTCTCATAGAAATTACTTACAATTGTATTTAGAATTTTCTTTTTCAAGAGTTCCAATCCTTTGAGCCAAAAAATAATATTTTGTTAGAGTGTTTACTATAGAAGCAAGAATAACATTGTTTCATATTGAAAAAGACCACAGGTCCTGAGGTACATAGAGGGCATGAGGTGATGGCCAAATGAATACTACAATAGATGTTCCTTCTAGGCAGACCTGGAGACAGTTACTGCATAGCACAGAACAACAGCACCACATGAGAAGTGGAGCTGAGCGGGGCCCACTCACCGGCTGAGTGGTTTGCTTCTGCTGACCAGCCTTTCAAGATGAGTGATTCTAATTTTTGCTTCAACAAAATCACAATCTGAATGAGTCATGGATATTTGGGTGGTTTTAGAGTTGGTAAAATCACAAATGTCAAATCCACAAATGTTAAAAGCCTACAGCAGGGATCAAAACACAAGTGTTTATAGGAGCCAGGCAGGAAACATAAATGAGCAACTCAAGATGGAGGTAAGACAACAGCAAGTAGTAAAGGTCATTTGTAATTGGGAAGAAGTAATAATAATCATCATCATAGCAAACATGGATATAGCACTTACTTTGTACCAGGCACAGGATGAAGGGCTTTCCATGTATTAATGTATTTAAATCTCAATACCCTCCTATGAGGGGGGTTATTATCTGTCAGTTATTAGCTGCCAATTTAAAAATAGGAAAACTGAAACACAAAGCATTTGAGTTACAAGGCACATAGTACTCAAATCTAACTAATTGTTGTCATTAAGGTCCGTGATCCAGTACTGTCAAATCTGCTTTTATAAGGTAAGAATTCAAATTTGTATGTGAAATCTTGGTTTTAAGCTATGGCTCATAATCTTTACACATATTATGGACCAAACATATGCAGCATTCAGCCCATAGGACACTAGTTTGTGTTTCTTTTTTTTCTTTTTTTTTTGAGAATAGTTTGTGTTTCTGATATTTAGTACACTTTCAGAAAGGGATCTCCTCAATAATGACAGCTCTGCAATTAGCACTTTCTGCATTTTCTTTCTGGAAAACTATTAGGAGACGTGGGATTAAGAATTCCTCATGAGGGATGCCTGGGTGGGTCAGTGGTTGAACATCTGCCTTCGGCTCAGGGTATGGTCTTGGAGCCCTAGAATAGAGTCCCATTTTGGGGTCCCCTCAAGGAGCTGCTTTTCCCTCTGCCTTTGTCTCTGCCTCTCTCTCTGTGCCTCTCATGAATAAATAAATAAAATCTTTTTTAAAAAAATAAACTTAGAAAAAAATAATTCCTCATGAATGGAATGAAAATGAACAAATGAAAAAACACATGAACGAATGAATAAAAGAAAAATGTCTGGGCCATAAACCCTTCAAGTAGATAAACATACTACACTGCTGTTAAATAAGAACCAGTTTTAAAATTCCAGAATGGCATGAAAAAACCTGTGTGTATAGCAAATAGAAGGGCATCCAGTGAGTAATCAGCATCTTTTATAACAGATTTTCAAATTCATTTCTGAATCTCCTAGAACCCCAGTGCATTACAACCATCTTCACTTCCTTTCCCTTCTTTGTACCACTCTCAAATGAGGTAATGCTGAAGCCACAGCACTGTTTTCCAATCTACCTATTATTCCAGTCCACTCAATTCCCCTGCACCAAAAGCCTCTCCAACCACCCCAGGAATTGGGTTGTACTCCAAAACACGCCTTCTGGATATCATTGACTATCCTGGATACAGAGGGGAAAAAAAATTCCTCTCAGGAAGAACATACAATGTAAAGACAGAAAGTTCATACAGCCCAGCTCCTTCCCTTTAAAGGTGAAAATAATTAAGGTATAGAGAGATAAATCAACTGTGCAAGAGTTTATTCTACAAGCAATCTGTGAGCTTCATTCCAGTATCCTAGAAGATGACTAGTTGGTTTACTATTTTGGGAACTTCTGGAAGAATTTTAATGTATCATGAAAGCAAGTACATGCAAAAATCCAGGTAGTTTTTGATTTCTTAATTTAATGCTTTTCCTTGACACCGACTTCCCTCATTTTCTTCCTCTGGCTAACCACTACTCATTGTTCAAGCACAAATTAATGAGTCATTCCAAAATGAGCCTTCCCAGATACCCTTTCCTTATAACATATTCAACTGAGATGTTGCTTCTTTGTGCCTTACTTCCATCAGTGTTCTCATCACACTGCTCCGCAATGACTTTAGGTGTTTCCCCTGCTCCCCTCAACTCCTGCCTCTTGGGGGAGGGGAAACGGATGGGCCTTTTATTACTATAAACCCAGGACCTGGCAAGTTACTGACAAATGCATAGTGAGCTGTCAGAAAAAGTTAGTTTAATGAATGGATGAGTAAATGCCCTTCTATGCCCTTTGGGAGACACAAGGGAACGCTGATATCTCTACCAAGGTGCTGAATGTCTAGGTAAGAAAATACTTCCTCAGTGACCTTATCTTTTGAAGGAGGCAAAAAGTGAATCTCTCCCCCTTGACAATTTCTTTCTCTGATGATGGACTCTTAAGGAAAGTGCGATTATTTTACCAAGGATGACTTAAGCATTTATGTTACCCATTGATTTTTAAAGATAATCTGCTTTGTTTGAACATGGGCTCCTGTAGAGGGGTCATGGGTGGAAAAGAAAAGAGGATTCTTTAGGCTTGGTCCGCATACACGGTATAGATTAGAACTGGGCTTGCTTACCTGCTAAGAATTAGCTACTGGAAGATCAGAAATCTATACAATGTTTGTCTGGTAGTATTTTGAGGCACATTTGTGTGTGTTTGCATACTTTGTTTCTCTTTTATTTTTCCCTGGATCCTTCAACAAAGTTATGTTTCTAAAATTAATCTGATCTCAGCTGTTATAAAGGCAGAGAATGGTTTTGCCAATGCTTGTATCATAAAGAAAGAGCAGCAGTGTCAGCAGAAATAAAAGAACCTCAAGGGCCTGAATATCTGTCCTTTAAACACCAAGAAAGACAGCTTAGAGAATATATAAATGTGATTTCTCATATACCTCCTCAATATGTTTTGTATTTATCACTTTCTTTTGATCCTCATGACCACAATCTCTATTCAGAATGTTTCCAATTTGCATCATTCCATTACCTCCTCACTGCTCACCCAGACTCCAAGATCTCACCTTTCCCATGCTCCAATCTTCTAATCCATTCACACCATGCTGTGTAGTGATCACTCTGAAAAATTCTTCTATTCGTGACCAAGTGAAGCTTCAGCACCATTCTCTTAAAATTCTTCAACATCTTCTATGAGGGCAGTATTACCGTGACACTAAAACCAAAGCTATCACAAGAAAAGAAAAATACAAATCAATATCCCATATAAATATAGATGTAGAAATCCTTAAAACACTAGCAAACTGAATCCAATAACATATAAATAGGATTATACACCATGAACAAGGTATATCATCACAGAAAAGCAAGGTTGTTACAACATATGAAAATAAATCGACACACATTAACAATGGACAAAAACCATATGATTACCTTAGTAGACACACAAAAAGTCATTTGACAAATCCAACAATCTTTCATGATTAAAAACAAACTAGGAATATAAGGGAACTTCCTCACTCTGATAAAAGACTTTTATTAAAAACCCATGATTAATATTGTACTTAATGGTGAAAGATTCAATGTTTACAGCCTAATAGAAGAAAGGAGAAAGTTATACATTTTTGCATTCCTGTCAAAATTGTACTGGAAGTTTTAGATGAAATACTGGGCAAGAAAAGGAAATAAGAGGCATCTAGATTGGAAAAGAAATAAAATGATTTCTATTTGCAGGTTACAAGATCTAACGTAAAAAATCCACCACAAAAATTATTAAAATAAAGTATTTCAGCAATGTTAAAATAATATTTAATGGAATATAGATGATTTTGTACATTGTACAAAAATCTAAAAATCAACTGTATTTTTATATACTGGCAATGATCAATCTCAAAGAAAGCCATTTTTTACAATGATATCCAAAAGAATAAAATACTTGAAAATCAATTTAACATAGAAGTGCAAAGTCTGGAATGTTACAAACTATTATTAAAAGAAATTGAAGAAAAACTAAATAAATGTATAAGTATCCCAAGTTTCTGAATTGCAAGATGTAAATGTGTTATGATAGCAATATATCTCAAGGTGATCCATAAATTCAGCAAAATATTTACAAAAATTCAGCTTTCATGCAGAGACTGACAAGATGATCATAAAGTTTAAATGGAAATTTAAGGAACAAAGTCAGAGGACTTAAATGTTCTAATTTCAAAACTTTCTATAAAGCTATCGTAATCAAGACAAAGTGATGCTGGTGTAAGGTAAGCTATATAAATCAATGGAATATAACTCAGATCCCAAACATAAATCCTTACATTATGGTCAACTGATCTTCAACAAGGGTGCCAGGATAATTCAATAGAAAAAGATCTTTCAATAAATGGTACTAGGAGAGCTAAATATCTACATGAAAAAGAGTGGTGCTAAAATCTTACCTCATTCCATATACAAAAATTAACTCAAAATAGATAGAAAATACCTAGTATAAAATCTAAAACTATAAAAACGCTTAGAAGAAAACATAGGAGTAAATTTTTATGATCCTGGACGAGGCAAGAATTTTTTAGATATGGCATCAAAGTACAAATGACAGAAGACAAAAATAGGTTAATTGGACTTCACTGAAATTGAAAATCTTTTTATTTCAAAGGCTACCATCAAGAAAGTGAAAAAATAACCCAAGAAAGGGAGGAAAATATTCATAAATCCATATATCTGATGAGACTTGCATTCAGAACAGATAAAGAACTCCTACAACTCAAAAATTGAAAGACTTATAACCTAAAAAATAAATAAATAAAAAGACTTACAACTTGATTTTAAAATGGAATAATGAACTGAACTGTGTTCCCACCCCACCACCCACTTGCCACCCTTGAATTCATGCCGAACCCCTAACTCTCAATCTGTGTTTGGAGAAGGGGCCTATACGGAAGTAATTAAAGTTAAG
Source organism: Vulpes vulpes (assembly GCF_048418805.1). Lineage (NCBI taxonomy): Eukaryota > Metazoa > Chordata > Mammalia > Carnivora > Canidae > Vulpes > Vulpes vulpes. Next base: position 116,848,576 of record NC_132780.1, on the reverse strand, counting down.
TGAAGTCTTAAGGCCCTAATCCAATACAGCTGGAGTCCTTATAAGAAGAGTTTTGCTTATCTAACTTTTTCTCTCATCATTTCAACATATTCATCTATTTTCTCTTAAAAGTAGGCATTCTCATCTTTATCTTTCTGGAAATTCATTTTCATTCTTTTATACCCAGTTCCAAGACCACTTTCCCTTTAGTCCCCCCAATCAACAGACTTGATTATTTTTTAATTTTTGTCCATGCTGTATATTTTACATGTATCTGAGCTTCTAAGTGTTTTCTAAGGATGTTAGAAAATGTAACACATCAATGGGGTCACATCAACAATGGGGTTGTTCAAAGAGATTTCTTTAAAGTTCACCATTTAAAAAATCATGATGTGTCAATGATTAAGTGAAATTCTATTGTGTTTGGCATGTTGATAGTGTACTACAAATGACCAGTTGGTGCCATGATGCTTTACCTACACAATAAGGACAGGCAGTATGGACTGCAATGGAGAGACTGGAAATAAATTTGCCAGAGACTACTTCATTTTATGAAAATTTTGTAAACTTCATGGAAAAATGTACATATTACTGAGCAGAAATAATTGTGAACAGTAAGAAAGTAGTAAGCTACGATATAAAAATATTGGCAAATGACATATTTTCAAAAGATTGGTTCCATTTGGTATCTGCAGATGCTGTTCCAACAAATCCTGACCCTATGTGATTTCCCCATAACTTTTTCTTCAAATAAATGGGTATTTCCTGGTAAACAAATATATACCGTTTTAGTGCTGCATTATGTTAGTGGCATTATGTTAGGTAGGATGCACGCTACAGCCTAAATGTTTACAATGATAGCATATAAAATGTACTTGTTGTATTTGTATCACTACATTTTAATACTTTTATATAATTTTGTTTTCCAAATTCAGGTAAATGATGAGAGATAATTTATATTAATACATTTTTACTTATATTAATTTTAATATATTAATACAATTGACTCATATTGACATCTAGTAAGATATAAATATAAGTCTTTAAACATGGCTAGGTAGACTGAAAATACTGATTAGTTTTCTAGGGGCAATCAGGATTATGAACAGTTATAACACTAATTTTTCTTGGTGTGTCTTGAAAACAGGAATCCATTAATCCATTTATACACTAACTATTTAAAAGAATATATATAAAAAGATCTCAGTTCCCCTCTTCTCCAAAAGTCATCATGGGTAGTGGAGTATAACTGAGACATTGCAGGAAACATTGTAAATACTTGATATTAGGCCCAGAGACAGATTCAATCTATGGGGTCTGATAATAGCAAGGTAAACACGTTGATAATTGACACTTCTATTGAACTACACACATTTAGAAGTCACTTTCATATACCTTGTCTCATTTCATTCTCATAATATAACCTTTGATATTAGTAATGTAGTTGTAAAATAATGAAGTTAGGTTTTCTCCCCCTAGTTGGGAGAGAAAGCTAAAGCTAAAGCCAGGGATGTTGAATAAGTTTTCCAAAGTCAAAAAGTCATCCACAGAACCAGAACCCAAGTTTACTCCCTCCTTTCTGGAACTCTTGCCACTTCCCCGTTATTAAGCTGCAGAGCTGTGTGAAATGAAATGTGCTGAGCACACCAGGGTTGGAGAATACCACCTGGGGATTATATTCGGGTACAAGGCATATAGTCCCTATGACTTGTCAAGCTCTGTGCCAAGTGCTATGAAAAGAGTGATAAGATAATAAGATGTGATGATATGCTTTTATAAGTTTCCTTATGCAATTTGATATGTGTTATGATGGAAGGAAGCCATGGACCCACTGACAAATGATATTAACATATACAGAAAATTGAAAGAATAATTAAGAAATAAAAGAGAAGCCAAGGGATATATGTGTCTTCTCTTCTACAAGACAAAAAAAGGAAAAGTACCTTAGAATCATGCTTTTTGTGGATAGAGTGGATTTCCATTCTTGACCTATCATTACAAAATTCACAGTAAACCTTAGAATACACCAAAGTCCTGCCCACAGACAAATCACGAGTTTGTTTTCCATAACCTACTATTGACCCTGCTCTTTTTTTTTCTTTTTTCTTTTCTTTCTTTTTTTTTTTTTTTTTAGGCTGAACTCTCTCTTCTTGGACTGAGTTTTTAAAAGATTGGTACTTATTCTGTAAAGTGTTACAAACCTTTATATTTTTAAAAAGATATTTTTAAAAATTTATTCATGAGAGACACACAGAGAGAGGCAGAGACATAGGCAGAGGGAGAAGCAGGCTCCCTGCGGGGAGCCTGATGTGGAACTTTATCCCAGGACCCCGGGATCACAACCTGAGCCAAAGGCAGACTCTCAACCACTGAGCTACCCATGTGCCCCACAAACCTTTATATTTTAAAACTTCCATTTAAGTTTTAAAAAATACATCTTAGTCACTTCAGATTGCCCGAACAAAATCCCTAGACTTGATGGCTTAAATAACAGAAATTTATTTTCTCATAGTCTGGAGATTAGACATTCATAATGAAGGTGCTGGTAAACCTAATTTCTGGTGAAAGCCCCCTTTCTTGGCTTATAAACAATTACCATCTCACTTTGTCCTCACACGGTCTTCCCCAGTGCACATGAGCTCTGGTGTGTCTCTTCTAATAAAGGACACTAAGTCTATTGGATCAAGGTCCCACCATTACAACATCACAACATCACTGGACTATAATTACTTCCTTAGAGGACCCATCTCAAAACAGCCATGCTGGAATTTGGAGCTTCCACATATGAATTTTTGGAGGACACAAACATTTGGCCTCTGATAGATACTGCCTCTTAAAATATTGAATTTTTTGAAAATCATGTTCAGCCTATTTCTGATCTTCAAATATTAAAACCTTTGGCCTTATTTTCTTTCAAACTTGATCTTTCCAAGTTAGAGTCTAAGATTTATCATCTCTCCAAATCCTTTTTATTAATTTGCCATTCCTTCTCTAGACTTAGTGCCTTGTTTTGAAGTCAACTTCATTAAAATATAATTCACATAACAAAATGCACCTATTTAGGTGTACAGTTTAATGAATGTTGCTAAATGTATACATCTGTATAACCACATTCTAATCAAGAAATAGAACATTTATCTCATCCTAAAACTCTCTGGTGTCCCTTAGCATTTATCACCACACTCATGGCACCAAGCAACCAGATCTGCTTTCTCTCACTATAAATTAGATTTACCTCTTCTCCATTATCCCACAGCTGGAATAATATTTACTTCTTTGTGTTTGGCTTCTTTCACACAGCATGTTTTTGAGATACTCCCATGTTACTGCATATGTAAGTTTCTCTGTCCATTACTGTGTAGTATTCCTGTATTTGTGTGTCATATAAATGTCATATGTATAGTCACAGTTTGTCCACTGACATGTTGATAGATGTCTGGGTTGTTTCTAATTTTGTGCTATTACAGATAAAACCACTATGAATATTTCCATGAATCTTTGTGTTGACTATGTTTATAGTTCTTTTGAGTAAATATCTAGGAGTTGAACTGATGGGCTGCATCATAATTATCACCTATAACTTCATAAGAAATAAGCAAATGGTTTATGCAAAGTGGCAGTAGCATTTCATCTTTTCGTCAACATGTATGAGAGTTCCAGTTGCTACGTTCTCCACCACACTTGTACTGTCACTCTTTTGAAATTTTAGCCATTCTAGTGTTCATGTAATACGTTTAACTTTTGTTTATATATTTGAGAGAGTGAGAGAGCACGCACATGCACACATGCATTAGTGAGGTTGTAGGGGGAGAGGAAAGAGAGAATCTTAAGCAGACTCCATGCCCTTCTAAGAGCCTGACTTGGAGCTTGATCTCATGACCCCGAAATCATGACCTGAGCCAAAATAACGAGTCCAATGCTTAACCAACTGAGCCACCCAGGTACCCCAACTTGCATTTCAGTGTTGGCAAATAATATTAAACATTTCACACGTTTGTGGGCCATCCACATATCCTCTTCTGTGAAAACTGCAACTCATTTTAAATATATATTATGTACATTTAGTATATGTATTGTGAACATTTTCTCCCAGTCTTTGGCTTCTCTTTCTATTTTATTATAAAGAGAATGAAGCTCTAGTCTTGGTGGTGTCCAATTATCAGAGGTTTTTTTTTAGATCATGATGTTGTATCCTAAGAAGTCTTTGTATAGTCTCAAGTTGTAAATGTTTTCTCTTACATTCCAGTGGTGTTATAGATTTGGTTTAGGTCTATGATAAATTTAGACTTAATTTTGTGTATTGTGTGAGGTGACAGTCCATTCCATTTCCAAATAAACATCTGATTTTTCCAGTATCTTTTGTTTAAAACAGTATACTTCCCCTAATTGAAATGCCTGGGTATCTTTGTGGAAAGTCTATTGAACATATGTATATGGGTCTATGCCTGGCCTTTTTTTTTTAATTTTATTTATTTATTCATGAGAGACACACACACACACACACAGAGAGAGAGAGAGAGAGAGAGAGAGAGAGAGAGGCAGAGACATAGGCAGAGGGAGAAGCAGGCTCCATGCACCAGAGCCCGACGTGGGATTTGATCCCGGGTCTCCAGGATCGCGCCCTGGGCCGAAGGCAGCACTAAACTGTTGAGCCTCCTGGGCTGCCCTATGTCTGGCCTTCTGATCCGTATTTTCATTCCCACACAATACCATACGATGTTGATTACTACAGCTTGATGTTAAATATTGAAATCAAGATATGGAAGCCCTGTCACATTGCTACTAATTTTAAAATCTGTTTTGACTCCTCCAGAACCTTTGCATTTCCATGTAAAAGTTATAATTTGGTTGTTGATTTCTTCTAAAAAGTCTGGGAAAATTTTTGAGATTCCATTGAATCTATAGATCAATTTGGGAACAGCTAGCATTTTGTTGAGTCTTAGACATCTTTAGGGAGATATTATTCAGCCTCTGATAGGGTGAAGTGAAATTTTCTTGCGGCTTTCTATAGCTTAATCAGAAGGGAATACTTTCTGGATTTTTTTTTTTAAACAATGTCCAATTCTATGTTGTTTTTTTTTTATTTAATCAATGTGCCTGTATGTAACTATTTTACAGCTTTTGTATAATTCTATTTTTCTGTATCTATTCTGTTTCTATTCATTAATTTTCTCCTCATAGTGAGTCAGTTTTTGTTATCATATCTTCCAAATTTTTGATGGATGCTAGACACTGTTTTATAGTTTAGTGCCTGGATTTTTATCACCTTTCTTTAAAAGGTGTTGAATTTTGTCCTTGCAAGCATTAAACTTAGTTGTGGATCCTTCTGACAATTGTTTCTGAGCTTTTTAACAATGAGGAGGTCTAAAGTATCCTTTACTCTAGGGCTGGTTTACCCTTACTACTAAGGTGCATTCTGAGTATAATTCTTATGAATACCTCAGGTATTCAACAAAGAGTCTATGCTCTGGCTGGTTGGAATTTGAATGTGGCCCAGTTCTGTGATATCTCCTGGAGTTGTTCATTTTATATCTCCCCAACAGTACTTGCCTGGCCATGTGGAGTTGTGCTTAAATTATGCACAACTCTGTAATTATCAACATATATAAGGGTCCCTAGGCAAATCTTTGGAGCATCTTTTATGTATAGTTCCCCTCTACACAATTCGCTGCTCCACAAATTCTGGATATTGTCTTCATCTCTTGGACCTCTGATCTCTGTCTCCTTGATTCAGTGAGCACACCAGGCTTTGCTTTGATTTTCTCTTTCTACATTATGACCTATGGAAGGTACACCTCAAGAGTGTAAGCTGGGGCTGGCATAGGCTCATCTCATTTGTTTCCTTTCTGAAAGAATCATAATCCTATACTTATTTCCAGTTATCTGCTAGATTACAGTAAGAGGACAAGTTGGAACAAACTACTCTGACATGGCCAAGGCAGAAGTCCTTTCAACTTACTGTCATTTTTAAAATGTTTATAGAGGGGATCTCTGGATGGCTCAGCAGTTTAGTGCCTGCCTTCGGCCCAGGGCATGATCCTGGAGTCCCGGGATCAAGTCCCGCATCGGGCTCCCTGCATGGAGCCTGCTTCTCCCTCTGCCCCCTCTCTCTTTCTTTCTCTCTCTGTGTCTCTCATAAATAAATAAAATATTAAATAAATAAAAAAATAAAATAAAATGTTTATAGAGTAATCCAGTATGAACCCATGCCAACTTGTTCCTATGCTGAGATGGAACTTCCTAATTAAATATAATTCTCTTCCAGGTGATGCCCAGCACATCATTGAAATTTTTGCCATATTTCGAAAATCATGCAGATTTCTTCATGGAATGGTTTGTGGTTTGTATCCTATTTTTAAGTGATAATTTGGGATTTCTTCATTCTTTATGAAATTGAATGTGTCAAAAAGGGATTAATTGTGATTTTTTTTTTCTTATAGCGGATAAGGGGCCAAACGCCTACAAAATCACTTGTAAAATCTTCCTTAGGACAAACACTTTTGACTCTGACAGTAGCCACTTTTAGAAAGGTAGTTGTAGGAACCCTAGAGTTATTAAGGGTAGCCTCTTTTAGGAGGGTGATTAAATAACCCCACTATTTTATGAAAAATGAGTAATAAGACCATTTTGTTTAAAAGGTTTAAGAAAAGCATCCTGATACAAAAGATAAGTACCAGAAAGGGAATCTCAGCACAAGCTAACCCCTGCAAGGTGACATTAAGTGCTAAGGCTGAAGTTTGAGAACTCCAAGCATGGGGAACCCTACTATAAGCATTGGATAAATATAGTCAAATAGGTTGGGTCAGACTAGTCTTCATCTGTGGAATCATTTGGTAGTAAGAAGCAACACTGACAGTGGACTAATCAGATCCCAGTTCTCTTTCATTAAAGTAGTAGTCCAGCTCCTCTTTGCGATTGCACAATTATAATAGTAAATCCTACTGATTTTTGGACACTTCAAAAGATCTTGGTTTCCTGCTAAATGCAAATATGGAGGCTCAAGAGGTTAATTAAAAATATAAAATTGTATGACTATCCTTGTGCCCTACAAATATAGTACACTTCGTATTACCTACAGATCTGAGCATTTTAGTGAGATTATAAAAAGTTTTATAGTATTTACATGGACTTTTAAAAAATGCAATTTACACCAAAAATTCTGTAACATCCCTAGTAGTTCATACTAGAGAACTTATCCTTACAAGAGTTAGCCCTGAAAAATGTGTAACCTTCTAAAATACGAAATATATAACTCCATGCAGTACTATGATGTGTATAATTTTTTTTCTGATTTCTGTGATTAGAAGGAGTCGGTACTCACTTCTGATTAAAAAATAAATAAAGCTGTTAAAAACAGTGTTCAGATATCTCTCATTTCCAAGGAGAGGAAGCTAGCTACCTTGTGTATAGAGAAATGACTTCACTGAGTATTAAGGTTTTTAAAGAATAAATGGAATGAGGGATTCAACAATATTTTATCTAACCTTAATTAACAAAGAAGGTTGCAACAATGGCAAGGAATAGAAATACTATTTAAAAATAAGTGTCTGATTAATAAAATAAGCATCAGTATATTAGATATTCAACAGGGAAAAGTATAAGATTTCTAACATTTACTTTCTCTTTAACTTTTTTCAAAGTTTGTCTTCTTTCTCTCCTGAGCTTCAAATCCATATGTTCATTTGCCTACTTGACCTGTGTACTGAGGTACTTAAAAGGGATCCTATATTTAACATATCTAAATTGAAATTCCCAATTTCCATCTCTGCTCACACTAACCCAATGGGCTCTTCTAATAGTTTCTTTCAATGGCTCCTACTTGCCCAAGCTAAAAAACTAAGAGTCATTCCTCAACTTTCCAGGGGAGATCATTCAACATAAGACTATTCTTTCCTTCATGCTTTCTACTTGGCTGCTTCCATGTGTTAACCTCCCCCCACAATCAAAAAAGTTCAAATCCAATCTGAATTCTGTAGTGAGAGAAACAGCAATGTCCTCTTCTAGTATCAAGCAGATGATTTCTCATTTTCTGGACCACAGCCAAATTCAAAGAGTAATTGATTCTATCTCCCATTGATTCTATCAAGCCCCCTCAGCTAAATCAAGGCAGCACTTGCCAAAATTACCTGCTAGTGCTATATGTGTAGTGGGTGTATTTGTTTACTATGATAGTTCTAACAAATTACACCAATTTTGGTGACTTAAAAACAGAAATTTATTCTTTCATATTCTACAGGCCAGAAATCTAAAATCAGTTTTACTAGGTCAAACTCAAGGTGTCAGCAGGGGCATTCTCCCTTTAGATGCACTAGGGAAGAATCCATTCCCTGCCTCTTCAGCTTCTGACGACTGCCAGCATTCTTTAGTTTGTGGATGTGTCAAATCCAATCTCTGCCTTTCTGGTCACACTGCCGTCACTTCTTCTATGTTAAATTTCCCTTTAGATGAGAGTGTTTCTCTATGACCTTTTATAAGGATACATGTGATTGCATTTAGGTCCTACCTGGATAATCCAAAAAATTCCCCCATCTTGAAATTCTTTATTTAATCACATCTGCAACTGTCTCCCCACCCCTGCTTTTTTCATTATAGAAGGTAAAATTCCCCTGTCCTAGGGATCAGGATATGGATATCTCTTGGGAGAGGGCATTCTTCAGCCTACCACATTCATGTAAATATTTCAAGCAATGACTTTAAACATATCATTGATTGGATGAAGAGACCTAGGCTGGATGCCAAACCCAATTCCAATCTCTATCCAAACCTATCATCCCTATTATTGCCTATAACACAATTACAAGTAATCAGTGTTTATATTAATTACTACAGATAATTTATTCTTTCTGGATTATTCCGAGATTTGTCAGCTGCTTGTCACAGAAGGCATGCATATTGACAGTTCCACTCAGTGACTTAAAAATCAAATCCATCTTCTTTATCAACAGAATATCTCATAAAGAATCTTTCTTGTCAATTTTTTTTCAATTTTATTTTTAAAAAAGGAGAATTACACCCTAGACACGGTATCTTATATCACCTTTCTTCCATATTATTCAGAAAACCAGTGATTTTTTTTTTATTTCTAGGCACTTTATGGTCAGATCTTTCAAATATCTATTTTTGAAATAAAGTTATGCTATCCCTGCAAAGGGGCTCCTTTTTCTCCCCAACTAACCATTAAGTTTAATGTCATGGATTGAAAAAGTTCAGTGTAATGCAAAGATCTCTGAGTCTGTGGTCATACCACCAGGGTTTCAGTTCTACCTGCTATTTTACCAGGTCTGGTTTCCTCATCTGCCTAATGGAGGTGGTCTTAATAAAATCTATAAAGCAATGTTGCTAAGAGAATTATTATTTTTTAAAGATTTTACTTATTTAATTCATGAGACACACACACACAGAGAGGCAGAGACACAGGCAGAGGGAGAAGCAGGCCCCATGCAGGAAGTCCGATGTGGGACTCAATGCCGGGACTCCAAGATCACACCCTGAGCCAAAGGCAGACACTCAACCGCTGAGCCACCCAGGCGTCCCATAAGAGAATTAAGTAAGTATATTTTATGAACTATAAAATACCATTCAAGTTATAATTGTGGTTACCTTTGAGACCCTTCCTATAGATGTCTTTGAAACAAGGTTTTATTTCCAATGATCCTCTATTCAGTAATTTGCACTTATTCATTTAACACTTACTGAATACCCATTGTGTATTAGACATTGTTCTTCATGCTAGAGATACAACAGTAAAGTCAACTAAGTCATTGCTTCCATGGCACTTACATTCTAATAGAGACCATTAAACTCTAAAACCCCAACCAACCCTTTAGAGACTTTTGCTAAGAAATAGCTCTTTTAGAAGTCGGTTCTATTCTGGTTTATAGAGAATCACACATATACTCATTTTTCATTCACTCAGCAGATTATTGGGCATCAACAATGTGTTGGAATTTGCTATGGATGCATTCATAAAAATAATGGTCCCTTCTCTTAAATGGCAACCTAGCTGAGATAATAATCTGGCAATGCTACTAACAAAGAGAAAAAGAAAGAGAGCAGCATCCTATAGGAGCTTCTAAGAGGGAGGATCCAGCCCAGGATGTCTTGACTTCTCAGAGGTGACAATACCTAAGGCTGCGTCTTGAAGGACTAACAGGGTTGGTGAGGGAGAGATCAGACTAGGATTGTGGCAGATAACTGTTAGGATAAGTAGTTCATGGGGTCATTTGAGTGGTTGCAGCTGAGAACCCTGTGGCATGGGACTATGCAATAACAGGACATTCAAATAACATCCCCTACAAATTTTGGGAGGGATTTTCCTTTCTATCCTCTCTAATAATAAAGTACTTAGCAGTCTGAGTTTAAAATTATTTTTATCAGTATTTAGTACCTTGTGAGTTAACATACTAAGGGAATGCCCTCTTTATGTTCTAATTGAAGGACTGAATGGGGAGTCAGAATATTCTCAGTTGGTCAGGTCACAAAGGCCTTTTTAATACTATCTTTGCGTGGTAAGACCAGGCAGGTTTTTCACAACAGAACTGTCTTTGATGTTTGTCTTGATACACACATCTAAGGGACTGACCTATAGTTTTTTATAATTCCCTTGACTAATAGAAACTGAACTGGAGCAGAGCTAAGAATGTTAAAGAAGAGCATATAGATTCAGCTGTAGGTTTTGGCAGTGGTAGTGACTAGAGCAATTCTAATGTCACTCACTCATCATGTATTTTTCATTTCCAATTTAGTTAATTCATACTATTATTATTTGGAAGGCTGCTGATTAACCTTATATCCTTGGTTCTACCATTAGTTGGGCTACATATTTATTTGGGCAAAATATTATTTTTGTATAATTGCCCCAATCATATTTTTGTATACTTGTTATTCATCTTAGGATTCTTCACCTTAGACTACACAATGTCTTTCATGTTGCCAAAGCTAGATACTATAAAACTGTAGAGTGACCTTCTGTATGACCAAAGTTTATCTTGCATTGTATCTGGATTCTAATGTGCTTCTAATGCCTTTTCATGGCCTGTTTATGCTGTACTAAGGATTATCAAGAGTACGGTATTGGTAGAAATCTGACAGCATTATTCCCTTCTTCAAAAAGACAGAATTAAATAATTTTTTTATGGGAACAAAGGTAGTAATTACGCATTGGTTTGCTGACTGAATGTAAAACATGCCTTTATTATAATTCTGGCTTTTGTATAAAAGTGTCATCCTTTGATTCAAATTTGAAGGGCCAGATTAAGCTAGTTGAGCTTGGCACTGAGTCTTGAAATCACTAACCCCATAAAGTATTCAATAAGGAGGATGGTTTTAAGACAGGAAACATCCTCTTTCCCATTACCTTTCTGTGGAGATGACTGTCATCCCTTCATTTGAAGTGTTAAGAATGGTCTTGGTTGTTTGATTTATCATAAGAACTGGTTCTTTCTGCTCTTTCCAGTACCTCTCTTTTTTAATCAATTGATCTGACACCTCCACATTTTACTGATATAATTTGTTCCATCCAGACATCCTCTGAATCAGTATAATTAGGTTCCGTTTTCAACTGAGTACTTTCTGGGATTTAAAACTCCCCTCTTATTGGCACAGTGCACCAAAAACTATGGAGCCAGAGCAGAGAGAGCACGTATCACAACAAAAAACATCACCAGTGCAGGACATTTTGATTGGACAGAGAGCAACAATACTCTACAGACAATGCCAGCATTTGGAGGAGACAAAACCTTTAGTGAAAATCATCTAATGAAGAGCCATCATTGCAAGGCTATGTTCCTATATATAGTGATGTCACCAACATGGCAGAATAGGAGATTCTAGCATCTGTTGCCCTATAAAGATCAATTAGACAGTTATCCAGAACAAAAACACCATTGGGAGAGTTTTGGAATCCATTTAAACTTTAGACACACAGTGGGAAAAGTTGAGACTACCTCATGGAAATAACAGTTCCATTTTGCTTGTATCATAGCATTCCCCAAGCAGTCATTGCTCAACAACAAGAGAACTTCCCAATGGAAACAGTTCCCTTTATGGGGAAAGGAAGAGTGACGCGTGTGATCAGGTTCCTCAACCTTTTCAGATATTGCACAAAGAATCCCCTCATTTTCACCCAGAGACAAGCAAAGCTGAGATGAATGGATAGCTGAGAACAAAGGAGAAAAGTAGGAGCTACCAATATCATCCACATGGCAAAAGTGACTACATTTCCCAGTGACCAGCTCTGCAGACAATCCCAGTAGCTTTTACCACTGAAGAAACCCACAGCCAGAACAGCTACTGTGGGCCCCTCTGCAGATTTCACTGGGGTTTTTTTGTTTTGTTTTGTTTGTTTGTTTCAAATACATTTATATTTACCGATGCAAGATACTTGAGTCCCTCTTTCATTCCTCCTACTTCCACCACTGAAGCCTAGGACCCACACAAGCAGCCAGTCCAGACTTCTGCAGTTGCTTGAGTACAAGATGACAGCCTACAGTCAGGCAGCTGACCCTCATTGCCATGTGCACACACACAGCAAGATCCTGTAGCCACAGAAATATGCTGATTGCCAAGACCCCCACAACCTCTTTTGGGCCTTGATTCAGCTGTCTCCAATCATTGGCCTGCACCACTGGGCTCACTTTCAACTAGCAAAAACCACCGTCCAGTTGTCCAACTGCATGCTCTGGCCCAACTCTCATCACTGGCATCCACTGCAATGCATACTCTATAGACTATGCAGCCACAGGTTGATTCAACATATAAAAACCAATTAGTATGATGTACTAACAGAAGGGAAAAAATCATATAATCATGTCATAGATGCAGAAAAAGCATTTGATAAAATTCAACATTCATTTATGACAAAAACTCTCAACAGGGATGCCTGGGTGGCTCAGCGGGTTGAGCATCTGCCTTTGGCTCAGATCATGATTCTGGGGTCCAGGATCGAGTCCCACATCAGGCTCCTGCAGAGGGCCTGCTTCTCCCTCTGCCTGTGTCTCTGCCTCTCTCTGTGTGTCTCTCATGAATAAATAAATAAAACCTTTAAAAAACTCTCAACAAACTTGGTATGGAAGAACTATACCTCAACATAATAAAGTCAAAAAATGGCAAACCCATAGCTAACATTATACTCAATGGGAAAAGGTTGAAAACTATCCCTATAAAATCAGGAACGAGAAACAGGTGCCCATTCCTACCATGAATATTCAACATAGTACTGATAAGCTTAGTAATCAGGCAAAGAAAAAGAAAAGTCATCTAAATTGTAAAGAAGCAAAACTGTCTCTGCTTATGACATGATCTTATATAGAGAAAATTATAAAGATTCCCAAAAAACCTTGATAAAACTAATCAATGAACTCAGTAGTTTCAGAATAAAAAAAAGCAACAGACAAGAATTGGTTGCATTTCTATACACCAGCAATGAATTATCAGAAATAGAGATAATAATACCATTTATAATAGCATTAAAAACAATAAAATGACTAGGAATATATTTCACCAAGAGATGGAAAGATCCATATACCAAAAAAATAAAAATAAAAATAAGACACTCATGAAACAAATTGCAAACACAAATATAAATGGAAAAATACCCATGTTCATGAATTCAAAGAGTTAATACTGTTACAACATCCATGCTATCCAAAGCTATCTATGGATTTAATGCAATCTCTATCAAAATTCCAATGCATTTTTCATAGAAATAAAAAAAAACAATTTGAAAATTTATATGGAACCACAAAAGATCCTGAATAACCAAAACAATCATAACCCAAAAGCATCATACTTCCTGATTTCAAACTATATCACAAAGCTATAATAAAATAATATGGCACTGACATAAAAACAGATATATAGTTTGAAATCAGAATGTGAACCATATAATTGTGCTTATATGTGGAATCTAGAAAACAAAACAAATGAACACAAAACCAAACAGATTCAGATATAGGAAACAACCTTATCAGAGGGGGCAGGAATTGGGAGGAGTAGGATGAAATAGGTGAAGGGGATTGAGAGGTACAAATTTCTAAGGTAAAGTTGTGGGGAAGTAATGCACATAGTAAATAATATTGTAATAATTGTGTGATGATAGATGTTAACTAGACTTATGGGGATCATTTCATAATGTATGAAAATATCAAATCCCTATGATGTACACCTAAAATGAATAGAATATTGTATGTCAACTATACTTCAATAAAAAAGACACTCAGACCAGAGGAACAGAATCAAGATCTCTGAAACAAATGCATGCATGTACTATCAACTAACATTTGACAAGGGAGCCTAGAATACTAAATGGAGGAACAATAGTCTCTTCAACAAATGGTGTTGAGAAAACTAGATTAAATACAAGCAAAAGAATGAAACTGTACCCTACCTTACACCACTGAAAAAAATTAAAATGGATTAAGAACATAAAACTAGCAAAAACATAAAAGTCATGAAACTAAGAATCCTAGAAGAAAACACAGCAAAAGCTCCTTAATATCTTGGCAATAATCTTTTGGATGTGTCACTTAAAGCAGAAGCAATGGAAACAAAAATAAATAAGTGGGACAATATTAAAAGCTTCTGCATAGCAAAAGAAACAATCAACAAAATTAGAAGGCAACCTAAAGAAAGGGAGAAAATATTTCCAAACCATATATCTGATAAAAGGTTAATATCCAACTTATGTAAGGAACTCATAAAACTCAATAGCACAGGAAAAAATTGGCTTAAAAAATGGGTGGAGGACTTGACCATTTTTCCAAAGAAGATATATAAATAACCAACAAGTACATGAAAAGGTGCTCAGCATCATTAATTATCAGAGAAATGCAAATTGAAACCATAATGAAATATTACTTCATACTTGCTAGAATGATTTATCAAAAGATAACAGATAGATGCTGGTGAAGATGTGGAGAAAAGGCAACCCTGGTATTTTATTGTTGGGAATGCAAATTGGCACAGCCACTATAGCAAACAGTATGGAGGTTCCTCAAAAATTAAAAATAGAACTACCACATGTTTCAGCAACCCCACCTCTGGGTATAAATCCAAAGAAGATAAAATTACTACCTTTAAGAAAAATCCATGCTCCCATCTTCACTGCAGCATTATTCACAATAGTCAAGATACGGAAACAACCTAAGTGTCGATGGGTAAAGAAAATGTGATACACACATACATAGGAATACTATTCAGCCATAAAAAAGGAGAATGTCTTGCCACTTGGGCAAGATGGATAGACCTTGAGGGCGCTGTCCTAGGTAAAATAAGCCAGATAGAAAGAGACAAATACTGCATGCTGTCATTTATATGTGGAATTGTTAAAAAAAAAGGGGGGGGGGGGAGTTAAATATATAGAAACAGAATGGTGGTTGCCTGGGTTGAAGGTTGGCTTAAATGGGTGAGATACTGATCAGAGAGTACAGACTTTTTGTAAAGTAGTTATAAGATGAATATACTTTACAAAAAGATATGCTCTTGGTAAAGAGTTATGAGATGAATAAGTTCCAGAGATCTAATATATAGTATGCTTTCTATAGTTAATATATTATATACTTAAAAGATTCTGTGAATAGAGCTTTAATATTCTCGCCATAACAACAACAAATGGTAATTATATAAGGCAAAGGATGTGTTAGCCAATCCTACTGTGGTAAATATTTCATACTACACATCTATTAAATCATGACATTGTAACCTAAAAAAATATTATCAATTATATCTCAATAAAGCAGGGGGAAGAGAATATAAATAATCAGTTAACTTCTTAACAGTTTCCAAAGGTAGGTCTTGAAATTTTTCACAAAATATTTGAAATATCCCTTAGATAAAATTATTAAGAAAGGCTGGAATTGTAGTCTATAAGGGGGAATAAAGGGCTAAGTTTACACCAGCTAAAGTTCCACAAGGTGTAAAGTAACAAAGACACTGGTTATACCACAGAACAAGAGCAATGTAGGATATATAGAAGTGGGTTTAAACTAGAGAAGGATGATTCTTTTAGTCCCACTAGTGAATGGTTACCATCTGTTTCTCCCTGGGGAAAAACTAGAAATTTACATCAGATCTCTCCGTTTTCTCATGGTGGGTATGTTAGTTTTCATTGTTGTAACACATTACCACAAACTTGGTGGCTTAAAACACCATAAACTTATTAGTCAACAGTTCTGAAAGTCAGAAATCTGGGGCTGCATTCTTTCTGGAAACTCTAGCAGAGACAATTTCCTTGCCTTTTTCAGCTTCTAGAAGCTGCCTGCATACTCCAACCTCTGCTTCTATCTTCACATCTTCCTGGCTGATTCTGACCATCCTATTCCCTCTTGTAACAACACTTATAATCACTCTGGGCTCACTTAGGCAAAGTAGGATAACCTCCCAATTTCAAAATCCTTAGCCACATGTGCAAAGTGCTTTTTACTACATAAGGTAACATATTCACATGCTCCAAAGATTAAGACTTTGATATCTTTGAGGGTCATTATTCAGTCTACCACAGTGAACTCTCAGTTCTTTTCACAGACTGAAGGTTAGTTAGGAAGAGTCAACAGATCCTTCTTGTTATCTTTAGAGCCCACTGTGGCTCCACCTGACTCAGATATACTTGTGGTTGTCCAATAGTCAAATCTGGTAAGCAACGTCCCACATAAAATTATTTTACTGAGATTTCTTTTTATCTACACTTCATGTGTAAATAGATTCCTTCATTCAAGTCACTGACATAAATTTTGAACTGCCAAGGATAGAACTATGTTCCAGTCAAATGAAGATGCCACTCCTTAAATATTTAACAATAACTATTAGACAAATTATTAATTCATCTAATAACCCATGAAGTGTTTTAACCATCTCATTCTAAATAACACAAAGAAAAAATGACCAAGTTCTACACTTAAATCAACAGATACTAACCCAATGATATTTTCCTGAATTAGTAGTCAAAACCACTACTTTAAAATGATATGAAATCAACACGCTTCACTCATACTTGGTGAATGCACATTGGTTCCTAGTGATCATCACATTCTTCTCTAAAAGTTCACAAGCCTTCTACTTAAAATTTAATCCCAAATGCTGATAAAAATTAAAATCTAGTTGTTTAGTTAATACTCTCTGGCATTAACAGGTCTTCCTTTAAGAAGTGAAATAGCATATGCAAATCTCAGGTTTCTTGTACCCCTCATTGGTGTCATGGACCTATAACAACTTATTCTACAAAGTTAGAATAATCATTTGGTCATTTTTTCTCTCTCTCTAAAGCTGAACCCCATTCACTTCACCTGTGCTTTAAGCTCCTCAGTGCTTTTCTTACATTCCTGTCATTCTTTTATTATATGTATATGTCTTTTGTAAAAGTCTTTTATATGCCTATAGAATGGAATACCTATGCAACTACATTATTTTCCTTAAATGTCTTTTCTTTTGCCGTTCTCTTTGAACTTTGCAAAACTTTTGTACAGCCCAAATTACATGTAAAGAGCTTTCCACCCTTCATCATCTATTTTCCCTTTCAGAGTCTCAAGGAAGCATTTCAACAATTGACTTTGAAGGTCTAGGGCACATGAATAATTAACCCCAGTGTTCCTTTTCTTTGGTATTAGGCATTTACTGTTACATTAATTATCAGTTTTTCCTCCTTAGTTTCCTTCAAGACCAGGATGGTATTAGCCTATATTAAATCTTTTACTTTCTCAGTAATAAATCGTTTCATAGTCAAAAATTTATCAGATACCTTACTTTTTAGCCAAATAAGACTTCTAACAGATTTTGAAAGAGCTGAAGTCTCCTGAAACACCAATATCTTTAGAATCTGACATTATTAAGAAGCTTATTCTGTCTGTTGAAGAAGTCTGTGAAACACCCCGCATTATCATTTCAATTTAGTTCTCTTTCTGTGTCATCCAACTACCCTTTGCCCTGCTCATGAACTAAAGTTCATGAATTTGCATACAGTTAGTACTTTTCATGGGAGGAGCTTCTATTTCTAGTTGTTATGGTCCTGTCTAAAATTGTGTTTACTTCCTTGACAACAGATTGGGTCCAATTTATTACCCATCTTGGATCCTAATTACCAGTTTGAGGCCCAAGTATCTTTTAGGATATTTCTGTGCTGCTTTTACTTCATAATCCCTTGTCAAAATAATCATTTTTGAAAAGAAGTACCACTGCATACAGCTGATGTTCAAAAGAATCTGCATGTGCACAGGCGCACACGCATTCACAGACATCCTACAAAGCCTACCAATGAAAAATAAATTCTGGCCCATTTGCCAGTGGAATATTATGGTTTTATAAACTAACAAGTATGTGGATGATGTTGACACATGGAAATAACTACAGCATTGCATATGGAAAATGTTATAGGCAGCAGATCACCACACTGATTCCAACTATGTGAAATGAATATATAAATTAACAGCAATTGGAACATTTGGAGAATGTAAATAGTTGGTGTTTAGTCTTAATAGCAGTTTCAAGAAATCAAGATTTTAAAACTGTAAGTAACCAAGAAGTTCATATCCTATGTATACAATGAGACCGATGTATATAGTTGAACTCTAGTTCAGTTCACTCCAGTTGTAATCATTAGGTTGACCCAGATGTAAGAGGTGAATCACTGAAATTCTTGTGAAGTAACTGGACCAGAGGAAAGGAAAAAAATAATTCATCTGCTGTTTCTAATATTTTATGTGTATGTGTATATGCATACACATATGTGTATCTAGAAAGATCAAAGATTTTAATCGGGGGGTTCATGAACTCCTACATTTCTCAAATGCAGCCAAAATTAACCTGCATCAGACATCAGACTCATTTGGTATTTTTGTTTTGTTTTGTCCTTATTTTTAAGAAAAAGGGCTTTCCTGGTCCTGTCCCAGCTTCTCCAATTACAAATGCTGGAGCCTGGGATGCTTGGTTGACATTCACCTGAGCTGATTCATAGACATCTTAAGTTTTAAGAGCCATAAGATTATCATGAAAGGTATGAAGGGATCCATCAACCCCAAATCCTGAGCATATGATTTCTCATGGTTATCATTAGATTTTTAATGAGTTCATGACTCCCAAAGGCTAGATGGAACCAAGAGAAACCTCAAGATACCTTTCTCACAAGCATGCTTTTCTATAATAGATGTGGCTAAGTTTTGGATGGCCCAGTATGCTTTGAGAGATAAAAAATGAACCCTCATCCTGAACTTCTTCTTGAAGAGCAACAGTTTTCAAGGATATTTGAGAAATAATCCTTTTCCACTTTTTGGCTTAAATAAGATTTACTAATGGAATGAACCATCTAAAAGACCTATTTACCACACAGACTGATCAAGTTCAGAATTTTATTTGACATTAACAAGGCTGATTTTTCTACAATGAGAAGCCCTGGTGTTTAATAATGTAGGATGTGAGTTCGTCTACAACCTTTACAACAGATCTAAAAACCTTTCCATAAGTAATGCAGAGATTAGGCAGTAATCTATGTCACTGAGGATATCAAGAGCTTTTCTTCTAGGAATAGCAATTCTTAGAAGGCAGATATCTTTAGCACAACTAAATCTACAGCTCTGAAAATGATCAAGTTTTGTTCCAAGTTACATTGAGACTATGGACTTCAAGATTGATAATGATGCCTTGATAGGAATAACTTTGAGGGGAGAGTGAGGATATTTTGTATGTGGAGGCCAGTGAATAGATGATGGCAGGCTGAAAAATTGAGTCACAATATGTTACAGCTCTTACCATCAAATACAGTCTATTTTCAACTCCTTATACTGGGTAATCTTATGACTTACTTTGATCAATAGAATTTAACCAATTCTAGCATCTGGGCTCCAGCTTCCATATTTGCCTTCGGAACACTCCACTTCCGTGTAAAGACATAGAATAAGCTACCAGATGAGAGATTACATGGAGAAAAAGACCTACCTTGCCCACGTGAATAAGACAATCTTAGACCTCTGTCTGTAATTGAAAGAATATGACTGCAGCTGCATGAGTGACGAGAAAACCAGCAGAAAAATCACCCAGATGATCCCAGTTAACAGAATTTTGAGAAGTACTGAATCATTGTTATTTTAAGCCACTAAAATTTTGGAGTGTTTTGCTATGTAGCAATAAGTGACACATATTGCCGTTTTATATTAAAGAAATAGGAATAAAAATATAGGAAGTACTAGAATAGATTTTAAAAACAATAACTTATTGTAGTAGACAAAACTATATGCTATCTAGATCTCCCTTCAAGGAAGGACTTGTTGTCTAGGTGTAGGGTATGCAGTTAGCAGACAGCCTCCAAATGTCAGCTCCTTCAGAGTTTATTTCAACTGCTGAGAAGTGTCTCTCCCAAGGTCATGCCTTTTGTAGGGCTGCCCATGTTCAATGGCTGAATGGGATGGAAATACAAAATCCCAGCAAATTCAGTCCAAAAGGTAAAATGCTGATGGGCAATTCTTGCTCAAGAGCCTCCCACTGGGTTTTCCCAGGGCTTTTAAATAAGTTTGTGAGAATGGTTGTATTAGGGAGAGTTTCTTTGAGGTTGTAGACTAATGGCAAACATTAGCCCCTACATGGCCAGGGTCACTCTGATGAGGATTCCTATCATGTTCCCTTGAGATTGGTGCTACAAGGTATGATAAGGAAGTGATGAGATAAGTCTCTACTTACTGGCCCCTGACTGCCATGTTCTTGCCAGTTATGCAAACAAAGCAGTTCTCACTACTCACCTGGCCCCACTAGACTTTACAACTTTGTTACTCTAGCACAGGAGTGAATTGATAACAAATCAGACCCTGTCTAGAGACTTTCATTGATTTGTTTAAAAAATAGATTAGCTTTATCAGAATATTGAACTACCCACCTAAGGTTTTTCAAATCATTCAGTCCTCACAATGACTCATTAAGATGCATTATTCTCATTTGAAAGAAGAAAAAACACACCTCAAAGCTGAATTACTCAAGGTTATACAGGTATTAAATGGTACAGAAAGATTTTAACCCTGGTCTGTCTGACTCCTTAGCTCAATGTTCCTTCTGCTGGCTCACTGCCCTTACAAGGCTAAGCGAAAAAGGAGTACAATGTGACTGAAGAATGGGCATGGCCCCAAGACCTACCATGTATAATTCTTTGTTACAGCTAATAAGGAAGAGAGGGAAAGGCAAAGATGCAAAGGAAGAGAATGTGCCAGAAAGGAAAGAAAAGTGGGGAAGAGAAAATTAAACTAATCAACTCTATGGGAAGAGGGAAGAGTGGCCATAGCAGGAGAGGCTGGATAGAAACCTATGAACTCACACAAAAGATGGAGTAATGAATACCACAGTCCAAAAACTATGATATGTAAGAATTTAGATCTACCTCTGAAACATGTAGTAGTTGATTCTAGGACAAATAAGAAGTACTGCTTTATTGAGTGAACTAAAGAATTCATTATCCCATTGAAATATTGGCTAAAAATACAAGAGTTATAAGAAAATTTCATGACTATCAGATCCTTAATGATTTGGTGAAGGAACCTAGAAAATTTGGGATTGGAAAGAGAAATCCGCAGTGCCGCCCAGTTCCCACAGCCCTCCCTTGGTCCCCAACCAGAGGCAGAAGTCTGGGCAGGATGGAACTTACTCTGCCCTAGTTTAGCATTTCCTATATTCATTTCCCTGCTTCTGGAAGGGAGAATATGCTGCCCTGGCAAAATTTGTCCTGACGAGGCTTTGGATTCAATTTCCAAACACTGAAAATAATCTCCCTTTCTCCCTTAAAGACAGAGTTTGTCTCCTTGTCTCAAGGTCACTTGTTCGATATGGTGTGGTGTAGGAGTGGTCCAGGGGCAGCGAGCTCCTCCTAGACTTCAGAACAGTGTCCCTATAAAGTCCAAACCCTCCTAACTTGGGTTTAACTCCTAGATTTTTAAAATATAAAATTCATCTCAGCCCTTAAATTGTGCTTGTGTTGAAGGGGGTTAAATTTTTCATTCTCCCTCTATCATTGGGAGTTCAATAGATTTTTGTTCTCTCTGTCGGCTGCCCCACCCCTCTAGGGCCGAAGGCTTGAGGTTTAAGTCTCTATTGAAGAAATGGCCATGCTTCATTTAATCCTACTGCAGCCAGACTGCTGTGGATGTCATGCCTCTGATGAGACATTAAATCAAGGTAAACATTAATCCCCCAGGCTGGAGCATCTATGAAGAGAAGAAAAATGTGGCTTCACCTCACAGGAAACACTACAGTCAATCTAGGCCCTTTACTTTGTTTCCTACACCCCCCCCCCCTTCTCAAGAATATATATAAAATGCTCCCTCTGGAAATATATTAGAAGCCACATTTAATTTGGTGAGGAAAATATTTTCACAAATCTTACCTGAATACAAATGCTTTTGACGAGAGATTAAAACACATTTGTGCATCAAAACAGTACTTTTCCTTTCAACAAAGAAGACCAATATAACCTACATTCCTGCATGACCTGAGTGCAGTGTAATGGGATGCAGACTATATGGGCAATTCTGCAATCCACTTAAATCACATAAAAAGAGAAAATCTGATTTGGGAAAAGACCAAGGAGTGCCAGCTCAGGATTGCAATTTCAGACTTTCTCTAAATGTTTTAATTTTTCATATTTTATTCCAATGCACTTTGAACTTTGATGATTGTTAATGATATATTTTTTAAACCTATTTTACCAGCACCACTAATTGGAGAATTATTTTTTATTCTGACATAAAACATACATGCTAGGCCTGTATCTAGGCCTTCTATTCTGTTCCACTCCTTTGCCCATTGATTCCCATACCAGCACCACATTGATTTGATTATTGTGGTTTATTGTATGTTTTAATACCTTATAGCTAAAGTCTATTTCATTTTTAAATTTTTCATTGCTATTCTCATCCATTTATTCTTCCACATTAAAGATTCATTTTGTCAAGCTCAAATAAATAAATCTCAATAGGATTTTCATTCAAATTGATTTTGGAAAGAACTGACATGTTGCTTTGAAATATACCTCCACTAGAAAAGTCCTTTCTTAAAATATTTCTCATTTAACATTTGTGAACAATATCATCTATATTAGTCAAGATTTTTTGTTGCCAGAAACAGAAACTCAAATCATATTTAAAAGGGGGGAGCACTATATGCCAGAATTAACTACAAATTGATCATAGTTCTGTATGTAAGCTCTAAAACTATAAAGTGTCTAGGAAAAAAAAAAAAACAGGAAAATTTTCCATGGCCTTGGGCTTAGCAAACTATTAGAGAGGACACGAAAAGCATAAAGCATAAAATAAAACAATTGATAAGTTGAACATGTTCAAAATTTAAAGCTTCTGTTCTTTGAAAAACACCCCTAAGAAAATAAAAAGACAAGTCACAGTATGGAAGTAAATATTTGCAAAACATATGCAATTATTTATTGTGGCTTTTGGCATAATTACCAAAAGCTAAAAACAGTCTATATGCCTATAAACTGGTAAATGTGTAAACAAACTATAATATATTGATATAATGGAGTACTATTTAGCAATAAAAAGGAAAAAACTATTAATACTTGCAACAATGAAGATGAATCTCAAATGCATTCAATCAAGTGAAAGAAGCAATACTCAAAAGCTACATACTTAAGGATTCCATCTACTTATCATTATGGAAAAGACAAAACTGTAGGGATGGGATAATAAGTCAGTAGTTGTGAGGAGGAAGGGTGAAAGGAAACACAATACACAGAAGCATGATAGAACTTCCTGGGGTGATAGAAATATTCTGTATTTTGATCGTGGTAGTGATTGTATAGTCTTTACACATCAATCAAAATTCATGGAAGGACAGGGTGAGTTTTAATGCATATATATAAATTACACTCAAATAAATACATCCTAACAGGGAAGAAGTATTGATTGGCTCATATAGTTCAGAAGTCTGGGTGTTTTATAGTTTCAGAGGTATTTGGGGCTGAGTACTTAGGCAAGGTCCTCAGCCATATGTCTCTTGCTCTTCCTTCCGTCATGTCAACTTACTCTTTCTAAGTGGCCCACCTGTCACTCCTATCTCACCACCATCTTTATAGCTCATAAACTCAGAACAAGATCTTCTCTCTCTTCCTATAACAATAGCAATTCCCCCAGCAAGACAGTGATTGGCCCCACATAGATCTCACACCCATCTCTAGTCAATGACTTTTTGGGCCCTGGGAAATAAAATACTCTGATTGGTCACCTTGAGCAGCAGGAGAGATGGGCACATCAGAATTGCGTGGTGTGGCGGAGGAGCACTTTCCAAAGGAAGGGAAGCCTGGCAGACAAAATAACAGATGTTCTAACACCCTCATTCTTGATTGCCGCATATAAGTGATCTGTCTGCTGCTCTTGTTGTTAAACAATACACAGGCCTCCCTCCTGCAAGCTGTGTTCCAAGGAATCTCTACAGCATGTTTTAGTGATTTCCATCTTGTAGTTTTAGGCTCTCACTTGCAATACATCATCTGCTATGGATGCGTCTCTTAACCTTCCTCCTTTTTCCACATAAGCCCAAACCAGTGTCTGTGGGTTGGAGTACCTCCTTCGTGCTGAGAGACCAGCTTTAGAGCAGAATGCATTCCACCCCCTCCAATTGGTGATGTGACCTGCCATTTTGGTGACAGCTATCCTAAGAAGTAACACTGCTGTACAAATCACCTGGTTCTCAGTGGATTCTCACTCAGCAGTTGCCTTCATACAGAGCAAGAGGACAAGGCCAACAGGTGAGTTGGACTGACTTGCATAATTAATTTCCCCACACAAGCCTAACCCATGCACATGCACATAAGCTTTCTTTCAATTGCAGAAAATGATTATACTATGTGTGATTTTTTTTTTTAGGCCCCTCAAGAAGTAGCTACATTTTTGGAAGAAACCTTAGAGACAATTTAGTGTGAAAGTCTAATTTCACATGTGAGAGAACAGAAACCCTGGGAGCTTCTTGCCCACAAGCTCAGACTAGAACCTGGGTCTCCTTATCTATTGACCTGTGCCTTCACCTCTATTTTCTGATGCTTCTTTTTTTCTGAGATTTCCTTCAGGTTAATGATTTGCTCTGAACATTTCTATCACAAATGAATGTAAATGTTTTGAAATGTAAATCAGTCAAGGTTGCCACCTATTTAGTAATAAATTGCAATGTTAGTCTGTCATCCTGGGAAAATGTAGAATTTAGTGAGCTTGAATTTCAGCCCTGGTTATAAAAGTTATTAGCTGGGTGACCTTTGTAACTTATTCAACCTTTTCTCACCTATAAAAGGGAAGATAATAATAGTATCTCCTTCAGAGGGATACCATGCAGAATAAATAAGATTTTTAAACATTTAGCATAATACCCTAGTATGTAGTCCCTACTAGACAAAATTAGCTATCCTTTTCTCAGGAAAGCTTCAGTATAGAAGTCTATACTTCTGTCCTAATCAAGAATATAAGGTTCAGAAAGAAGAGGAAAGCAAAGAATTTTCCAGGGACCTTAGTAGAACAAAAAGAGTGATTTCATTTAATGCTGCTTTAAGAAACTAGTGGTCTCTATATTGCTATAATAGATGTTGGAATAGGGAGAGTGAGTGATAGTTTTTTTTTTTTTTTTGAGATTTATATATCTGTTTGTTTTAGAGAGAGAGAGAGAGAGAGGAGAGAGAGAGAGAGAGAGAGAACACATGGACGGGAGGGGCAGAGGGAGAGAGAGAAAGCTCAAGCAGACTCCTTACTGAGTGCAGAGTCTGACACAGGGCTCTATCTAGTGATCCTGAGATCATGACCTGAGTTGAAATCAAAAGTAGGATGCTTAACCAACTGAGCCACCCAGGATCCTCCTGCCTCACCCTCTTTTTTTGTTTGTTTTGTTTTTGTTTTTTAAGTGATAGTTTTAGTATAAGAAAAGCTTTTTTTTTTTTTTTTTTTTTTTTTTTTTTTTTTAATTTTGCTAGGTAATATTGAAGCTTACTTTAGTATCTTCAACTCTGGATGATACAGTGGAAAGAAGATCAGTTCAGGATTTGGGCAGCTGAGGGGATGTAGAGGGCCAGGAAAGACTACCCAAAATGACACAAGAGTAGAGGGTCTAGAGGGATTCTTAGATAAGGCAGGAAAAAGGAAATGGAAAGGCTTCTTAGATTCAGGCAGGCAAACGGTCAAGTTTAGAGATCAGCTGAACAGACAGTTGGTATAGATCAAGGGAATGGAGGGTACAGTTGCAAGAACAAGTGGCAAGAATCAGAAAATTGACCATCTGAGTCTCACTATGAGGTTCTGGTTCAACAGGACACTGGGTCACATGATGAGAACTACTAACAGTGAACCTGGATGCACTATTGCCACTAACGTAAGAATTTCACACACGTCATGGCCAAATGAAGACTGAGGTAGACTATGGTAAAGTCTACAGACAAGTTAAAGGGGGAAAACATTTAGGCCAGAATGGGTAGTAAGGAAACCTCGTCCCATTTGTAAAGAAGTCCTTTGCTGTTTTCCCATGACAACAGACTTTCACAATCCACATGACTTAAAATAGAAATAAAGAACAGGAAAGCATGATTGCAGGATTTATAGAGATATTTTGATACATGTGCCCAGAGGCATTTAAAAAATATGGCCTTGTTTTTCAAAATTAAGAAAATAAAGTGAATACGTTAATGATAAAGATGGTATCACAGTAAAACCCAATGGATACATTTATAAATCATTTTCAAGTATAGTCTAAGGCTCTTAGGGTACAGGGTATTTAGTCAAGGGGGAAGTTTTCTTTCAAGTAACTTGCAATTATTTTATGAAATTCAGAGATGAAAAATTCTATAGTCATGGACAGTTTTGGAAATTTGGATTTGTAAGGATGTGTAAGGACCCTGAAAGGAATATCTTTATTGCCTGATAGAGTAGTACATATATGTTTCTGTGTTTAGTAAGAGGCAGGTAGAGGTATGGGCACTACTAAAAGTTAAGGGACTGAATATAAAGCAATGGACATGATTTCAGCAATTACAGAAATCATCCGATGTTTTTCAAACTGATTTACACAGATCTGAAAACTGAGTTGGAATTTCAGTGAACGATCTAAGAGAAGGAATAAAAAGAAAGTTAAACTAGAAGCCCCTGTACTCATTTCAACCACAGTGATTCCACTTTCCACATATGTTATAGAGATTGGTTCCATGGAACATCCAAAACAAAGGACTCCAATATTTATCTCAGGAAAATTGTAAAGGATCTCTAAATAGACTGAAATAGATTACTGAGAGTCCTGTTAAGTCCTTTCAGGTTATTTTACTTGGAAGAGTCTGTACCTCCTATTGCCTTTGTGGTATTTTATAACTCCATAAAATACTTATAGTAATGCAAATGATTCTTGTCCATAGGAAGGCAAATTATTTCTCAGGTTAAATATTGCCTTGTGAATACTGATCAGCTTTGCATCTGTTTGTAAACTTATTACCTATACAGTATATGTGTCTTTGAATTATTTTGGGAACCAGTTGTGCCATCTTATTGGCTCCCTCATTAATTGAGTTAAATAAAAGTCTTTGGCATGTGCTCATTTTATATTAGTATGGGATTCGAGATTCAGAAGATAACATTTAAAAAAATTTATCTTTTAAAACTTACAAACCATTGGCAGCTACTGATATAAATATAATTCACAAAGAAGTTGTAGTCTACTGAATCTAAGTGGCTTGTTGAAGTGACAGTAAATTGTAAATGTCTGCACTTGACTCAAACTCGAATTTCACCAACTCCCTGCCCAGTGTCAGTACTGCTCATGTGAGATACTGATCACTGATGTTTTAAATCGGATGAGAAAATATAAACTTAACATGCAAATATTTCCTGAATGTCAAAAAGGAGAGTCAATTAAGTTTGTCGTATATAATGAAGTTAGCTTTGTGTTATCTCAGAATATGTATACAACATTTGATTTAAACTTTAAAAGGACAGGTTTAGACTGAAAACAAATTATTCTTTACCTCCCCAAGGGAGATCCCTGGTCCACAGGGACTCTTTGGGTCTAAAGGAGTGACTTCCATCTTTTTTTGCATCGACCACATGATGGTTGAGCCACATGTGTGACACACTCTGTGGGCACAGATATGGTGGTCTATCAATTACATACAAATTCTTACACACTGGATGTTACTTCCCTTTCTTCCTGCATAAGAGAGCGTATCAGAATACAGATGAATGAATATTAAGGGTTTATTCTGAAATACATTTTTTGAAAAGGCAAATCATTTGGTAGAACTGGGTATTTTTACCAATTATAAGGAATAAATTATCT
Source organism: Vulpes vulpes (assembly GCF_048418805.1). Classification (NCBI taxonomy): domain Eukaryota; kingdom Metazoa; phylum Chordata; class Mammalia; order Carnivora; family Canidae; genus Vulpes; species Vulpes vulpes. The sequence continues at coordinate 116,820,328 of NC_132780.1, read as the reverse complement.
GAACACATTTTACAATCCTGGGACTCACTAGGTGATTTCACTTCCATGGTTGATAATTACTGGTTCGGAGATAGTTAACCCTTTTTTTGGATAAAAGGAGGAGAAGCATGTATCTATAAAGAAAAACTGGAAATTAGCAAGGAAAAACCAAAGTAAGAGAAAACAAACTTTGAAAGAGATAATTAGAACTGAAAGGAAACAGATTTCTAAGGGAGGGTCCTACACAAGAAAGGATTAAAGGAGGGAAATGGAGAAAGATAAAGACCACATGAAGAAGTCAAATCAGTAAGAAACTAATTCCAAAGTAAGTCTTTAAAAATATTCTGTTGTGTTTCTTTTTCTTTTTTCAATAATTTTTTTATTTATTCATGAGAGACACACAGAGAAAGGCAGAGACTAGGCAGAGGGAAAGGCAAGCTCCCCGCAGGGTGCCTGATGTGGGACTCAATCCCAGGACCTCGGGATCACCATGTGAGCCAAAGGCAGTCGCTCAACCACTGAGCCACCCAGGTGCCCCTTTGTTGTGTTTTCTAATGTAGAAAGTTTCATACTGTTATGAGTTGAGCTCTGCCCCCACCCCCAAACTAATATGTTGACATCCTAACTCTTAGTACTTTACAATGTAACTTTATTTGGAGGTAGGGTCTTCGTAGAGGTAATCATGTTAAAGTGATATTGTTAGGGTGGGCTCTAATTCAGTAGGACTGGCGTCTTTATAAAAAGGGGAAATTGGAAATAAACAAGCACACAAGTACAATACCACGTGAAGATACAGGCAGGAATCAGAGCAACATTTCTACTGGCCAAGGAACACTAAAGGGTGCCAGGAAACCACCAGAAAGTAGGAGAGAGGCATGAAACAGATCTCTTCTTCACAACTCTTAGATGGAACCAACCCTGCTGACACATCCATTTTGGACTCAGCCTCCAGAACTGTGAAACAATTTCTGCTGTTGAAACCACTCAGGTTGTGGTACTTTATTACATCGGCCCTACCAAACTAATATACTTCCAAGGCAATGACAATAGTCCTCAAGAAGTTGTGTGCATGTCTACTTGTCAGAAAAGAAGGATCTCTCTGCTGTGGATCTAGAAATTGGTGAGAATTAGGAGACAGGGAACCGACAGCTGGACAGAGATTGCCAGTTAGTGTGAATTCAATGAGAAAAGAGGAAAATCAGACATTATGTGTACCCAAAACGCCTTAAAATAATGAGAGGGTTACCAAGTGCTTCTAGGGTTCAGAATTATATTCCTGGCAGCAGACAGGTGAGGCAAGGTGGAGTACACGATAAGCCTGATATGCCAGGCTTGTCCAGCAGTCTGGTTCTCTCCAGGTCTAAAATACTGTTGAGAATGAGAGTGCCTGCAGCTTGAATGGTAATTTTCTGGGTAAAACAGAACAAAATTAAAATGCATGTTAACTTTTAACTATTCTCTTTGAAAATGTGACTAAATTCAGCTCTCTAAGTTTGCACTGGTAATGAATAAAGAGTTGCATTGTTTGCTCTCGCTTATAGACTTCTGGCCATTATATCCCTACATATGAATCCTCATGCACCTTTCAGGGAGAAGGGAATACTGGCATTATCAAAATTGTTGATTACATTAAAAATCCAGTGTGTGCAAAAGTACATGAAGTCAAGAATATAAGGATTCCTAGAACTAGAAAACATTAAAAATAGGAGAGAGAGACTCAGTTTGAGCGGTGAAAAATGTATTTAACCATTAAAAGTCTATGCATTAAGAAAGTACAAGGATAATCACATACCAGTGCATAAAATAATTTGGCAAATTCCACATCAGACTATAAGACTAGTGTGTTAATACTGAGCTACTATATTAGTTACATTACGTGAAAACGTCCTACCACCAACCATCCCTCCAGTCCTCCCAGAATCTTGCTTTCCTGTAACAGTTCTGTACTGTCAACAAGGCATGACTACTATTCCCTTATGTAGACCACAGTCAGTAGCACTATGAAAAGCATCCTGCCTTGAAAATGAATATAGGATTTTCTTGACTGTCAGTTGTCAAATGGTTGTTACCAAACTTGCATCATAGTTCTGGTTATGCAAGATTTCTATTCTGGAATGTGCCCTACAGACATTATGCTCTTCTCTGGATCATTATCCCTTTTCGGTTTTCTTCCTTTGATCATTACTTTTTGTTCTTTGCTTTTGTTTCCCTTCTACTTAGTTGCATTCACTTGCTAAATCAGGTGAATTTTATCACCCATACTCCGGCTTCTCCAAAAAGGTCCATGGTCCTTGTACCCGTCCAGACTAACTCTCCTTTTTCATTAGGTCCATACCTTAAGTTCCCTAACCTTTATTTCTCAGAAAGAGTACTCTAATCCTAATATCCTTTACCCCATAGCTGAGTAAATAACTGGGGAAATGTCTGTTGTTGGAGAGGGAAGTCAGGTTCCTTCCCAGTGTCTTCAAGCATCCACACAGCCTTACTTCTAAGACAAGTAAAACATCTTCATTTGCTCATTTCTACGACCTTTCTCTTCCTTTACTCTTATAATTCACTTGTTACTCTTGTCACAAAGAGAATGAGGCTGGGATCAAAACCCTGGATTCAAGTACTAATCATTTTTTTGCTCTACAGAAGAAAAGCCTAGGAAAATCCTTTAGCTTTTTAAAATATTCTCACCTGTACAATGGGACTAGATCATCAACCCTACCACACAAAATTATTGTGAAATTGCCTGAAAAATGCCTGATCAGACTGAAAATTAGCACTAGTTAGAAAAATTGTAATATTATTGAGATATTAGACACTTTACACTCTTGCCTGAGAGAAGTACATGAACTCAAGATAGGTAAACTAAACCTTATGCAAAGATTCAGAAGAAGTCCAGGTAAGAGAATATTGACCAGAAAGTGGTGTCAAATTTTGAAATATTAAACAAATGAATGAAAAAGACTGAAATTAAGGTATCTGAGGACAGTTTGAGGAAGATGGCATTTGCCCAAAACAAAAACTTCTGATCATGCCACTGGCCCTTTCTAGAATTTTATTCTCACTTCCCTCCCGCTGAGCCAAATTTTATGGCTGATAATACCAGCCAACATTGAACTTGCCTCTTCCTGACATCTCCGTACACAGAAGGTCTAGATCATTTACTTGGGGCCTTAATTAAAAGGTTATTGCATATTGTCTTGATTTCTAGGCATTCCTTCGTGTTAATATTCAAGTATATCTTAGGTTCAGATGATTTATAGCAGTCCATAGGGCTATGAAGTGTTGCACATATTAAAGGTTATGCCATCCATCTGTTTTTGTATCCTATCCTATGGTGCTTTCATATTTCTGCTTTTCTTTCCTAGATTTTATGTTGTATTGCCCAGGAAAAGCCAATTTTCTAAAATTTTCTTCTAGATTTTGGGTGCACTGCTGGGGATTTACCCCAAAGATACAGATGCAATGAAACGCCAGGATACCTGCACCCTGATGTTTATAGCAGCAGCAATGTCCACAATAGCCAAACTGTGGAAGGAGCCTCGGTGTTCATTGAGAGACAAATGGATAAAGAAGCTGTGGTCTATGTATACAATGGAATATTCCTCAGCCATTAGAAACGACAAATACCCACCATTTGCTTCGACGTGGATGGAACTGGAGGGTATTATGCTGGGTGAAATGAGTCAATCAGAGAAGGACAAACATTATATGGTCTCATTCATTGGGGGAATATAAAAAGTAGTGAAAGGGAATAAAGGGGAAAGGAGAAAAATGAGCGGGAAATACCAGAAAGGAAGACAGAACATGAGAGTCTCCCAACTATGGGAAACGAACTAGGGGTGGTAGAAAGGGAGGTGGGCAGGGGGTGGGGGTGACTGGGTGACGGGCACTTGATGGGATGAGCACTGGGTGTTATTCTATATGTTGGCAAATTGAACACCAATGAAAAATAAATTTATAAAATTAAGAAAAATCCTTTCCAAAGTATGCTTTTTCCTCTATATATTCATAATTATATTCCCCTTTATCTGTAGTATTCTCTGTACTCACCACATTGGCTCCTACTACTGCTCTGCACAGTTAAGCACTGGATGAACCCTCAGATCTACAACTAGTCTGGGTTCATGTCTATAACTTACGTCTCTATAAACTTCTACTGGGCTGAAATAGCTCACTTCCTGGCTTTCTGACACTCTAAATAGGTTCTTTCCTGCTTTTTGATAGTTTGTATCACGCTACTTTTACGAAAGACCTACACAAGTACCTGTTTTCATTAACAACAACAACAAAATTCAAAGGGGATTTTTGTTTTTTATGAAAACAGTGGAAAGTAAAAATGGCATTCAGCATTTGTTTGCAGCAAGCCCATATAAAGGCAGAGTGCACCCAGAGCAGCAAGAGTGGCACTGCCATGCTTCTTTCCCACGAACTACTCAGCAACTCAGCATCAGGCTGCCATAGCTTTGGATTGTGTCTCTTTGGATTGAGCATCTCTGCTTTATTTCGTGTACCCTATAGCAAGATATGTCCTGAGGTACCAGAAAAGCCTAAGAGAGGTTGTTTTTGGGGTCTGAGAAGGCTCTAATTTTTTAAAAAAATATAAAATATGGTAATTGCTTTACTTTACACCATTTCTATTTACAAAAGATTTCATGGGGATGCTCTACTTCTGGATAGTGGGGGAAACCTATATACTAGCCATCACTCTCGAGTCTTTTCCTCACCTAGTATATTTGACCTATAGAGACTCTGCTTCTCATGATACAATGCTTTACCTCCCCAACCTCCACGTGACTTCCCCCTTCTTTCTGGTTATGGGATCTAACTGGATATAAAAGAGAGGTCTTCAGAAACAGTGTGAATATACTTAACACAACTGAACCGTACGTTGAAAAAACAGTTAATATGATAAATATTATGCGTTTCTTATTTTACCGCAATTCAAGAAAACATAAAGATGGTGAACTCTTGGTCGGGTTTGAGGAAAAGGAAAAAGAGAAGACAATGTTAAGGTTACCCTAAAAAGCAGCAGATAAGTGGCAGAGGGGTAGCTGCCCAAATTTTTATTTGAAACAAAACTAGCTTTTGTGAAAGGAGAGACAGACCATGGAGGTGAGGAAAGTCTTCCTAAGTACTTTTAGTTGAGCATAACAAAAGTAAGCCACTAATTGAGTCTTTCAATATAGAATCAAAGACATTGTAGCTAATGGAAATCCCCTCAGATTCCAGCAAATAAGTGGATTGTCAGTGTCACTGCAAATTTTTACCTTTTCTCACCTTTCTAGGTACATCTACAAGGAAGAGACAACTTTATTGCTGTTTTACAGGAGAAGCCCCTTTTAAAAGACAGCTCATTAAACAACTCAAATCAACTTTTCATTCGTGTTTAAAATTTTTCAACTAAGAAAAAAAAAAAGCAGCCTGCTACCAAATCCCTGAAAAATTTAGAAACCGATTTGAAATGGGGTAGAAGCTATGAACTATCAAAATGAGATGTTCCAGGCATTTGCAAACATTTAAAGCACACTCTAATAACAAGGGACAAGAAGAAGACATTACAAAGAGCCATCCTAGTAAATAAAATTCTTTTGCAACCAGCTTAAGGGAATAACTGTCTTCAATACTGGCCTAATGAGGGGTAGATTGTTCATTAGCATGTAGCTAACATTCTGTTATAGTTTCCAGCTGTGCAGGGAACTCGAAGAAGAGAATAAACTAAGTCCACTACTCTCTGGAATCATCAATCCGTGTATAAAGCTTATGGATTCTAGAAAAAGATAATCACTCATTCCACAAATATTTACTATATATATACAAAATCAAGTTTACTTCTTCAATAAGCAGATCAAGCAGCTACTTCCATGGTGTGTGGTAACAAGGAATTTCACTGCTTATTAATAAGAAGTCACCTTTCTTAACTTTCCACCCAAAAGGCAATGCTCCCATTAATACCAAGCCTACCAGTTAATACCTATGCTTTCCTCGTGTTCACTAGCTGCTACCTTCAGAGGCAAGAAAGAATCCAATCAAAAGGCAAGTCACAGGAGGAGACATTTTTATTTAAGCTGGTTTTACTGGACCCTACCATATGAAACCATCATGTAGGTGCTGTGAAATATGCACAGATGAACAAGGCACTATTCTAGTCCTCAAAGGAACTTTTTTTTTTATTATTATTATTTATGATAGTCATACAGAGAGAGAGAGAGAGAGGCAGAGGCACAGGCAGAGGGAGAAGCAGGCTCCATGCACCGGGAGCCTGACGTGGGATTCGATCCCGGGTCTCCAGGATCGCGCCCTGGGCCAAAGGCAGGCGCCAAACCACTGCGCCACCCAGGGATCCCCTCTCAAAGGAACTTTATATTGGAGAAGGGAAAACTCAGCTTAGCCCAAGAGTCAATGGGAGAAAACAGCAGAAGTTGGCAGTTGACAGTGGATTGAATTGGTAGAAGGTGGTCTCAGGGTAGTTCCAGGGCTGTTACCTCAACCCTTTCAAATCCTGTTTCAGCAGGGAGGAGACTCTTGGGACCTTGCTTTGATCTACTGACTGGAGAAGAGGCTATATAAAGGAGTTGCTTTCAATTCCATTCCTTCTGCCCCATATGTCTGTCTGTTGAAGTGTGAGGGCCCTAGGAAGGTCTGATCCCAGATAATTAACACTTGAAAATCAGGAATAAGTCCCGACATAAAGAATTGCACCCCCAGATCAGTTTTATAAAAACACAGACCTGCTTAATGCACTCAATTCTACGTACCACAGAACGTGGCAAAGGCCTTGCAATGATGCATTATTATGTCAGTAGTCTTAGGGAAAGTAAACACTACTACCCACTGCCTGACAAGTTGATTCATTCACTCACCTCACTATTTCTTGAGGACCTTCTACATGCCAATCACTGGGGATATGTAAGATGCTACACAAGCATACAGTCTAGAGAACCGAACCAAACCATACAAAACAGACCTTCCAAATGCTTTTATTAGCCATGTGTGTCACCCTCATAGGGATGCATCCAGGCTGAAACAGTCTACATCTCACTGATTTGGACCTGCTCAGTCTTTGACCTTTGGCTTTCTTTTATTGCCAGTGACATTAAGGATTTTTCAAGATATTGCCTGTGTTATGAGAAACCATTAGTCAGAAAATTAGAATTCATTAGCAGGCAGATAATGTCCTTGCTACTATGATATATGGGACTATATTTATCCTGCAGTGTAACATATCTGCTTCATCAGTGCAGGAACAGGACGATCTTTCATCTGGATGAAATAGCCTTGAAAGCTTCGTCACTGCAGTGCAGCAAGAAGCGACTAAAATGGTTCTTCCTAGCCTCTTTTTGCTGATTAAAAAAAAAAAAAAAAAAAAAAGGCTGCACCACCTCCCAAGGGCTTCCATGCAGTTGCTATAGCAACACTACATCTGAGTCAGAACTATTAACAGTCACCATGGCAACAAGTGTCTCACTTGCCATTTCCAGAAACTCATTGCGTTTGGACTAGAATCATCACACCATGTAAAAAGGGGTGGAGTTTTCCTCACTAGGAAACAAGATACTTTCTTCAAATAACTTATCGAAAAAATGTTTTAAATAAAAGGAATTATAAGGGAATCATGCTGTCATAAGCTGATTATCCTCTTTTCTGAAATATTACAGTGTAATGGAAATAGTTAATACGTTTATATGGTAGATTCATTTTTCCCACTAGGATTCCATAGAATCTTTGGTATGTAAGAAGTTCCTTTTTTTTTTTTTTTTAACATTCCTGTAACTGTTTTATTTCTCTTGCCCAGCTCTTTTTGTCTCTGCTAATTTCCCTTCCTTCACTCTGTCAGACACCCTCTTGAATATTTAGCAGAGCAAAATTCTTTAGAGGTTTATGGATCACACTTGTCAAGTTAGAAAAAGCAGAAAGGATCACGCATATTTCTGAAATTGCACCAATAATGGAGTGTGTGGTACTCCATCAGAAAAAGTGGTCATAGTGGAGCTGTGGGCCCACCTTGTTTTCCTTCTTTATACACAAGATGGTAAGATGGGTAGTGTTCAGATTTTCATCTAGAGTTTGGCCTCCACAAGTGGTTGGACACTAGAACAGAATAACACGTCAAAGCTTCCAGTAGTTTGAGAACTACTGGATCATCTTTCCACTCCTGTCACCCTTGCTTCCCTAGGTGTCCCAGAACACCTCTTCACCTCCTGATCCCCCTGCCCTCATCATGCCATGTCATATCACACAAGGACATTTTCTTGGAATTTACGACCCTGGATCAGAGCTGCTAAGGCCAGATAAGTTTGAGCAGGGAGCTCTCAGAAAAGGTGTATATCTGGATGAACCAAAAAAATGTGCAAAAATATTTTCCAAAACCAAAAGCCAAATTACATCAAATTCCAAATTGTTTTTAAGTATCTTGTCTAATGAAAACAAAGATTCCATGTTCTGATATGCCCTTTCTTCTCTCAGAGCTTTCACACCCTAGAGAATGAAGGCAGACTGCAGAACAAGGCAACTTTAATACAGAAACCACCACTGTACCAGGGATGCAAGGATGGGAAGGAGGGAACTCTTCTTTTCACTGTGAATCCTAGGTTACTGACTCCTCATGCGTAAGATTGTTTGGAATATAAGCTGGAGGAGGGGAGAGGCAGGCAAAATTGAAGTGTCTCAGTAAACCACCGTGATTAGGAAATCTTTGAGTTAAGACTCACCATCCTATTGTTGAGAAGCTAGAAGGACTCTGAGGTGAGGGTAACATGAGGCTGAAAGCTGAGGGCCACCCTGTCGCCCAGGGTAAAAAGTCATTCAGAAAGAAAAAAAAAGTTGCATTTTGTAATGAACTCACCCCTGAATGAGGCTGTCACATGGCTCCCCTGATTCTGGATACCCAAGCAAATACAAATTGAACCTTCTCCAGAAAATGTAAATGATACTAGAATATTTACATTTATAGTTTCCTCTGATATTCTATAATTTATCTACCATACTACTGAATTTTTTAATGAATTTTTCCCATGTTCTTAATGAAACCAAGCCAAAGCCCCTCTAGAAAAGAAAACTGTGGGTTTTGTTACAGGGTGTAAGCAGTCAAATTAAAGGTTTAGCTACATAGTAGTCAATGTAAAGGACTTCATCTGGGAGACCCCTCCTCTGATTGGCGTTTGCCATGGTTATTTGTGTACCAAAGTGTAAGTAAACACTATAAGAACCAGCTTTGGATTCAAATCCCATGTTCCTTTCTTTCCTAGCTCTAAAGTGACTAGATCATACTGACCATATTTTTTCCTCATCTTTGAGATAGAGCTAATAATAGTTCACAGAACTGTTCCAATGACTAAATGAATTGATACATGCATAAAGCACCTAGAGGAGAAAATAAAGGTTGTATTTTATAATGAACTCACCTCTGAGTGATGCTCAATAAACACTACTGGCCCTCAATACATACTATCATATTATAGTTGGATTCAGTTTGTCTATATATTCACTGCTTCCTAGTCATACAGATAGAATTTTTTTTTTGCTTTAAAAATACATTAACTGTATTCCTTTATCTCTTCATTCAACAGGCATTTATCTCTGAGAGGTGGAGACAAGATGCAGGTCTGGCCTTACAGGTATAGTCACTAATGTTGAAGAGTAGTATGGGAAGGAAAGCATTGCAAATGAGATTTCAGTTTTGGAACTAAAGTGATTTTTCCCAACTGGGTGAAGTAGTCCTGCATTAATCTTTGTGGACTGCTCTCCTTCTCTAACACAAATTTTAATAGGTAAAAATACCCACGGGCTTTTGTACTCCATTTGTGAAGCTATAGTATAGGTTGTCCCAATACTGCCATTAAAATTCCCTAGCATAAAGTGTGTGTTACTCTTGGCTATAAAAATAAAAGTTCCCTATAGACTAGAACTTGGCAAACATAGTTTGATTAAGTTGGGCTATTTTTATTTTATGCTCAAAGGGAAGCAATGTGCCCTAGTGAATCAAGCTGTTTTGAAGTCAGAAAATGAGAGTTTTCATTCCAACTTTGCCACTGAGTTATATTTGGAAAGTTCCTCAGTTTTTTCCCCATTTGAAAAAAGTGGAGAATAGTTTCTGCCCCCCCCCCCCATGTGTTATTATAATGAAGGTGAGTAAAAATGTTAAATATAAGGAATCCTAATCCTTTCACATGCGGTCTCAGAATGGAAACTGGGATATGCTGGTTCTACTGCTTTCTTATTCTACAAAATAAGAGCAAGTGAATAATCAATCCAGCCAAACTTAGCCACCTGCAAATAGATCTATCAAGTTCAGAGACAGAATTTTCTTAAAGAATTCAGACATGTTCGGCCAGAATGAAAGAGCAAGTAGGTAGAGACTGGGGTGCTCATCCCCTGAGTTCCAGTTCAAACATTTTGTTTTGTTATTTGTACATTCCTGTAGATTTTTCACAAATTTCCTTCTCACAGCAATTCGCAACATTAGGAAGTAAATTGCTTTGAGATGTACCCTATCTTCCATTTCTTCTTTCAAGGAAGCTCACAGAAGGCAGCAAACAGAAGATTTATCTTTGACACACTGACTTACACACACACACGCACACACACACACACACATGACACACATACACAGACACACACCCCTAGGGCCAAAATCATTTAGTTATCACCATCTCAAGTCCCTTTGGGTAGAGGCCATCCTGGGGAAAATCAGCTGCACCACTGGCCTGACAAGGCAATGACACTGTTCAGGTCTACCCTGGACTGGGAAGTCCTGTGAAGTGAGCTGAAAATCAGCAGTAAATTCACAATGAAAGAATTCTGCTTTTCTCCACAGTCTTTCGTGGTCTCTCCAGCTTGAAGATTCTTTCTTATAAAAGCTTCAAATCTGTTTACTTGGCAAACTCTCCGAAAAGGTTACATGTTCTCTGTGGGGCAAAAACTCTACCTTATGTTTGTTTTCCTTATAGCAGCTAAGACAAATAACTCGTATGCCCTTGTTAATTAATGTTTTGATTTTAGAGTTCTGTAGAGACAAAAATTAAAATACTTGCTGACTGCTGCTGATACATGGACAAGGGAAACGATTCCATCTGGGGACAGGGCTTGCAGTTTCCTTTGCAACCTCGCCTACTGAAAATAGATACTGTTTGAGGTGTACATATATTGAATCAAGAGCTCTCTAGTAACTTTGCCTTATGTACATGGATCTCATTAAGACCAGGGCACCATCTTAATTAACCAAGCTATGACTAGATGGAGTAGAGAAAGGTCAGAAACATGGGCAAGCACTACTATTCTGAAGTATTGAGATCGCCCCTATGATTTAGACATTCCAAATGCTATAGTACCATAATCAGACTGTTACTACCAGGGATCCACCGCATACTTGATGTTCCCTTTGACCCCCTGTAAGCAGTCATCTGCAACACTTCAGTTTAAAAAAAAAATCTTAAGCTTCTTTGGTTTCTAGCAACAGAAATAGCTCTAGTGAATTTGTGCAAGAACTATACTGTAGGAAAGTGACCAGGAAATACAGAGATAATCAAAACAGAAGGCTGAAGAGCCCAACTTAGAACAATTGTGAAGAAGTAGATCTCAAAGGTCTCAGCATTAGCTCAGAAGATGCTTCAAATGAGCGGGTTTTGGGGTTTTGTTTTGGCCAAGAGAGTAATTAGCTAAGGTTAGGGCACATGCTCACTATTTGGCTATCCTGGAAAGACAATCTAGGAGGAAGAACCTCCAGGAAGCCCAAGATTCCATAGAAACAGGATGGGCACCTGAATTCGCCAACCCACCAAGATTGTACTCAAAGTAGGGAGAGAATTTGCCCCCTTCTATCTCTTGAAATATCAAGAAGATTTAAGCAATGGGAAAAGGGATATTGTGTGGCTCGAAACCAACAAACATCTACTACAACCAGCACCCTACTTTCTCTTCTGCTGTAGCGGTAGGATTGGATCTACTGTTAGCCCTTAATAGAAGAAATGGGGCAATTCTGTATGCCTGCTGTTGATAATGAACTTGAGTCATCAGCTAGTCTAATTTTCCTGGTACTACATTCACACAAGCTTCTGAAATGAAGATCCAGCCTATTCTTCTTGTGCCCCTCTGTTTCACAGCATGGAATCCAGGTGCTCAATTTAGTAACATTTTGCAGCATCGATACTATCCCCACCTGCCTTGCTTAGAAGAGGATGATAAGCAAAATGACAGTGGCAGCTTTTTAATATTTTCCAAGCTCAACAAAGGAAGGAGGATTCTATAATATTAACATGCAGCTGGATTGGAATAAGCAACTAAAGCAACTAGCTGTGCAAGGTTTATGATGTCTAAACTCCCACCAAGCTGCTATCATCTCTCCGTATGTCTCCTGGTCACTGGGAGCCAAGTTTAGAATTTACAAAAAAATCAAGGCAATGCCTTTTCTGGTCAAGATACCTGTAAGCAAGCAAATCATGAGGATGACCTACTATTCACCAAATTGGCATGTTTAGTAGCAGTCGTCCAGAAAACATGCCAGAGAGCTAAGACAGGACTTGCATTCATACAAGGCCTCAAAAGAAAGATTCTGCATGTCCATGTTCTGCAATTTCTCTCCAATATTTACACATTAGAATATGACAGCATAATGTATATTTACTCTGATTACTAGGTCATTTTCACTTCCCAGCTATTTGGCTGATAATTGCTATTCACTGTGTTTCCTAAATGCTAAATGAGCAACACGCTAGTGCTGATGAAAGTTGCATGTGCCATTTTAGTGCTGTGCCAGGAAAAGAAGCTGGAACCACAGGGGTGCCAACTGCAAAGGCTTTCCCTATACTGACCAAACTGTAGGTCCGCATTTTTTCATCCAATGTTTCAGAAGTGATAGTTTCACAGTTAACACATTTAAAGTAATAGAAATTATTTTTATGATTCACTTATGCCCATGACTAGCCAACAAACTAAATCCAAAAGATCCTGAATAATGTTTTAATTGGTTCTTTATGGTGAATACACAATCCAAATAATTGTCAACTCTTTCTTCTATTCTATGCATTTATAGGCCAAAAGTTTGGTTATCTTCCCTGCTGGTTTTCAAGGACTTCAGATGTCTGTACCAGCCATAGGAACACACTGCTATGCTTTAAGATGTGGCATTTCCTGCCCAATAAAAACCTTTTGAAAAAGTCTTCCTTCCAAACTCTGATTTTAGATGCATCCGATCTGCAACTTTCCAGGCCTAGGGAAAAAAAGAAGAAGAAGAAGATAAAAGCTGAAAGCTGAGGATATGCCTGCCTTTGTTTCCTGAGGTTTGGGGTGAAGATCAGTAACAGCACTGCAGTGTGACCTAATGAATTTCATCTGCTTCTGGTTTCGGGCAAGCATACATTCAGACATAGGTTTGGAGAGTTGTGAGGAATAAAGAAATAAAACTAAGGAGTTGAAGCGGAGGCTAAACCTACATGTCCTTCATAATAAAGCTCCATGCTCACCTGTTTGGCTGTAGCTCTACTTTCCAAGTGAGCTGCAGTGTTATATAATGACCAGGGGCCCGGGTATAATGTCAGGAAGGACAAAGGGGGCAAAGCAAGGCTTGGTATTTTGCAAGTCTGTTCAAGGCAGGTTACAGAGTGGATAATTATTCCCAGTGCTTGCCCCACGGGTACATGAATTAGGCAGATATTGCTAGGAGATAATTACAGGTGTTTCCACAAAACCAACGGGGAAGTTTGGTAGTTTTGGATTATGGTTGCAGAGGGGACTTGGCAGTAAAGAAAACTTAATATAATTGTTATTTTTTTAAGCCACAGGAGAAATGAGACAAACAGTTGTATTAAAAGGGTGTCATAAATTGGGGTGCCTGGGTGGCACAGTTGGTTAAGAACCTAACCCTGGATTATGGCTCAGGTTAGTGTTGTGAGATCCAGCCCTGTTCCCTGGTCAGGCAAAGTCCTCAGCGGGGAGTCTGCTTTTCTCTCTCTGCTCCTCCCTGCCCCCCACCCTTGCATGGACATGCTCACTCTCAAATATTTTTTAAAAGTGTCAAATTCAAGAATTAGTATTCTGATGTACATGCAGTTTGGAAAGTTAAAAACAGAGTGGCATTGCTGGTAACAATAAAAACTACTCCACAACACTCTCTCTTCCATCTTTTTCATTTCATCCTTGCTTCTATCCCCCAAGTTCCTTCCTTGCCCAAGATTGTCTTACCAGCACATATAGACTATAATCACAAGCTAGCCATTTGCTGCCATTCACCCTGTTTTGGGCTCCAGATATTTCTGGTGCATCTCGATTTAACCCTTTGTCTTTGTTGTTGGTTTGTCTGAAACTCTGTAAGAAAGATAACTGACCTTGAGTAAGAACATTTTGATTTCCATTCCATTTTTTACAAGTTAAGCAAGACATTAAGCCTCTGTGGGCCTAGGCATCTCCATTTGTAGAATAACACCTAACATGCCCAACTCATAGGATTATTTCAGGAATCATGAGAGGAATATAAAATATGCTTTATAAATTGCAAAGTGCAAAACCAACAGGAGTTGATTCTCCACATTTTCTTGGCTTCGGAATATTTGGAAAAATAAAATGCAAACATGGACAGATTCTTTTCTCAGATGCACAGATTTCAATCAGGGCTAAAAGGTCTCCTTCCTCATTTCTGTGCACTCAGGTAGGACAACTTCTCTCCACTAAAGCAGCAGAATCTGTGCTGAATTTCTGAATCCAGAAAATCCATGGGACATGGAAATTCTGAACATATACTACTGCCCAGGTCCTTCCTACATTCTTTTAAGTGGATCTTCCAAATGGAATGTGCCATGTTCATCTATACACACATATGCAAAAACTTCCCATTCTGATGTTCAATTATTTCTGGAAGCTCTGATTGCTTCTAGATGGACTGCTAGGAAATCATGGTGTCAAAATAAGGACAATATAAAAAGCATCATTCTACAGGGACAGAAGAATATGTTGGATTTGTGGTAGGCACAGATCCTGGTGATTAGCGGGTATCTTTAAAAAATCTTTAAAAAGATTTTTTTTTAGGTCTTCTGTTGTCTGGATCTGTCATTGTTTTGTTGGTTTGTGGAATTATGTGTTTGTGTGTTGATCTCAATTCAATTCTATCTGTGGCACAGGCAGCAGAGAATATTCCACGATATAAGCTTCAAGGTGTTTGTCAGTCTTTAGTGTATGGTTGAGCTATGTTTTCACCTTTTCCTTGTACTCAAAAGTATTTTACCATCAAGTGAAGAATATATTAGCTAACTAGCAAAAGTCTCAGACTTCTGACTCAGAGGACATGTTTTACTCATTGGTTTCATCCTAACATGCCTGGATTTGTGATACCACAGCATCTCTGTCCATGAACATTTTCCCATGATACCTAGACAATGTTGCTAAGAGGGACTTGGAGTGGAGGCCATGGTAGATGGAAGAGAATAGACACTAAAAACATACAGCTACATAAAGTCCACTAATGCAGCACCCACTCTAAATTCCTCGTTCTCATTCCAATGCTCTTACTGGCTTTCATTTGCTATATGTATCTCATCTATTAGATTTTCTTGTCTGAAAGAGGAATTTTAAAATGCTAGGAACAGAAAAGTTAAAGGCCTGATAATTATGCAGAAGGCAGGGTTGTTGGTGGCAGGGAGCCAGCACAGGATGAGCCCTTGTGAGCACTTCTGTCTTTCCTTGAGTAGCGGAAAGAGTTCAATCACATTCATCAAAGATTAAAGTGCTTTGAGCTGCCCCTCCAAAGCACTTGGAAAGAGATACCTTCTTCCCTGTCATCCAGAGCAGCTTAAGTTTTTCCATCTATTAATTTTCTACATCTGGTATAGTTTTTCTAACTTTCCACCAGAGCTTCCTCTTAAAAATGATTGGTCATTCAAAAACATCCACTTTTCCTTCTCCGAAAAAGTTTTGAGAGGCCTGAAGAGCTAGAAGAGAGGAGGGGTCAATCTGAAAAAAAAAAAAAAATGAGGATTCATTTTGTTTCTTTAGAACCTCCGGTTTCCTGCTCTGTATTATATATCTGTAAAAATATATCTATAAAAACTAAATAGAATGACTGTGGGAGAAAACCTGAAGCATTCAAGCCTAAGAGAATGCGTGAGTCTGAATCAGGTTCAACTCATTCCTACAAGTATTGATGGACTGCCTGCAATGTGCTATCACAGGGTTAGAGCAGGCTAAAAAGCAAAAAACCTACAGAGAGGAGAGTGATTGAGGCTCTCTCACCTATTGCCCTTGGTGCACTTTTATACCTGAATCTTGACTGACAACTCATGAATTACAAGAAATTTCTGTGGGAAATTTTGCCTTCAGAGTATTCATTTGCCCTACTCCTAGTAATAGGATAATAATTTTCCTTGGGAAAAGCCCCCTCCTACTTTCAATCCATGACATTTGTTACAATTGATTCCATCACCAGTAACAGGAGAAGAAATGTGATGTGAACTAAGGTGATTGGAGCATGATATTCCCCTAGCTACAGTGACTGGTTCAGGAGAGGGCACGTGATGATATGAGAGGAATCTGAGCTAATCCTGAGACTATTTTCCTGAGCCACCAGGAAACACCCTCTCTTTGTGGAAGTTTTTTAAACAGAGTAAGGGTCTGAAGCTTCTGGCAAGCATTAAAAGAGGTTGCCTGAGGAAAGACCTAATCCAGAGACAAGCACCAAAAAAAAAAAAAAAAAAAAAAAAATCCTAAAGCCACTGTTTGAAGCCTCAGAACCACCATTTCCAAAAGCCACTCTCCTTGGATTCCCAATTACTTGAATTTTGGGGGTGCACTTGGCTGGCTCAGAAGAGTATGTGACTCTTGATCTCAGGGTCATGAGTTCAAGCTCTATATTAGATACAGGGATTACTAAAAATAAACTTTTAAAAAAAGATTTTTCCCCCTAACCCAGCTTGAATTCAAAGAAACTGACAAACCTATTCCTATATTGGATAAATTATCCCAAAGAATATCAACTTTCCTTCCATTATTCTTAGTTAATTGATAGAAAAGATATTAGGAAATCATATTTGTGATTTTTATATATAGCTGTCTAAGCATGTAATTTATCTTAATATACCTTCCCATCAAGAAGGAACCCACAAGTAAAGACCAACTCTCATTGTTAATTTGGGGTAAAGGGAAGACTTGAAACCACTGAACAAGAATGTAAGTTCATGGGTATGTAGAATGAATATTAGTGTGTTTTTATTAATAGGCACACTTGCCAATGGTTTTGTCAACACTGTTACCTGATATCTCCTAATGTAAGCACATATGGTATTCCTCACCTCCAACTACGTGCAGTAAGGAACTATTGAATTCCAAGAGACTGACAATTCTTCTAACTTGGTCTAAAAGATCCTGAGACAATATCAATTTTCCTATTGCAGTAACATAAAGCTCACCATCTCTATAAACCTCCTTAATTTATTACAGAATGTTTACTATCTTCCAGCCAACATGTCAAGAGCTTTTACAAGCCAAACAGTTCACTAAAACTTCACAAGTCTCTATTATGAATCCTATGAAAAATCAGAAAACTGAGGTTACTAAAAATTAAATATCTTAACCAAAAGTCAGTTAGAAATGGAGAGCTGGATGTGAAACCATGTCCATATGATCTCAAACCAATAGCCTCAACTATATTATTCTCAGTCTATAATAGTTTCACCTTTTCATCTTTTGCTCACCATCATGGTTACCAATTGAGCTCAAGAGAATCTTGAGCCAACTAATTCAGTTCAATTTCTTGAGATTTTAGCCCTGCTCTGCCCCACGCTGAACTTCTTTACCTCAATGCTAGGATTTCCTGAATCCTCAAACTTTGAGGATTTAATCTATGTCAGAGAGCAACTACTCAAGGAAACTCAGCCTCAGTGGGCAGGGGAGGGGGAGGGGGAAAGAGCATACAAGGGGTTTTCTAGTCCTTTGTGATCCACTGTCTTATTACAAACTCACCATCTTCCTCTTTAAATCAATTCCTTCTCTAATTCACCAAAGCTTAAGTTACTGGGACAGCTTCCTCAAATAAAGGATCATCTAACCAAGTGCTAAATTCTGCAAATTCCCCCTTCAAAATTACTCCTGTTACTTTCTAATCCTATTACATGTAACATTTGTTGTCCTACCCGTTCTCCTTAGGACTATTACAAGTTCTTCCCATCCAGTTTGTTTCTGATCTTTCCCTTCTCAACTCCTCCTGGAGGGTAACCTAAAAGATCCTTTTTAGCACATTACCTGCCAGCTTAAAACAAAACAGGCAAAACTTCATCTTCTCCCATTGTTTACTGAATGATTTTTTTTTTCAGAAGTTTTAACATAGTTCCTGAGGACATCCATAAATTGGCCCCAGCCGACTTCTCTCTTCCTTTACCTCCTCCTCCCTACATAAGCTTTTATTCTGATTGCTGGCCTCTAACATTCAGCTTGCTTTCTTAACTCTGTGATCTTGTTTACATGGTTCACTCTGCATAAAATACACTCTCCCTTGTCTCCACCCACAAGGATTCTATTTCATCCTTAATGACTGGGAATACATTCCATTTTTTCAGAAATGCCAAACAAAAGTTACTTTTCTTCCTCTGAACATCCAGGGATGGATGATATCCATCACTACTGATGGATATCACTACTTCTTGATATTTATTTCATATTGCCCTGTACTACTACAATGCAGGCTGGGGCAGGGGAGGGGGGGCTTCATCCTCTCCACCAAGTATTATACTTTTAAGAGAACTGAAAACTCCCACACCTCTATGCACTAATACGGCACCTGGCCTATGCCTTGGCTATCAGAGATCCTCTATACTAACTGCATAAATGAAAGGAGTAAATAAAAAAAAAAAGGAGTAAAAAAAAATAACTGCATAAATGAAAGGAGTAAAATGCTAGAGTCGTCAACATCTGAGATGGTCCCTAAGGAGTCCTGCCTCCTTGTATTCCTGCCCTCATGTAATCTTCTACCACAATGAATAACCAATAAGATGTTACAGAAATGAGAGAATGTGACTTCAGAGGTAGTCATAAAAGATATTGTGAACATCAACAGTGACAATATGGTCATTGGGTGATTATGGACTTTGGGTGATTATGATGTGTCAAGGTAGGCTCATCAATTGTAACAAATGTACCACTCTAGTGCGGTGTGCTGATAATGGGGCAGGCTATGCATGTACAAAGGCAGGGTATATATGGAAAAAAATATCTATTTTTCCCTTAATTTTGCCATGAAACTAAAACTGCTTTAAAAAAAGCAAGTCTTACCATTTGCTTCAACATGGATGGAACTGGAGGGTATTATGCTGAGTGAAGTAAGTCAATCGAAGGACAAACATTATATGGTCTCATTCATTTGGGAATATAAAAAATAATGAAAGGGAATAAAGGGGAAGGGAGAGAAAATGAGTGGGAAATATCAGTGAGGGTGACAAACCATGAGAGACACCTAACTCTGGGAAACAAGGGGTGGTGGAAGGGGAGGTGGGCGGGGGGTTGGGGTGACTGGGTGATGGGCACTGAGGGGGGCACTTGACAGGATGAGCACTGGGTGTTATGCTGTATGTTGGCAAATTGAACTCCAATAAATTTTTTTTTTAATTAAGTCTTTTTAAAAAAGACACTGTGGGGATCCCTGGGTGGCGCAGTGGTTTGGCGCTTGCCTTTGGCCCGGGGCGCGATCCTGGAGACCCGGGATCGAATCCCACATCGGGCTCCCGGTGCATGGAGCCTGCTTCTCCCTCTGCCTGTGTCTCTGCCTCTCTCTCTCTCTCTCTCTCTCTCTCTCTCTCTCTCTCTCTGTGACTATCATAAATAAATAAAAATTTAAAAAAAAATTTTAAAAAGACACTGTGTTCTCTTTCATCTCTGCTCGTGGAGAGAGGGACCATGTCATAAGGACACTCAGGCAGTCCTATGGATTGGTCATATGGTGGGGATCTGAACCTTGCTGCCAACAGCCAGCATCAACTTGTCTAGTATATTAATGATCCACCTTGAGAGTGGATCTTCCAACCCCCAATCAAGTCTTCAGAGGACTATAGTGCTAGCCAACATCTTGACTATACTCTTCTGAGACAGAATCACCCAGCTAAGCTGCTCCAGAATTCCTGACCCACAGAAACTAATAGGTGTATAATCTTAAGCACCTAAATTTCATTATAATTTGTTACAAAGCAATGTATAACTAATACAATAGCCCATCATGGTAGTGATGAATAAGAAAGTCCAAAGAACTTTCACTGGGTTTGAGGAGAAATATCTGAGAACCATCTGGAATATTTGAATATCTGAGTTGTGCATGTAAGATTTCTCTATTGCTGGAGACCATAAATGAAAGATTGTTTCCAGTATCCAGATCTCTGTACATGTTTCTGAGTGTGAGCCATATCTCTAGGTAATTTGTAATACTAATTATCAAGCATATAATAAATATTGGGAAATGACATTTATTTATTATTTCTATGTGCCAGAAACTGTTCTAAGATTTTTCCCAACAACCCAAGAATATAGGTACTCTAATTATCCCAATTTTACAGAAGAGGCCACTGAGGCACACATTAACTTGCTCAAAGTTTCAGATCTAGTAGGTGGCAGAGGTGGTTCTGCCTCTAGATCGCCTAGATTTATACCCCACACACTGAACCACCATGCTGTATGAAACATCATACTTATTTTAAGACAACAATATATGCATTTTACAGAAATCATTTAAAGTATTAAAATTGAGTTTATTTAAAATTGGTGGTGAAAATTAACCCCTAGATTGGCTCAGGGATCTTCAATTGGTTACAAAGTCTTACTTTACTTCTTTTGATAGTTAAAATCGTGAAGTAAAGCTGAGAGGCTGTCTCATTCTGAACTCTCTTTAAGAGACTCCTCTCAAAGCCTTGAGTGTATTTATCTCCAGCCTAGTGGGATTTGAAGCATCCTTTGATTCAAGTTGGGTGCATCAAACAGTGATGTTTGAATCTAGACTGCAATTGTTGATTTTCTAAATACAAGTCAATCCATATTATTCTTTTGTTGAAGTCTAGAAGGAACCTGGTAAATGAAAAAGCACAATTTGGGAGATATTTTCACTCAGCCTATTTTCAACAAATGCTGTTCAAAACCCCAAGAACGACAGGAAAATCTGTAAGACCCTTCCCTCAAGGAGTTTATACTCTAAGAGTTATGAATTAATTATAATAGCTTTTCATTATCAATAAAGATAAAATTGTCTATTGGGTTCTTACAATTTTTTTTTAATTTTTCAAACATCCAACAAAATCTTTCACAGAATGGATCATGGAGTAGAAAGTCAAAATAGATCCCTTTGCGATATTCTCAATACAAACTTATCCAACAAAGGCAGTATTTTCAAAATGCATTATTTTAAAATATTACATATATGACAAATGTATGCTTATTAGAAGTAGTTTAAAAGGGGTATCTGAGTGGCTCAGTCAGTTCAGCTTCTGGTTCTTGATTCTGAACTCCTTCTGACTCTCAGCTCAGGTAATGATTGTAAGATCAGGCTTGTAAGATCAAACCCGACATTGGGTTCTATACTGGGCAGGGGGCCTGGTTAAGATTGGTCTCCCTCTCCCTCTGCCCACCTGCCCCCCCAGGAAGAGAGAGAGAGAGAGAATGAACAAAGATATACAAAAAAAGTCTCTTCCCTCACCCGTCCTCCATTTCCACTCTCGTAAGCCAACTAGTTTTTCTCTTGCCATACCTTGCCCCACTCCCAAAGATCTTCAAGCAGAATACACATAAACAGAGTGTGTTATGCTGTCATTGTTTTATAAAAATGGGAATCTCAAAAACTCTAACCTTTCAGTGAACATTGTTCCTTATATTATAGACATTCCATGAGGTTAATGGATAAAAGAGTTAACTCATTCCTGATCAAAGCTGCGTAACGGTCCAAAACTATACATTAGTTTATTCTGCTATTCTTTTGTTGATGGCCATTCAACATTTCTCTAGATATTTTTGTCACTACAAATAGCATCACAGTACATATTCCTGTACATATGGCTTACATTCTGCTTTTATTTCTGTAAGATGAAGCTCTGTTGGGGTGGAGGAAGTCAATGGGTCATGAATATCTTTTTAAATTTTATTTATTTTTATTTTTTTATTTTTATTTTTTATTTTTTTTAGATTTTATTTATTTATTTGTGAGAGATACAGAGAGAGAGAGGCAGTGACACAGGCAGAGGGAGAAGCAGGCCCCATGCACCGGGAGCCCGATGTGGGATTCGATCCCGGGTCTCCAGGATTGCGCCCTGGGCCAAAGGCAGGCACCAAACCGCTGCGCCACCCAGGGATCCCTCTTTTTAAATTTTAATAGAAATTTGTGAATTTTTTTTCATAGCTACATTATGGTGTTTCACATTTCCAGGTGCCAAAGCAATCTATGCTTTATCCCTGCTAGCACTAGATTTGTAATTCAATAATTTAGTTAATGTGGTGTTGGGAGAAAGATCTGGAATCCCCCTTAAGGGGGATCCACAGGGAAGTCAAACCTACAATTACAGACTATGTGTAGCCATTCAGCTGAGCACAATGTAAAAGTTGAGGACCAAGCTGGATATTCTACTCTCTGCTATAAGTGAGGTCCTGCATGACATCTTGAATTGTGCTCATATCCAACCATAACCTGAGACTTCACCGAATTCCATTTGAACTTTCAGAACACCTGTAAGCCCCTGAAATGGTGTATACCTAGATACCCAAAAGCCAATTAGTAGCAGCTTGAATGGTGAAGTCCTCAGCACTTGTATTTGGATAGCACTGCACAATGTGAAAACCACCCCCATCACATAATCATTTTAAAAGATATCTTCAATGGGCCATTTAACTTCCAAAAAAGAGTAGGTTACAAAGTAGTTTTAATATTGTAAAGCCAATTATTATTTCAGTACGGTTTGAGGACTCAGGAATTCTAGAAGGGTATAAATGTTGATAGTGAATTAGAAGGATTAATTTTAGTATTTAGTCAAGACACTATAGCCAATTCATAGAGTGAAACAGTGTTACTACTTCAGAATATTACTCAAACTGATTCTTTTCAACTTCTAAAATCCTGCTAACCAAATGAAAAGTTAAAAACAACCTGGTGACATTTAAAAAAATTATCAGCCTCTGTCTTCACAGTGTGTTTGAATAGTTTTCTTTCCTTTTAAAGAACATCTTTCTAATAACCAACAATGGATTTGGATTCATAAGAAAAAAAGAAGAAGAATGCTTCAACCTAGAAAAATGTACTAATCCCTGCAGTAGAGAAAAATCCTAGCTTGGCCTTGGTCTGTATGTTTATTCCAATTCCGAGTTGGAACACTATATTGTTCCTTATCTCTCAGTATGCCAAGAAACCAATTATGTTAAATAATATTGCCCGAAGGGATTTTTCCATTGTCACTGGAGAAAGATCAATGCAATAACCTAGGACCTTAAACATCAATATTAGTTTTAGGAAGAGCATATTTTTTAAAATACAGTTTTGTTAAATATTTTCCAAAACAGATTCAAAAACTAAATATCTTATAACAATATTCCTATTGTGATCCTTTGGTGTACACTAATGAAAAATATAGCAGGACAAGCAATAAAGTATAAATACCAAATATTTACTGAAATAATATTTCAAGGAAAACAGAAGGCTCTTATCATATCAATCCAAAGGGACTTATTTAACTGACTACAACCTTTAATATAAATATCAATCAGATGGGTTGGATATTCACTCCCTTCATCTCCCACATACTGCAAAAAACTACACATTTGTTGGAAACTGCATAAATAATAAATTGTCTTTGGTACAAAGATGAGCCTTTATTGTTCGATCCCTCAATCAAAATGGAAGTGCCAAAATGAAAACTATGTCCCCAGGCAAGAAAAGGGTGCGCTTTAGGAGATATGGGATTTAAAACAAAATTAATATTGTAAAGTAAGAAAAGAAAAGATTGAAATATATATCAGGGGAATAATATCTAAATAACATTAGCAAAGGATCCTGTGAAAAAATAATGAGCTATTTAAAACATATGTGCAGAACTCACCACAGGCAGCATTTCTTCAAAGGAAGGGGAAAAGCTTGATCTGGTCAGGGCACTGACTCTAATGGTGAAAGCCCTGGGTTCTATTTCACATTATGCCATTGAGATTGCTGTGAGGATCTGAGACAGACACTGTCTGTTCGTGGGGTCCCAAGTATTTTCCATTACCCCTCTTCAGTATTTGTCCACTAAAGCTATAATGAGCCCAGGTAAAGCCAACAACATAAACATTTAATAGAGATCTTAATAGGGAATATCTAACAAATACAGCCTGTATCTCAAGTTTGTATTTTGCCAAAAAAAAAAAAAAAAAATCCAAACAAACAAACAAAAACGAATCCAAATACACACGCAAGCACACAAAGTCTGGGAAGAAGTGGTTAACTATTGGCCTCTTCAAAAAAGTTTCCTGGTTGATGAAAATATGTGGGTAGTCCTTCTGTCTATATCCGCTTTCTTCCCCTCCTCGTCCATACCCTCAAATGGAAGATGGGCTGACTTAAATTGTTCAAATGAGAGGACACACACAGGGCCTTCCAAATGCTGAAAATTCCAAAATCAATTAGGAATGGCCTTCAAGTTCCTTTTTGGACATTCATTGTCCCAGGAATTTGGAGATTTAAGATATGATCCGAATGCCCATACTCTTATCCACCTTACTGAGATCTCTCAACTTTGCATTCCCTTCTGCTACTCAAGGGTATGTGATGCCTGAGCTATAACATTCAAGCATGGGTTTTAGCTGCAAGGTGAATATGATGCAAGTGAGCCTTTTAGCTTCTTTCATTTTAGGCCATTCAATATACATTGCCTAGGAGAGGACTTCTGCAGAGTCCAGCTAAATGCACCAGAATTCTGCATCGGATCCTGGATCCAAAGATCCAGCTGATAGCATATTATTTCTTGATTTGCCTCCTCTGTGAAAATATTTCTTGGAGTCTTTCTAGGTGAGAATGGCCAGTAAAGATTTGGATATGGATACTCTGAGTCTCTTAGCCAAATACCATCACTAATACTATTTAAACAGCATAAAAGCATAATTAACTTGCATGCCATTTTGACATGATTCTTGTACAAAAAATACAAATCATACTGTCAACTTTTAAGTAAATACTTACAAATCCTCTAGAAGATATAAACTGAGCATCCTACTGTCTTAGCAACGAAGCTAGTGGGCTCATATCAAGTAGTTTCTGGTTGGTTAAGGAACCACTTCTCTGAAACCTTTGCAGAGAGTGTAGACTGCCTGGGGCACAGTTTTGGCTAAGGCCATGAGACCAAAAACCATGCCAAAGTTTAGTAAGAAACAGACCAGGCTCAAGGGATCTACTTTAGTGTTAGTGTCAGAATTCACTTCTCTCAAGTTCTAGAGACTCCGTGATCTCTTTCAGCCTAAGGTGATTTCTACAGGGTTTTGTGACAGCTTGAATCAGGGTAATCTTCTGGTTTACCTGTGGGTTCTGTGTGTGTCACCCTTAACTTTTCTTTCATTTCATACCTTGCTCTGCCAACCACCACTATCAACTTTAGAACGTATACTCGTGGACTTCTGACCTTTCTGGGGTTCGTGAAGTCCCTATAAAGTTGCACTGCAGCATGTTTTTAACTGAAACCATTGTGGCAAATCCTATAAGCTCTTTCAATTATACAGAATGTAGGACAATTTCCTGAGCAACTGTGGGATTTCTACGGAATGAGTCATATTAGCTAATAACATGGCTCCACTTAGCCTTTTCTAAAGAATTATACAATTGCCAACCCCTTTCTGGTATTACTTTCTTTACTGATTATCTTCTATACGGTTTATATTCCAGAAATCTCCATTACTGAAGGTCTGGTATTTCTAGAACTCTGATCAACAGGCTGCAGATAGGAAGTCATCACCCCCCTTCACCAAGTAGTTTCTATAAAAACCAACTATAATTTCCCCTAGGGAGACTGACAGGTCCTTTCTCCTTTTATGATGATTTTTTTTAAACTTTTATTATTTTTTTTAATGGTGATTTTTGTACTGGAAAGAATCTCTGTTAGTTCTTCATCCTGCTCCTATAGCTTGGGATATTACTAACTTCTAGTTTTCTTGCTTTTGGCGGCCTCCCCATTCCACAGGGTGTAGATCAGTGTTCCCCAAGCCTTTTCACTTCCACATTACACATTTCTGTCTATCAACCACTCATATTAACATTCCCAAGTCTTCCTTCTCCTCATTATGCAGCTTCCAAGTCTACTGGCCATTCCAGTTATTCTATGGCTAAAGCTTAGGCTTTGTTAGCATCTCTTGAGAACATTTATGTACCTTCTTAGACTTCTGAAGGAGTTTTGGGGAGATGTTTTGGAATCATTCAATAGTCACCAGGTAAAACAATTCCTCCTGGTATCACATATTATCACCTCCCTATATAGGTGTACCTTGATACTGCAACAGGCATAAACCTACTACTCTCGTTTAGGTTACAGTGATTCTTCCAGGCTATACAGATGCCTTGAAGGACACTAGAGTGTCTTGCTATCTTTCTGCATCTTCCAAACCCAGATCTCCTAGGGGCTTGGCAATAAGGCCTTGGTAGTTGTCCCTAATATCTGCTCTCCCTTTCTTCTCTAGCAATAGTTTTACCTC
This sequence comes from Vulpes vulpes, assembly GCF_048418805.1. Classification (NCBI taxonomy): domain Eukaryota; kingdom Metazoa; phylum Chordata; class Mammalia; order Carnivora; family Canidae; genus Vulpes; species Vulpes vulpes. The sequence continues at coordinate 116,793,712 of NC_132780.1, read as the reverse complement.
GGTACATGATTACCTAATTAAAGACCTTAGTCTTCATTGTAGGTGAAGATGAGTGTGCCCAATGTTACTAACTCAGGCCAAAGGAGTCTGAGAAGTGTTCTGTCCCCTTCAGGTCTTGTTTCTAAACAATTGGACATGCAGTCCCCTGCTTCCCTGCTTCCCACTGGCTGCCTGGGAGATGGAAAGAAATGGAACTTCTCTCTTAAACTCAGATATGAAAGCCTGAAGTTGAGATTGGCAGCACTGTTTTACTGCTCTGGATTGTGAGGAAGAAAGAGGGAAACTCTTAAACTAAAAATAAAATAAAATAAAATAAAATAAAATAAAATAAAATAAAATAAAATAATAAAATTAAATAATTTTTTTAAATAAAAACTTGTAGTTTGAGCTCCATTTGTGACAGAAATTTTAATCTGTAAATAGTAAATTTCCCTCCCATTTATGTTCATATTCACCCTTGAAATCTCATAAGTAGTAGTTTTTTCCAAGATAAGTATATAAGCCCAACTCTAACAATAATCCTTGATTATACAATTATAGCATAAAGGACCTAGAAGGAGGCTGATAATAGTGTTAAAACCTTCTGGTCAAAAAAGAAACAGACAAAAAAAAAAAAAAAAAGAAACAGACTACATTGCTTATAATTGTCATGATCTCAATTCTGCATGTTAAAGTCAAGAAATTTTCAAGCATCCATACTCTTTCCTTACAACCGATCCAATTCAGTAGCCTATTGTGGCAGAACTGTATAGGAGTTTTCTTTATGTGCTTGTCTGAAGAGAGAAACAACTGTGCTTTTCTTTAAGAGAAATGTAGGCATGACCACCGATCACATCTCCCAAACTAAACCTGAGAAGAGGAATTTGCTGAGCAGTTATGAAAATTGCCCCCATATAGCTTGTAAATTGTTCCTTTACATCTCAGGCTGAGTATTAAGGTTGATCCCCTGAAGGGAGACAGGATGCAGTATTTTTCTGTCCATTGGTGATAAGGGCTGCTATTTTCTCTCTGTGGGATACACAAGGAGATGATTTGCTATAGTCCCCATTGTTTATAAAATAATGTTAACCACATGCTCTCTCTTGAAGTAATAATCTGTCTCGATAATTATTTCACATCTTTTTTACCCTTTCCACTTCCTTCCTAGAGGGTCTCATAAGAGCACATCAGGTCATCCTAGAAATGACCCATAACTTTTAAGTAGGCTCTTCAAGAAGTAGAAGGAGAAAACATGAGAGGACTTTAATAGAACTTATATCTAGGAAATATTATGAAGTCAACTCTTCAGGCATGTGGAGATATTCCCCTGGGAATTTTTGTTTTTTTTAAGAGGATCCTAAGAGTCAGTTTGAGAACCACTTGCTTAGGGTACACAGACTCAATATCAAACACTGTCAACCATTGTGTGAATCTCAGTATCCCTATATTAGAAATTGTGATTGGAGACAGAGAAATCTCTTACCAAGTAACTTTCAAAGGAGAGGAAATGAAATGTAAATTTGTTCTACATTTCTCAACATCTGCTTCAGACATTTAAGATGCCTTCTAGGAACATACTAACGTCCTTTCATCTCTCTTATCAACTTATTTATTATCTTATAACAACCTGGAATTCTTTGTGTCATTCTACATATTCTAAAGAAGTCACCCCTCCCCTTTTCACATTCTTCGTTCCTACTGCCTCCAACACCATCTGTATTATACTAGTACTACCCTATAGATTGATCTAAAACACTCTATTCTGTTTGTGCTGTCCAATCCATATCAATCACAACTGATACACATCAATTCCAATATGTTTCACAATCTGTCATGCATATGCCATTTTACTAAACATTCCCAGCAAATGGGATAATAAATGCTATTTTTTTTAAATATGGAGTACAAGATAACAATTATTGTTCTTTAGTTCCTTGTATTATGGCTGACATAAGACCTAGATAAATTAGTACTCCCCAGAGTAACAAGACACATTGGAATTATTTTGGAGACCATACAATTTTTAAACCTCTTGCATTACTATTAAACACTAAATCTTTGGAAGCAGAAGGTCTTTTGGCTGCTTTGATGTATACTCCTTTCTGACTTAATTGCCCTAGCACAATCATTCCAAATGGACAAAGGCTTTACAAAACCAGTATCTTCATTAACACCAAAATGACTACTGTATTCAGATTCACTGTGTATTATCCCTTAAAAACAACTGATAATTAGTGCCATAAAGTAGGTGAGAGCCTATATATGGACATCCACACTCACAAACTTACAGGATTTTTATATTGTTCATCTAAGAACTATTTACCATGCATCTCTTCCCCCTGCACCAAGCACTATACTCTCCTAGAATACTGAAAGGCTGTGCTCATTTAGGAATCGCAAAACAATGTCATCAGCCCTATAGCATTCTCTTTTGTTCAGCATCTTTTCAATTCAGTGATATCTAAACAGTTCACCAGGTGATACCTGAAGGGAAAATAGAGGAAAACAAAATTGAGTTGTTTTCATATTGGATTTATATAATAAGAAATTAATGATCCTAAAGAATGTGCATTTTGATATAGTATGAGGTTGAAACAGTCAAATCTATACTGACACACACAGAACTGGAATACAAAATATTTCCGGTAGGAAAAAAAAAAAGAGAGAGAGAGAACACAATGTTTTGCTGCTTTTAAATAAGCCAGTCAAACAGCTCGGACTGAAAGGCTGTGTGTGTCAGCATGAGATAATCCTGCCCCGTCTTCCTCTCTCCTGCTTCTCCAGGGAAATGACTCACACCTGGTCACTGCCCTTGATATGATGTTTGATATTCTAAATTCCCATCAGCCCCACACAGCTAGAATGATGTCAGCACAGTTGACATTGTTAGATCCCTGTTCTGCTTACATTAACTCCCTGTCGCTCGGGCATCAGATGAGTGTGGCAAAGGGGAGAAGGCATCATCTTCTTAGCAACCAAGCCCACATAGTCAGGATCCAAAAATGACATCTGGCACTTTGCTTTGGGGATTTCCAGCACTTCCTAGAATTTCAGCCAGATTGGAATACTGCTGTTTGGAGTTTAAAAGGTATTACCTCTCCTCTTCCCATCAGTATGTGTATACTTTTATAATACTTGATATCAAAATCCCTACCACCTGAGCACTTTTAACCATAGTCCTCATTCCATTATTTTCTCAATTCTTCTGGGATACCCTTCATTGACTAATTAGAAAGGATCTTACTTCTGGTTAAAAAGGGGAAAGCTACAATGAAACTGCCTTATCCTTCCACCTCAAATCAAAGATATGTATAATATAACAAAATTGGACAGAAAATGGAAATGATTGGGTAATTATAGTCTCTTAAATTTATTCAAGATACAGTATGGAATGATTTTTGTGTCTTATATGCTGTATTATAACCATTTAGCAAAAAAATGCAATAACACAATGAATTCAAACGATTGCAACCTATAGAGACATTCAATCATATATTAATTGCTTGGGGAATAGAACAGGGAAGACTTTAGGATAGAGACCCAAGAGGACATTTTGGAAACCATTGAGCCAGAGCCACAGTGGAAGAACTGTGGTAGCACCATATGACCATTCTGTAGCTTCAGAATTTCCAACAATGGAAACTATTTTCCAAAACCAATTTAAGTGATTGTAGGTATCTTGACTACTTCATGCCAATGTTTCTAATTATTTTGTAGCTCTGATCACTTACTTATTCATCCAACAGATATTTCTGGATAGGATTCCTGTCTCCATGACACTTAGAGACAAATGCAAGAGTTCAGTAAATAGCCAGACAACCACAGTACTATGTTATCAGTGCTCTCATAAGAATTAAACCCAGGGTGCAGAGTCTAGAGCCCAGATATGAGAAGTCCTCAAGGAGAGCTTGAGTTTTCACAATTCTCTGTTGTAATGAAAATTATTTTCTTAAGACCTGACATCTTATCCATCAAACACTTCCAAGATTTTTAACAAGTATCTCTATTCAGTCCAGACAGTTCATTTGCCTCCTGACATGTCCAAGCTATCATCCCACAAAATGAGAAGCAGGTATTATATTTGGCCTCCCATGGTAGGGAAAATGAGACTTCAGAGAACTCACTTTCCATATCTCAAGACCTGAATAGGCAGGGGCTGTTGGTTGGGGGATATATAAAGAAACTTGTAGTTCCCTCACTCCTCAGCAGATTACTTTAGAAGTTATGTGGTCATTGCTTCTTTACTGTCATTGTCAAAGTATAATTACTCCACCTTATTTACCCCACAGTATCCATGAGGTATCCCCACAGTCTAACCTAGGCTCTGGAACACAGAGGTGCTCAATAAATATGGTTGTTAACTATTTTGTTTTATGCTTCTACATCTCTTCCTGATTTGAATCCTGGTTTTACCCCTACAGTTTAGAGCACTGTTTCCTAACTTTTTTCAAATACTATCCTACAGAGAAAATAATTAGGTTCATCAGGCACATTGTAGTAAATAGGGGAGGCTGCTCCAGACTCCCAGCTATTAGCTTCAAGCCTTGCTTGTTGTCCCAGGACCTCATCATCCATAGCCTACCCCTCCCAAGAGCTCAGGGGACCCACATCAGGGTATATTTGAAGCTCCTCAGTTGGGAAGTTCTTCTGGTTTAGAGAATTAAAAAGGGAGAATAAGTTAACCTTCTTCCACTTGGCTTTTTGTTCCCCAGCTTTCCTTTTCAACATTTTTTAGTGTGTTTCCTATTAATTTTCAGTTTTTAATATCTGGTTATTTTGGAACACTTGCACATTACTGATTGGAATATAAAATGTTTTGGCCACTGTTGAGAACAGTATGGTAGTTTCTCGCATAATTAAACACAGAATTACCATGCAATCCAGTAATTCCACTTCTGGGTATATAGCTCAAAGAAACAGAAGCAGGGATTGAACAGATGTTTTGTATATGCATGTTCATAGCATTATTCACCATAACCAAAAGATGAATACAATTGAAGGATCAATTGACAAATGAAAGAATATACAAAAATATGGTACATACCTCCAATGGAATATTATTTGGCCTTAAAAAGGAAATTCTGACACATGCTACACATGGATCAATCCTGATGACCTTGTAAGTAAAATAAGCTAGTCACAAAAAAATACTGTAAAATTCTACTTATAAGAGATACTTAGAGTAGCCAAATTCAGAGATAGAAAAGAAAATGGTAGTTTCCAGGGGTTCAGGAGAGGGAGCAATGGAGAGTTATTATATAATGAATATGGGGTTTCAGTTTGGAAAGGTAAAAATTCTAGAAATGGATGGTGGTGGTGGTGGTCACAGAACAACATGAATGTACTTAATGACACAAAGCCATACACTTAAAATGGCTAAAATGGTAAATTTTATGTTATATATATGTTACCACAATAAAAAAGATATTTTTTTAAATAGTGAATTCAAAACGCTTAAAATGATAATTATTACTATACCTATGTATGGAATGATTAATGGGATGCTTGGATGCACTGTTCATTTGCCCAGACATCACAGAAGGCACTTTTTGTTTCTCATCTTACAGAGTAGAGATCATCAATAAATGTTCATTAGTCTCAGCCCCAACCCCTGCCCATCATTACTTCCACCAGTATCTGTTGTCCAGATGGGTCCCTAATATTCTACACATTATGAAATTCTCAAGTCATTTCAGAATGGATCTCAACTTGACTTCTTTGTCATAAACACAGACCCATACATTTTTCCATTCTCACTCTTGCCTTAAATTTTTAATAAAATGTGATTGATTAACATTTAAATGCAAACACAAAAGCCTTGATCGACCTGCACTTAACTGATCAATGCTTCCAAGAAATGCAAAAGCTCTAGTCCTTTGAAAATGGAAAATAGTTTTGGACTGACAGATTTTCATAGTGTGCTTAGCATTGGATTAACACTTTTCTCATGATGTGTTTACATAGCACAGCACAGAGTTTAACATGACTCAAAGAGCCTATTCTTTTGCTCATTTCATTTGCTGCCTTTCCAAGTAAAAATTACACGTTGTGTGTTTCTCTCTCACCCAGCTTCTATGCCTTCTTTCTCACCTTCATCTTACACTCTTAATTTAGAGTCTCATTTCTTATTCTTGAATAACCTGTCCTCAACTTGATTTTCTTAAAGAATAATCTTGCTGGGAGTCAGTAGAGGGCAGAAACTGGCCAACAAAAGGCATCCAATTGTAAAGCCACAAAAAATTCTATGATCAGCCCAGGAAAAAATGGCCAGGAATATGATTATCCTATGCCTAAACACTAAGTTTACTATTTTAATTTCTTGAAGGCACAATACATAATCTATACAATGTGGTTTGGAGGTTATACTTCAGTTGCCTCATCATTGTAATTTCAACCCCTTTCAAACTGCCCAGCACAGAGTAGGACTTCAATTCCACTTCACAGTACCACCTTCTTCTAAATCAGTGACTGCAATCACTGAAAACAAGTTGCTTAGTAGAAGGAAATGTAAATCAACTTTTAATTTATCTACAATACTTTCCATTAAGACCTGGCCCTGAAGGGTTAGAAAAGGTTCCCTGGAAGAATTACTAACCACATGAAAAAAAAGTAATCATCATCATCATAAGTAGGGGAGGGTAAGGAGGAGTTTGAGATTTGTCCTGGGCAATGAAGAACCATTTATAGGTTTTAAGCAGGCAGTGAATATGATCAGATTTATATTTGGAAAGATCTGCTATTTGGAGATGAAACTGGATTGAAGAAGAAGAAAAAAGAAGTAATGTGATTAATAGTTTTGAGGGGTGTTTTGTTTTTGTTTTGTTTTAATACAAGTGCAGCTTGGGCAAAGTTTTGGAGGATAAAATTTTGGTCATGGAGAAGCCCATTGGTTCACTGGGTCCCATAACTAATCAGGGTCTATCTCAGATCCTAAACAATTTCAAACCAGATATGATACCCAAACTGGACTAAGCCTGTTCACTCATTCTGGACCTAAAAGCATTGGCCCAAGTCCTAGAGGAGATCTTTGCTTTCTAGCTCCTTATAGGAGGCTCTTCCTGTTTATTTCATAGATATCTTAAATCCAACATGTTCCAAACCCATGGCCTTTTTCTGTCCCCTCTCCCTCCTAGACCACAGCTATGCACCCCATATTCTTTCTATGCACCCCATATTTTTTATTTCAGTAAATAGCATTACCTTCTCTACTAGAGCCTAGAAGCTAGGAATCTTTGCTAGAGTGTGAGTATGTATATGCACACCCCCCCCCCCCAACACACACTTGATTCTATCTCCTAAATACTTCCTAAAATCCTTCCTTCTTTTCTGACCCCATTGATTGTGCCATAATTCTGACCCTCTCATCTTTAACTCCAACTATTATGATAGTTGCTACTAGGCGCCATTGTCTTCAGTCTCCAACTGGAATCCCCCGCCTACACCATTGCTGCTCTGAACTTTCCCATATGCAATCTGTCGTGTTGCTCCCCAGTTTAAAATTCTGCAATGACAAACCAACTGAAACCCTAATTCCTTCATACAGCTCTGTGTGATTCTTGACCCCTCGCTAAGCTGTCTGTTCAGCATCATCTCTTGTCACCGCCACCTTCAGCATGCCAGCCTTAATTACCATCTCTGATTGAGAAACTCTTACTCAAAATGTCAAACTCGACTTCCAATGTCAATTTTCCTGTGCCTTAAAAGGAATTAGCCACTCTTTTTGCTCCATGTTCCAAGGCCACTTGGAACATGTTAGGCTCTAATATTATTGCTATCGATTGTAATTATTCATTAACATGCCTTCCTCCTACCTGCTTTCCCCAACCCTAGGTTTTAACTCTGGTTCCACTGGCTCCAGGATGTGTTTTTTGGGGGGAGGGCTCCATGTGCCTTCAAATAGCATGCATAATTCTGTGTGTAAATGTGGGTCCGCACATGCAAATGACTTTCATCAGCTCTCAAAGGTGTCTATGACCTGGTTAAAAAAGTTAAATATCCACTACTGCCCTAAAACATGAGCTTTTTAAGGGCACCGAATATATTGTGTGCTTTTTTTGTATAACCAGTTTATTGAGGAGTCTGATCTCAGCAGGGCATAAACATGAAACAGTTTTATTTTTCTCTAATCCTTACTTTGAACTATGTTCTGTCAAATCTTCCTTTCCTGCTCTTTAATGACATCTCAGACAGATTTTATAGCTTTCTGGTCTCTTCCAGTTATTAAAAAGACTAGTTCAGTTGTTTGGTTCCTGATTCAAACAAACCACCTCTAGAAACACATCTTTGAAATAGTCAAAGAATTTGAATATGGACTGGTATTAAAGAATATCATGATATTGTTGTTAATATTACTTAGTATAATAAAATTGTGATTATATCTTTAAGTTCCTACACATTAGAGAGGTATGTGGCAGTGTTTTTAGATTAAAAAAAAACCATGAGATACCTGGGATTTGATTTATAATACTTCAGACAATATATTAATACTTATTTAAAGTTAGAAAATAGGTATATGAGTATTCTTAATATCATTCGATTTTTGTGTATATTTGAAATTTTTCCCAACGTATTTTTCTAAATTCTATCCAACCATATCTAATTTCATTCTAACTCCTATCCAGTGGTATGCTAGCAAGTGTTTGCAAACCAGCTTTATGGGGGGAAAAAAAAGCCCTGTTATAAAGCATTTGCCAATTTTCATAGTGTAAATACTACCATGGCCAATTCCAAGTTACCAATGTGATATCATTGAATTCAGAGTTGGGAAAAATGCACAGGAACACACTATTCAAAGAGCATTTCCAACATACCCAATACAGTAAATACATCATAAAGTAAAATGCAGTAAAAACAAGAAGTGATGATCACAAGATTCCTAAAAATTTAACAATCTACTGCCATGAACTGAAATAAGCCAGCTCCAAAACACCTCAGCAACACTTTCCCCTTTCTCAACCAGCTGATATGGTAAAGGTTGAGAACCACTGCTCTAACCTGAACTGATACATCTCCTTCACTCCTTACTCATTGCTGTAAACATACCCAGGTCTTTTCTATCAGGCATAACCAGTCAGGGAAAGGGAGAGGCGAATCACTCCCCTCCATCTGCCACTCTCCCTTCGTGTCACTCGGAACCCTTCATTCAGGAGTACCCCTTGAATGACATCCCAATTTGCTCCCTGTCTTCTTGAACCTTGTGTTGGTCTCAAAATAGTCACACACATAACTACAAGACTTCATAAGTGTTTTCTTCCCTCACAAAGTAATAGTTTAAGTTTGCATGTATTTTAAAGCAAGAGGATGAGAGAAACATTTTTCCCCCCAATAAACAGGGTATTGATATCTTAAATTACTAAATGAGCACCCTGTTGGCTTAAGCGTAAGTACAACACATCCACTGATTATTTGTAACCATTTAAAATTTTTAAGTAATCCAATCCATGCTGTTACTTACACTTGTCTTTTTCAAATTCTAAATCCGGTGACTTCAATTTAACAATGAAAAACCATATGTAATCTCACATTCCAGTTGAAATGACTAGATTTATTTTGACCACTATTCCCCAGAACAGGATCATGCATTGTAGGAAGGAGGAAGAGACTCACCAGAGTTATGCTAGCACAGTATTTTATCATGACTAAAACCAACAATTTTACTAAACAGTACATACCACATTTCCTGTAATCTTCAGTCAATTTTTACTCAACCTAAATAGTACAAACTTACATGGATTTCCATGGGACGAATCAATTCTGAGATGGCACATCTAAACCACTCAGTTTATGCAACAGGCAACTCATCTAAATACATCGTAGACTATGCTGCCATAGTCACAGACTGACAATGCTGGAAGAAATACCTAGCCACCATCTTAATCCTCAAAGATATTAAAAGAATTTCAAAGTACACACTGCCCTCCCACACACACAAACCAGCTAGTCAAGAAATGTTAGCTAGAATGAGATCCATTATATAAATCTCATTTAATACTCATTATCTACTAAATATTATAATACTCATCTTGTAGAAGAGGATAAAAAAATTCAGAATGATTAAGTAATCTGGTCAACCAGCTAGGAAGTCAGAGAGCCTGGTTGCCAATAAAATGTCTGACCCCAAAGCTTGCAATCTTTGCCCCAAATCAAGCAGTCTTCCAAATCTGGGGCTTCACTCGGTCTGCTGACTCTGATGACCGGACTACCACAACCAGCACTATCTTAGGAGCCCACATTTAAAGCCTCATTAGTGCAAATCCATAAAGGAGCCAGAAAAAAGTCCTGACACCCATTGAAGGAAGTACAATCTTAAACTCTTCCATTCCCCCATTGGTTCTCCTACACCAATGTGAAACTGGAGGAAAAGAAAAAAATCAAGCATCTATTTTGATGCTTGGTATTCCTATCTGTTAGGAATACTACTACCACATGTCTGAAGGTATCTGTAAACTAATCCATACGGTACAGGTCAGGAGAACCTATTGGCCTTTTCCAGCCTCTAGCCTTCATCTCTGGTTTGCTGCTGAAGTCCCATCATCTAGAACAGTGCCTGGACCAGCATTAGGAGCTCAGGAAATATGTTGACTGTATAAAAGCTACTGCAGATGAATAAGATTTTGAACATAGCAGGCAGCCTTAGTGCAAGATACAGGGCTCCTCTTGTGTTCACACATACAGATTTAAAATGGGGGGAAAAAAGCCTTTCACACAAGAGAAGGCAATCATAAGCTCAACAAATGTGCTGCATTGCAGAAGCGCAGGGTGAGAGGGTGAACTGAAAAAGCAAAAGTAAAAATGGCTTTCCTTCTTGCAAATAAATGTTCCTTGCTTTTTATGACCTGAAGATTATTTAAGATATTACAAAGAATGCAGCTAGGCTGCTGTGAGATAGTCATTCATTTGTTGAGAATTCCCCAGAGGTTTCTAAACAAGTATGCACAATAATTTTATGTATTTATTTTTGATGGAGGCTTTCAAGGTTTGTGCCCTTGTCCTCAGCAATTTTTTAATGAGCATATCTGTTACTTCCGAGGGAGACAATTGCTACAACTGCTTGCAATGGTTGCTCATTGACATTCAGGAAGGATCTCAGAGACATTGAGCTTAAGAGAATCTGTACAGCCTGTCTGTTGGGGAATAAATGGCCCTGAGTGCATGCCAGGTTGTGGGCAGTTCTGCCACAGAAGGTGGTGGTAAAACAAAAAACAAAAAAACAAAAAAAACAAAAATCAAGGAAAACATACAACGTACCCTGGAAACTGAAGTGACTCGAAAAAGGGAGGAATTGTCATTGAAGTGCTAATAATGGTGCCAAATTAATACATTTGCTATCATTTTTCCTTTTTTTTTTATCAGAGACTAAAATGGAAACTTAGGCTAACAATCCAAGCAAAGAAATGCTGGGGTCTTACGCAAGCTGGTGCAGAAAACCCTGCACAGCACAAAGTGGCAGAGCAAGTGTTCATCTTGCAGGATGGCCATCATATCATTAAAAAACTGAAAATAGTGCTTATGCTATTTCAAGAGAATCTCACCTATCATGAACATAACATCAGTTATTTTTTTTTCTTTTTTACCTTACCTGGAGTGGGGTTGGCATATGGGGGGGGGGGGGGGTAGGAATGATCAAAGTCATTGTCACTAAATCTTGTGAGCCAGAATACTCTTTTATTCTATCATTCCAATCAGAACCTAATCACTCTCAGTTTGTGTACAATTATAGCAAGTTTGTCTTTATGGTCTATAAGACTACAGTACACTATAAGCAACACATTTTTATTAGCAAGAGGACCTACTTGATCACATACTAAACATTGATAATGATGAGAAGAGGTATATGTCGTAGTGCCTGCAATATGAAAGACAATTAAGAGTCGATACAAACTCAAATATCACAGCAATCTAGAAAGAATAATGTAGAAATGAGATCCTGGTATACCCTGATGGCCCTGGAGGGCATCACTGCTCTGCAGAATAATCATTGATGCACACAATGAAGACCTTGAGTCATCAAGAAAAGGTTAAATAATGTTCAGCCTTCTTTAATTAAGAAGGTAGCAAAGTGTACAATCCATTTTAGAAACATTTCCTTAATAAAGGCCTTAAATTTTATACAATTTTAAGCAGATAAACCTGTTACCTAAAATGACTTATTTCTCAATCTTTCTGACTCCCTGAAACTATCACACATCCTGCATCTTTAACATTCCTCATCCCATTCTCAGAGCTGACGACTATCTGTGCCTTTCTAAGCATCTGAAACTAGTTCTTTCCTTCTTGGTTTACCTTTTAGCTAAGTGACCCATCCCTTCTCTTAAAATCTATCCCAGTCATCATAGTGCTTGTGGCCATCAAAGTTCGAGACTATGTAGCTATACCTACCTAGTACCTAGTGAGACCTAATCACTACATCAGTGAGATCACTGTGCTGGAAGTTATTAGGGATATAAAGGAGGATGCAGGGATAGATTAGAGAAGGAGAAACCAGAAGAGCACAATTATTCTTGATTACAGCCTGCTATGGACTGAACTATATATACTATCTGCCAATTCATATGTTGAAACCCTAGCTCCCAGTGTGATGGCTTTTAGAGATGAGGCCTTTGGGAGATAATTAGATTTAGGTAAGTCATGAGGGTGGGGTCTTCATGATGAGATTCATGTCCTTATAAGAGATCAGATAGCTTGCCACCATCCCACCCCACTGCCCCCACCCCTGCCATATTGAGGATACAGCAAGAAGGCAGCCATCTACAAGCCTAAAAAAGGGTTCTCACCAGAACCCAACCACATTGGCACCCTAAACTCAGACTTTCCAGGCATGGGAACTGTAAGAAATTTGTTTAGTTACCTAATCTATTGTATTTGTTATAGCAGCCTGAGTAGACTAAGACATAACCACTCTCCACGACCATACCCAGCAACTCTTATTCACTATTTGCTATCATGCATTTAGGAAAGAATATCAAGTTTTTACCTTTTTCATTTATAGGATAGCATGGGAAGGAAACAATCTCCCCAGGGAGTGGCAGGGCAAAGGAGTGAATGATGAGGCCCATCATTCCATATGTGTTTTCATCAACTCTTTGCTCCAGCAGGCTTTTGCTTTGCCCTCATATTCCCCTGTGGACACCAACACTAGCAGTCTGGTTTTCTGTAGTAAAGGAGCTGGTAATAATGATCTCTATCTTAGGAGAAGGGAAAGAACAAAATGTAAACTACCGATGGAGACAAATAGTGTTACTGGTTATAAGGCAGATTTCTACTGCAGACAACAGTTTTTTTTTTTTTTTTTCAAATATAATCAGATAATCAAAAAGATTCCTAAAAGGGGTTTCTTACTCCTAAAATTAAAAATAAACTCGAACATTTGGGGCGTTCACTGGAAAGAAACTAAAGTTCCATCCATTGTGAGACAACCCTTAGGGTGAGGTCAGAAAAGGCTTGAAGGGCCATGGGGAAAAGCTGTGTTCAGGTCAAAACTGAGTGTTAAGGCATTCCCATTTCAACTGGATCTCCTGAAGCCTTCAAGATTTTCTAATGCATTCTCCCCCAAATACCCAAAATATTACCAAGACAATCTGTTAATAAAACAAATCTCACTTTGATAAGGGAGAAAACTGTCTTGACAGTATTAGTAGCATTTCAGAGAGGAAAGAGAGAAGCTAGGATATTTATTGAGATTTTAGTCTGGTTTAAAGTAGGTCCTTCAATGAAGAGGCCTGGTTAGAATTGAGTAAGAATCATCATATGGTGGTTTAGGACTGATAGACACATCAAAACTGGTATTTTGAAGTGAGGAGTTCTGAGGTCTTGAGGTGTATATGGTCTTTGATGTTTTCTAGTAAAGAGTTGATGGGTCTTTCAGGAAATTCCTGAATGAACAATAAAGTTGTAACTTTTGTCTTCCAGGACAAGAGCATCTTGGCGAAGAGCAGAATGTGCTATCATAAAACATGGCACTTTGGCACAAGGATTATTTTGAGCTGAATGCAACGGAGAAGCAGCAGATACAAAAAAAAAAGAAAGCTTCCTTTCTTGCCCCTATTTATCTTAATAAATAATTTGTATTACTCTCCACTCTCCTTTAGGAAAGACAGAAATTAGTCAATAGATACAACTCTAGACTCATAGTACAGAAATGGCACCAGAGGACATCTATAGAACTTTACTAGCTCTTATCTTTCATTAATTTCCCATGTATTTACCTTCCTACAATTTGCTTCCCCTAGAACCTCAAATATCTTTGTGTTGTGACTCCTCTAAAAATTCATTGTTCTTTTAAGACAATACCTAACCTCAAATTCTAACCAATCCTTTTGAGTTACTCGTGAGTGCTCCCATTTGTAAGTGAAATGCAAATACAAAACAAACTTGTTCTCTCTTGTTAATATATTTTGTAATAATTTATAGGGCCTCAACTGGAGAACCTAGGAAGGTACAGAGAAAAAACTTTCTTCATTACACAGGGATAATAATGTAATATTGATGGTGAAAGCAAAGAATAAAGTCAGATTATTGTAGAAAAAAGCTCTGGATGGTTTCCATTCTCACTCCACAATGCCCCTAATTGTATTCAGTTGTAAACATGATTTTTTCACCTCCAATAAATTGTGAGCTCTTTCAGAACAGAGATTATACTGCCCTTCAAACACTGTCCATTGTCTCTTCTGCCCCCCCCCCCATATTGTTTCAGCTTCAAAATCATCAAGTCTAAGACATGTGGGTGACTTCTAGAAGTTTTGATAATTCTCAACCCTTCTGGTAAGCAAAAAAGCTACTAAACAAGATGATGAGAAACACCAGTTGTGAGTTTTCCTAAATGAAAACTGAAATCATCTTGGATTCCTTGAGCATGTTCAATGTAATTCATTCAGAGAGCACATGTTTTGATCTAATTTTAACATGGATTGATTGTTAAGACTTCTCAATTGTTTGCAAAACAGTCCTAAAATAAGATAGCTTGGGTATGTAAAAGTGTATTGTGTTTTTTTTCCAGCAGTGCTAAGTGTTTAAGGATCACAATTGTAAAAATTCCATTTCAGTGTGTCTTTATTTTTATTACACCAGTTTGTCATCACCAAAACACTGTGAAGATTCCTGAGAGAGAAGAGTTCCTTTACATTTGAAATGCCTAAGAAATGTTTGTAATTATAACTGTTATGTCAGATCCTATGTTAGTCACAGGTGCCCTGCTGATGACCTTCCCTATGAACCCTTTAGATCTTGTATAATGCTTCTCTTTTAAGAATGATGTTAATCTCTCTTTTCTCACTTTCATTGCATTTTATGTATCCATTAAATGTTATAGTTTACCTCAAATTTCCTTCCTTATAAGTTTATGGAAGGTTTCTCAGAGATATCACTTGAAGCTACAAGAAGAATGTTCCATGAAAACAATATTGGATTTTTTTATTGCCATATTTACCACACCCATCACTATGCCAGGCATGCTGGGCATTTTCTCAATTACTCCTTAAGCCCATTTTCACATTCCAAATTTTAAAATGAGACTCTCAGGTAACTGTGCTGCAGAGAACATAAACTTTACTTTTACCTCACATCATTCAATAACCCTTCATTTTCTTAAGAAATCTGGTTAGGTGCATGTTTGGTAGTCTACAGCATGATTATGAGCAAAGTTCAACACTGTGTTCTCCACAGTTGTCAAGCGATGAATTCTGGAGTCTCCTGAAGGCAGTGGAATAGTGCTATAGGAAATTGTGTAAGTCCAAATTGACCAAAACATGCCCCTGGCTCTTACATTTTACAATTTGTTTTCAGATCGTGATCTGCACCTTTGTGTTAGAGGGGAAAAAAAGACTGAGAAATGCTGCTTCGAGATTTGGGAGATAGGTGAGTTATGCCTTTATCCCACTATTAAAATCTTGAATGGTTTAATTACAATTTGGGAGATGAATTCCAAACAGTTGTATTTACCAAAATGTGGTAGATAGTAATCAATAAATGTGTGAAAAGGGCATGTTTAAAGAAAAACCACTGGGGGGGATCCCTGGGTGGCTCAGCACTTTAGCGCCTGCCTTCAGCCCAGGACGTGATCCTGGAGTCCCAGGATTGAGTCCCACGTTGGGCTCCCTGTGTGGAGCCTGCCTCTCCCTCTGCCTGTGTCTCTGCATCTCTCTCTGTCTCTCATGAATAAATAAGTAAAATCTTTAAAAAACAAAACAAAACAAAAAACCAAAAAACAACCATTGGTAAACACAGGGATAAAAAATTAACAAATGATTTCAGATTACTCTGCCATTCTTTATCAAAAGCAGATGAAATTAATCTTTCACTAATTAGTCCTGTGACTTTGGTGGGAATTATCTAAATAAATATAGTGAGTTATATACCTGTCCCTCACCATTTGCTGTGGTGAGGGGAGAAAATAGTATGTTTGTCAGATGGCCTAAGACACATGTCCATCCCTAACGTTCCCACCTGGGAAAAGTGGGAAAGGTTTCACCCATATGTCCTAAGTGAAAAATCATTAGTTACTACATTGGTATAATAAGAGCTGCCTTATATGATTGTCAGAATGAAATGAGATAATGTATTTAAAGCTCTTCAGCATAATGCCTGGCTCATAGGAAGTGATACAGGAATGGGAACTACTAGAATCACATCAACAGCATGGCACCCTTTCTACCCATTCAGGGCGTGTCACCTTTAGGTTTCTAATGATAAAGCAAGTGCCTCCCCACTGACCTATCCCTAATCCTCTCTGCTAATTCTTCAAACTGCCCCTAAATCACCTTTCAAAAATGCTTCTCTGAGCATGCCACTCACCTACTCTGTAGAATAAAGTTCAAACGCTTGCAGCAGAAAAGTCTCTGTCTGTAAGAGTCTACCTTTACAAGTTTATCTTCCACCATATGCCTGGTTCCATGGGCTCTACATTTCAGACCTACTGCAACTCATACATCTGAAGACCCCACACATTCTCATCCATCTGTGTGTTTAACCACATCATATACTCTGAGATAGGCTTCCCCTAGCTTTAGCTGCAAAAAAAAAAAAAAAAAAAAAAAAAAAAAAAAAGGTCAAGGCCAACTCAATAACTATCTATCTGTGATATTCCCAGGCAAATGTAATCATTTTCCCCCTTCTGCTCCCATATACTTTTTACATCTATTATAGCACTCTTCACACAGCCTCATTTAACAACAATTGCTTGCACAAGTGTATTTCCATGTGTTACTCAGGACTGGCTATTGCAGGTGATAGGAACCGGATTTGAACTTGAGTGGATAAAAATATGGAGATCGAATTAGAAATATCGTGGGCCACTCGTGTAATTCATAGAATTAATAATCAAACTTCAAAAATACCAGAGATATATCCAGACTTCTGAAAAAAAAGAAAATACAACTACAGACAAAAACACAACCCAGAATTTTGTTCCAAAGACAAACCCGCATCACAGTTTTTCTCTGTGGGTGGGATTTCCTTTTCTTTGTGAGGTGCATGGAGGTAAAATTTACATATAGTAAAATATATACCTGTCTTTGCTACACATTTCGAAGAGTAGTGACAAACACATACAGCCCTAGGACCACCATTATAAGCAAAATATAGAATAGTTTGATCACCCTCCCAAATCCTCTGCCATGCCTTTATACTCAAACTCTCCCTGCAACCTAAGTCCCAGGCAATCACTGATCTGCTTTCTCTCCCCAGTTTTGCCTTTTCCAGAATGTCATATGAAGCCATACAGTATGAAGTCTTTTGAGTCTGACTTCTCTCACTGAGCATAATGGTTTTTGAAATTTATCCATGATGTTGCACATATCAACAGTTTCTTGATCTTGCCTTATTCACTAGAAACTCAGTATGATATTGAACAGGACTGATATGAGTGGACATCATTGCTTTCTTCCCCAATCTTGGAGGAAAAGCGCTCAGTAATTCACTATTAAGTACATAGCTGTTCGTTTTTTTGTACATGCTCTTCTTTGGGGTGGATTAAGTCTCCTTCTATTCCCAGTCTCCTTCTATTCCCAGTTTTTGTTGTTTTATAAATCACAAATGGGTATTGTTTTTTATAGTTTATAAATTATAAATAGTTTTTTCATTAGTTTGCTGATATGATGAGTTATATGGATTCATTTTCAAATGTTGATCCAGCCTTTCATTTACAAGATAAATCCCATTAGTCACAAAATATTATCCTTTTTATATAATGTTGGATTCAATTTTCTAATATTTTGATGATTTTAGCACCTGTTCATGAGGAATAATTTTAGGTTTATTTGTAATATTTTGTCTGGCTTGGTATTACAGTAAAATGAGCTGACAAATGTTCCCTCTTCTATTTTTTGGAAGAGTGTGTGTAGATTTGGTATTATTTCTTTCCTAAAAGTATTGCATTTTAGTAGACACAGGATTATTTGGGTTATTTATTCTTGCAGGAGTTTTGCTAGACTTACAAGACAAAGACCATGTCAATCAGTTATTGACTGTATGGACATAGAACTGTTTATAATAATCCCTTATCGTTTTATGGTCTATAAAATAGTGACATTTCCTCTTTCATTGCTGTGTAGTCATTTTTTTCATCTTTCCTTTTCCCCTCCCCTTGGCTCAGTTTGGGTTTATCAATTTTATTGATCTTTTCAAAGTACCAGCTTTTCGTTTCATTGATTCTCTATTTTTTATTTTAATTTCTTTGATTTCTACTCTCTATATTTCCCTTCATTCTGCTTGCTTTGAGGTTTAATTTTTCTTTTTCTAGATTCTTAAGCTTAGATCATGGATTTAAGACTTTCTTTTGTAATATAAGCATTTAATTCTATAAACTGCACATATAATATTGCTCTAGATGCACCCCACAAATTTTCATGTTTTGCATTATTTTCATTTAATTCAAAATATCATCTCATTTCCTTTCTGACTTTATCTTTAACCCATGGATAATCTAGAAGTGGTGTTTACTTTATAAAATGTGTGTGGATTTTCCAGATATTTTCCTATTACGGATTTCTAACTTAGTCCCATTATGGTTAGAGAGTGTACTCTGTAATTTCAATCTTTTAAGTTTGTTTTAATAGCCCAGAATATAGTCTACTTTGATGAAGGTTTCATGCATTTGAACAGTATGCAAATTCTTCTGTTGTTGGGTAGACAGTTCCATAAATGTCAACTAGATTAAGTTGATTTATAGTATTCATGTCTTCTATATCCTTACTGATTTGTCTTCTCTCAGTTACTGAGTGTTGGATTCTCCAGCTGTAACTGTACATTTAATCTATATTTGCTTCCAGTTCTAACAACTTTTACCTCATTGTAAGCTGTGTTAGGTACATATATATTTAGGATTGTTATGATTTCTTAGAGATCACATTTTTTGTTATTATGTAACATGCATGAGTAGGTTTTAAAGTCCATCATGATTTCCCCACTTGGAGGTCATGAGCAATGCCAGACTGTGAGTTTCACATTTTGGCCCCCATTGCCAAAGAATGACTTTTTTCAAGTAAAACTGACTCAAACTGATCCATGGTTTAAGTTAGGCACTCAACCCTGGAGGTGAGTCTGTAAGAATATGTCATCTACCCTATAAATTCCATAGCTGGAATGAGACAAGAAACAGTTCATGGGGGTTGGATGCATGGAAGATAGTATCAAAAGTATCTACCATACACTCTTCTAAATCATAAAAATGCTGAAGTTGTGATGCTTGTTGTATTGGTTATGTTCATCCTACAGAATCTAGCAAAATGTCCACCAAAGGAGGTTTGGCCAAGGCCTTTGTTTTGACTGCTTGGTTCTCCCTCTGCCCAACCATATGTCCTTCCCTTCCCCATTAGGTGTAAATGCTGAGAGCACTTCTTGGTATACTTCCTGCACATTAACCTCCATCTCAGAGTCTGCTTTCTAGGAACTGAAGCTGTAATACAGTTTAAGGATCTCTTAAAAGATAAAACTTTGCTTAGAATAATAAACATTCAATTTTATGGAATTTAGAGTATCACAGCATTTATATTCTCACCATGAACCCTAAGAGAACAATTTAAGTCTCTCATTTTGCAGAATCTCAGGCCCAGAGGTATTTGTCATTTGCCTAAGGTCATGTGATGACTCAATGGCAAAATGAGAACTAAATTCTTGTTTTTAGTCACAGAGCCATTTTCCATCATCTTGAAAAATTTGAACCATTTGCCTATTTCTATATTTTTACTGAAATTAATAACCTAATAATTATGGAAAATGTGTTCTAGGCACTTTGCTTAATGTTTGTCCTGTATTGTCTCATTTAATCCTCAAAGGAAACTTACGAAGTAGACATAATTATCCTTATTTTGCAAATGAGGGAAATGAAGCCTTTCCAGAATAACTTTCTAGAGGCAGAAGAGCCAACATGTGGATCCTATTGTTTCTCCATACAGTCAATTCTCAACAGCAATACTATTTATATGCGTTGTAAATGCTTTTGTGTAGCATATATTTTGTTGTTTTTCTTCCACATATTACAAATACATACAATAGGAAGCCTACACAAAACCTGAAAACCTGGACTCATTCCAAATGGTTGGTTTATTAAATAAGCAAATGACTACTTAGTGCTTAATATATGCCAGGACCCTCAGCAGTGACCAAGATACAGTCTATGCCCATACAGAATTAAGTCTAGCTGGGGTACAGACAGTATTGTAAGTATACATTTAGTTTACTTCATGCTGTTCCCTTTTATATCAGATCACTGTCAAAAAAAAAAAAAAAAAAAGACAGAATGCTAGAATGGCATTTAACAGGGGAACCTACAGAATCAGAGGTGAGCAGACACTTCCCTAAGGGGTAATATTCATTCTGAGAACTAAGAATGAATACATGAGTCCAGTGAAATGAGATGAGGTACTGAATTTGACAGGTGAAATAGAGATGAAAGAGACAGGTCTCTATTTCAGTGGAAGATAACCAGGATTGTACTTACCAACATTTTGAGTGGCTTTGACTATCCAGGCCCCCATCTGTTCTGTTTAGAGCATGTTTTACCTTATTTGTACCATGTTTTTACAATGTTTGTTCTCAGTTCTATAATTATCCTCCTTGATGAATGGAAATGCAATATTGTTAGTTTTCCTTTTCTTTCTGATAAAGGCACTCATCTCTGTAGGACTTGAAGAAAATGCCGAAAGTGGTCTTTATCCCACTCTACCACCTAACTCATCAACACACACAGCTATATTAGGCCTCCCACTCAGCCTCTTCATTCATTTAAGTAATGATTACCCTCTACGGTCCTCATTTGCAAAAGGCAAATCCTCCTAGGAGTGAATGAAGCCCCTAAATCAGGCCAAATGATCTCATTGCATCTTGTGCTTTCCTTAGGACCCTAATGAACAGGTGTCAGCAAACTGTCCTCTACCTTGGAAAGACTGTAAATTCCTCATATAGCCCAAGACTCAGGACCTGGTTTCCTCTGCCCTGTGACTGTCTCACTTTGCCCTTTGGTACTTTGCTGTGTCACTCAGAAGAAAAGTGCAGAATAGTGTTCAAGCTATTGATAAGGGTATTTTCCATCCCCCTGAAGAATAGCCAGGCATTCTCATAGACAATCAAGTGACCTTCGGATCTAAGAATACTCTTGGTGCTACTCAATCCCCAACTCAGCCTCATCTGGGGCCCACTTGATGAGAAGGGACTTTTTTTTTTTTCTATTTCATGATCCTATGGTCTAAATTTGATGTGTGACCTGAAAAACTGGGAAAAGATAAGACAAAGATTGTGGAGAAAAATAATTCTGCAGAGATCTTTAGATTTTAAAAAAAGATTCCACAGGTCTCATTCTCCACTGTAAAATAAGGTAATGGGTCTAGGTGGCTTCAAAGATGTCCTCCAGCTAGGGTAATCAACTTTTCCCAGTTTGCCTGAGGTGGTCCCTGATTTTAGAGTTGAGAGCCTCACATCCTAGAGAACCCCTCAATCCTTGGCAACCTAAGAAAGGTGATCACCCAACTTTCTCTGCTAGTCTGTGAGGAAGTCCCAACTCTTCACTTGATACACATGTTTAAATTTATGTTTGGCTTCAGTGATAACAATCCCTACTTTGTGATGTTTAATTTTAATAGAAATGCAACATTTTTGTCCTCTTCCTCATGTGGGCTTTAGTTTTTTCCTTTTTTTAAATTGTGCAATGTTTGTTAATTTAGGCAAATGAGTGCTAACGGAGTCAAAGGTTGAGTTTTTATTTGCCTTGTGAGATTCTTGGATACACCACGTTATGTTTTGACTCAGCGCGCCATGGCATCTTCTCTAAGTGGCAAAGCACAGTGACATGATGTCATCCGCAATCTTCCCAAGAGCTGCTCTCCCAGCATCATTTATCTGACAAGGCAAAGCATTTCACTAAATCTAAAATGAAAGGTCACAGGAATTTGTAACTGCTACAAAAAATTATCAGTGGTTCTTTAATATTAACATGTTTCTGTGACTCTTCCAAATTCATTCCTAGTCTCTGCTCAGAAAGGAAGCAATGACCTCATCCTTAGCTACTATTCTGAAATCAGTCATAGTGACTAAAACCCTTGTTTTTTTCACAAAAGAGAAATCAGATGACCTTTGCTCTGACCTTTGGCTTGATATTTACAAAAGCTAATTATGGGGTGGGCAAGTGTCCTTTATCATTCAGAGACATTTGGTTAAGGTCTAGTCTTTAAAAAAGAAGAGTCAGGGTGCTGTTTAGAGCTGCATACAGTATGATGAAATCTAGAAAGGGATAGTTAATTTTGAATTTTGGCCGTCAACATCCATTTTCTCAAAACCAATCAAGTAGAACATTGAGGCGATAGAAATCAGTCATTAAAATCAGTATTTTGACTAACAAAACAGAATCAGTCATCTGGTAGTTTGGTGGTTAGAGGTCATAGAGATACTCAGTCTGACAGCTTTAGCATTAAACCTCTCATTTTCCACCACTACACCCTCAGCTACTGCATCAGCAAGAAAAGAACTGCAGGCAACTGTGCATTACTTAAACTCTAAAGGTTACTTGGCTAATAAAGAGAAGAATGCCCTGAAGATTGAGTGCAGTCATAGATCCCCACAGTGCACACGGCTTACTTGTTTACCTTTAATACAGTCTTTATACTCATAAAAAAGATTTTTAAAGGGTAAAAATTCAAAAGTGAAAAAAAGCATTTGGTAATTCAAACAGTAATGGAGGGACACAACATTCCTTTCTCCCCAGGCTTCCCCTGGCAATCTTTCTCAGGGTAAAAGTAGAGGTCTGATTCCTTTTGTTCATTCCAGCCACCGCCCTTTAGCAATCTGAGTCTGAGCAAGGCTGCCACGCCCAATCATGGGACAAAGGCAGAAATAGGGGAACTCTGGGCTCCGAGACAGCTCGACTTTATTTATAGATGTGTAATACACTGGTCTCAATGACATGAAGGTGCAAGTCAGTTGCTATCTCTGCAAATGAACAATTAAAACACGGAGCTTAAAATACATGGATGTTCTAAAATGCTATCTGATCAAAGTATTCTTTTCCTAGAAAGAAAGGGATGTGGCCAACGGGTTCTCTGATTTTCAGAAAAAGGGTGAATGCTGCCCCCTTTTGACTGTTAAGAGCTATATATATACCATAAGCCTTAAAGCAGTAACATAATGCAATGAGTAGACTGTGGGAATAAAGATCCTATTTCTGTCGTGAGAAATCTGATTATATCTTAGCAACTGGCAAGCAAAAGGGGACTCAAAGTTCATCCAGTAAGACTCTTAATGGGACTTTTCTAGTTTCCTGGAAGATTGGTCATCCTTCACCCAGTCTCCTACCTCATTTTAGTTCCTCTTTTTATTGACTCAGTTCTGCCTGGAATAACCATTTGAGTTTCCTACTCGGGTTTCTCCCAATGCTGATAACCTCCTTCTGAGCCTGGGTCATTCTTTTTTTTTTTTTTTTTTTTTTTTTGCCTAAGTGTTAGAGTGCCTACAAAGAGTTGTACATGGTGGGTGCTCAAAAAATATGTTTATTGAAAGCAAATGTCTAGCTTAGGTCAAGATCATAGTCTAGTAATGAATGGTTCTCTCTGAGCAAAGAGAAGGAGTCCATTTGGGTGTTCAAGTCAGGATATTCACATAAGTAGCAACATACTTTAATCCACAAACTCAATTCTGAGCACACATTCCTAATAAACGTTATGGTTATTTATAGATTATACAGATCTACTACTGAACTGTTACGTACATTCAAATATACACACAAAAAATGGATATGAAAAAACAGTCATACTGCACACAGGCATAACACTGTGTGAAATAAAATAGACACAAAAGAGTGCATTTCCATAGGATTCCATTGATATAAACTCAAAATGAACAGGCAAAACTAACAAAGCATTAGGAGTCAGGATTATGATTATCCTAGGGGGCGGAGGAGGGAGTACTGACTAGAGGGAAGGGTAGGGGTGACTCCTAGGATACTATATGGTTTTATTTCTTAATCTTGATGCTAGCTAGGCAAATATGTTTGGTTTGTAAAAGTTCATTAAGCTATATACTTAAGACAGGTGCACTTATCTGTGTGTTACACCTCACTTAAAAGAAAAAGACTTTTAAACAATATTTTTCTCAAATTCCAGGAGACAGACTTACATATTTCCTAGAGTCCATGACCTCCTATTTGGGATACCTCTGCTCTAATTAACAAAACCAATCAGACTCTTTTGGCCACTGGCCAGACATAAATATCCATATATAAAAATCTCTAGCAGGAAAGTCTTTGCATCAGCAAAAGACTGAATTGTTCTGAAAATTGTTCTAGCAATTACAGGGCATCTATCCTTGGGAAAGGTCTGTTGATCTTCCTGCCCCTCTCAGATCCCTAAGATGCTATTGCTGACTTGGGAAAGTCATCTCATGCATGTGCGCCTATCCTCAGGGGGGAAGGAGAACACTTTCACAATAAAGTTTGCCTCCCACAGCCTCAAATTTCTCATTTGTGAAATAGGAAGTAGACTTCATGGCTTTATGGGAAGGATTTACTATATTAAAATGTAAAGAGGACATGACCTGGCAACTTGTTGACTTTAATAAATTTAAGAAATATCCTACATTAGGAAACATGTCCTGCTCTCAGAGTCAGAAGACCCAAATCTTAGACCTGGTTCTATCAGCCATTATGGCGGAACCTTAGATACATCACTAAATAGCTCTTAGTTACTTCAACTGTAAAATGACCAGATAGCCTTTAAGTCACAAAAGTAAACACTTAGATGTGAATGAAAACTAAAGGAACAATACAAAACCCTGCCAGCGAGTAAACAGAGGTTCAATTTATCCCTGCTGTATGATCAGAATTTTATGACTTGCTGGCCAGTTGCTTTCTTGGCTTTTCACTTTATTACTACAATTTCCTGTGATAGTATAATTTCCTGTTTTCTCCCCTGCCTTCCTTTTACCTTGCTTAACCACATTGTGTTGTTGGACCATAAAGTTTTAAAGGAAAGGACTCGAAGGAGACGTTAAGCCCTTTGTGACTGACTGGTTAGCTCTAACAGGACGTGTCCTCTGACACACTAGAGGAAAATTATGGAAGAGCAAACAAAAATGCCTTGGCCTGTGTTAAAAGGTACAACAAGGAAAGGATATCTTAAAAGGAAGGATGTTATTAAATTCGCAAGAGCTAAGTGAAACAATACAAACTAATTGCTATAAAAAATAACCTGGAGATGATGCTATTCAAGAAAAATCTGGAGTATTTTAAGCATAAGAAAGGCCAGCTTGACCTCAAGTATAATTCTGCTTTTAGAGAATAATCAAACCCTCAAATCAAAGAGGAACCCTGCTCAAGGTAGAGGAGCACAACTCCAAAAAAGACATTGATGCCCAAACACAAATATTTAATAATAATGCAATGATATGAAAAGATAGAAAGGGGTCAGGAGATATATAAAGATGCTGTATATTGTTCAAGACCTTGGAATAACGGTATAGAACTAAAGAATAAATGAAGGTCTATAAATTGTGGATAGGCAGTCTTTCAGATTTATCTCATTAAAATTCTTGAGATGAGTAAAAGATTAGACTATATTAAGGACAGTGTGATGGATGAATAGAATTGCAAAGAACATAAGAAAATGGGAAATTCGAGTAAGCTTTCAAAGGAAATAACAGTAACGGAAGCAACACAGGGTAAGTATCCCTGTAGAAAAGAATAGATAACAAAAAAAAGCAGATTATTTCCACTGGGGAAGGCTGAGAGGCCAACGCAAATGCCAGAACTGTCCAGGAGAAAGGTCAGGACTGTGATGAGCAAGGCCACTTCCCAGTTGGAGGGTAGTTACTTTAAGCTGACTTTAGAGAAGTCACCATTTGAAAACTACCTAGATTCAGGTGCATAAATTCCTTTAATAAATGGAAAATAAATTCCTTTAATAATCTATTTTAATAGATATTTACTAATAAATATCCTTCACAAATTCCTTTAATAATCTATTTCTTCAGAATAATGGACTTTGTTATATAAGGCAAGCTTTTTCTGGAGGGTGGGAAAAGCTTATCAAGTCCTAAAGCTGTATACTCCATTAGAGTACTTATGGGAAACAATGGCAAGGAGTCGGGTGTGTCCTGAGTGCAAAGGAATTATTAGATGAAATATCTTCTACACTAGTGCTTCTCAAACTATATTGTAAATATGAACCACATGGGGAAACTTGGTAAATCAGAATCTACATTTTAACAAGTCTGGAGCCTGAGATTCCACTTTTTTTTTTTTTTTTTTTTTGATTCCACATTTCTAAGATGCTCCTTGGTGATGCCCATATCTGGATAATGATCTATAAGTCATACTTTAAGTATCAAAGTGAACATGCATTTTTTAAAAATTTTAAGATTTAATTATTATTATTATTTTTTATGTAATGTCCACCCCCAACACAGGGCTCAAACTCATGACCCTGAGATCAAGAGTCGCATGCTCTACTAACTGAGCCAGCCAGTCATTATTCCTGGTTGTTTGGATTACCAGGTACCATATAACTATGTGCCTGCAGCAGAGAGACAGGGACCTGACAAGATGGAGAAAAGAAAAATAAATGGCTTGTAGAAAAGCACAGAGGCCAGGCACCGTAGTTGCCCCCACTGGCATCCCAGGTACTCTCATAGGGCTCAAATCTTCTCCCAACACCTTTAAAACATTATTCACCACTTCTCTGTGACTCCATCTTTTAGGTTCCTGGACCCAATTCCAACATGTGAGCACAGGGGTCCCCACAACAAACAGCAGTTCTCCAACACCAGCTGGGTGTCCTACCATGCAACTCAGTTCTGACACTATCTACCCAGAGACTGCATCAGATTCCAGAGGTTAAGGGTTCTTTTCTAGAAGACTGCTGCTGCTTGCATGCGTGCATGCCCGTGTCCCCCATCCCCTCACATCCCACACACACTTCAGAAGGCAGTCACAAGCCCAGGTTGTTACCTGGGCTTCTGACCAACTGGCTACATGAACCAGAGGTTCCCATGAACCTTCCTCAGGTTCAATTAACTTGTTAGAGCAGCTCACAAAACTTAGGAAAACAATTTACTTATGTGTGCTGATTTCTTGTAAAAGAATGATAAAGGATACAGATGAACATCCAGATGGAAAAGAAGAGGAAGAGGAGGAGGTATGTGGTAAGGGGCACTTCCATGCCCTCTCCAGGCAACCACCCTCCTTGCACCTCTCTTGTTCACCAACCTGGAAACTCTCAGAACCCAGTCCTTTCAGGTTTATATGAAGGTTTCATTTTTTTTTTAAGATTTATTTATTTATGATAGACCTAGAGAGAGAGAGAGAGAGAGAGAGAGAGAGAGAGAGGCAGAGACACAGGAGGAGGGAGAAGCAGGCTCCATGCCAGGAGCCGGACGTGGGACTTGATCCCAGGACTCCAGGATCGCGCCCTGGGCCAAAGGCAGGCGCCAAACCGTTGAGCCACCCAGGGATCCCCTATATGAAGGTTTCATAACAGAGGCACGATTGATTAAATAATTGGCCACTGGTGATTGGTTCAACCTCTAGCCCAGAGGTCAGGAAGTGGGATTGAAAGTCTCAACTGTCCATTCACGTGGTTAGTTCTGGCAACCAGTCCCCATCCTTAGGTGGATCCAAAAGTGGCCTCATTAACATAACAAGACACCTTTGTAAGCTCTCATAGGAAATTCCAAGGCTTTTAGCCACTCTGTGCCAGAAACAGGATGAAGACCAAATATATATTTATTATAAATCCCAGTATCACACTCTAGAACATACCTATCCGCCTCAATGGGGCAGAAGGTAGGAGTTCCTGCCTCCTACCATACGCAGGCTTTTGCTCACCCTTCTGCCACAAGACTGTTCCCACTGACATTGTCTTGCAGTAAAACATGAAATTAAATAGTCACTTATGTCAGGTTTTTTTTTTTTTTTAATGTAGCTCAGAAGCCAATGAAGACGTGTACCTTATGCACATCCTCACCAGGTGGAACAATGAAGTTTTCTTTTTTTTTTTGTTTAACATTTTTTTTCTTTTTTTTTTTTAATTAATTTTTATTGGTGTTCAATTTACCAACATACAGAAAAACACCCAGTGCTCATCCCGTCAAGTGTCCACCTCAGTGCCCGTCACCCATTCCCCTCCAACACCCGCCCTCCTCCCCTTCCACCACCCCTAGTTCGTTTCCCCGAGTTAGGAGTCTTTATGTTCTGTCTCCCTTCCTGATATTTCCCAACATTTCTTTTCCCTTCCTTTATATTCCCTTTCACTATTATTTATATTCCCCAAATGAATGAGAACATACACTGTTTGTCCTTCTCCGATTGACTTATTTCACTCAGCATAATACCCTCCAGTTCCATCCACGTTGAAGCAAATGGTGGGTATTTGTCGTTTCTAATTGCTGAGTAATATTCCAGTGTATACATAAACCACATCTTCTTTATCCATTCATCTTTCGATGGACACCGAGGCTCCTTCCACAGTTTGGCTATTGTGGCCATTGCTGATAGAAACATCGGGGTGCAGGTGTCCCGACGTTTCATTGCATCTGAATCTTTGGGGTAAATCCCCAGCAGTGCAATTGCTGGGTTGTAGGGCAAGTCTATTTTTAACTCTTTGAGGAACCTCCACACAGTTTTCCAGAGTGGCTGCACCAGTTCACATTCCCACCAACAGTGTAAGAGGGTTCCCTTTTCTCCGCATCCTCTCCAACATTTGTTGTTTCCTGCCTTGTTAATTTTCCCCATTCTCACTAGGGTGAGGTGGTATCTCATTGTGGTTTTGATTTGTATTTCCCTGATGGCAAGTGATGCAGAGCATTTTCTCATGTGCGTGTTGGCCATGTCCATGTCTTCCTCTGTGAGATTTCTCTTCATGTCTTTTGCCCATTTCATGATTGGATTGTTTGTTTCTTTGGTGTTGAGTTTAATAAGTTCTTTATAGATTTTGGAAACTAGCCCTTTCTCTGATATGTCATTTGCAAATATCTTCTCCCATTCTGTAGGTTGTCTTCTAGTTTTGTTGACTGTATCCTTTGCTGTGCAAAAGCTTCTTATCTTGATGAAGTCCCAATAGTTCATTTTTGCTTTTGTTTCTTTTGCCTTTGTGGATGTATCTTGCAAGAAGTTACTGTGGCCGAGTTCAAAAAGGGTGTTGCCTGTGTTCTCTTCTATGATTTTGATGGACTCTTGTCTCACATTTAGATCTCTCATCCATTTTGAGTTTATCTTTGTGTATGGTGAAAGAGAGTGGTCCAGTTTCATTCTTCTGCATGTGGATGTCCAATTTTCCCAGCACCATTTATTGAAGAGACTGTCTTTCTTCCAATGGATAGTCTTTCCTCCTTTATCGAATATTAGATGATCATACATTTCAGGATCCACTTCTGGGTTCTCTATACAATGAAGTTTTCAACTGGACCAAACTGAAGACACTCTGAGGAGCCTGTCTGCACAAACTCCTGCAACTTGCTACAGTAACAGACTTTTTGTGAGAGCCTGATCACCAATTAGGTTTAGACAGGGTTAGTTTTCCATCCCCAATACCAATCAAAATTCTTTGTAAACAACATATACAAGCTTTCCCATTTTGTCTATAAAATCCCCAGAAGTTCCCTAGAGGATCACTAGTTGGGTTGCTGCACCCAGAATCTGTGCACCCTGAATTGCAATTCTTTGATCCAAATAAATGCATTTGCTTACCCGTTGCCTGACAATTTTAGGTTGACAGTTTTCCTTTGTGTCCCAACCTTACTCCCAAAGATTTGCTTCTGTTCTTACTTCCTTTCCTTGCCCTCTATCACCACATTCAGTCTCCACTCCGACTTCCAGGCCCTAGCTGACTAGCAAAATGCCATAGTGGGAACTGATTTCGCTACAGCTGAGACCACTTTAATTGTGAAAATACTCAGCACCCAGCTGAAGTGATTTAAGTGCATTTAGAAAAAAATAGAATGCTACGTTTAAGAAATAATTCGTATGTCAGGCTGTCTACTGGTATTTCAAATCCAGTATGTCAAAGCCATGGTAGTTATTGGTTATTAGAACTAGCCCTGGTCATAAGCACACCTTATTTATACGTTTCTCAAAAGTCAGCAACTTCTAAATGGACAATTAAAATATCTTTTCTTTCCACATTGGCTATTGTGATACCAGACTCTAGGAATTCTCCCTCAGGTGTTAGTTTTCCATTGCTGTCCCAATGAACTGCCACACACTTAGCCACTTAAAACAACACCCATTTATTACCTCACAATGAGTGGGGCAAAAGTCTGGACATAGAGTAGCTCACCAGGATTCTCTGCTCAGAGCCTCACAAGGCAGAAATCAAGGGGTCAGGCTCAATTCTTACCTGAAGGCTCTGGAGAAGATTCCATTTACAAACCCATTTTGGTTGTTTGACAGAATTCTATTCGTTGTGGCTGGAGGGACTCAGATCCCTATTTTCTTGACATACAAGCCCCTTCATCTTCATACCCACACGAGCATTTCTAATCCTTCTTTGGTTTAGAGCATCTAACTCCCTCCCTTCTACCAAAAATGGCATGCTCTCTCTTTCTAAAGTCACCTGTGTGTATATTAGGTCCACCTGAATACCAGGATAAGCTCTCTACATTAAGGCCAGCTGATTACCCCTTCAAAATTTGTTTTTGCTACCTAAGGTTAAAAAATAAAACCAACTCACACAAGTAACCCCAGGGGGTGAAGGTCACTATGGAGGCCAAAATTTTGCCTACAGCAACTTACTGTTAATTCATTCCCACTTCTACTAAGTTTTTCAACTCTGAGAGCATATAATGATCACCTGGAGAGCATTACGAATATCTGATGCCCAGTCCCTAAAACCAACTAAGGTAGACTCTTTGGGAGCGGGATCTGCCTCAGCAGTTTCTAAAAGATCTCCAGATGATCCTAATGGCAGCTCAAAATGAACGACTGATCATCATCATCACTCTTTCCTGGGTCAGTTTATCAATTGATGTGCTTTTAATCATCACCTCTATCAAAATCATACTCTGGTCTGCATCTTCATCTCTGACCCCTCTTGTATTGATGAGGAAATAATTTTTTTTTTTTTACTGGCAGAAGTATCCCTTTTATCCTGACCATTTCTAAGGATGACAAATATTTCAAGAATCAAACTCCTTTTCAAGCATCCAGATTTGCTGCAGACAAATAATGAGATTGTCTTTCAGACAAAACCAATATGTTGAGGCACATTCAACTATGGAGATATTTTACATACACTGGGAGAAAGAATGTACAGATAGAGAATAGCACCGCACGCTCATCAAATGGTGAATGTTTGTTCTATCTGTAAACCACGCCAGACACATCAGTGGGGGCTTGTGTTTAGATGATATCTCCAGTTCTCCTTCCTAAGCTTCCACATCCAGGTGGGAACTCCTGGAGGTGGACTATCTGGACCAGCCCAAATCAGTCCCACAACGGTGGTAGTAGGGGGCTGTGGCCTGGACTCCAAGAGTTTCAAGTTTTATGACTGAGGAATCCCAGAAAGAGCCTAAGAGCAGGACAGAGGGGACCAATGATCATCATGCCTTCAGGTCACATGTTCTAAAAACATAAATCACAGTCCAAAATGATCTTCAATATCTATAGTCTCTTTAGTAAACTTCCATAAGTTCTTTATAGAAACAATATTTTTATTTATATGTGCCCTTATAACCTAACTTACTTTTGAATGCATGCTGTCGGTACCCTTTAACAAAAAGACACTTGAGGTTCCCTTACCCATAACAAAGTCCTTTTCTCCTTTGCTGAGCAGCCCCTTGGTTCCTTATTTCCCACCTGAATGTTTCAAGAGAACTCCCTCAATGCCTAACAAAGCAATTCTCAGAGAAGTCTGAGAATATAGTTTTGTATAAAATAAAGCATGCATTCTGGATGTTTTAAGGAACAGGAGACGATAGTTCCCAGCCATTGGCTGGGAACACTCCCTCTGTCCTTGAGTAGTACCAGCCTTATGAATAATAGTCTCAATTTTAAATTCTGAGAATGTTTTCCCCCAGACCAATCTAG
This sequence comes from Vulpes vulpes, assembly GCF_048418805.1. Classification (NCBI taxonomy): domain Eukaryota; kingdom Metazoa; phylum Chordata; class Mammalia; order Carnivora; family Canidae; genus Vulpes; species Vulpes vulpes. The sequence goes on along the minus strand of NC_132780.1, from coordinate 116,761,239 downwards.
AACAATTCAATATAGATACTCTCTGATGCCTTCAAATTCAACATATCTAACACAAATTCACCACTAGTGTGTGGATTACTTGACTGTCAACCTAGGCTACAAGACTAAAAGGTTTTTCCCCTACAGAGAGCTCTCAACTGAGCCCGATGTTATTTGGAGAAAACAATGGGCTTCCACTCTCCATAGATATAGGTTTGCTTATTTGTTTGCTTCAGGTTAGATTTTCAGAAAGACACATATCCTCCAAGAAGCAAAGACCAATTACTATATACTTCTGTTAACATTGCTTTAATTTTACAATCAAAGAAGCAGTATAGCCCATTGTTTAAGAGCTAGTCCTACAACCGCACTGCTTGAGTCCAATTCCAGTGTTACTTCTTTGTGATCTCAAACAAGTCATTCATATTTCTGGTGTTTTCTCAACTGCAAAATAGGATAATAATGGTAGCTTTTTAATGAGAGGTGTTCTTGAAGATTAAATGAGATGATGCATGATAAAGCATCTATAGTAAGCACTTTAAAAAAGGTGGTCATTTAAAAAATATAGGTTTTTTTAAAAATTTATTTTAGAGAGAGAGAGCATGTGTGCACATGCCTGAGGGTGGGAAGGGCAGAGGGAGAGAGAATCTCAAGCAGATTCCATGCTAAGCACGGAGCCAAACGTGGGGCTCAATCTCATGACCCCAAGATCATGACCTGAGCTGAAAGCAAGAGTGGGATGCTTAACTAAGACAAAGGTGCCCCAAGTGATTTTCTTTAATTAAAAAAAAATAATGTTGCTTACTAAGACTTATTTAGCTTAACCCTACAGAAACATTATTGCCAAATTGGGAGGCAGTCTAGCAGAGTAAAAGAACAAAACAGACTGCCTGGTTCATATGCTAGCTCTGCCACTTATTAACTATGTGGCCTGATATAAAAGTGCTTAACCTTTCCTTACCTGTACAATCTGGGATAATGTTAGAACCTACCTTCTGGGGCTGACTGAGGATTAAGTCAGTTAACATTTGTAAAGCACTTTGAACAAGACTTGGCACATAATAAGAACTATGTAACCATTTACTATATTTTAAAATGATTAATTTCTCAACTTTTATCAAGGGTTAATACAGTTGTTATAATAATAACTAAATAGTTTATATACTCAAACTTATGAACTTAGTAACTTTTTAGTTACTTAAAAGACAGAGTTTATCATTTCTTTTCACATTCTCTCCTTATTTTTTGGAAGTTGGCAACTCATTTTGAAAATTTCTTAAAGTTCTCATGATACTGCATCTAATTGAAAAATTAATGTTAATATTCTAATCACCTTAAAAATAACTGATTTGCTCTCAAGTTTCTATTTTCTCTTAAACTGGTCTTTTTGGCTCTGGGGTTTTGTTGAAAAATCATTTCATATCTCTCGTAAAATTTTTTCTACCTTCAGAAAAAAAAGTTAGTTAAAATTACCTAAAGAAAATGAAGTTTCATGTATTTCCCCCCTCTTTACTCTGAAAATGAGATTCAAAATCATTGTAATCTTTGTATCTATATAGTGTTCTCTCCTTAGCAGATTGAAATACATCTTTTAAATATTATAAATAAAAGAATTGAGTGTTTAGGAATTCTTTTGTTGAGAATATTTTCTGATAGGAAATCAAATCCTGAGATATCTTTATTTCAATAAAGATGGTGTTTGGTGGTTTTATAATATAATTCCATGTTGCCAGAATTATTTTTCTTCCTCCAGTATTCCCAATTATCTTCAGGTCAAAGTTCCTGGTTTGTTCGTTCTTTCTTTCTTTTTTTCTTTCTTTCTTGTTCTATTTTTTTTCCTTGCATCACTTTGCTTTTGTAAACTAAAATATAATTTTTGTTTGTTTATAGTAATAGTCTTTATACTTTATTTTAGTATAGATTTTCTTAACATTTTCACTTTCTGTACATGCTCAGTGTAGTATTTTTGTATTATATATTTTGTATTACATAATATCAATTGTTCCATTTTTTGATAATTAAAAAAACCCCTAACATTTACTTACTTCATTTAACAACATCACTATTTCTTCCTCAAAGATCTGTGTGTCCAGTTATTGATATTTGTTTTGCATGTGTTTGGAACTGTTTTACTCTACAATTTTTTTCTTCTCCCCCTCCTCATTAAAAAAAACGAATTTAGCCAGGCATGACCACTTTGCAACATTTATCACTACATCACTCTCTCAGAGATCTAGCCCACCTCGCACATTACTATTTAAAAGTTATAGATCCTCTTTAAATTCTTGGAGAATCTTCTCAAATTGTAAAAGCCTCATAGGCAAAAATGGTAGTTTTTTTTAAACGATTCTCTGTCTGTGGTGGCCTTTAGATGTGCCTCATAGGCCTCCACCTCCATTGATAGGGTATGTAACCCACCAAGGGTCCAGCTGCAATGTTCTGAGATCCACCTCTGTTGCAAGGCCACGCTTCCCAAGGGGAAGGGCTACTTCCAACCAGACTGAACTGGTGGGGATACTAACAGGTCCTTTCCTGCATCTGAAAGCCAACTTTAGCTCTAGAACTCCCCAGTGGGCCTTGCTTAGGCTGTTCTGAAGTCTAGGATGCTTTCATCAGATTTCCTTCCTTTTGTCCTTCACTTAGAGTCAGACTGCATCTCTTAGAATAGCTCCACCACTTTACTTTATTATACCAGCAATTTCCCTAATTAAATACATTTAATTAATCCCTTCTTATCTTCTGTGCTTTTAGAGGAACCAGGCTAACACATTGCCAAATACATAGATATATATTTGGAAATACCTACAATGCAGGTCTGATGCCAAAAATAATGGGTTCCTAGAAGGAAACCAGGAAAAAGCAGGACAAACACTGTAAAGCATTGCTCTGCTTAGGTCTTCAGTTCAGAATTCAATAAATTTATTCCATTCTAAACTAATCTGCCTTTTGGGGTGTGGGGTGGGTACCACATGTGGTAGAGGGATAATGTCTGTATGATTTCCCATCCACAAATCAGTCTGCCTTTTATTAGCTTCCCATTGTGTTTAAAATATAAACTTCTTATCATAGCCACAAAGCTCTGCAAGGATTAGGTCCCTGCCTGCTTCTCCAACCATATTTGGAACTATTATCACCCTCACTCTCTGTCCTAAGCACACTGACCCTTCACTTCCTCAAACACACTAAAGCCCTTTCCCCGCCTCAGAGCTTTCCTTCATGCTGATCTTCCTGCCTGAATCCCTCCTGCCTCCACTCTTTGTCTGGTTAACTTCTGCATCTTTCAGCTCTTGGCTTAATTAAATGTCCCTTCCTCAAAGAGGCTTTCCTTGCTCTTCACCTCACAAAATCAAAGTTACAAGACCACGTTGCTCTTCTAATAGACTCTGTTGTCTTGGCCTCTTAGCACTATTCCCAATTATAATTATTAATATTTTATTGTGTGTTAAATGTCCCACCAGATTATAACCAGTGAGCTATCAAGAACCATCACTGTTTTATTTCTCTTTGTATAGAGTGACATACAGTTCCTAGTAGTAAGTACCCTATCCATATATGTTGAATGAATAAATGAATGAATGAAAAAATTTCTTAAAGAAACATTTTCTGAACAACTAGGGTCATGTGGCTTGATGGAATAATGTTCTTTTTGTGCTCATTTCACTTTCTAACAATAAAGGAAGAAAACCTTAGTCACAGTACAGGATATCTTTTGGCCTAAATCCCATAATATGTATACAACCCTATATAAACATGAAATCCCAGACATACATATTCATTTTGTTAGTAACCAGAATATATCTTTCCACTTTTTTTGACTTCCATCAGAGTGGTGGTAACTGTCACCTGCTGAAATCCTTAAGCACTGTTTTAGAAAAACTTCTCCCCTACACTGATATCTGATATCCATCTCCCACTTGTTATTATTCCAGAAAGTAGTCATAGACTTCCAAATTGTTCTTAATTTGAATAACAATGATAGATACTCCCTGATAACAGTAATTTCTTAAAATCCAGTATTAAGAAATCATTTTCCTCTACGGAGAATACTTTCACAGTTCAGTCAAAATTGGAATAGTACATGCCCTTTGGCCAAACAATCCACTGAGGGATACTATACTGTCTTATCAACTAATTATTCTGTTTAGTTAAGTTCACCCTTTGCTGATATCCTAATCCACACAGGTTACATATGCATCCTAGAATTGTCCACATAGCAACTCAATTAGTAGTCTTTCCTTCTATGACAAATGTCTATTCCTGCCCTCTCTATCATTTCATTTTTTTAATGTTGGTAATAAATTAGTGATGCTGGGTTTTCTAGAACAGGATCCAATCCTGTAATCTCCAAGTGGGAAAAGTCTCAGGTCCCACTGTGAGAGAAAAAGGAATAGTTTCATCCCAGCTAGGAGATTCCTAGCCCCTCCATAAATCAGCATCATTATTTTACACGTTTGAGAGTAGAGATCCTATCTCTGTAATGACTGTCTCACTTGTAGTAAACCAACAGGTAAACCCTGGGACTTTTAGAAGTTCTCACAGAACCATATAAAGCTTTCATTTCCATCAGTGTTCTAACTCCTTCTCCAGAACACAGAATTGTGTAGCAGGTTCAATCCAACAACATAGCAGCATTCACAAGTGTCTTCATTATCTCATTCTTTCTCAGACCTTCAGGAATGTGTTCCAACCCACAAAGAATCTGTGCTCAGGCATACAATTCTGTAAATAGCAGGGGGGGGGGGGGGCGGAAAGCAATGAAAGAGTTAGCAAGAGCAGAGAATTGGGCTAAGGGAATTAATATGGCATTAGGGCTGGTCCCAAAGAGAAGTATAAATTTGAACCTAGTCATACCTTATCCAGATATGCTTAATGGACTTCCAAGAAGACAGGGAACTATATGAAAAGTCTTTGGATCATTGGGGAAATATTTTGGTTGTAGTTAGGCTAGTCTAGATTGAAAGTGGACCTGAAGTAAGGGCTAGCCCCCAAGAAAAGCAGACTAACAGAAAAAATAAAGTGGAATAGAGCACCACATAGGTAAATGGCATAAAGGTTAGCCAAGGCTACCATCCCAGCAGGAATCTGGATTGCACGCCAAAAAGGAAGCAGAAACCCTGGCATGTGGACTAGTTACATATGTTGAACATTACTGGGCAGATTGCCCCTCACTGCAAAAGCAGGTGGCAATGAGCTTTGCCCAGGATACTAAAACTCAGTCTAAAGACCACAGATTATTTCCAGACCCTATTCACCTTGTTAACTTGAGCAATTAAAATTTGGTTTCCACTGGTTCAGGTAGTTGCAGGATTGGGCCTATTGGAGAAAGGTCATTAGAGCTTGCATCTGGACAAGACTGAGAAAGCAAGAACTAAGCAATTTATATTCCAGAGCTAATAAAGGCAAAAGGACTAGAAGATACATGCCTATAGAGCAGTAATATTCATATATACTACATCACAGAAACTAAAATGCCACCTTGCCATGCAGAGGTATATTGAGTGATTAAAAAGAAAATCTCTGCTCATTGTTTATTCCTTTGTCCTTGTGAACACCCCCACATCTTTTACGATTTCTCTGGAGGCTGGAATGTCCAAGGTCAAGGTGTAGGCATATTCAGTTCTGGTGAGAGCCACTTACTGGTTTACAGATGGTTGTCTTCTTGTATCTTCCCATACTGGAGAGCAGAGACAGAGAGTAAGCTCTTATAATGTTTTTTAAAAGGGAACTAATCTCATGCAAGAGGCCTCCATCCTCAAGTCCTAGTTACTTTCCAAAGGCCTCATATCCTCACACTATTCTATTGAGGATTAGGATTTCAAAATACAAATTTTAGAGGACACAAACATTTAGTCCACAACAATAATATAATCATCTGTCTGGCTGTTTACTTTGACATCTCAATTCTACACCTTACTTAGGTCACTTGGAAGCCACCAAATGTATATTTCTCTGGCTGGGAAAAATTGAGAGGCTCAGGAGACAGCCAGCCTACCTTATTGCTAGTCTGGCATTAAGTTCCTTGGGAAGTGGCTTGAACTTTGAAATTGGGAGTAATTTCATGTGTAAATAATTAGTGGCATAAGTGGTTATTAGTATAAGTAGTAATAATAAATTAGTAATAATAACTGAGATCCTTTCTTCCATTATCAACCCCCCACTTCCTACCAGAGTACTAGTTATTGGGTCTATCTTGTTTACTGTGCCTAATTGATTTCATTGATTATATATTTCTTCATTCATTCATTTATTCATTCAAGAACTAGTACTTGAAATCTAGTCTATGCCAAGCATTATGTTAAGTACAAGGATATATAATAATGAGTACACAGGATCCTCATCCTTGGGATTTACATTCTAATTGAAGAGTTATTAGGGAGCGCAGTATAACTGAAGCAGTGTGTGTACAGAGGAAGATGAAACAAAATTAAGTAAGAGAAATTTATTTAATAAAGGACAGATCACATAAGGCCATGTAGATAATGATAAGGAGTATGGATGTTATTCTCTGTGGGATGGAAAGCTACTGAGCAGTTCTGAGCATAAAAGTAACATGATTGGTTTATATTTTAAAAGAATCACTCTGGCTGCTGTGTGGAAAAGCTAGAGTGGAAGCAAAAAGAAAGGTTAGGAAACCATCGTAGTTGACCAAGGGAAAGATGATATTGGTTTTGACTAGAATGAGATGAAAAGTGGGTGAGATGAAAAGTGGTTGATATCTGGCTCAATTTTTAAGGCAGAACTGATACGACTTGTTAATGGATTGAACATGAGAAGGAAAAAAGAGAAATTGGGGATGATTCCTAGGTTTTCACCTGAGGAATTGCATGCAAAGATGTGCCATTTGCTACAGAAACATCAAGTTTGGGTGGCTCAATTCTGGATTTTGAATATGTTAACTTTGAGATGCCTATTAGTCATTCAGATGGAGATACCAATTAGGAAGTTGGATAGAGCCTGAAAGATGAGAGGAGAGCCATGCTGGAGAGATTTGAGAGTCACCAGGGGTCTTATATAAACTTTTAAGGAAATATATTTGTTACAGTGTTTCTGGGGGAAAATTTATTTCCTTGTGATGTAAATATGGTATATTTCTTTGTTATAAAGTACCAATACAGAGCCTTAATAGTTTTATTCTTTTGATTGCAGGCATCAAAAACTGTCTTTGGAAAGTGCGAAGAAAAAGAAGAAATGCGTTGAAAGCAATCTTTTGGTTCTCTCATAGAATGAAAGAAAAAGCTGAAATCTCAACTCAGAAAGGGCAGCACTAGTGGTAAGAGTTTGATACCATTAATATCATTCAGTTCAATGACTCTAAGTCCACCGGGGTTCTAGTAATGCCTTGCAAAGCCATGCCTTCCCACATTCAATCCCTTCATCTATTAAATAAAAGGTTGAAATAAATCTTTGCTATTGAAAAGGTGGTCCTTTCATCAACAACTTATTTGGAATGTGAATCTGGATCAGGTCACACACTCCAGACTATCAATCAGAATTTTCATTTTAACAAGATTCCCAAGTGATTCATAGGCACATTAAAGTTTGAGAAACAAAGAACTAAATGATTGTCTGAACTGGCTAGGTGTTTCACATATCAGCTACATTGAGGAAGGTTCTCTGGATTCCTACCCATATATGTTTCATTTAAAATAGAATTACTGGGGTGGAGGCACTTGGGTGGCTCAGTCAGTTGAGTGTTTGACTCCTGCTTTCAGCTTAGGTCATGAACTCAGGGTTGTGAGATCCACCCTCACATTGGGTTCCATGGAGCTTGCTTAAGATTCTCTCTTTCCCTCTGCCTCACCCTGCCCCATTTGTGCACTCTCTTTCTCTCTCTCTTAAAAAAAAAAATACAGAGGTCTGTGGGTGGCTTAGTTGGCTAAGTTTTCAACTCTTGATCTCAGCTAAGGTCTTGGTCTCAGGGTCATGAGTTCAAGTCCCGCATGGGGCTCTATGCTGTGCATAGAGCCTATCTTAAAAAAAGAAATATAGAATCACAAATGGTTTTGTATTAAATGATCAAATTAAACAAATTGTGTTTAGTGTACATCTTGATTATAGGCAGGTAAGTTATATCTTGTAGAAACATGATAAACCTCTTGCTATACATCTCATGACTCTTTTTTCCAGGAAGTTCAGAATTACTTTTCAGGCAAACTTCTATTCTGGTGATTGATATATTAATTGTATATCATGCAGTCTTACTAAGACTCATACTACATAGCTACTTTCATTGACCAGAATTCTGCATTTGTAGTGTTCTATTATTTATACATTTTTGTCATACTTTTATGATATTATTCTTGAAAACTCACACAATCTACCAATTATAAAATAATAGAAATGGGAGGAAACCTATAAGTATTGATGCTATTTTTTTGAGGAAAGGCGTGACAATTGTTATTTGATGGAAGTAAACATTGCAGCTCATTAAAATTTTGGCGCAGAATTGTGGCCCAGAAAGCCAATGGGTCTTGAAATAGAATGTAACCTACCTATGAACTTACAGTCTTTAAACAACTTCCATGATTCCTTAAATAATCATGTCCCAAAAAGTCTCTTAGGAATATATCTAGTAGATATGATTTAAGGAAAATATGTCAACTTTTAAAAGTAGATTAGCTAGTGAAACCTATTCGTTAGCACTGTTAGTTGAAATGTGACCCTTAAACTTTTTATATTAGAATCACCTGGGAAGCTTATTAAACTACAGAATCTATGACTTACTCCAGACCTACCAAATCAGAATCTTTGAGGGTGGGGTCCAATAACCTGCATTTAAAAAACAGGTGAGTCTTACTGCACTAAAGTTTGAAAATTCCTGTATTAAACATTAGATTTTCAAATTTGGTTTTCCATTGACATTAGTGTCAATTTCTAATGACTGAGCAGAGTTCACCTTTATTGTTTCACATTATATTTTTTCAGACTCTCCATGCTTCACATTGGAATGACATTTTGACAAGTACATGGCTTAATTTTCCCCCCATTTTTCCAAAAGCTTTAAATATTCCTTTTGGGCAACTCACTAAGACAATATGTGTTAAGGCATAGTATTTCCAGAACACCAAAGAATATTGCCCTGGCCAGGACTGGGGATCACTTTTCATAGAGGATCACTGATCCACAGTGTGGGGAAGGAAGAAAAAAGGAAAGAAAAACAATAAAAGAAGAGATCAACTTACTTTAATATTTTAAAGTAGATTAAGTATTTATCTGTTTAAAAATTAAGAAAACTCTTTTCTAAAAATTGATGCAACTTTATTATTTTTTATAATACATGCTTGTTAAATCCACGATAAAGAGAAGGTAGAAATTCTCTCACTATCTTATACCCCATATATGATAATATGAATATTTTTAGAGTGCCTTTACAGTGCTTAGCACATAGAAAGCACTCTCTCTATAGGTGTAGAGAGAGAGAGGGAGAGAGAGAGAGTACATATATATGTAAAAATATATACAGTTTGAATAAATAAATGGCACATAAAATGTGTACATTTTTATATACTTTCTTGAAACTGATTATTTTCCAGTTATTAATATACCATAGAATTTTTCTGTAGGAATAGAAATCTAATATTCTATTGTATTTGATGTATCATAATTCACTTAACCAAGCCTCTACTAATGGTCATTTACTTTCAATTTTATAGTGCTAAAGGGAATTCTGAAATAAACTATCATACAATTGTCCAGTTTTTGATGGGACAAATTCCTAAAGTGGAGTTGTTGAATCAAAGTTTATATATCTTTAAAGTCTAGTACATATTTTCCTCCTAAAATGTTGATTCAATGCCATTAAGTTTTATAACTGACTATTCTCCCACAATGGATATCTTTGTCAATCTAATAGTCAGTAAATATAATCTCATTATTTAAATTTGTGTGTACCTAATTACTAATGAGAATATATCCATTTTATAAATTTATTAGCACAGTTATTTCTTTCATGAGTTGCCTGTTCATCTTTCTAGTGGACTGGAACAGGAAATTTTAAATTCTAATTAATAAATATACCATATAAATAATAAAAGACAGAACTTATTTATAGCAAACTGAAATCAAATAAAAGTTTAAAAAGCCAAAAAATGAAACACAGAGACAGACAGTGAGAGAGAGAACCAAGTCATATAAGCAGAGGGATACATTGAAATGGCCATTGAAACAGAGGACACAAACCTTATGTGTATCTACACAGACACAGAGACACATGGAGAGATGCATCGATAAAAGCATAGACAGAGATCAAAAGTAAATGGAGACACCCAAAGAAAAAGTAGATCAGGCTCACATGCATAGGCACGGGAAATGACAGTAAAATGTATATACACACTGGCATATATAGAAAGTCACATAAAAAATACAGCACAAACGTGTCAAAAAAATCTGCACACAAAATATAGAACAGAGATACAAGAAAAGATATGCAGAAAGTAGTCTTAGCAATATGGAGACAGGGAAATTCAGAGAGATGCGTTTCATGGATTAAAACCCTATAATATGGTTTTTAAAGATATACTTACTAAGGCCTTCTAAATTTATGTGGCCTTATCATCCCTGGAAGCCAAAGTTGATATGTCCTGCTTTTTCTTCTGCAGATCAGATGATCTAAACTCAAGGATTGTATGTAATCACAGAATTCGATTTCCCCTCTCATTCTGAAAAAAATACAGAGGTACCCAACTAATAACACATACACAAAATAAATTCTTATTTTAGCTGTTCCACATAAATACACACATAATTTATTCCTTTTGATTTCTTCATTTAGACATAGTCATGAAGCATGAAAACTTTTAAGATGTAAATCCTGTGTTGAGAACCACGGGTCTCACTAAAGCTGCCTCTTTAACTAAATCCTAATGCCAAAATGATCCTAACAAATCTACCATATTCTGAATTACTGCTGGGAAGGAGATGAAGGAAAGAGCTAAAATAATAACTGGGAATCAAGCATCTGAAGAGATTACAGTAAAGTTAATCTAATTTGTTTATGAAGTTCCCTTCTCTGAGAAGGAAGAAAGTTCAAACACTGCTGGTTGTTGTAGCCACCCTACTATCGAGTTAATCAAATCAACTGCATGGAAATTCTATCAAACACTCATCAATCAACCATTATGAATGACCAAAAACAAACAAACAAAAAGACTTAACTAGAAAACCATCAATTCAGCCTTGCTATACAGACACCGCCAAAGTATTGCAGGGAGGCATAAATATTTTGAAATATGTTTAAATAATGTGTCCTGACTGCCAGTAAAATTTTTCCAAGCAAATGTTATTGAAAATGTTTGGGCTATCCACAAATGTTTTTACAAGCATTCCTACTAGGCAACTACTGAAGCCTCAAAAAAAATTCTGGCCAACAGGAGAATTCATAAGAAAGAAGCGCTGAGTAGAAGGTGACCTAAGGAAATGTAGTCAGGAATATCTGAGCTGTTGGGATGATTCAAAAACAAATGCATGTTTCATGAAAGCTTTAGAAACAAATAGCTCTGGCTAAAAACAAACATTTGGACAGTGAGGACACACCCAACAAAAATGTTTGTTTGCTGATACTAACATTTTATTTGGCACGTATTTGCCAGAGCAGAAGCGGGCAAAAATAAGATAAATGCAAACATCTCACAGAAGGCAAAATCACAGTAAATTTATAAGTGTAAGAAATATGAGAACATTTGTTTACTGAACATAGAGCAAAAAATAGATATTTATGGCTTATTTAAAGTAATGACAATTTTACCAACATAAGATCAGAAGCACAAAAAAATCCCTAAATATTAATTCTGTTGTACATTATTGCAGCTTTTACATTCATGCAATGCGGCATAGTTCTTTTCAATTAACTCACAAAACAATTCTATGGGATCAGTTGATGACAAGTATTATTATCCCCATTTTACAGATGAAATATGCTAAGTAAATAGGGCTATTCCTCCTCCCTTATATCACATTTGCCTCCCAAAAAAGATTTATGCTGTATGCTATTGGCTAATATTGAGAAAATAACTTGTATGATAAAGGAGAGGAACTTGGAATTGTGGGAAAATATAAAAACTTATTTATTGGTGCATTTCTGTAGTATCAATTTTTAGAATGCCTGCTGTCCACTCTTTGTTTTCATCCTTTATCATACTCACCATCAGATTAAGTCTTAACATACATAACATCCTATTTATTTTTCTATTTTTCTCCCTCAATTCCTTGATGTAACCAGGCCCCAATTCTAAATGTTGTAGACAGAGGAGGTCCAGGCTCAGACACGGTTGTCTCCATCTCTTCTCTGGCCTTGGGTTTCTGATCTCCTTTCACTCCTACTTCTCTTTTGCCTCCTCCCATTAAATGTAGTCAGTTTAGTAGGTTCTGGTATCACTTTGTTCTTCCATGCTGACTCCTTTGCTAACCCCAAACCCTTTGAGGCTTCATGGTAGGTTGGGGAGAGAGGGAGAATATCTCTATTTCTGGCCCCACTTGTCTCACAGCCAAACCTTCACTTCCAACTGCATGATGGAGATCTCTTTTTGATGTTCTCCATTAGCACACCTAACTCAAAATGTCTAAAAATATTCATTAATTTCCCCTGACAAGCAGCCAAATCTCCTCCGTTTCTGTGGATGGCAATATTATCAACAATAGACCGAATGTATCTCCTCAAAATCCATATAGAAACATGATCCCCAATGTGATGCTATTTGGAGATGGGGCCTTTCAGACATGATTAGGGTCAGGAGGGCGAAGCCGTCAAATATGAGAGAATGCCCTTACAAAAGCATCCCCAGAGAACTCCACTGCTTCCTTTGCATGTGAGGACATGGTGAGAAGACGAAAGTCTATGAACTGAGAACAGGGCTCCCACCAGACACCAAATCTGCTGACACCTTAATAGTCGGCTTCCAGGGACACCTGGGTGGCTCAGTGGTTGAGCGCCTGTCTTTGGCTCAGGGCATGATCCTGGGGTCCAGGATCGAGTCCCACATAGGGCTCCTTGTGGGGAGCCTGCTTCTCACTCTGCCTGTGTCTCTGCTCCTCTGTCTCTGTCTGTGTGTCTCCCATGAATAAATAAATAAAGTCTTAAAAAAAAATAGTGGGCTTCCAGCCTGCAGAACCATGAGAAATAAATTTGTTATTAGCCACCCAGTCTATGGTATTTTGTCATAGCAGCCTAAACAGACTAAGACATCACCCTTCTAATTACCTTCTAAAAACTCCTCCAGCTCCCACTGTCTATAAATCTGATTGCTAAATTCTATTGATTTTATCTCCTCAGTATCTGTAACACACAACATTCCCTTTATTCTCACCAACACTATTCCAGTTTAACCACTGATCATCATCAACTTAATATTGGCTTCTTTACCAATACTACTTCCTCTTCTGTTTTCCATCTCTCAATTTGCTTGCGGCTATCAGATTGATCATCCTAAGCAATGCCTCACATTCCTGTGGCAAAACAAAACCCCTTGGACCGATATTCCTTCAGGTTTATCGGTTCCTTCTAACTCCAGGAGGAGTTAGAACCCAGATTCTAGGATTTAGCATGCTTCCTTTTCCTCTCCCAAAGAAGGATTTTGCAGTCCAGCTAGAGGTATATTCTTGTGGGTTGGTCTTCACTAATGTTAACCTATCATTTTACAAAATTTTCAGTTGGTCATCTTCATATTCCAGCAAACTGAACTGCTCTCTACACTCAAAGTGCCTTCTATACTTTTCAACTTCTGTGTTTTTGTTCAAGGTCTTCATTCACTTGAACACAAAAGTGTTTAAAAATTTCATTTCCACTTGTCCAACTTCTTGCACTCTTTATGACATAAACTAGTCATCATATATCTAGGATATTGTTGCTTAACACTATGTAATAACTTTCTTATTATTTTAAAATTAGGCCCTAAATAGTTTCCCATGCCATTAAAATTTTCAAATATATCATTTTCAGTGACTCCAAATAATTTTCACTTGCCATTAAACATTTTCCTATTGTTGGGCATTTATATTGTTAAATTTGGCTTTGCTGTTGTAAGTAATACTGTAGTGAAAATATTTTTTACATAAATACTTCTTCACATCACAGATTAGTTCCTTAGATTAAATACCCAGAATTATTTTTGAGTTAAAAGATATGAATGTTTTTAAAAGCTCTTGATGCATATAGATGGTCAAAATGTCTTCTGTAAAGAGTTCTGACTTAAACTTTCAACAGAACTCACATTTCAATTGTGAGATGACTGTTTTTTCCACATCCTTCCCAATATCGGGAATTTTCACTGTTTTTAATTTGCCTATTCCAGAAATTAAAATTAAGACTTTATTATTTTTAAATCTACATTTCTTTGGTTATTGATTATGATAGCAATTACCATTGCTGAGTTAGCTGTAAACCTCATTTTACAAAATGCAACATGTTCTTTGTCTATTTTTCATTCGAGTATTCATCTTGCTTTGATTTTATTACAAATATTTCTTTCTCTGAATTGTTTACCATATGCCTAAAATTATTTTATATACAAAATTAAAAATACATTTCAATGTAGTCTAATTACTTGTTTTTTTTTTTTATTGCTACTATTGTTTGAAAGATTTTCTCCTACTATAATGCAGGCTAAATTTTCTTAAATAACCTTATTTGTTCATTTCTCTTAATCACACTCAAATCTCTGTCCTCTTTCTATTCTTGCCTTTATAGTTAAATCTTTATAATCTCATCAATTACAGTAGTCTCCTACCTCCCAGCATATCTTTCTGACTCCATTCTAATTTATTTTTCTCAGGAAAATAACAGAAGTCTTTTTACATATGTTAATCTGACTGGGTTTTTCCCCAGTTTAAAAATCCACAACGATTCCCATTGTTTTCAGGGTGAAAACTAAAAACCTTCATGAGACCGACCCTATGCAGTATGGTACTTGCCATAACTCTAGCTACCTATCCCAACAAGCTCCCTACTGGTTTCTGTTTCTAGCTGGCTTAATGTCTTTCCATGATGACCTTCACATGGACTGTTTACTTTGCCCCCTGTGGTCTTTTTAACTCTTTTCCCTCTTATACCCACCTAACAAGAATCCTTGAGGTCTTCACTGTAATGCCATTTCCTCCAGTAAGTCATCCCTAACGCGCTCAGCACAATAGTGTAATTGTAAATAATAGCTACCTTCTCCAACAGGCTATAAACTCTGTGAGGACAGGGATAATGTTGACCTCCTCAACACTATTCTTAGTGCCTACCAAAGTGATCAATAGTATGTTTTAAAAATAGAGTATATTATTTTACCAATGCTTCACTGTTTTAATAAGTATAGCTTTATAATACGCTGTAATATCTGTTTGAATTTATCATTAAATTTATTTTATTTTTAAAATGTAATTTGAATATCTTTGCCTGTTTATTTAACAGATAAGACATTTTGCCCAGTTCAAGAAGAAATATTATTGGTGTATCTGGAATGACTTTGAAACTATAAATATATGTGGGCAGAAAAGTCAACTTGATATTTGTCCACTGTCCCAGGAACATGACTTTCAAGTCTTCTTGTACCTCTTTGTTTATTTTGAAAAAAATTGTTCATACAGATCCTGCAATTTTTAATTTTGAGAAATTTTATAGGTTTGTTGTTATTAAGAATGAGATCTTTCTTCCATTATTTTATAATAGACTTTTATTTTGTGAAGTTTTACACAAATAATTTATCATGTAAATAATAGAGTTTTTCCTTACCCCATACCCATTTCCCTCTATTCTTAACATCTTATATATTAGTGAGGTACATTTGTCACAGTTAATGAAACTGATACTAGTATGTTATTTACTAAAAACCATGCTTTATTCAGGTTTCCTCTGCTTTAACCTTTTTCTGTTCCAGGATACCACGTTATAATCAGTAGTCATGTCTCCTTCAGCTCCTCTTGGCTGTGGTGGTTTCTCAAGCTTTCCTTGGGTTTGATGACCTTGACAGTTTTGAGGATACTGGGCACGTGTTTTGGAGAATGTCCCTCAGTTGGTATTTGTCTGACGTTTTTCTCTAATCACTGATTAGACTAGGGTAATGTGTTTTGGGAAGGAATCCACAGAGTTTAAGCGGCATTCTCATCACATCACGAGCACATACTGCCACTATGATTTATCACTCTTGATGTTAACTTGGGTCACCTGGCTTGAGGTAGTGTTAGGTTCCTCTACTGTCAAGTTTCCTTTTTCGGTCTCCTTTTCCATACTTTGGAAGAATCTCTTCTTACATTTTTAACTGAATATTTTTATATAATTGAAGATTATAGATTTTAGCACTTACATACTATTTTAAATTATAAAGATTAAACATTATCAAAACATTTACCAATTATAAAGTATCAATAAGAAATTAAAGTACTTACATAAACAATGCTTAAGGAAATCTAATTTTTTAATATCATTTTACAAAAATAGACTTACTTGCTGTGGCTTAGCAGTATTTCTATGATTTCTGGAAAATACTGAAATTGTGATTCCAGTATTTTATGATTTTATACAATAAGAATAAAAATTCATGGCAAATGCCAGGCTATAAGTCCCATGGAAAGCTACTCTGAATAAATTTGATTAATTGAGAAGCACTGATCTGTATATGACAAAAAGAAACCTATCCAGCTCTGCACCTAATGTGCTTATTGTGGGAGATTGATTATTTACCAAATATTTCAGTTCTTCTCTGTATTAGTTACCTATTGCTACAAAAGAGATTACCTCCACAACTTAGTGGCTTAAAACAACAATCATTTACTATCTCACAGTTTGTGGATCAGGAATATGATGGCTTAGTTGGGTCTTCTGCTTCAGGGTCTCACACTGGGCTGCAATCAACTTGTCAGCCAGAGCTGAAGTCATCTCAAGATTCAGCTGAAGGCAAATCTACTTCCAAGCTCACTAAGTGGTTGTTGGCAGGATCCAGTTCCTTGTTAGCTATTGGACTCAGTAGGAGACTCTCAGTTCTGTGCTGGTTGTTGGCCAGAGGTCACTCTCATTTCCTAGTCATGTGTGGGCTTCAAGTTTTGTAAAAACTTAACTTTTTTTGTGTGTGTGTGCTTCAAAAGACACTAAAACGGGGCACCTGGGTGGCTCAGTGGTTGAGCATCTGCCTTTGGCTCAGGGTGTGATCCTAGGGTCCTGGGATCGAGTCCCACATCAGGCTCCCCGCAGGGAGCCTGCTTCTCCCTCTACCTATGTCTCTGCCCCTCTCTCTGTGTCACTCATGAATAAATAAATGAAGTCTTTACAAAAAAGACACTAGAACAATTAAAAAACAAGCTATAGACTGGGAAAATCTGCCTATCATATACCCGATAAAGATTTTATGCAGAATATATAAATCACTCTTAAAATTCAGTAAGAATTAGAAGACAACTTTAAAAACTGGCAAACGATTTGAGTAAGTATTTCACCAAAGGTATGGTTAATAAACACATGAAAAGATGCTTTTTTTTTTTTTTGAAAAGATGCTTAATAACAGTAGTCATTTGAACTTGAAAATATAAATTAAAACTGCAACAAAATACTGTTCCATATCCACCAGAATGGCTAGAATTAAAAAGACAGAGAATAACAACTTTTTGCTAAGATATGGAGAAAGTGGAGCCCTCACGTATATTGCTGGTAGGAATATAAAATGACTAGTCACTTTGTAAAAGTTTGACAGTTTCTTAAAAAGTTACACATGAATTTATCTTACAACCCAGCAAATCTACTCCAAGGTATCTACCCAAGAAAGATAAAAACATTATGTCCACACAAATCTTGTGTATTTAGGTATGCAGCTGCGTCACATGCAACAAATACCTGAAACAACACAAATGCCCATCAACTGATGAATAGATAAAAATGTGATACATCCATACAACAGAAAATTATTTAGTAATAAAAGGAAGCAAACCATCAATACATGCTATGGCACAAGAAGTCAGACATGGAAGATACATACTACATGCCCCCTTAATAGAGAATGTCCCTAAAAGGCAAAATTTTATACAGAAAGCAGATTAATTGTTGGTGAGGGCTGGGGGTAGGAATGTGGGTTCACTGTAAATGGGGACCGGAGATTTCTTGGGAGTGATAAAAATGAAATGTTCTAAAACTGGATTGCAGTGATCAGTTGTACAGCTCTGTACATTTACTAAAAATCATTAAATTGTACACTTACAGAAATTATATCTCAGTAAAGCTGTTTTTTAAAAAGTAAAAAGTCTATGTGTGGTTTAAGTCTCTCTTCTCTGTATCAAGATGACCATTTATGTTCCAGATAAATGGTATTTCAACAGCCTGGGTTGCAAAATGAAGATACATGTGGAGCAGAGCTGTAAGCAAACCATGATGGATGTGAACTAGAAAACAAACTTTGTTGTTGTAAGCCACCTAGATTTAGGCATAACAGAACCCATCCTGACTGGCACATTTATTTTTCTAAGAAATAAAATGTATTATGACATATTTATGTTAAAATTCTTCCATGAAAAATTTTCATTTAAGGAGTAAAATTGTTACTAAATGTATTTTCTGCAGTCTCATAACTTTATGATTCTTTAAATTAAAAATACGAAACTTTCTGTAACAATTCAGTGTTTCATAAACTCTAAATCATATGACAAAATTATTTATACATATTTACAAGCACCTTACTTAGGGATGGGAATATCCTAAAGAACAAAATCAACATGGCTCCTAGCTTCACAAAGCTTGTAGCCTAAAAAGCTGTTTATTATCTGTATGCTTTGTTTTATCTATTACAAATAAATCTGAATTTCATTTTCATGTCGATATCAATTCTATCTCTGCAATAAAGAAGCTTGGTGATTGTCCTTTCAGTCTAAACTTCTGTGACTCTCACTTTGACTTACCAGGTAATTTTTAAGTTGTAGTCAGTTTTAATTTCCACCAGCAGGTGGAACCCTTTAGATTTATTTTGTCTCAGTTTAACAGCAATATAGGTCTTCATGATTTTTCATTTTTAAGAATTATTTTTTTCTTTCACTTAATATTTATTTCTAGAATGGAAGTAAGTGATAGTGGGTAAGAATGGTCATTCCACATTCCAAAAAAAAAATCTCTACGTTAATAGAATCCACATCAACATATTCAATTGAAGTTTTAAGTTTACAGACACTTTGTCATAGAACACTTGTTATGGGCTAAATATACTTGCAATGGAGTTTAAAAAAAAACCGTATGAGTTAATATTTAAGAAGCTTCTTTCTTCTCGACCAGGAGTTGGCAAACTTTTTGTAATGGATAAGACAGTAAATATTTTAGTCTTTGTGGGTTTTAGGGTATTAAAACTACTCCAGTCTCCTGCTGTAGCCCACCACAGGCAGCCATAAACAATGAGCAAAGCAATGTTCCAGTAACATTCCATCTAAAATAGATGGGCAGATTTGGGCTATAGTTTGTCCAGCCCTGCTTCAGGCTAGTGGCTCTCACATTTGAACATGCATCAGCATCACCTGGGGGGCTTGCTAAAGCACAGATTTCTAGGCTGATAAGGCTGTTCCCCAGAGGGGCACAAGGAATTGTATTCTAGCAAGTTTCCCCGTGATTCTGATGCCACTGGTCTCGGACACATGCTTTTTACTCAGGAACACCTACCCTGAGAACTCTTTCATCATTTCAACAGCCATATTTTTGTAACATTTTATAACAGCTAAAACAGACTTTTTCTTTTTTTTAAATTATTCAAACAGATTTTATTATAAAACTAAACAGCAGTTTAGTTTTTTTTAAAAACTAATAGTTTAGTTTTTTATAGTTTAGTTTATTATAAACTAAACTATTTATAAAATAAACTAAACTATTTATAAAACTAAATAAAGGTGACTACAGTTGTCTTTTTCTTGACATGAACACTATAAGATTTCCTAAAGAGATCATTTGTCAGGAATAAAAAGGTTGGGGTGGGTAGGAAATAAGACTGTATAATGACTTCTGGTTCAACCATCACCATCTATTATAGTGCTGAGTTATTTTGTAACTGAGGATGATGCTATAGAGAATACATCTTGCATATGGTCACAAGCTGGAAATGTTCTCACATTAGTGTAAAAAGGTACAAAAAGAAGCATCCACCACTCAGAAGCAAAAAAATGCTTTTGTCTTGATATAATTTCTGATTTTTAATGCATATTTTACACAATTAAGGTCATATTACATTATGTATACTATATTATAACAGCATTATACTATAAATAATATTATAATGACCTTATATAAAAATATACTACAAAATATATTAGTTTTGTAATATGCTCTTTTAGCCTAGTGATCAGAATCATTTCCCTTTGCTATTAGAAACAATTTGTAGGGCAGCCTGGGTGGCTCCGTGGTTTAGTGCCTCCTTCAGCCCAGGGTATGATCCTGGGGACCCAGGATCGAGTCCCACGTTGGGCTCCCTGCATGGAGTCTGCTTCTCCCTCTGCCTGTGTCTCTGCCTCTCTCTCTCTGTTTCATGAACAAATAAATAAAATTAAGAAAAAAAGAAACTATTTGTAAACATTTGTAATGGATGTGTACTATTTCCTTATAAATGAATATAAACATATTTTAGAATGAGTCCCACCACCTCCATAATTCTTGTACTCTCTTCAGTCTTTCCCTTTAGGAATAATCTTGTAACGAATATCTTTGTGCAAGAATTATCACCATTTTTTTATTTCTTTTGAAAACAATTAAAGAAGTAGAATTTCTGGATATATATATATATATTTCAAATTTCTGAATATTTTTAAGGCTCTTGATGGATATTGGAATTTTTTTGCTGTAACTTCACACTTATATAAGAGAGCCAACCTCACTATACACTATCCAACATTGGGCATTTCAGGCAGTTTTCTTAGTTTATATATGAAACAAAGTGACTGGAATGGGCTCAGTTTTCCCTATCATATTATAAAAGTGTTTATTTATCCCTTTTATCTCTGGCTCCAACCCTATCTCATAGTTCCTTTCATCCTATCTCATTCCTGCATCATATATACATAAATACAATTGCAAGATATCTGGCTTCAGGCCCAAACAGTGCCTAAGCCTGTATTCTCTCAGGTGTTGCCTTACCTGGCAGAAACACTCTTATGTATCTCTGTAAATGTGCAGAGCAAAAATCCACTCATATGCAGAGCTACACTAGAGTGCCAGACCAGAGTGTAGCACTCCAAAGAATGGTCAAGGGACAGAGCTCTCCATCGTTGTGGCTGTCTCTTCCGCCAGCACACAGCAAAGGTTAAATCAAGCCATGGTTGCTGGGCAGAAGCAAATCAGCACAGGGAAAGGATGATTAAGGTTCCACAAGAAGTCACAGATATGCTCCCATGCTAATAGCAGCCCTTGCCCAAGAAAATTTATCCCTGAAGATTGAATAGAGAATTGGCGAACTTTGTAAGCTTCTGCTTGGCTCAGCTTTGAAATTTGTCTTTGATGAGCTTATGGAGAAACATCGAAAGAATCATCTTGTCGGGAAAAATGAAAACTCAGAAGGGTTCTGAGCTGATAGACAACTGAAGATCAGATGAGAAAGAAGTTGTTCCTGAAGATGCCAGGACTGATAGATGACAAACTATGTCAAATTCTTCCTCTACTGCCTTCCCATGGACCACTGGGAGAACAGAGGTATAACTCCAAAGTGATTAAGTTTCCACCACTCAGCAGAATAGAGTCTGAAAGTTGAAATTAAGTTCAGTTGATAAATAAAAGATGAAATTATATTTCCTGCAAGCTAGCTTTGTGGACTGAGACTCAAACTCAAACTCCTGTCATTTTCTGATACTCTACGTCAGGTATGGCACCAATGACTATGGCTCTAGCCTCCACAAAAAGGATCTTCAGAACTGACAATGGATAAAATTGAGGTAAAGACATATCTACACAGCATGAGTGTTTTCAAATAACTGGCTTACTGGTGGAAACAACATTGTATTGTGTGTTCAACTGAGTTGATGGTTAAGGGAAGCCCAAATAATTGATCTATAAGGTTGTTATGGTCACATCCTTGACAGCCTGACCAAATTTATAGAGAATAACAGCAGCAGAACCCAGTTTCTGTATTTGTATTTCTCGCTTGAACTTTATGATGAAAAACATAAAACTGTTCTGAGTTATTTTAACATTAAACACATTCATCCTTGGAATTGGAAAATGCTAATGCTTTCCTATGTCCATATGCTGAATAAAATTGAAAGTAAACAGAGCTAGCATATTTTGGGAGTCGCTACTATAGTCATCAAACCAATTAAAAATTCACTTCAAGGTGGTTATTATAGTAGTATTTGTTGTTATTTATATGTCTGAAGAACACTTCTGTAGCGGTGTAGTATACTACATATATTAATAATATAAAAAGAACCAAGAAAACTAATCCATTCCATTAATGCCAGAATTGTTTCTTACAGCCTAAATTTTTTAGAAGCAACCTCTTAAGGATGAAATCCTTTCTGTATCATTATAAGCTTAACATTTTCAAATAAAATTATGTGTATGGTCATAAAAGCATAATAGATTAAGAATAATAATGTTTGATTGTCTGACTCATACCTATATGAGTCTTTATTTGACCAGATTGCCATAGCCTACTCATAAATTAAAAAGCTTTTAAGGAATTAATAGTACAGTTTGTCCTAGACTATAATATAATTCATGGTTTCTAACATATTTACAAGTTTAAAGGAAAAAAAAAGTTCTATTGTAACAACCTTACCTCTATTATGCTAAATATTATCCTAAAATATTTTATAGACTAAGGCTTTCATAGGAATTTCTTCAGCCAGTTAACATTTTCCCATTATTAATAACTGTTTTTATATAAGAATTTTTTCCCCTTCAACTACAGGGTAAATGAGACAGAAAGAAATGTATATTGTTGTTTATAGCTCTCAGTATCACACACTTCTCTAGGTTTGAGCCATGCTTTGTGCCTGAAAAAGTCTCATTCTACATGTCAGGAAGCTTTACATTTAGTCTTCTCTTTTTCTTGAAGACATGTTAACCATAGGGTATCAAAAAGGGTTATTTAAACAAAAGCAAGCTAAAAGTATTAAATAGTGTGTGAGAGGAAAATTGCAGTAGTGGCTATCATGCTTACAAATGCCCCAAACATACTAATGGTGGTCATTCTTGCCCTGTACCATGAGAAGTGATATGTAGGAAAAGTCTCTGTGTAGTCTCAACCTTCTCCAGGATACTGTTAAAAGATATACTCACATTCCCAGCCAGCCTTATAAAGCCAATACCTTTCCTCAGAGGAAGTTCTGTTCTTGGATCCTGGATTCTGGCCCAAGTCACACCTAAAATTCCATTTGCACTTCTTAATCCCATCAAATATCTATGTTGTCCTGCATTTTCTAGAGCTCTCCGTGAGTATTGCTTAACATTATAGAAAGGTTTGAGAAAGTCTTGGCTATCAACAGATTTGCCCTTCCAATAGATACCTGGCACTCCTTCCCCTGTGGTTATACTGCCTGGTTTTGCAACCATTACATTGGATTTATTAGTCATACTTAAAGCCTAGAGTACCAGAGATTGGGATTTCTGTATATTATATGTACTCACAACAAAGAGACATATTCTTCCTTATTGGAATTTTTTTGTTTAATCAGCCTTCTGAGTTGTTTGCAACCTCTTTGCCTTGGGCTTTAAGAGAATCACTTCTGGAAGGAAGTTGGTGGCACTCTGAGTGCCGGCCATTTCCATAAACCCATTCTGGTTAAAGCTTCCATGTCCACAGACTTATGTAGAAGAAATCTGCCTGTGTCAGTTAGCTCCTGCTGTGTGACAAAGGACTTCTAAATCTTAGAAACATTTATTTAGCTCATGTATCAGTGGGTGGGTTGATTAGAGGTTGGCTGACCTAGAATGAGCCAAGAGGAGTGAGCCAGTTAGGGCACTTATATTCTGCATGTCTCCCTTTCTTTTCCTGGGTCCAGATGACTGGCCCAGGTCTGTTCTTTCCATGGCAATGACAGAAATACACAAATATTAAAAAAAAAAGAAAAAAAAAAAGAATAAGTCCTCTTGATCTAGAATTACCATTGGCATACTGCTACTTCTGCCTCATTCTTCTGGCCAAATTAAGTCACATGGTCACATCCAATATCAAAGAATGAGAAAATATATTGTACCTTTTTAGCAGGAAGAATATGGAGTCTCAGAGCAAACAGCACAGATACAGGGAGAAGTAAAGAACTAGAGCCATTAATACAATTTATCACACAGCCACAAGCCTTTCCTTACCTGCAAATTACCTTGCTGTGAACCGCAGGATTACACTACCTTTGCATCACTGTGTTATGATTTAGCATCTAATCCAACAGCAACTATATGCCCTCAGATATTTTCTTTAGTAATTGTAACTATTATTATTACGACCTTAATGTACGTTAGATCTGACTGATACTGATGTTTCAAAATTCTGAGAAGAATAAGCCCAGTTCTCTGACAGTTACTAGCTGTGTGACGTTCGGGAAGTTTTTCAACCTTTCTGTGTCTCATTTTTGTCGTGACGTTCGGGAAGTTTTTCAACCTTTCTGTGTCTCATTTTTGTCATTTATAAAATAGCAATGGAAGAAATAGTGTCTACCACATGAGATTGTTGTGAGAATTCAAATAAATATTATGTGCTTAAAACAGGGTCAGTCACTTTTTCTGAAGAGGGCCAGATGGTAAATATTTTAAGGCTTTGTGGACAGTAGGATCTCTGCTGCAACTTCTCAGCTCAGTTGTTGTAGGGCAAAAGCAGCCATAGATAATATGTAAACAAACAGGAGTGGCTATATTCCAATAAAACGCTATTTACAAAAACAGGTAGCAGATTTGAACTGGGCCAGTAGTTCATCCAGCACTGACTTAGAAGGTGACTAGCACATAAGTACCAAATAAGTGTTGGCAATTTTTATAATTACTCTTACATAGCATCACAACAGGTATGAGGAAGTGGACCAAAACTGATGAACAAAAGGTTCCCAGGGGACTTTAATGTTTAGTTTTAGTTACTTTCCCCTCTAAAGGAAGATGATGGTTCTCTTTGTCAACTTACAAAGACCAATGAAGAAAATGGAAATCTATACAGATAACAGGTCCTTTTACTCATATGAGAAGTCATGCCTCCATTGAAGATATGCTCAGGAATGGTACAGAATCCTGCCCAATTTACAATATATAACAGAGGTCACTGAAAGATTTCTTGAAAGAACAAGTATACAGTATTCTTGATGGTGCCTGGGGGATCCTACTGTTCTAATGTGAAGGGGCAACCAGAATCATGGTCTAGGTTCTCTCATAAACCTTCTTCAGCATTCAATCCTAGGAAATTTCAGCTAAGCAATTTAGCAGGTCAGATTTTGAAGGAAGGAAAGTCAAAACTAAGCCCCATCTGAGAAGGGAGGCTTGATCATCTCCTTGGTGTGAAAGGGATCACTGAAATGAACAATTTTTGTTGCATGTGCGCAGTATGCCTTTTCTAAGTATTGACTCCCTCAACCCCTGCAACAATAAATTTGCAAAGAGAGAGATGCCTCATTTCTAAAATGGGATCCATCCCCTTGATTAGTTCTGGAGTAGACTTCTGGCCCTAGTTGGGCAAATGAGTTTTTGTCCTGAAAATTTTGCATCAAGGATATAAATAGAATATTTCCCATCTAGATGCTTGGACTAACCATAGTAAGCAAGTACACATCTGTTGGCAAATATAGTTTCTATCAATGGACAGGGAAGCAAATGAAACCTCTTTGTAACTTTTCCTGGAGTGGTACGAAACTGTACTCCCTACTTCTTTCTCTTTGCTGGGGATTCCCCTACTCCCTCCCTTTTAGTTCATGTGAGGATGGCAATGTAGTCAACTTATGCTTATCTCCACTTGGAGATCACATCTCTACATAAAGACCCACTCAATTAGTAGGGGAAAAAAAACTGCTCCTGGCTTCACCTCCACAACTAGAAAATTAGTCCTTAATCAGACTAATTAAATGCTGTAAGTGTTTTTGGGCTCACAGTCAAAATTTTTAAAGTTATATTAAAAATGTGTCCCAGTTACTATGAGTAAAGATAAAGGCTGTTTTGTAACTCTTATTCAGGCAGCCCAGCACTTTTATATTAGGATTCCTTCTCCCTACTCTCTACAAACTATATTCTTGCTCACCATTCAGGACACAATTCAAACCCCTATTTGCCATGAAGCCTCACTAAGCTAAGAATTCCACATTAAGTAGTCCCTTATTTGATCTTGCACCGCATTTATTAGCAATATGCATAGTGCGGTTTTCATGTTGTTTATGGTGCCCCCTGCCACACACTCACAATGCCTGTGGAAGACGCAGTCCAAGGGAGGAGTGTCCTTCATAGATCACTCCTCCACTCAACTCCAACAGACAGCTGGCTCATCTACCCTTTGGTCAATGGTTGGGTGAAAATAACTCAAGCTAAATGAAGTTTGAATAATTAGCTAAGTCAAATAGATTTTCTCTCAGGAATTTGAACTCGAACTCTAAAATAGATGGGGGCAGAGAGAAAGACAAAGAGAAAAAGAGACTCAGAGAGTAGTCATGTATCATTATGAATGTCAGAGTGTTGGTGCTGGGGTCCTACCAGTCGCCTTGAATCCAGCCCTTATCCTCCTATGACACCATGGCATAGATCTTTATCCTGGAATTCCACGAGATCCCATCTTTCTTATTACATGAATTCTAATGAAAACCCCTCAGTGAGTCTCTATGACTGGAAATGAAAATAACTAACTAAAACACTAGCCATTTATTATGTGCTCTCCTGTGTCTTTTATTGCAAATTGCAAGCCTGTCTTTTTATTTACTGAGACTATCAGCTCTTTGAAGGCAGAGATATTATGTATCTTCCCAAAGGAGCCAACCCAGTCTTCAGAACACTAAGACCCCCAGGAAGAACATATTAAATTGCAGTGACATCCAATCCCAACATTGTTTCTAAAACCAATTTAAAAATTATTCTAAATATCCGTTATATGCTATTTTCAATAGCTGAATTCCTTCTTTCAGATGTGGGGTGTCCTACAAGACTTATTCCCAGACAGCAGAAAGAACAGAGCAGTTTATCAAATCTATTTTCTCTGCATTTAATTTACTTACACTGGAGACAGAGAATCAGCCAACAACTTCCTTAAACCACTACTATGTATTCACAGCACCAAATGTTCTGCTGGCAAAACTTTTCATCCCTTGCTTCTTTGCACCAATAAAAATCATACCTGGAGGTGAAAAAAGCACTATGGAGAGGAAGAGTGAGAAATGAGAGTGAGCCAGAAAAGTATTAGGTACGTGTATCATCAGCTATTTAAACTCCCTGCTATTAGCCACACCTATCTGGGGAAATAGAAGCAAGGGGTGAGGTATTATCTTTCAGCCTTCATCTCCGTACTGCATTCTGACAGGCACACTAGAGGCTCATTATATATAAGTTTACAGAGTAACTCTGCAAGGCTTTAGTTTTCCTCAAGTCTGTGATGTTTTGACATTTCAAACTATTAATCTTTAATAGAAAAGATAAATCAAAGGCAGGTTACCTTGGAAAGATTTTATTTAGCAATATTCTTAAATTACATCTCATAACTTTGATCCTTCCCTGGAAGTCTATACTTGAATGTGGAACTTTCACAAATTTTTAAAGCTTTAACTTTTAAAATACACAATAAAGATGCAATAAAAGCAATCATGTATGTTCACAATATATTCAGGATCAAATTACCTGTACTATTTTTTTCTCATTAATAAAAAGAAGAAAAATTACATAAAAGCAGTCTATCCAGTGTGTCCTTTCATTAGAATTAAGTCCCTCTATCAGCCACCATTGCATTTCTGCCCTTTGAAAGCCATGCTAATTCTTGCATTTTACGAAAGGATTGGGAGAAACTGTCATTTTCTAGCAATTTTTCCTAAAACATGTCTTACTCTCTTCTAACTTGTTTCCAGAAAAACAGACATTGCTTCTTTCTGTGTAAGAAATGCTATGGCTATAAATCTCAATTTCCCCCTCCCACTGGAAAATATTACCTAATCTTTTCATACACTAAATAAAAATTCAGCTGTTAGTACTCAAGAAGTTTAACACGTTATTTTTCTAGTCTTCGTGTCTATGGCAGGAGACACGATCAACTTCCTCATCTAGAAGTTAAAATAGGGCAATTGGAGATATGATTTGGACGTATTTTATAGTACATAGCTATTGTTTGGCCTGTTCTCAAAACTTGCCTCAGCCATAAAGACCCACTCACTCTCCTCTTTCAGTCTAGTGGGGTCCAGATGAGCCTGAGCCAATGAACCTCTCCAATGGGATAACTCCTTCAAAACTTTTGCTGGAACAATAAAGAAATATGCATTCTGTCCTGTGGTTGTGGGTATTACTTTTTCCAGTATCTATCTCACTTTCACCTGTTACCTAGCAGACATTTGGCTTGGACCTTTACCACCCCCAACTCCAAAGATGGGTCCTGATTAGTATAAGCCAATCAGAAGCATTCCTATTCATCCAGCCCTAGATATTGGTTCCAGGATGGGCGATGACCTAAGCTACTCCTCATAGAATGAAATTCAGGATTTCCATCCAATAACTGAGGGGAAAGATTTGTTTTCTTACTCTTGACTGATGTGCTATGCATCTGTGAGGCCTAGGACCCTAAGAAGGACTAAGAAAATCTCAGAGAGTTTGACTGAACCACATCCAAAATTGTACTACATCTGGACTTCTGTTATGTGATCCAGTACACGTATTATTTAACCGGTTTGTGCTTAAGATCATGTATGCCTAAAGTTTTCGTTAACATCTCTGCTGTTGCACAGAGATAACCCACCTGAGAATGAAGCCAAAGTGAAGAAAAGAAGAGTCAGCAAAGAGAGCAGGACAGACTGAGTGCTGGTAACAGCAATGAGGTTCCTTCTTCATATGTAAATTAATATAGTATCCTTTCTTATTTAAATTGATTTGAGCTGGGTTTCTTCTACTTGCAAATGTGGACTCCTGATTAATTCAGCTGTGTTTCTGATTTGTACAATTTATTGGCTCCAAGACTGGATTATTAGTCAATAGAAAGGGCCATCGTAAGAACCAGATTTGAAAACAAAACAGAGATAAAACAAATACGATCTCTCAGAACCAAGTTGAATATAATATAATATATAATATATATAATATATATTATAATATAATTAGTCAGAAAACCTTAATCTGTGTTCTGGCAAAATCACCAATCTGTTGCTTTAAGGATAGTAATGACTACAAATTACAGAAAAAGTTCAAAAATAGCTTAGATAAATTATATCACCCTCTCAGTATCTCATTAGATGCTCATTCTATATGCTCCCATTGGGTGATTATTATTTATTTAATAAATAAATAATAGACTCCAGGCTGCAAAGGAGGCTCAGGCTTCCTTTCTCTCTACCACTATCATGAATAAAGAAAGACTGCGTGAATCGAGGTCAAGAGCTCTGCTGGACTACAGTGCTAAGGGACAAGACCTCCAAAGTGAAACACGAGGTTTGACATTGCAGTGACTTCATTCTTCTCTCTGAAGTTATTTTTTGAAATAATTTTATGGGGGGATCCTATTCTGGACCTTTCTTTTCCCCCATGCATCTGTTATTGTCACAGGAGTTTTGGACTCTTCTTTCCAAGAGTTTTTCTACTCCCATCACTTGTAGGCCCCCTCAAAAATGGACAGAACATTAGAGGAGTCAGGCAAGAAGGCCATAAGCTCAATGATTAAAATACAGACTGGAAGAGAGAGAAGCCGTATTAGATGATATTTCAACCAGACTATCAAAAAATATCTCATGAATCGATTCAATCCCACAGTAAAGGATATCTCAGCAGTAACCTAGATGTCAGTCACAGTAAACTATCTGACATTTCCCAAGAGTTCACTATGCTTTTAAGCTTGCTAAGCCTCAGTTCTTCATCGGTTTTAATGGAGATAATTGTACTTAACTGATAAACCTATGGAAAAATTAACTATATATATAGCCCTTAAGGATACAGTAAACATTCAACAAATCTTAGGTTCAAGACATACCTCCACCATGATCCTTATTAGATTGCAGTGGAGTTAACATGCTTCTTTCAGCAGACTACTACTTTCAGGTACACTATCATAGACTATTGTAGACTGCATGAGGGTAGAGACTGAGTGATTTATATGTATGCATACAATATTTAGCAAAATTAGGAAGTTCTCAATAAATGTACTTTCAATATATAAGTAACTGAATGCTTAGAGTTTAAACTTTGTTTTGCCATGAGGGAGAATGGAAAAAAACCATTTCCTTATAGATATTTTAAATCAAATACAAATCATATTTAAATCATCACATATAAATTCATATAACAATGTAATAACGTGGGACACCTGGGTGGCTCACCAGTTGAGCATCTGCCTTCGGCTCAGGGAGTGATCCCACGGTCCCATGATCGAGTCCCACACCAGGCTCCCTGCATGGAGCCTACTTCTCCCTCTGTCTACATCTCTGCCTGCCTCTCTCTCTGTGTCTCTCATGAATAAATAAATAAAATCTTAAAAAAAAAACACACAAGTCCTTCATTCCAAGTGTTTTGTTCTTAAAATCTCTCAACAGTACCAGTCTTTCGATGAAATCCTTGAACAATTTTAAATCTTTTAGCTCTGAGACCAGCCTTCCACCACCCAGAGTGAGCTTATAAGTGCCACCCATAATGACGGATGTGTATAGATCCACTGAAAATTTTTCATTCAGAATGATAGTCCAATGGTTTCACAACGTTGAACATTATTTGCAAAGTGTATAGCCTACTAAGACTTGAAGGAAATGGTAAAATTAGAGGGCAAGGAAAACATTTTTTATGATGACTTATTTAAAAAGTAGAGGAGGGCAGCCTGGGAGGCTCAGCGATTTAGTGCTGCCTTCAGCCCAGGGTGTGATCCTGGAGACCTGGGATCAAGTCCCACATCAGGCTCCTGCTTGGAGTCTGCTTCTCCTTCTGCCTGTGTCTCTGCCTCTCTCTCTCTCTCTCTCTGTGTCTCTCATGAATAAATAAATAAAATCTTAAAAAAAAAACAACACAAGTTCTTCATTTAAAAAAATAAAAAGTAGAGGAAGAAAAGCTTACATTTTTTGTGGATTTGTGATCTCTAAATAGGCCAAGAAAATTAAGTTAAATATAATGTGCTTGCATATCCTTAAACAACCAAGTTTATTGTATATCTGTAGAAGGTGCTGAAAATAGGCATCATATTTTCAAATAGCCAGCCCTCAAACTGAAAAGTTTATTGTCATTTCCCCCTGTGGCTTCTGTAGTTGCCAAAGATTTTTATGAGGATAGCTGTTTAAATCTGAATCTCAGGAAGGCATCCTGTTTTGAAACTCAACATGAAAAAAAAAAAAAAAAAAGAAAAGAAAAAGAAACTCAGAATGTCCTTGGCATTTAGAGTATCATTCATTTAGGTACATTTCATAAACCTGGAAACATGAAAATTCTAACTAAGATGCTGAAGAAACAATGGGGTTACTAAAAAAAGTTTTAAACCAATCTTCTCTGGATATTTAATACAGAGCAGACTAATTTTCTGCACAAATGGTTCAGGGATGCACAATTTGAAAAAAAAAATCCTCTAATTTCCTTTCTTCTTTTCCCTACTAGGTGGTGACTTTTGTATTTCTTTACCCACAGGCATGATCCACTTACTGCAGGGTTCACAAAGATAGTGACCTCTGTCATAAAGTCACAGTTTTCAAGAAAAAACAAGTTGCCAAAAGTCTTTTTGTTTCTTTCTGCCAATTAAAGACGGACAAAAAATAAAATAGCTTTCTATTTGAGAGTACACTTCTGAATTTGCAAAGAAAGGACAAAGAAGGATCTTGGTTAAGTTTACGGACTTTCTTCTGGCTCTAGCTTCCTCCCTGTGATTCTGGATCAGACACCAGTGCATTTTCCATTGGCATGTGAGAGAGATGTAATTAATCTTTGATAAACTGAGCTATTTCCAGGCTGTTGCATGGTTTTGAAAGATCTTAAAAGAACAAATTTTAGGACTGTTCTCTACAAAACATTTAGCAATGGAGCAATCCTACTTGCCATCTCTAACTTACCCACCCTAATGTCTACACCCTAGAGATTAGTCTAGAAATCCTTGAACTATAGAAATTGATTCAGTTTTTGCGTTTGGGAATTGCTATATAAAAAAGATTTACTCAAGGCTACTGCTAAGATTTAGGAAGTTATGTTCAGACTATTAAATTTGATTTTTTAAAAATGAGAATGCTATATTCTTTGGGCTATGATTCCTGAGAGAAGAGAAGCACAACAAGGTGAGCTCTAAAGTCATTCTGGCCTTTTCCCTGAGGCATTAGCTAGTTCACAAAGTGGAGGACAGGGCCTGAGTAGAGAGCTACAGGAGAGAGGACAAGGTTTGACTCTATCAAAGGGGTTGAAACTTGAGGGGGGAAATTTCGCAGAGGATGGAATGACCCAACTAAGGCCAAAACTATGCATTCAATTTACCTTGAGAAGCCTGTGAACTTTTAAGCTATAGACGCAGAGAGTAACTTCAAGAAATCTACCAGAAAACAGCAGCTAGGAGGCTAGAGCTGAGCAGAAATTTCTTAGCTGGGAGACAGAGGATGGAATTCAAAGATTGCTAAAATAGAGAAGAACCTGTAAATACCCAGGCTTCCATTTGAGCCTCGAGAAAGGAAGGCTCTGCCTATGGAAATAAATCTTCTCAAAGAGAGTTTCCTGAGTGAACGCTAACACCAGCCTGCATCAGGATCAAGGTGATCTGCCTGTACTCTTCTGCCTCCCAGAAGAAAACTTAATCTCCATAATTGTTCGTCACAATAACAGCATTCAGTAAAAAAAATTATATGACATACTAAAAAAAACCCAGGAATGAATGACTCAAACCGAGAGAAAAACAACAGAAACAGACTCATAGGTGTGGGAATTTTACTTAAATAAGTATGTTTTACTAAATAAGTTTAGTATGTTTAGAATAAGAGGAAAGTCTGGAGAATTTCAGCATAGACATGACTCTATCAAAAGGAATCAAATGGAAATTCTACAACTGAAAAATATCTGGAATTAAAACTAAAATGTTAAATTTCTGCCTTCAGGCAGGATGCAGAGATAGTAACAGGCCAGAACTCCCACTTGAACTAGAAAAAAAAAATCACATAAATTACAGAACTGTATTTTTAAAAACACCAGAGACTTGTGGATACAAAGAAGAATTGAGGAACTAAAATGCCAGAGAGAAAAGAGCTTCTCTTGGGTAAGCTGAATTTGCCAACTACTTTTTCCTGGGAAGTATCTGTTGCGTCTGTGCATATACAAAGAATAAGGCCTGCCATAGACAGAGGGACTCTAATAATGTAAAGGAGAAACAAGTGGAGCTTTTGACATTTGTGCGATCTGGAGTGAAGTCCTAAACAATAGCTGGGAAGTCCAGAGGGACTATTCAGCTGAACCTAGCCCAAATTATGAACTCATATAATCAGGAGCAAATAAAAAGTAGTTGTTTTAAGCCACTAAGTTTTAAAATGGTTACACAATAGTTAAGGTTCTAAAATTCTCCAAATGAAGATGATTCAGATGTCTGTAGCTAAAAAAATTAATTTGCATACACAATTATATAAACAAATAAATACATAAACATATAAAATCATCTGCTGGCAAAGAAATAAATATGATGCTGTCAAAAACACCAGTTATGGCCACTTAAACAAGATGAGTGAGGGGCGCCTGCGTGGCTCAGTTGGTTAAATGTCTGCCTTTGGCTCAGGTCATGATCCCAGGGTCCTGAGATCTAACCCTACGTCGGGCTTCGTGTTGGCTAGGGAGCCTGCTTCTCCCTATTCCTCTGCTGCTCCCCCTGCTTTGTGCATTTTTCTCTCTCTGAAATAAATAAAAAACAAGAAAAAAAATAAAACAAGTGGAGTTTAAAAATAGACTAGTGATTAAAATAATACTATGTAAATTAAAAAGTAAATTTGAAAAAAAATGAATTTGAGAAAGGAATACTTTTCTAAGAAAATTTAACTTATCAAAATGACTCAGGAGGAGGTAGATAGGTATAGTGACCAAAAACTATAGAATTAAGATAATAGATAAAGATCTATTCTTGAAAAAAATAGTAAATAAAAACCATAAATATGGTAAAAGACATAATTTTCCCAACTGAATCTACGAGGTTAGCCTGATAAAAATCTCAAAATTAGATAAGGGCTGAACAAGGTTCATCCTACTCATGAACATCAATCTCTGAAGTTTTCAAATTCCAAAATAAAAATATTAGTAAATTAAGTACATTATTCTTTAAACTGTAATATAATTAAAAATTTATTTAGAAATGGAAAAAAAAAATAGAAATGGAAGAATGGTTCGACACCAGTAAATCTATCATTGTAATTCAATGCATTAATAGAATAAAGGGAAAATAATCATGATTATTTTATACATTTAGAAAAGATACTTGATAAAATTCAAAACTCATTCATGATTTTTAAGATACAATACTTTGGAAATTATGAATATGCAGCAACTGCTTTAACAGAGCTTTCAGCAAGAAACATAAACGCACAACATCAACAATTCAGAACTAAGACAAAGATGCACTATACCATAACTAGTATTCAACATTTTGCTGTCAGTCTGGTCAACAAAATAAAATAAGAAAGAGAAACAATGGATAACAAATACTGAAAAGAGAGGGAAATTATCACTATTAGATGATATGAATTTTGTCATAAAATCAAGAGAATCAATTGATAAATCTTAAGTGTTTGCTAAGTAAGATGTCTGCATATAAAGTCAATACATAAGCACAAAGTTTTTCTATATGAAAGTAATAAAAATGGTAATGGAAAAAACGTCCCTGTGTACAGTTGTGGAAAACAACTATAAGCTATTTTCAGAGGTAATGATGAAACTTTGTGTGATTTATTTAAATAAAACTAAAATTACCAATGAACATCAACTAAGACTTACAAATGTCAAATTGCAAGTGACACAAACCATCTTTTTTTTTTTTTTTTAAAAACAAGTTTTATTTTTATTTTTTTTTTAATTTTTATTTATTTATGATAGTCACAGAGAGAGAGAGAGAGAGGCAGAGACACAGGCAGAGGGAGAAGCAGGCTCCATGCACCGGGAGCCCGACGCGGGATTCGATCCCGGGTCTCCAGGATCGCGCCCTGGGCCAAAGGCAGGCGCCAAACCGCTGCGCCACCCAGGGATCCCGACACAAACCATCTTAACCAATTAAAAGAAAATCATTGACTCGTGATAATTCAAACCACCTTAACCAATTAAAAGAAAATCATTGACTTGTGATAATTAAGAATGATAAGGATATAGTTGGTTCCAGGCACAACTGGGTTTAGGGACTGAAGGAGATCCCTGAGCTTTTTGCTATGCTGTACACCTGTTTTTGTTTATCCTGTGCTCCTTTGTGGGAGTGTTCCTTCCAGAATCAAGTCATGTAATTCAAACAGAACCATCAATTATAGTGCCCACTTCCCATTTGCAGGTCGAACACATAATCTAGTTCCTATTAGGACCTGAAATTGATTTTTATATCTGTTTTTTTTTTTTAATTTAAGATTTTATTCATGACCTAAGCCAAAGGCAGATGCTTAACCAACTGAGCCACCCAGGTGCCCCTGATTTCTTTTGAAAGACTTTATTAATGAGAGACAAATACACAGAGAGGCAGAGACATGGGCAGAGGGAGAAACAGGCTCTTTGGAGGGAGCCCGACGTGGGACTCGATCCCAGGACCCCGGGATCACGCCCTGAGCCAAAGGCAGATGCTCAACCACTGAGCCACCCAGTTGCCCCCAGTGCCCCTGATTTTTTATACCTTTTGTAAACTAGAGATTCAATTTTCTTTATCTTCTACCATTTATTGAATAATCTTTTTTTCCAGTAATCTGTGTTGATGATCCATAACATTGTCAAAAAGCCATTTATGCATGAGCATGAGTCTGTTGCTGGATTCTCTTCTGTTCCCATTTGGTTTGCCTACCCTGGGCCAACCCCACACGAATTAATAGATTTCTTCTTCTTCTCCACTCCCTCTACTTTCTTTTCCCTAATATCACAGTCTTTAGCCAAGTCCATTATATTTTCGTTATGTGAATGAGGTTTTGGAGGAAACTCATGGCTCTGCTGTGAATTTCCCATTTAAGTCAATGGCTTGGGGCAAAAGAGAAATATGCAAAGAAATGAGTGTTTGGGTACAGGAACTTAGGAAAACATAACCCACTGCAAATCCAATGTAATATTATAAAGGGCTTCATGCTTTTCCCATATGGCGGGGGTTAAGGCAAATCTTAAATAAGCATCTAGGGTCTGATTAATTTATATCACACTTGGGTTAACTGGATTTATGGAAATCTCCCGTTAGCTGCTTTAGACGGAGTTGTCTAACCATCATTATTAGCATGTTGTCCTAAAACATTTGGATGTTGAACTCAACTTTATTTCACTATTACAGACTCATTTCTCTTTTAATATTTTTATTCACTGCTATCTGCTCAGGTTAATGGTGAGCACATATATACAGAGGTACCTGTCTTTGAGTAAATATTATATATTATATATTATAAAATATTATATTATATATTTAAATATATATATTTAAAAATATATATTATATATATTTATATATATTTTTTTGTATATGGTTTTATGTGAGGAAAGGTGCTACGTTCTCTAACACACCCTTCAAAGACCATCTCACAAGTCACTCTTTCCATTAAGATTTTCCTGATTTCCTACCCCCATTCCTCAAGATGTAAACTATTTTTTTTCTGACCTCCCGTAACTATTTATTCCATCATTAAGACTCTTCTTGTTTTGCCTAGAAATATAGTTCTTTTACTGTTAATGTTTAATTGGCAACTTATTAGAATCTAAATCCCTTGAGAGCATGATCTAATTTGATTAACTTTTGTATTCAGTATAGTGGTGAGTTCAGTGTATAGCAAATATTCTCAGATTCTTAAGAGTTAGACATTTTCTCTTCTGTAATTCTCATGTTGTATATATCGCCTATGTACACAGCATAGTAATTTATTCACTACTTATCTCCTAATACTGGAGACATATTTGGACAAAAATGCCATATCTTGTGTATCTTTAGTTCCTGGAGATTTTTAAATGCTCATAAATATATCTTTTATGAGGAAACACACTTAGTATTTCTTCAATGAATGGATGAGTAAATGGCATAGCAAAAAAAGGAAGACAGGCTTAAGTTTGAAAACAAGCTCTGCCACTTGTGACACGGATATAGCATTCAAAGTCTAAGTGCCCTCATTTCTAACGTAGGAAGAATTCACTTACTGCTAGTCTGACCTCTTTTAATGCACTTTGAAACTTTAGGGATTGTATACTATTTAAGATCTGCGAAGGCAATAGATACTGAAAGAAATTTCTTATAAAATTCTTCCCTAAGCAATCATCACTTTTATTTTCATTTTCTATCAATCACGCCTCCTTTATCACCCTTGCATTCTGTTACATCATTCTTGTTGTATCCCTTTTCTCAATTCTACTAATTGCTTAACCAAAGAAACATCTTTGTTACCCTTTGATACAAGTAATGGAATTCTTGCTGCATCTTTTGGGATCTTGGTGTATCTGTGTAGGGGTGAGGAGGGGTTGGAGGTTCAGGTCTGTGGGTAGGTAATGTAAATATAAAGACTGAAGTATACCTTTTAGTATACCTTTAGAAAAGTATACCATTTTTATACCTTTTAGAAGTATACCTTTTAGAGCATTCTAACCCCAGATTCTCACATCAGGAAAACTATATATAAATTGGAGTATTTATAAATATTTAAGTTAGAATATAATTAGGATATTTTACACTGCTTTCCTAATGACTTACATTATAATCCTAACAAGTCTCAATGCTAGTACATTGAATAATACCATTAAAAATTTGTTGCAAAGGATGAGTTTTAAGCAGTACATAAGAGTGGCCACTGTCTCTTGAAAAAGCTAAGGGATTAACTAAACACCTGTTACATTTTACTGAATTTTCTCGTCTAAAGCTGAATATTCTGTATGGACACTTGTTACACTCACTATATCACTTTTCAACTAAGATTTATACATGAATTCTAAAATATTTTAACTTCCAGATTCAATAGCAATTTGTACTTTACGTTTGATGCAATAATTTTACAGATTCTGAGACCCTTATATTTTCCTCAAAAGATGGATCTAATTGTACTTATGAGGTCAAGGCTTTGTCCTTTTTTTTTTTTTTTTTTTTTTTTTTAACCCAGGGCCGATTTCTTTTGCTTAGGTTCTGCCAAAGACTCCTAATCAAAGGCAGGCATCTGTGTGCTTCCTTGTACGATTCTGTTTCAGTAAGAACCCTTGTCAGTCCGTTTAGCAAGGATCACTCCTCCACCCCCAATCTGATCACTCTTCACATATGATCAGGTTCCTCATCTTCCACCATTCTCCAGGTGACGTCACCTTGGCCTGTCTTCAGCAAGAATGCTTTTAGGTGGGTTTAGCCAAAATTCCCTGATGTTGCCTTGTAGTAATCCTCCATCTACCAGCCTTCACCTTGCTCCTTGGTTAAAATTCCCACTTGTCCATCATGTAGTTGCATTTCGGCCCAGTCTTCTGCTCCTGCTGCAAAATTCCATCACGGTGGTCCTATCCATCTGTACCTGTATCTCAACGGTCCTGAATAAAGTCGGCCTGGCCCAGCTCTATCAAAGTGTCATGAATAACTTTTTCTTTAATGAATACTCTATGTCCCGATGAAGTCAGATAAAATTCAGAGAACACTTAACAGCTTTATTAGAAACTACACATCAAATGCATGTTCCACCAAAGGTAGTTTTCAAACTGCATATACAGTCAAGTCTTTCTATGCATGGTATTTTTCATAAAGTCCCTTAATTTGTGATAAATCATTGTTATCGAAGTTCCCTAAAAAGTGCAACTTCTTCTTTTGGCAGAAAAAAAATTTTTTTTGTTGTTTAGTAAAAGGGAATGCCCCCTCCCCCCCGCCCCCAATCTTACGCCTTTTTAGGAATCCTTCCTGAGCATCTTGCTGGCCTGGAGCCTCATGCCCCGGCAATGCCTGAGCACTGGACTAACACTTGGTAAGGATCTGGCTCTGGGGAGCGCTATGTTGAGTGACAAATGGATGAGGATGAAGGTTTTATTGAAGCATCTGAACCGCATTTAATTTTCCGTGTTGCTTTATTTGTTCCTTCTAAGCCCTCGGGATATTGAATTTTGCTGGCTCCGCTGGTGTCGTCGGTACTTCGGGGGGTTGGGTAATAAGAAACATAATCTGTTTTTCCCGTTAGGATTCCCGTTAGGATAATATCCTCGTTTTTTATTAAGGGCGGCTTACTACGAACCGTTTCACACAGTGTTTTCCTAGACCTCCTCGATGGGCCGATTTCGCCTCGGAGGAGCCCGGGCTCTGCGGCGGCGGCCTCTGCTGACCCCGCGGCGCGGCGACCTGCAGCCCGCCCCGGGCTGGCCCCGCGCGCCGCCGCCTCCCCGACCCCCGCTCCAGCTTCCGTCCCGCGGCCTCAGCGGTCTGCACCGGCGACACCCCCCCGCCGCCCCCCTGCACCCGCCCCCCTGCATCCCCTCGATGCCCCTCCCCGCAGCCCCCCGGCGCCCCGCCTGCACCCTCCCGGCGCCCCCCCCTGCACCCGCTCCCCCTGCACCCCCCGGCGCCCCCCTGCATCCCTCCAGCGCCCCCCCTGCACCCCCTTGCCGGCCCCCCGTCACCTCCCCGCCGCCCCCGACACCCCTGCACCCGCTCCCCTGCACCCTCCCGGCGCCCTCCCTGCACCCGCTCCCCCTGCACCCCCCGGCGCCCCCCCTGCATCCCTCCAGCGCCCCCCCTGCATCCCTCCAGCGCCCCCCCTGCACCCCCTTGCCGGCCCCCCGTCACCTCCGCGCCGCCCCCCTGCACCCGCTCCCACTGTACCCCCCGGCGCCCCCCTGCCGACCCCCCGTCACCTCCGCGCCACCCCCCCTGCACCCGCTCCCACTGCACCCCCCGGCGCCCCCCTGCCGACCCCCCGTCACCTCCGCGCCACCCCCCCTGCACCCCCCCGGCCCCCCCACCCCCCCGCCGGCTCGCCGCGCCAGACAGCGGGTAACCGCCGCCTCCGCTGGGGCATCCCGGCTCCACCGGCCCAGCGCGCTCCAGACACCTGCCTCTCACTGGCCGCCGAAGCTGCCCCTCACCCCGCAGCCCCCTCGGCTATTGGCCCCGGGCCGGCCCTCGTCATCCTCGGCCTGGCCGCCAGTCCCGCCTCCGTCGCCGGGTCATTTAAGTTTATCACAAATAAATAAATAAAGGAGGAAATAGAAATGCGTAGAAAGTAAAAGCAGTCGGGAGGGGGGCTGCGGGGGGGGGGGGCGGAGGAAACGGGGGGGCGGGGCGGAGGAGGAGACAACCTAACCTGATCGTGTCGGTGCTGGCCAATCATGGCTCACTCCAATCCGGCCTGACGGGAGGCCTCGGCCAATCGCCTTCCAGCTCTCGGATCACTGAACGGCGAGACGCGACTGACCTCTCCGGAGTGGGCGAAGGGGCGGGCGGGGTTGGGGGGAGTGGGAAGACGGCCGGCCAATCGCCTGTCGACAATCGTCTGAGCGAAGTTTCCGGCCCCCAATGGGCGCTTGAGATAGCGGATTGGGCCTCTCCTAGTCCAATCCAAGGTGGAAAAGATGAGGAAAGAAGCCGACGGGGGCGGGGTCTTGGGCGAGGAGGAGGAAGAGTGCATTTTGTTTATGGGCGGCACCCTCACGAGGGGCGTCCCGCTCTTATTGGCTCGCGGAAGCCAAGAGTGGCGTAGGAGCGAGCCAATAGGCGGAGGGGAGCGGGGGTTCGCGGCGTGAGGCGCCCAATGTGGGCCTTCTGCCGAAGAAGTAGGGGCGGGGGGAAGTTTAGGAGTTGAGGAAAGAAGATTAAAGAGCGCGAGGAGGTAACCCCCAAAACTCTAATTTGTTGTGGGGCGGGCGGGAGGGAGGGGTGTGCGCCCGCGAGGGGGACGAGGCGTCCGCGAGGCCCTGGAGTGGGGGGCGACGG
The DNA here is from genome assembly GCF_048418805.1 of Vulpes vulpes. Lineage (NCBI taxonomy): Eukaryota > Metazoa > Chordata > Mammalia > Carnivora > Canidae > Vulpes > Vulpes vulpes. The sequence goes on along the minus strand of NC_132780.1, from coordinate 116,720,176 downwards.
GACGGGCAAGGAGGGGACTGGGGTGGGGTTGGGGGGGGCGAGTCTGAGCGGCGAGCCCGCGGGCCGGCGGCGGCCGAGTGCGCGCGCACCTCCGCGCCCCCGCGCCCCGCCCCCTCCCCGCCCCCGCCCCCTCCCGGGCGCCCGTCCTCGCGCCGGGCGGCGGCTGCGGCCTCGCGCGACCCGGCGTGGGGGGGGGGGGGGGGGGGGCCGTCCCGCAGCTGGAAACGTGTCTTCTGCCTTCTTCTGTCTCCTCCCCGCGCCTGGAGCTGCCGCTTCCAAGAAGAGGAGCCGAGGGGGACTAGCCGGGGCTCCGGAGCTGTAGAGGCGCCGGTGCCCTCCCGCCCCCTCCCTCCTCGCCCGCCCCCGCCCCCTCCCCCTCCCCTGCCCTCCCCCCGCCCCGCCCGCCGCGGCTCTCGCGGTCTCTGGAGCGTCTTCGGAGAACTGGGGGGGACGGGGAGGGGCGGGGTGCCCTGGCCGCGGGGCCGCGGGGCGCCCCTGCACTCGCCGCCGCCGCCGGCTCCCGCCCGCCCCCCGCCCGCCCCCCGCCCGCCCGGCTGTGCGACCCCGGAGGCGGGGGCCGCCCGGGAGGGACCGTTCGCCTTTCCTTCTCCGCCCCCCCTCCTTGGGCCCCTCTGGAAACATGGGGAAAAAAAAAAATGTTGACGCTTTTCGATAGCCGAACGGTCGGAAGTTTTTTTTTTTTTTTTTGAAAGTTTGAAAGCGGTGCAGCCTCCCGCCGTGTGGAGCGCGGTCCGGGCCGCTGGCGCCCTCCCCGCAGCGGCCGTCCTTTGTAAGGATGCGCGGGAGGCGGGAGGCGGGAGGCGGGGATCCTCTAAAAGTTCTATTGATAAACACACTTGCACAAACATATGCCAGGCGCACACGTCAACTGTAAACACGAGCGAACAACACAATATGGCGCGCAGCTCCCCCACCGAGCGCTGCACCCGCCGAGCCCGGCTGGACGGGGTCAGCCGCGGGGACCCCCCTCCCCCCCCCCCCCCCCCGGGAGCGGGGAGCCATGGGGCGCCCCAGCGGCCGAAGGGCAGGCTCCGGGGCAGCCCCGGCCTGGGCGGAGCCGCCGCGCTGAGTCCCTGGAGACTCGGGGGCGCGGTGTGCAGGGCTCCGGGCCTCCGAGGATAATGCAGGTGAGGCCGGAGGCGAGGCTTGCTCGCGGCGGGGCCCTGTGTTAAGCCCCAGCTGCTCCAGCTCGCAGGGGCCGCTCCCCCCCACCCCAGGCTTTCAAGTGGAGTTCTGGCCTAGGGGGACTGCCCTGACTTGTTGCAGTCGAGAAAGTCCTAAAAAATAAATAAGTAAAAATAAAAAGTAAAAAAAACATGGTAAGGAACGGTTCTGTAAATAAATGGCGGAGCTGGAAACATTAGGGGTAAGTGATAAGCAGTCCCATTTTGCAAAGTCAGGTCGTGCACACGCTTTGACCGGCCCAGATTTCAGCTTTCCACGTAGGTATTTCTCTAGTCCTAGGAAAAAAAAGAAGAAAGAAAGAAAGAAAAAATTTGCATTAACTTTTCACATCTTTGCTCTTCTCATTCTTCATCATCAGAATGTATCAAAGTGGATATGCACAAGCAGTGCATGCTGAGACCACTGTGCCCTCTCGAGCTCTCGAGAATTGTCTTCTCTCAAAAAAAGAAAAAAAAAAAAAAAAAAGCTTTTGGAATTGCCCCTTGAGGAATCTCTGACTTTACTACTCCCCGTTCAGGGCTCAAGGTTTTAATTCCTAAGATTGCGGTTGTGACTTACGTGGAGCTCAGTTTGGGAGGGCTTTTTAGGCTTAAGAACATGTGGTGCTCACGTAAACAGGTGAGAGGAAGAAGAAAAGTAAGTTTTTAGACCTCTAGTCTCTGCTCGGGGAGTCCAGCAGTTGGGTATTTTTGGTTTTGTGATTTCAGATCTCACAGACCAGTGGAATACAGCCTTTTGCATATGAAGATCAGGTGACAAGTTAACTGTCTACCAGCCTCCAAAGCAATACGCCCTTTCATGGTGAGGTCCCAATTTTAACAGACTAAAGAAAAAGGTTTATGATTAAAAAGTTGTCAAATTTTATCCACTCTTGGGAAGAAGTCTTTATGCTGACCTGTCTAGTTCAATTAAGAGCCCAGTATTTAAAGGTTACTACTACAGCAAGAAGATAGAGAGATAGCTTATGTGTACACAGAGTAGCTACTGAAAGACAGTTTGAGTTTAGAGGAAAGAAAAACTTCTATGTGAAAGTTATAATTTTGGGGGGTGTGTTTAGAACTACTAGATGTGATGCCAGTTTACTACATAGCTAGTTCAGAAAGTTTTTGTGACCCACAGATACCCAACCAATCTTGCTGTCAAATTAATATGAATTTGCCTACTTGGCAAATTTTATTCCTTTTTTAGGAATAAAAACCTAAAGAAGAAGCCATTTTAAATGAATTATTTTTATCTCAGTAGTGAAAATATGAAGAGGGCTTTCTAACCAATCGGACTTCCCAGAAGAAAGGCTTGACTGAATAATTAGGTCAATTTAGAAGAGCAATAAAAGATACAACTAAGTTACTGTTAAGGATCTAGAATTTCTAAGTGAATTAGAAATTATTTCAAATATTTTAGATTGAGTGCCAAAGAGAGACTTCTTTAAAACATTTGGAATACAGAAGTGGAACTTGATGGGCTCTGCTTTATTCTCTGAAATAATCATGCTTTTCTGAAATGGATGTTTAAATTCATGAAATTGTTCTAGACACTTGGGATGTAACAGTGAACAAGAGATAAAATAACCTGTCTTTGTGGAGTTTACATTCTAATGTCACATATAGTTTGCATACTTCAGATTGCTAGAAGAAAAGATTTTTGTATGAAATTTTAAAACCTAGCATTTTTTTTTTTTTTCATTTAGAGAGTACAATTTGAAAGAATTTACAGATGTTTGAGGGGCAGGGAGGTGTTTACTAAGTGCCAATGATAAGGAAGAGCTAACTTTATTTGTACCCTTTGTTATTGTCATGAAACGTTCTCAATATATTTCAGTAGGTCTTTTTAACAGAAGTTTTTTTTTTTCCTCCATAATTTTAAGCGTGCTTTGAAATAAATAAAATGTTACTTTATGTTAAAAAAAATCTGTGTCTTGGAATTTACTGTAAAATTCCGATGGAGCTTTTGTCTTTGTTAGCAAATTGTGGCAAAACAGAAGCTAGATTACCTTAATTTTTCAGTAAGAATTTGTTTTAGGAGTATGTCTGAAAAATTAAGTGCCTAAATCTTTTTCGGTTGTGGTTTTATCAAGAGAAGATGGAAATTTGTTGTAATTAATTTATAGGTGACATTAAAGAGAGAAAAAGAGAGGCTTGCAAAAAAAAATGCTTTGTTATTTAAACCTTTCTTTCAAACTACAAAAGCATTTGATTGGCACTTCTCTGATTTAATAGACCATTTGTAATGCAGGAGGAACATTACAGAAGATTTTAGCATTACTTTAATCATTTAGTCTGTAGGTGTAAAAATCCTAGGTTTCTAACAGAAGGAAACTTGGTGCTTGGTTAACGGAGTATATGATTTAACACTGAGTTTGTTGCTTTAAGTAGTGGGTGTCTCACCTTTCCAAAACCTAGTTCATAGTTCTCAAATAACAAGTTCTGATTTTCGTTATTTTTCTCTGTCACAGTGAGTCGTATTTTGTTAGCCAAATCGGTGTTCAGTTCTTAAGTAGGATAACTTTTTTTTTTTTGACACACAATTCTCCCACCTCCAGTCCTCCCATCCCCTGCTGTGAAGGGCTTGAATTTCTATACCTACATTAGATCTCTATTTATGCTAATTTGTAGCATAATCACCTCTTCCAGAAAGGGTACGTAATAATGCACTTCAGAGAACAGTCAAGGTTGCTTCTGGCTATTTGTATACAGACCCGCCAGCATCTGAAAGCTATAAATAGGAAGATTTAGGACGAAAAGCAGGGACTATAACAATGGAATATACTGTCTTAGATGAAATCTTTTTTTTTAAACAGCAAAGTGGGAGAATGATAGAATGTTAAAAACTAAGAGTTTTTCCTAATTCTAATGGTTGATTAATATGTGTTTATGTGTATGTGAGTATATATTTTTATATGAACATTTTTGAATAAAGACATATTCCTGTATTGGATAAATAATTTCAGTCCTGCCTTGTGGTCCTTAACATGTTTCCAGGTGATTTTGCTTAACTCATTGTTACTTACCAAAACTTTGCTCCAAGCAACACAGAAGCATAAGCTAATTAAATCTTTGTGAATTTTGTAATAATTTTGGATTAAAAGTTACTAGAAGTTTTTTTTTTTTTTTTTTGAAGCATGATTAGCAAGCAGCCCCTGTAATGAATGAAATCTAAAGTGAAGAGTTCTTAGAACCCTGGATCCACATAAGACAGTTGAAAGTTTCAAAAAGAGGTATTCATAGGGCAAAAGACAAACCTTGATATCTGTCAAATTTTTATAGTAATAAAATAAAATGACTAATCTATTAATATTCATATTTTTAAGGTAAGTGTAAGTATGTGTACACTGCATTTTAAATAAAAATTTGGGGTGTTATTGGCTAGACACAGTCATTTCTTTGCCAGAGATACTAGGCTGTGTGAAGGCTAACCATCTGTCAAGTGATAGAGACAAAGAAAGGTTTAATACACTAGTCTAAAATTTCTACAAACTTGTTTTGAATTGTATTGTCATTTCGTTTTGGCCTTCGTACTCTGTGTCGAATATGCACTGGGTCAGTCACCCCACTTTGTTTTATGAGCAAACTCTTCAAGGTCTAGATAAGGTTATCATCGCAGCTGATGTGATCCAGAGGCATGATAAAATATGTTTTGATTTTGCTTTCATGTGATGATCAAAAAACTCATAAGTGGGCCACCCACTAGCAGTTATACAAATGACTTCAAGCACACTTGTTTTCACCCACCCATTCTGAATTTTGGGTGTCTTAACTCCTTTGCTTTATATATTCAAGCCTTGTATTTCAAACCCATTCCTGAGCTGTTTGGGGGTGGGGGTGGGGGGGGAGTAGCAACAGGAATCCAGATTGCCTGTTTTAGGTACAATATGGTGTGATGTGAAATTGAAACAGCAGATTGGTGAGAAACTTTAGTTTCAAACAAATATAAACTAGTTTGTTTGGTGAAGTCATACACAAAACAGTAGTCTCTATTGACAGGGCAGTGTTTTTTTCCCCATACCTTGCACATCATGAGGTCACTGTGGTTCTTTGGGCCAGCAGTCTATTGCCAAAGCATCTTATAGGAGAAAGAAGCCTTAATATTGCTGATTGTAATGATAGACTTAGATATAGCAGGCCGAGGAATTATTTATAGCAGTGCTAATTATATCAATAAAAATAGCAATATTAATACTGCGAGTGTCAAAATCCATTCTTGACAGTACGAGGTAAACAGAACTATAGTCAAACAAAGCAGCCAGCCTGTTTCTACTGTCAGCTCATGAATATGCACTTCAGGAAAAATATACACAATTGGTTTACTGATTTAATCTCTTTTGCAATTACTTTTGATTTTTTAAAAGATGTTCTTTATTTCTAGTTCAGACAATATTAAAAAGATTCAGATTTTTAGTTTTGAAATTCTTGGTACCATTTTCTTACTGTCATTAGTAAGTTTCTAGAGGCTTATTTGTTCATGGTTAAGTACTTTATACTTAATTATCAGAAATTCATTTTATATGTATCCCCATTTTTGGAACACAGATTACCATTGCACAGGGAAATTGGAAGAACCTCTAAAAATTTACAAAACAAAACAATATAAAACAAAACCCACTACTACCATACATGCACATACAACCAATAAATCTCTGGCTTTTTTTAGACATTAAAAAATATCCGTTTCCATGGTTCTGATTTAAGGAAAAGCATAAATTTTCTTTGTAGTTTTCATTACTTCTCGTCAGTTTTTGCAATTTCATGTTATTTAAAACTTATTTTCCTAGTAATACAAAATCATGTAAGTAGAAGTTATTAAATCCAAAGGTTTTCAACTTGAGGGGACAACATCTGATTTTTTAGTCAGATCCTCATATGTTAAATTTAACTTTTATTGCACATTGTCAGAAATCTCAGATGTAGAGTTAGGAGGGATTGCTGCCACTGGTTGTATCATTTTGGGCATGTCACATAACCTGAATCTCTACCTTCTTCATGTTCAGGGTCTTTTCCAGCTCTAATAATACAATACAAGTATGTTTCTTTTGACACTTGGATCCTTATTTTAGCTTCAGGGAACATGACTGGAAGTGATAGGTAAGGTGCTGGGAAAGAGCATATGTAAAATATTTGATGTTACTTTTTTACTTCTAGTCCTTGATACAAGTTTCATTTTAGTGATACTTTCTTTCAAATATAGCATATCTGGGACACCTGTGTGGCTTAGTGGTTGGGTGTGTGCCTTTGGCTCAGGGCATAATCCCTGCGGACTGGTATCGAATCCCGCATGGGGCTCCTTGTGGGGAGTCTGCTTCTTCCTCTGCCTATGTCTCTCATGAATAAATAAATAGAATCTTTAAAAATACATATATAACATATCTCTATAAGTATAGATATCTAAAAATTAAGTACTTTTGTAGTTCGTAACTATAATAAACTTACTATTTTTTATAAATTTTTTACCAACTCATTTTCACTCATGAAGATATGTTGCTAATATAATTTATAAACGGGATTCTTTACATTTTATTCCACATAAGGTTGCTTAATTGGAAAAAAGTGGATAACAACAGGATGAATTAACTCTGTCATTTTCTAATTCTATGAAATATGTAGATAGAGAAATAAATACATTTCTTCAAAGAAAAAAGGTAAATTAAACTGTTTTTTTATGCTTCTTTAAGCAAAAAATATACTCTGAGTAATCAGGAGCCATTATAATTTTTAACTACTGCATTTAATTTTTGATCCTACGTTAACATTTGATCCTACGTTATACCTATCCAGGGATAGATTTATGTAGAAAGGATATAAGGGAGACAAAGTTGACTCTTATTTGATGAAGAAAAGTAGAAAGAATCTGTGTTAGGGAAGACCTTGCAAATACTCTGTGGTCATATATAGAGACAAACAGCCATACACAATTCATATATACCACTTGTAGGTATTTAATGATAGCCTCAAAGTTTTTATTTAAAATCTCACTCTCAGTTTCTTTTTAATTGACTCACATTTCTTTTGTTGGTATGATTGGTAGTGAGAGCCTCAAAAACATCGCATACTTTACCTATTCATAAATGGAAACAGCAATCTGGAGAAAGTTATACAATCCCTGGATCCTTCCTCTTCCCTATACACACCCATAGCTGTAGATGTTCTGGTACTAATTATAAACATTTTATAAATCTCTTCAGAGGCAGGATGTATGTAAACTACCCAATATAGTAGGTAATGCCAAGCTATTCTAGCCAACCAAATATCTAGCCTGTTGGGAGAAATGGCAAGAAAATTATTAGATCCACCATAGGGCACAAAAAGTGGTATGAGTGCCTCAATGGATGCAAATGGGGAAAAAATTCTAAGGGATATTTAGAAGGGAAGCTGATTTTACAATATTACTTAACTGAAACCTAGCTCATATATTGGTGAATTAATGTAAACTCTATTCTAAAGGCACTACACCAAAAAGACTAGCTAAATTATTGGTGGGAAACATAGTGAAAATGAAATAAAATTTATCTGTCCTTGTACTAAAACAATAGTAACAGTAACAACAGCAGCCAACATTGATTGAGCGCTTACTCTGTACCACCAGGCATTGGTTATATCTGCATTTTCCCCCATTAATTCCATAATCCTATGAGACATATAATTTTATTATGGCATTTTTGAAGATAAGCAAGCTGAGGCTCAGAAAATTTAAGTAACTTGCTCAAAGTCACACCGCTAGTATATAACAGCTGGGGATTCAAACTCAATTTCAACTCTAGAGAACCTAAATTCTTAAATACCACCTCACTATGCCTCTCTATTCTGCGACCATTCTCACTCAGTGCTTGCCCAGATTAGTAGTGTTTTTTTTTTTTTTTTTCAATTTTATTTTTCAAAGAGACAGAGAGAGTACATGTGCGCACAAGCAGGGGGAGAGGCAGGCGGAGGGAGAAGCAGGCTCCCCACTGAGAAAGGAGCCCTGGCACAGGACTCGATCCCAGGACTCTGGGATCCTGACCTGAGCTGAAGGCCGATGCTCAACTGACTGAGCCACCCAGGTGCCCCAGTCCTGGTAACTTTATTTCAAGAAAAGCATAGTGGATTTGGAGAAGGCTTCAGAGAAGGGCACAAGGTGAAAGAGCTACAGGTAGGAGGAATGGTTTCTACAGTAGAAACTGGTTTTAAAAGGTAACTCTCCAGTCTAAAATTACTAATGCTGAAAGGGAATTTATCTAAGGGTTTTACAGTGGATGGACTGGGTGGCTGCTGCTTGATTTGCTTCAGTGCACAACAGTGGAGCTGGGTAACATGTTAAAGGAGGCCAAGGAAATCCTGAGTAGGTGCAGGTCAAAGGAAGCATTAGATACTGGAGTCCTGGAAAGGTAGAGCTCAAAAAGGAGAATTAAATCTAAGCAGATATTGAGTAACCAAGAGCTAGGGATGAAGAAGAACAGAAACAACATCTTCAAAAGTGAGATTCTTGACTTTGGAATGCCCTTATGTATATTGTTTGTCCTTTACGTTTGTTTTGGAAACCAACAGCTGGCTTAAATAGAGCCTCCCTCCGCCCCCGCCCCCGAGTTTGGGATACACAGATTGCTATGTTTTTGGCACACACAAAAAAAATGTGGTCATCAATAATAAGAATTAGGCAGTAAATTTCTGTCCATTACAAAGAAATGTAGCTTAGCACAGAGACCTATATGGTAAACCTGAGACTAGCTGCCATTTATTGAGGGTCTACCATGTGACACTCAGTTCTGAAGTCACTGTTTCCAGGGACACTTACTTGCTGCTTGCTGTCCAGTTTTCAAATATAAGAAAATACCTGTTAGGTTTTCTAAGAACGTGAATGATGAAATAAGTCATACCATAATTTTATTTCATTTCATTATGTAATTTATTGATCTCCACCTTTCCGTAGTATTGGAGTTTTAAACCAGGCTCCACAAAGCTTAAGGTGGAAGAGAGTCTAGACTTCTCTTATATAAATGTAACTTTTCCTTAATTTGTCACTATACTGAAAAAAAGATTTAATTTTATTTGATAGGGTAAAAGCATTTTTGTCAAAGTAATAGGCTCAAATGATCAGCTCAGGTAAAGTCAGCATACATGAGTTTGGATTATATTTAGGACAGTCAGCATGATTTAATGAAAAGGGAACTATAGCAACTTTTAAAGTGATTTTTTGTTATTTCAAATAATCTTAAAGACATCAAATCAGTTACAAACAGTTATATATGCCATGTATGTACTCATATCCTTTGTCTACTAGAGACTTCAGAAGTTTTTAAGAGATAATATTCGTTGTTGAGCTATATTATGTGAGTTGGATCATTGAACGGAGAGAAAGAATAATGAAAGTGCTATACTACTACTTATATGTCTTTACTGTTTTGTATGACAATATCTCTGGTCTTTTCTTCAGACTCTATAGTGCCTGGGAAATATAGTGCAGTAATCATTTTGTATGTCCTAAATGGATACATCACTAAGCAAAATATATTGTGAAGATAGAAAGATAATATTCAGACACCTTTCCCCTTCAGATTCATTGTTATGGTTACTCTTGTTCTTTTGGCATCTTTTGGTACTTGGTCTTTTCAACAGCTATGTTGTTTGCATCTGACCTTCTTTTATGTATATATATATTTGAGAACTACCTTTGAAAACTCGTGTTCTCAATAATCTTTCTTGTTCTAGTAAAGGATTAAGAACAGGCAATACTATACTGAAATGGGTGATTTGAGCTGACAAAGAATATGGAAAAAAATGAACAGGATTCCAGTCTCTTCTGATTCAGATATTCTACATTATATTCTCAACATTTTTCATAAAGTGAATTCCCAAAGTGTATAAAAGCCAAAAATAAATGGTTGTTGCTTTTCTATGGTTTCATGTTATGCATAATATCTCTGTTTCTATTATTTGTGTAATGATGAGTTTTATTATGCAAAAATGGGTACATCCAGCATAAAGTAAATTTCAGTTTCTTGTTTTATATGCAGTTTAACTCATGACTCAAATTCTTTGATATTCATCACTCAGGAAAGGTAGCATTTAGAATTATATTACACTGAACTGCGCTTCTTTAAGGGCAAGTACCATATTTTATGCATCTTTAAAGCCCTAGTGCTGAATATAGTACCTGGTACACTGGAGGGATTCAATGTTGATCGGGCTCTTTAGTAGCTGTCCTAGGAAGATTACTTGGATCCTTGCTTACCAGCCTATCCACACCCTTATTTTCTGTTGACTGGTTAAATTTAGCATTGTTACAATTATTATTACCTATTTTAGGCCTTCTCTGTACTTTTCTAAGACCCAAACATTTTATACACGCTCATGTTTTTTCATTCTTTTAGATACTTAATGAAATTCTGTCATGGCACAAGTTTCAATATAAAATTATATTTACTGTGATTCAGAAAAATGTATCAGATATCACCCATCAATGGTAAAGCAAATCTACTACAATCAATTCAGGATATTGTGTTGAATAGAGTACACAGAATTACATTACCTAGTGATTCAAGGATGAAACCCAAATTTCATATCCTATATGATTCCTATCTGGGTAGTCGGACAAATAACCCACAGCATTTTTTTGCACTTAATAGATTGCAGTTGAGATTTTGAACATTTTATATGAGCTTCTTAATTCTTAAAAAATGTTCATAAAAGTTCATACAATTAAAAAGCAGGATGTTAGCTTATTTTACCTTATTATCTTAAGTTATTTAGAAGTCTAGTCCAGGGAGCACTTTAATGTTAGCTCTTTTAGCTCTTCTAGAAAGCAAAAAGTGTTATTGGGCTGTGAACAATAAGGAGCGTAATGTCATGTAAACCACCATGCAGGTTGCATGTTTTTTTCCAATATAACACTGACATGATTTTTTATATTTATAAGACTTGCTAGTTGGATTTTGTGAAACATGATTGGGCAAAGTCATAATTTGTCTCTCTACTACTGAAAACTGCAACACATGGATTTGAAGATGTTTCTAAAACAAAAGATAATTATGTCCTGAAATAATTAAAACTGGGATTACATTAAAGCTTACTTCAAGTGATTAATAGCTATAGTATATTTTGGGATCTGTATCTAAAAGCATAAAGAGAACACATTGTCATTTTTATGTATTTAGGAATATGCTTTTTGAGGAAAGTATTGATTCTCGAGAATCATAAAGTAGTTCCAAACACACTCTCTACCCACATACCTCTCTTCCTATAATATTTTTCAAATTAAGGATTCTAAAAACAAAGTGACCTGTGTATGGCTATCTTCTCCTTTACTTCCAATTCCTCACTGCCTTTCTCAGTACAATTGCCATGACATCTCGGGCAGGGACACTGCTTTGAAACTGCTTTCATTTGGGCAAACAACTAGAGAACAGTCCTGGAGTTCAGAGTCAAAGATCAGAAAACAGTATACATTGAGAAGAGGGGTTGGGCTTCAGAGATGTGTGAATTACTGGGGGAAAATAAGTGTATTTTTCATTTAAGTATCCAAGTCTCCCCCCACTGACTAATAAGCCAAAGTTGCTAACTGTGCTGGTTGAGTTTTCTCTGTCCCTAAGGCTGAAAAAAAAATAGGACAACAAAGATCTTCCTCCTCATGCCTTGGCAGGGAATGGATGACCTTTGCATTGCAAGAGTGATATTTTTGCCATTAAGGATACTACAACAACCAGAACAGAGCTTCAGTGAGCTATCCGTGAAAAATAACAATCCATAGGAAGATCAGGTAGGAAAATCAGAGTGCATACTCCATGCAATTAGTGCTATTGCCAAAAATAAGTGCAACCTGAATTTAAGGGAGGAAAAAAGAGCATTTAATGAAATTCAAATTCAGAACAAAAAAATTTCAGATACTAATAAAAAAACATATCTCAATTGAACAATTCAGTAGAAAGATTGAAGAACATGCTCACTGTTGAAACATGAATCAGTGAACTGAAAGACCAAGTCCAAGAAATATGTCAAAGCATAGAACAAAGGTAAAGCATGATGAAAATATTGAATAAAAAGATGAGTCTTTGAGGTCAGATCAGAATCAAAACGTGAATAATAGGAATTATGGAGGGAGAGGTAAGAATAGATGCAGGAGAGGTAAATAAATAATAGAAGATAATTTCTCTGAGATTAAGAAAGATCAGAGTGTATGGGTTGAAAGGGTTTACTGTTTTATGGTCTTGATTGAAAGAAAAGACACACATAGGCATATCCTGATAAAAGTTTTGAACTCTAATAATAAGTTGAACTATCTTATAAGCCCCCAATAGAAAGAACAAGTTTCTATAAAGGGGAAAAATATCAAAGTACCATAGAACTTCTTATCTGCAACATAGCAAGTTAGAAGATAGTGAAGTGACATCTATAGACTACAAAAGAAAAATGACTACAATGTAAGAATCAACACTCGAAAATTATCATTTGCTATGAACATGAAAGAAATACATTTAGGGATAATCAAGAACTCAGAACATATAATTACTATACCCCATCAGAGAAAATGCCTGAGAATAGATTATAAACAAACAACAAATGAACCAGAACAAAGACTTCAAGATGAAAAAGATGAAGAAGAAAGGAATATAGTGGTGAATAATAAGCATTTTAATGTTATTGCATGTGTGTGTGTATAATTTCATTTAAGGCATAAAGATAGGGCACCTTACTGGGTCAGTTGGTAGCACATGTGACTCTTGATCTTGGTGTCCTGAGTCCAAGCCCCATGTTGGGCATAGAGATTACTTAACTAAAATTAAAAATAAATAAAAACTATTAAAAAAGAGATAAAGCTATATGACTAGTAATTATGTAATAAAATATAATTTCAGACTTTTGAAATAAGATCATATTTCTGTAGAGGAACTTTTTAAAGTACTACACTGTCTCAAGGAAACTTAGCTGGGGGCACCTGGATGGCTCAGTTTGTAGTAAAGCGTTTTCCTTTGGATGAGGTCATGATCCAGGGTCCATGCTCAGTGGGGAGCCTGTATCTCCGTCTTCCTCTGTCTCTCCTCCTGCTCCTGGTCTCTCTTTCTCAAATTAATAAATAAAACCCTTAAAGAGAATTTAGTTGATGGAGGGGATGGGCAAAAGAAAGTAAAGAGGAAACTGAGTAGTGTAGATGAGAGACAGAAGGATGAGAAAAGGGAGGAAAGTGAATGTATCCTAAATATCTATTTAGGAGGAAAGGAAAAGGACAGAATCTCATGATGGGGGAAAAGTGTCTGTTCTGTTAGAGCAGAAAAGAGAGGAAAAAAGGGAATACAGTAGTGCACTATGTAGAACTTCAAGATTAGCAAGGAGAAAATAGAATGCAGAGCCACTTGATCATGTAAAAAATGAAAAAGGTAACAAGGAAATAATAATGTAAAATAAGAAAATACAAGTAAGTAGAAGAGATAAAAATAATCACATCAATTACTATGTTTATTGTAGATGGACAAAATACTCCCATTTAAAAAATTTTTTTATTTATTCATGAGAGACACACAGAGAGAGGCAGAGACCTAGGCAGAGGAAGAAGCAGGCTCCTTGCGGGGAGCGCAATGTGGGACTTAATCCCATGACCTCGGGATCATGTCTTAAACCAAAGGCAGAAGCCCAATCACTGAGCCACCCAGGTGCCCTCAAAATACTCTCATTAAAAGACAGATGTCAGATTGAGTTTAAAAACATAAACTACTCCAATTAAATTACAGGAATAACACCTATGACAACGTTAAAGAAAAAGGTTTGTAAAATTGGGGACATAAAAGACAGGAGGCCAATGCAAACAAAAGGAAAATAGAAAAAAAAAAGAATGGCAGCATTGATATCAAAAGGGATACTATACTGATAAAAGGCACATTTATGAAGAAAATAACCACATAAATCTCTATACAGGAAGTTTATAGTAAATAAGTACATAAAGCAAAAACTACTGGAAAGTTCCAGACAGTTCTGTTAAACACATACAAATAATGACTGAGAGAAATGGAATATAATTCATAAAAGTAATTTAATATATATGTCAAATCTGATGTTCTTTTTTGAACATATCTGTGTTTAAGTATAAAGAAAACTTCATAAATTTTAGAAAGATTTTACAAGCACATGTTCTGATTATCAGCTAGTGTGAGTAGAATTTAATTTAAAAGGTAAAAAAAATGATTACTTGGAAATTAAAGAAGATAGTCCTACCTAACCCTTGGATAAAGAGAAAGCACTTGAAAAACAATGAAAAGGAGAATTTTTATGTAAAAACCTATGAAGAATAATAGTAAAGGGGTTGTCAGGAAAGTTGAGAGCCTTATATAACTTCATTATTAAGAATGATAGAAAATAAAGAGCAATCTACTAACTTTAAGATATTAGAATAAAACATTTAAGATAGAAGAAGTCAGAAGAAAAAGAGGAAGTGGGAATTAATTTTTAAAGATGAAATTAATGAAATGGAAAACAAAATATAATAAAATCTAAAAGCTGGCTCTTTGGAAAGACTAATACAATACAAGAAGATGAAAAAGCGAAAAATAAAACAGACCCAGCAATTCTGTGAAGTGGGAGATAATTGAAAGCATATGTTCACATAAAACTTGTGTTCATATAAAGCAAATGTTCATAACAGCATTATTTACAGTAGCCAAAAAGAAGCAACTCAAATGTCCATCAATTGATGTATGTATGGATAAGTAAAAATGTGATGTGTCCATACAGTAAGATTTAGCCATAAAAAGGAATGAAGTATTGATACATGCTGCAACATGAATGAACTTTGAAAACTTTATGCTAAGTAGAAGAATCCAGAGACAAAAGGCCACATATTGCATGATTCCACTTACATGAAATGTCCAAAATTGGCAAATCCATAGCGATAGAAAGTAGATTAGTGGTTGCCAGGGCTTAGGGTAAGGCAGTTTGGGGAATGACTGCTTAATGGATATTGAATTTCCTTTTGTGGTGATGAAATGTTCTGGAATCAGATAGTTGGTGATGTTTATACAACCTTGTGAATGTACTGAAAGCAGCCAAAACTTTTACATAGTTAAAATAGTGAAGTTTGTGTTATGTAAATTTTATCTCAATATAATAAAAGTTTCTGGAAAAGAAAATGATCTAAAATAGACACAATCAGAAATGAGAAAGTAGATAAAACTAGGAGATGAAAAGATTTTTTTTTTTAACTTAAAATCTGAAAAGTATTTTAAAAGAAATCTAAATACAACTGTCTGGCAATAAATTTGAAACTTATGAGAAAATGGAACATATTTTATTCAGATGCAAATTATAGAACTGACCTAAGAAGAAGTAGAAAACATACCTATTAGCACAGAAGAGATTGGAAAGTTGACCAAATTTAGTCACTTAAAGGAATAAATAATTTTGATGTAATTTAAATTATTCTAGGTCATCGAAAAATACTGAAACCTCTCCTAATTTTATTTAAAACCTAACTGATAAGTATTATACAGAAATAAATTATAGTTAAGTTGTGTGTGCGTGTTTGTGTGTTTTAAAGATTTTATATGACAGAGAGAGCACAAATGGGGTGAGGAACAGAGGGAGAAGTGCTGGCAAAAAGCAAGAAAATTTGAAAAAGAAAGATGGGATGCTAGAACATGCTAGAATATATTACAAAGCCAGCTAACCAAAACAACATGGAAACAGCATAGGAATAAACAAATAGATCCATTGAACAGATTAGAGAATCCTAAAACAGATGACAGTTTAGTTGGAAGATAATGGGTCATTTAATTAATGGGATTGGCATAACAGGTTATCTTTATGGAAAAGAGTGGAAGTATATTTCCATTTTGCACATTAAACTAAAATAAGATGAAGGGCTTAAATGAAAACAAAACAAAAACTTGCCAAAAAATCTAGGAAACTATATAATTTTTTTTTTTTTAAGTAGGCTTCATACCCAGCATGGGGCTTGAACTTAGGACTCTGAGATCAAGACTTGAGTTGAGATCAAGAGACCAACTGAGCACCCCTAAAATCTTAACAAGAGTGAAAACTAAGAAAGTTTAAGAGTTAACAAGTTAACTACATAAAAATAAAAACCTTTAATATGAAAATAATAGAAATCATTAGGAAAATAGAGATTTGGAAAAGTATTTGTAATGCATGTTAACATGAAGGGTTAAAATCCAAGATCTCTTTGATATTGCTGAGAAAAAAGTTATGAAACAATCCAATTTAAAAAGAAAAGACAAAAAAAAAATAAAAAGAAAAGACAATTCACAGAAAAGCAAATTCTGTTGGTTAACATTTGAGATGATGCTCAATTTCACTAGGAATTGGAGAAATTTGGGGCATCTCGGGTGGTTCAGTAGTTTAGCACTGCCTTCAGCCCAGGGGGTGATCCTGGCGACCTGGGATCTTGGGGACCTGGGATGGAGTGCCATGTTGGGCGGGCTCCCTGCACGGAGCCTGCTTCTCCCTCTGCCTGTGTCTCTACCTCTCTCTGTCTCTGTGTGTGTGTGTGTCTCTCATGAAAAAATAAAATCTTAAAAAAAAAAAAAAAGGAATTGGAGAAATTCAAACTTAAGTAACAGGTAATGTGTCTTAGCATTTAAAATTTGTGTTAGTCTGATGGGTGTAACATTTAATGCCAGTAGAGATGTGGGGAAGGGAACTCTTATTGTTACTGGTGGAAATGTGGTGTGTGTTAACTGTTTTGAAATGCAGTCTGGTAACACCTGTTAAAAATTTCACTTCAGAGACGCCTGGGTGGCTCAGCGGTTGAGCATCGGCATTTGGCTCAGGGCGTTATCCTGGAGTCCTGGGATCGAGTCCCACATCGGGCTCCCTGCATGGAGCCTTCTTCTCCCTCTGCCTGTGTCTCTGCCTCTCTCTCTATGTCTCTCATGAGTAAATAAAAAAATCTTTAAAAAAAATTTCACTTCATAATATTCTTTGATTTAACAATCTCATCCTTGGGAATATGTCCAATACAAATAGAGATATCAATATTTAAGGACATACATATTTTTTGGTTTCAAAGTTGTTACACCTTATTTGTAGTGGAGTGGAAGAAAAGGAATTCCATTAATAAGGTAATGCCAAAAATATTGGAAATTATAATGCAGTTGCTAAAAGATATGAATTACAGTTACCTCAGGTGACCTGGAATAATTTGCAGGAGTCATTGATGAGCAAGCAAGGTATAGAAAAGTGCATAGAATATTAAATATTTGTACAATGACAAAAAGTCTTGAATATGTGTTTTATATGTAAGATTTGTATATGTATACATCTGCTTTACAGCAAAGTTATTTGCAAAGGGAGAAGACTATGGAAGGGTGTATACTAACTTGTTAAAATGGATTACTTTGAATGGGAGGAAATGCAGAGGGAGAATAGCAGAGTACAGCAATGACAAGAAAAGAAAAATTGCACTAAAAGCATGTTCACAATCCTGCTTATACTTCTTAATAAAATTAATTAAATTTGAATATGTGTGTATGCATAAATTTAATTAAAATATTTATAAATACTGTGACGACTTTTGGTGGTATTGACTTCATATTTCTGGATATTGGACCTGAGAAGTGTTTTTTTCTCTTTACATTTTTAATTTCTTTAATTCTGTACCACATACTTCCAGAATTTTCAACATATTCTAAGAAATCTTTAGATAATTGAGCATTTCAGGCCAAATAAACTTGTCTGCAAATTATTGGTAGTTTGAGATCAAATAAAGTCTGAGTCCTATCCATGTCAAGGCTGACATGCCGCCAATATCCTTTGGTGAAACTTAGGTGATATGTTTCAATTTGTTCAACTATTAATTTTCTTTGGTTGGTACCTTTTGTGGTTAGTTCTTAAGTATTTTTAATATTACCCCTGTCAATGTTACAAATTAATTATAACAACAATTATGCATGATTGGAAGACTTTTGCATAGAAGTTGCTTATTAAATGCCTGCTGACTTGACATAATATTTTAGGTACAGTAATGATTTTAACAAGATAACAAATGTGGGAATAAAAGCATTTAAGGATATTTAAAAATAAAACTATAAGTTGGCATATATATGATTTTTAGGCAAATGACCTCTGTATCTCAGAATCTTAATATTTAAAATAGTATATTTTCCTCACTTATTTCACAGTCTTTAGGTCAAGTGAAGTAATAAATGTTTAAGTGAAAAACATAATGCACTGTACAAAATGAAGATGATAATGAAAATCTGAGGGCAGTCATATTTTATATTTAAGAAATGTATTTTATATATATATATATACACATATATTTCAAGTTTCATGTTTGATGTTAAGACTTTAACATTTCAATAACAGAAGATATTACTGATAAAGCTATCAAACCCTCAAAGAGACAAAACCGTGGGATCCATGGAACGTGTGAATACATTTAATTGCTTAAAGGCCAAGATGAATCTCCAGAATTTCTTTGTTTATTTTCCTAGTGATTGTGGGAAATTGTTTATTCAGGTATATCTCCTGATGACCTATTGTTCTAATATAGAAATATTAATGTTTTGTAGAATGTCTGGGCCTTCATCACATCTGGACATAATGATAATGTTGCATTGTGTTTTGACTTAATAAATGGCCTTCAACAGCTAAGCACAGCTGTGTAATCTGTTGTTATATTTTATTGCAGATTCTCTCCTTGTAATTTATAGCTGCAATTACTGGTGACTATAACATGAATACTTTAAATAGTAAAATCTTTATTATCTTTTAGTCACCAGACACAAATTTGCCATTGGCTAATTTTTGAGGGTATGCAACTATCAGGAAATACCTACATTATAATTTATTAGTTAGAAACAACACTACAAAAAACACACATTCTTTTATTATAGAAACATAAGTAAAATCTTAATTTTCTAGAGTCTATACTGTAGAATACTATTAAAGGCATCTAAATTCTGGTTTGGAGAAAATGGAAAGTATGAACATGTTTTTCTAGGTCGAAATATATTATCATACCTGACTCTTTCCAAGAATACATCCTTATTTTAAAATCTTCGTGTCCCAAAAATTTGGCTTTTACTTTCTCTATAAATATTCTTGCTATTTCACTGGTCTAATTTCCTTCAGTTTCTCTACTATTCTTCCAATAGTGGAAACAGTGTTATAAGAAAGCTGAGAAGATAAATCTTAACAGAGAACGAACTTGGATTTCTTTGGATAGACCTTCTGTGACACTACTAGTAAAAAATACCTGAATTGATTCTTTTTGATGCAGTGTATGTCACTTAATGATATCATTCTAATCAGGCATATTTGCATTTTATATCTGTGTTGATTAACTTTATTAAATATGAAATTATCAGCAATGTGATATATTTGAATATATCTCTCTACTCTTGTTTAGCAATACTAGTGTTGCTAGAGCAGTAGAAGGACTTTTTAGAATGTGCTATATGCATTCTTGGATGTATATGCCATTGAAGTCCTCTTTTAATTGTTTTTCTACCTCCTTTCAAGAAAATTTCTAATCACCAGTGATTACTCCCTCAATGCGGGTTGTAGTTTGATAGAGAACAGTGAGGGAACCTTTAGGTAACCTTTTGTTCTCATCCTAAAGAAACCAGAGTGATCTTTGCTTAATTCTTAATATTCTTTCAGTTTTTTATAACTCAGGAAAGAAGTTCCTTTCTTGTCAAAGTAAATTCTGAATCCCAGTATCTTTTATTAAGATCTTCTGCTTCACTTTGGAATGGAGTCAAACTAAATCATTATTTCTTAATGGCATAATCAACTTCCCAAAATATGACACCTATCATTCCATTCAGTGGTCAGATCAGTTTAGTTTATCCTTTCCAGTCTCTGAATTTGAGTCACTGATGCTCAATCTTAAAACCAAGGTTATGCATGTTTTTTCTTTTTTACTTCTTTATTATTAAAATGAGTTTTAAATTGATCAAA
The DNA here is from genome assembly GCF_048418805.1 of Vulpes vulpes. Lineage (NCBI taxonomy): Eukaryota > Metazoa > Chordata > Mammalia > Carnivora > Canidae > Vulpes > Vulpes vulpes. Next base: position 116,700,095 of record NC_132780.1, on the reverse strand, counting down.
TAAATACTTACTTGTTTAAACTATTATATGACAGGTTTTACATTTATTGTTGCCTTGAGTGTATCAATCTTTTTAGCTTCCATTGTACTTCATATTTGGAATTCAATAGATAGTATAGATTATGGTCTGTAAAACCAGCAGCATCCACATGTGGCCCCTTAGAATGCAGAATCTCAAATCCCATCCCAGTCAAAATTAATCATCATCTTCATTTTTAGTAAGATCTTAAGCTATTCATATGTACATCAAAGTTTGAAAAGTATTGCTAAACTGTTGTCATTTTTCAATTGGACTTTAGGTGCACAGAATTGGTTAATTATGATTCAAACTCATTGTTCCACTTATCCTCTTTTGTTACATTCATTCATTCCTTATTTTTAATCACAATAAATGCGTATGAACCCAATATCCGACCAAAGAATTAGAATGTTGACAATTTACATCAATCTTTATACTCATCCCCTATTCTCATCAATACTCCCCACCCAGAAGTAACCACCATTCTGAATTTTGTGTTTATTTTCCATTGTTTTTTCAAACAGTAATATATATAGCCATACCACTTATAAAGCTGCAACTAAATAATATATTAACATCCTGTATTTGTCTCTCAACATTAAGTTATTAAAATTACACATGCATGTTTTTATAAGTAACTGTAATTCATATGTTTTTCACTTTTATGTGATATTTATGACAATGGCAAAGTATATTTATCCTTTCTCCAATTAATGGGCCTTTGAGTTGTTTTTCTTTTTTTTTTTTTGCTACTATGAAGAGTGCTGGTATAAATATTCTTGTGTATATTTCTTGGTGATGTTTCCAAGAAGACATTTTCTTGAGTATATACTGAGATTGGAATTGCTGGATCATGGATTATATAATTGCTCAACTTTGTAAGAGACTGTCAAATTATTTTTCCAAAATTGTATTCCCCGTTTATACTGTCACTAGTGATGTATAAGATATCTCTGTTGATCCATATTCTCTTTTACACATAGTTATTTTGTCAGATTTATTAATTCTTGCTACCTGAATGGATAAAAAAAAAATCTCACTATGGTCTTGATTTGCATTTTCTAGTTTACCATGAAGCTGTGAACATATATATGTGTTTTCTCTTCTGTAAAATAATTGTTCATGTCTTTTGCCCATATTCTTTATTTAATTTTCTTTTGGGCCTTTTTATTGATTTGCATGAATTCTTTATATATTCTAGATACTAATTTCTTCTCCTGATTCACAACTTGTTTTTTTCATTTCTCAGGATATTCTAATGAATAGAAAAAATAAATTTTTATCCCTTTAGAAGACAACTTACACTAATCTCTACATGAGGTATAAAAATCAACTCCAGAGTAAGCCACATTAGAGATATAAAAAAGCATTAACTATAAAAATAATGAAATAATAATAATTTTGCTTCAGCTGATGGAACCTCTCTTATTCATTTGCCTTTTTCCCTTCTCAGATGTCCAGAGCTTGTACAGTGGTACATTTGTCAGAGGATTGACAAGTATTCTGCTTAATGTTTCTAGTAAAGACACACTTCTTTGACAATTTAATCTGTCTCCATTCTTAATCCTTTGTGTTTCTAGAATGTGTATTTCTTTTGTTTCCTATTCTCTGTCTCTAGTTGGATTTTTAAAATAAAAATATACAATCAGGTAGGTAAACAAACAGTCATGTTTAATTAATAACTCACATATGAAAACCTATTCAACTATTAATCTTTTCTAGGTATTTATAAAATTATGTGAAAGGCAAATGTTCCTTGTAGGATGGAATGAAAATAGGTGCTCACAAAAATATTAAGAGATGGTGACAAAGAGCCAAAATATGAGAGTTTTAATATTTTTACTGTGTGCTGGCCAGATATCTTTGGGGGATGTAGATTTTAAAAAGCAGAGGAAAGCACTGGCTCAGTGTAGGCAACAGGGAGAAATGTAGGATAGCACAGCACACAGAGGTAGCCTATGATAGATCATTTAGCAAAAAGCAAGAGTTAGAACTTTATGGAAAAAATCACACATGTTTTTCATGGTGATTGGAATGTTGAGATAAATAATTAGGACTTGACCTTTAACTGATATATTTTTGCCTTAGGAGTGGATATTTGGTATTAGAAATTAGTGTGTAGAAAACAGAATGTAAAGGAGTAAGCAGTAGTTGGAAGGTGATCTGGCTATGTGAGTGGAAAGGTAATTGTTAGCAGGGGATGGACACTTGAGATGCTTGAAATGGGATATTAACCAACGAGGGATAGAAATAAATTAGGATGTATAGTAATCGTAGGATGTGTGGTCAGAAAGAATGAAGATTAGGTCAGAAAGAATGTGTGGTTGGTCTTTATAAACGTTCTTTGGAAAAGCCTGAGCTTAGACTTTATGGAGAAACAGGGCAAATAAAAGCATTATGAGGTTGTGAAACTTTTGAATGAAGTAAAATCTATGGAGAACTAAGAGTATCCTCAGAGATGTAGGACTGTACAGAGATAAAGTTTAATTTATATGAAATATAGAATGGAGTTTTTTGATTGAGGACCTTTTTATAGTTGAAAGGAGAATGGAAAGCAAGAGACAACTATATGCTAACATTTTGCTAATGAAGATGGAGAAAAGAATTAGTTTTTGTTCATTGCATTTGTAATCTGAAGTCATTTGGGAGGGTTTAAATTTTAGAAGGAGAATGCATATCTTGATATTTACTATGTATGTATTTATTTATTTTTCAAAACTAGCGCAGCTTTATTGGTTCAGATAGTGGACACTTTCATGGTCCAGCCTGCCCCACACTTCCTGCCAAAACACCCACCTGTATCATCTTGGTATTTAGATAAATGCCTTAAAACTTCAGTTGAGTCTCGCTAGTAATTTCATTTTAACTTCCTTTCCTCATCATTTCTCATATATATGTGCTAATTTTTGCCTTTTGTTTCATGATGAAAATTGAAACAGTTCAGCATAATGTTCATCTTTTCTTTTCAGTGAAGATGTTGTAGATGTACTTGTATTTGCTGCAGAGCTAGCTGGTAATAGTCCCCGCCTTCAACATTTAGACAAGAAACTGAAGTGAAATTCTAAATGTGTGGAAGAGTCCTCCAGGGCCTAAAAATATATAATTTCATTAAGATTACAAAAAAAACCCCACTGAACTTGACAAAGCCACTTTATATTCTAATTTAAAAAAAATCTAAAAATGGGAAAATTTTCAAACGCACAAAGAAACTTCATGGGAAATAAAAATATTTTACTATAAAAATAAATTGAACTTTCAAAATTAACTGAGTTCTGGTGATATTGAAATTTTGTCAATAGTGCCAACTGTTCTTTGTATAGGTGCTTATTGGAATATGGAATGTTTGCGGTTGTATGAATGTAAACATGATGAAATCAAACTTTGTGTTCCTCAAAGCTAAACTCATTTTTAGAAACTATAATCTCAATGAAGCTTCATAATCATTCTTGCCCCGCTTCTTTGTGTCAAACTAAAAAAAAAAAGTTGGAAAATAATTCTTTAAAATACTCTCCTTTCACATAGACAATAGCTTCATTGATTGTCAACTAACGTATTTAGACTATTCTACTATCAGACTTTCACTTTATTATCCCTGGCTTGTATTTATGTTCCTCACAATCTGGAACCTTTCAGGTTTAAGTCTCAGTGGGTAACACAGTGAAAATACTGCTTCCATCCTTTCTTTTTCTTTTCCCAAAGATGGTTCTGTTCTTCATCTTAAGTTTGTTCAGTCACTTCAAGGGGGAGAATAGGTGGTTGTGGCAAATAGGCAAAACGTGAAAGGTAAAATGTTGTGAATTAATGAAACTGGATAATAAGTGCAAGAGAATTTCTTTGTGTGCTATTTTTGTATGCTTGAAAATTTTCATAATATATATTTTTTTAAATTCAGTCAGAAAAATCAAATAAATCAACCCAACCAACAATGGGTTTGTTGCCCAGTTAGAACTAGATATGAATTCAGGAATTTCAGGGTACAGACTATAAAGTTGACCTTATTGCAACAGGTTATAATTTATTTTATTTAGTATGATCAGCCCAGGCTTTCAAGCACTTTGAATTATTACCTAAGAGGCAATAGCTCTGATCTGAAACCACCAACCAGAGAGCTGTCATCACTTCCCATTAATTCTGATGTGTCATCCCTTGTCAAATGTCTATTTTGTTTCTCTTCTTGTTAAAGCCATTTGTGGCTCTTCCTTGCCATACTAACAAGAATGCTTGAGTCTGATTCAAAGGTTTTCCATTTTGCCACTTTTACCCCCTTAAGTTTGTTTAATTACTTCCTTGAGTCAAACATGTTCTAATGTGCCGATCTGTTACAGTAGAAAAAGCACTGGATTGGGAATCCAGTTTTTATTTATTATTATTTTTTCAAGATTATATTTATTTGAGAGAGAGAGCACAAGCAGTAGGAGGTGGAGGGGCAGAGGGAGAGGGAGAAGTAGGTTCCCTGCTCAGCAGGAGGCTGACAGGAGGGTCCATCCCAAGACCCTGGGACCACACCCTGAGCTGAGGCCGATGCTTAACTGACTGAGCCAACCAGGAGTCCCTGGAGTCCAGAGTTTTCAGTCCCAGCTTTCTAGAAACTAAGCTTGATAACTCTGGGTAATTATTTTACTCTTTAAAGCCTTCTAATCTGAGATTCTCTTTAATTTGTCATTTGGGGACTTTTAACCATTCAAAACTACTTCTTAAAAAATGCCTTTCCTAGATTAAGGCACTGACACTCTGTCATTTCCTCCTCTGACTTAAATGCATCCTGGTAGTCACATCATCTCAAGTCTGCACTTTATATGTTTACGTTCCCAAAACAACTTCTATTGACTTTTTTGGTTGAATTTTTTCAAATAGATATTTTTTTAGAATAGTTTTAGATTTACAGAAAAAATGAGAACATAGTACAGAGTTCTCATATATCCCATATCCAGTTTATTAATATTTTGTATTTATATGGTATATTTGCCACAACGAATGAGTCAGTGTTAATATTATTATGAGCTAAAGCCCATGGTTTTTTCAGATTTCCTTTTTTTTTACTTAATGTATATTTGCCGCAACGAATGAGTCAGTGTTAATATTATTATGAGCTAAAGCCCATGGTTTTTTCAGATTTCCTTTTTTTTTACTTAATGTCTTTTTCTGGTCTAGGATCCCATCCAGGATAACACATTACATTTAAAGACTATATATATATATTTTTTTTAAAGATTTTATTTATTTATTTATTTATTCATCGACAGAGAGAGAGAGAGAGAGGCAGAGACACAGGGAGAGGGGGAAGCAGGCTCCATGCAGGGAGCCCGATGTGGGACTCGATCCCGAGTCTCCAGGATCACACCCAAGGCTGCAGGCGGCGCCAAACCGCTGCGCCACCAGGGCTGCCCAAGACTATATATATATTTAAAACCATTTTTAGTTTACAATAAAATTGAGAGAAAAGTACAGAGATTTCCCATATACCCCTTTCCCACATAGGCATGACCTCCCCCATTATCATCACTCACCAGAATTAGACTATTCTACTATCTTTTTTTTAAACCAGCATGAACCTACAGTGACACATCATAATTATGCAAAGTCCATTTTTTACTTTAGGGCTCGCTCTTGGTGTTGTTCTATGTGTCATATATTCTTCATCATAATATCCTGCAAAGTATTTTCACTGCCCTAAAAATCCTTTTTTAAAATGATGGTGTTTAGTAGGGTAAGAGCAAGGAATCCTGAAATTGCACTATTTGAGAGCTACTTCATTCAATTTAGAACTGTTAAATAGGAAATCGACACTTGGGTAAAGTAGAAATAAGCACAAAACACAAGCCAAGGTTTATTAGATGCTTACAATGTGCCTGACATTGAGCTTATTGAATTTAGCCTCCAAGGTTTGTACTTAAAATTAGTCTGCTGGATTTAAATCCTGGGTTAGTGTATTAGTTGTAGGATCTTAGACTCACTTTTTTCACCTATAGGAGGGATAATAATGGTACTTTATAGGGTTTTGTGATTATTAAATGTGGTGATATATATAATGTTTAACATAGCACTCACTATATGGTAAAATGCTTGGTAAATGTTACTTATTACCAATATTTGGGTGATTTTATTTAATAATCACAAAAACCTTGTGCTGTAGGTACTTTTATTTCCCCCAATTTAAAGAAGAGGACAAAAGGCTTAATGAAATTAAGGGATTTGGCTAAAGTGCTAGGGCCAAGATTTGAACTTAAGCAGTCAGAATCCAGAACCCACATACCTTTAATTTTTATGCTCTATTTCCTCCTAATAAGTAAGAAACAAAAGGGAATGTAAGGGCCCAAAGAATTAAGTCTTTAAGTGTAGTTTTGTGAGTCTGAAGTCATCCAAGTGATTAATCAGCTGTTCTTTCAGAGTTGGTTAGATGAAATGGTGATCTGGTTTTAATGGCCCACCCAATTTACGCATAGCTATTTTTCCAATATTATTTTGTGAGTGTTTTTGGTGATTAGGTAATTATTAAGATATTTTAGAATTATAAAATGATATATGTACTACATAGAAAGTGTTGAAAATATAGAAAAGTATATAGAAAAAGGTGTATGATTTCAGTACTCAGAAGACAGTGGCTTTTTAAAAAAGATAATCTGTACTTTTTACATTTGATTTTTTTTCTCAGCTTTAATGAGGTATGATTGACAATTAAAATTGTGTATATTTAGTTGTACCACATGAGTTTTTAAAGAGGTACAATATGATGATTTAATATATGTATACATTGTAAAATGATAACCACAATCCAGGTAATTAATACGTCTATCACCTCACATAGTTACCTTTTTTTTTTTTCCCTTTGTGGTGAGAACACTTAAGATTTACTTTCTTAGTGAATTATAAATATACAATACAGTGTTATTAACGCTAATCACTATTCTGTACATTCCATCCCCAGAACATATTCATCTTACAATATCATTTGGGAAGAAATACATTGATTACTGAGGAAATTTAGTGTATTACTGAAAAATATAAAATTACACCCTAAATTTTATTTGAAAGTCATTCTCTACCATTAACAGCCAGACTAGCTATTATAAATTTTCATACAGGTGTGTATTCATTAATTCACTGTTTTTTTCATAAAAAGCTATTTTTAGGAAGGTGTTATAAAAGTGTTACAAAAATATTTGGCTGCACCACTAGAACCACTAGTGATAATAATAAGATGATTATATCCTTACTGTACTTTGGGGCTGTGTAAATAGTTTAATAATATGAATTATCCTTAGATTTAACTTTCATAGTATAAAACATTCTTTCTGTTAGATCTGGCTAGGACTGTTTTTTTTTTTTTCAATAATTGGGTAACCAGGCTTGATGGAATGGTAGGTGAAGGTTCAGTTTGTAACTTACCACGTACAAGGTGTTATAGGAGTTATTTACTGTCTTTGAAGCTCAACTTCTTACTGTAAAAAATTAGGATAATGTCAAATTACTTCATAGGGTAGCAATGAAAATTAAACTCAATGGTTGATATGGAGAAATGTTTTAAGCTGTTATGTGAAAGACAAATATAAATTGTTGATGTGAGTCATTGCTAGTTAGAAGAGATCCATAGTACAAAAAAAAAAAAAAAAAGAATTGAGAACCTCTGGTTTAGGAATAAAAGGAGGAAATGGATTATCATTTAATGAATTTTCACTACAGATCAAACACTTTTAATCTGTTTTCATTGAATATTTTTGCTCAGTTTTTCCCGAGGAAACTGAAATTCAAGGAAAATGAGTAACTTATTTCAGGTCAAACGAATGAGTCTGGAAGCTTGATTCAAACCCAGGCTTGTTTGACTTTAAAGCTCATGTTCTTTCTACCCAAACATTCTGCCTCTGTACACTTAGAGATGGAGTGTACCATTCATGAATAATTAAGAGAAAGATGAAAAGCTAATCTTTCAGGTTCTCATTAAGATACAGTGATGCCTTACATTTATTATTCCTTCCTTTACTTTCTCTAAATATTTCAAAATGATTTGCTTATTTTTTCTTTACAACAGTACTACAAGTTAGATAGAAAACTTTGTGAGATTTCATATGTGATTAAGTGTATCACAGCTGTTTTTTCTCTACCTCAGGTCACTTATCTAAAAAAATAGAGTCATGAAGAACATTAATGGTTTATCATGCATTTTACAAATGAATAAAATATTTTACAGAAAATGAAAATTCTTAACTTTAGTAAAGCAAAAGGTATATTTCATGCCTTTTAATTGATTTTTTATAATACCTAGCCAGTCATGATTTCAAATTCACTGGTGAGAATTGCCTGCTTTATACAGAAAATATCCCCATGATAATCAGCATTTAAACATTTCTTATCTTCCAGGGAGAGCTTGAGAAATGGAAAGTTCTATGTAGGTTGAGTAATCAAAGTGGGGTAGCTTACACAGAAGAGTTAAATGAAGGGGTAAGATGACAGAAACTGAATTGCATTCAACTTCTTTCTAAGTCAGCTTTTCATAGTGTAGCTTATTTTGTTGCAAGTGCATTCTCTTGTATAGAACATTAGGCATATTCATAGTCTAATATAAATATAGAAACACATTTCAAAATCCAAATAGAAATTACTTTTGAATTATCAATACCTTATTTTACATCTGTTTATACAAATCATCAAGGGTTATTGTATTTTCAAAAGCTCTGCAGAGTGTTATCCTTACTGCAAAGGTATAATGGGGTATGTATAAAAACAATAGCATGTTTTGCAATGGAAGTGCAGTTAATTGATCATTCCTGTCAGTAATGGAGTTGCCCAAGTTTTCACAAACGATAAACAGCAAGTTATGGGGGCATTCTTTGTACATTTATTCAACAACATTTATTTAATTATTGAGGACTTAATACATTCAAAGCATTGTATTTTGTACCTATTATGATATAAAGATGACTACAACATAACTTTGCCTCCAGGAAACTTGAAATTTTATAAAAGAGATAAGCATATAAACAACAAACTCTACTTGCCGTAATAAATACTCTTGATTTTGTACAATTAATCTTTCTCTTTCCTAGGGAAGGAAACTAATTTTTTATCAAGTGTTCATTATGTGTAGGTACTGTACTCAGGAATTAATGCATTTCATGTGCTTTGAATAATGCCTTCTACTTTGTAGGTGGTCAACAAATCCTGTTATTCTTAATCAAACTAATGTAATCATCAAAACAATTCTATGAGGTAGTTATTTTTATTTTACAGATGAACCATACAGACATGGATAAGCAACTTAACAATATATAGCCACTAAGTATTGTTCAGTACTGAGTCCAAGGCCCATATTGTACAGCAGTATTTTCAAAAATAGTGGGCATGTGCCCTAGGAAACATGCAAGAGGACATATTAGGGTTTGAGAGGGTATCAAACCTTTATGTAATTTTTTATTTAACAAAACTAAAGTTAAAGTTTACTAATTTTTAGTATGTAAGTTGTGGTTGGCAATATAAAGTATCATTCACATGCATTTTATGTTATACAAAGTATCCTGAAAGGGAGAGTAGGAGTTGATTTGCTCTAAGATTTGAGGGTACTGACTTTTATTCTTGCCTTGTTATGAGGAGTCACAGATTACACTATCCAGTTTTAAGTAAACCAATTCTTACAAAACAAACAACTGACTGCAAAAAATAGCAAAATAAGGATGGAATAATACTCAAGCACATCTGAACAAGAATATCTGTAATACATATTATGAACATGTTGGCTATATTACAAAGTAAAGACAATGATGACTTAATCATATTTGACAATGTGAGCCAAAAATAATAATCAAGAAGTCTATCTGAAATGTGGATTTATATTCACTCTCATTAAGGAAAAACCTCACCCTTAGTGTATGATGTGCCTTGAGCCAAAATGGCTAAAGTAATGCATGAAAAATAAGTAGCAACAAACTATATCACATTGGTCAGCAAATGCTGTTAGAAGATACATAGAAAACACTGCTGAAGATTTTAGAAAGGAAATCTTTGAACAAATGGTACAATGTGACTTACTATACACTTAAATGAAATTATTTGATATTTCTAATATTTCAACCAATGGCATTTGTTAGGCTCTATTTCACTAAGACAAAGAATTGCTTTTTTATGAATCACTCGAAGCGTTACTGGGGGAGATACCTGCTAAGCATCAAAATACTTTTTAAGTAAAATAATGCATTCTGAAAAAACTATGTTAACGTAGTTTTGGAGCATTGGAGTGGTTGGCTTGAGTAGAATGGAAAAGATTCTTGGGTGAGATTAGAGATGTTCTTCTACACATGAAATTCATTTGCTCATCATTTATAAACAAGCTATTTTAGCAAATTAGTTAAAGTCAGAAGTATACACAGGTGCTGTAGGATGTCACTGATGTAGTTAAGTTCTTTTTGACAAATGTTTTATGATCTAATAGAAAACACAGAATCAAATATGGTAGATTCTTAAAATTTTAGTAGAAGTTTTACAAACTTTGTAATAAGACAGAGTGTCCATGAATGGAGTTTCACTGGTTATTCAGTGGCAGAGTATTGAAAAGCAATATGAAATCTATGGTAGTTATGCATTTTTCTTTTACAGAATGACAAGAGTTCTAATTTTGCTGACCTTTTATGTCAGACATGTGGCTGACAATACTGTGCTCTCTAACATAAATTTTTGGAAAAAAAGAAACATACTTGATCACTTTATCTAAAGTAGTGATACTAACAATGAGTGAGAAGGTAACTGCTTTTTGAAAGGCTCAGGGCATGGAGAGAACATTTTCATATTGAATATTTGTCTTTATTTGCATTACAATGTGTTTTTTGTTGCCAAACCAATATGATAAATAAAACTCTAGTTTCTGCGTAATTGAAAAACTGTATAACAGTATCTGAAAACTTTTGAAAACTTGGAATAGAAATTTTGTAACTTGTTTCAGAATCTTCCAAATGAAATCTCTAAAATAGGCTTTAAAATTATTTTGTTAAAAAATTTTTTTAAATACCACATATACCTTTATTTTAGTAAGAACTGATTGACATACGGAAAGATGAAAATTTACAAGACAAAGTTCAAGAAAATCTTTTACATAATTGGTGGTTGGGATTGCAAATTGAGAATTGTGATTTAATAAGCACAGTCAATGATGCTCTTCTTCCACTTGGATCCACTGTTTTGTGAGGCTTTTCTCCCACTCTGACGGCCATTACAGCAGGTATCACAGTAACCTGAATGTAGTACCAGATTTTCAAATGGCTGTTTCACAAGGTGTAAAACCAAGCAAAGATATAAAGAATTCTAAATGTTAACCCAATTACCCTGCCTAAAATTTTATTTTTTAGTGAGGGTAAAAATGTCTTCAAAATTGCTACTAAATACAACAAAATTAAAACTTATTTAAAAATATCATTTATTTCTTGTTTTCTCACCCTTTAAAGTGGCTATTCATAATGTTCTGTAATGTGTGTAACATGGTAGTATAAGTCTATAACTTATAAATAATTATATATTGAAGTGTGAGCTTATACTAACCAGTGCCCAGTCAGAAAAACAGAAGTGACTCCAAACAGAAGAACTTTATTTATTTATTTTTAAGATTTTATTTATTTATTCGTGAGAGACACACAGAGAGAGGCAGAGACATAGGCAGAGGTAGAAGCAGGCTCCCTGCGGGGAGTCCATGTGGGATGCCATCCCAGAACCCCCATATCATGCCCTGAGCCACCCAGGCGTCCCCAGACAGAGGAACTTTAACTCAAAGAATTGGTTACAAATGTGTTGGGAAATCTGGTGGAGGGAAAGAAGGTGGCAGTGATACTTAGCGACGAGTATCTGCGGAAAGCAAGAGCAAGTTTTGTTCCCAGAGCTGGCAAGCCCTGTGCAGCTGAGGCAGCTGGAGCACTGCTGCTGCTGTAGCTGTTGGAATTGCCATTGCCACCGCTTTGCAGGAAGCCAGGCACCCACACTCCTACAGCCATGGCAGGAGCCAAGCAGCCCACAGTTCCACCAATGCTGTTGTACTTGCCAGGGCTCTTAGAGCTTCTGCTGCTGTTCTGCAACCGCACTACCATTGCTGCCATCAGCAGTCCTAGGAGTCAGATCCCAAGAGCTCTGAGCTGCAGCGGCTGCTAAAGCACCACTATTGCTGAGATTGCTAGTGCCAAAAGCAGAAGGAGAAAAAAAAAATGCTCTCTTTGACCTTTTGCCAGTGCTTCTCATTCTGGCAAAGCAATGTGGGAAATTTGGTTTTCAGGTTCCACTACAGAGGAGTATGGATGGAGTGGGAATGGAGTTCAGAACCGACATATAGATAAGTGATCCTTGTAGACTTCAAAATATTTTTAATGATGGAATATATAATTTTTAAAAATTGGAGAATCCATTGCTCTAGACTATAGCAGTAGTAAAACTACATCTTCAAGTTTTATTAACTTGTTTTAGAAGATGGATTCCGGTTTGTTATCTAAAGCTAGGGTTGTTATTCAGGAAGTAAACACTGGCACTGTATCATTTATTTACAGCCAGTATCTGTTTTGATTAGTTGCAATGACATTTCCTATTGGTCTCTGCCCATGCCTTATCAGCTATAAATATTTGTATATCACCCATAATTTCGTAAAATCTGCTCTGATTTATTATTTCTATATATTTATTAATTTAACTTTTAAGACAATAGTAACAGTGAAAATGTAGCACCTGGACGACTTCAGAATTTGCCTCATTTATAATACCTAATATTATATTTAATAATATCTATTATTTTTTGTAAAATATGTTTTAATATCTGATGAAACTGCTAAAGCACACATTAATTATTTAATGGCACACTGAATTAATGCATTTATTGGTGGACAGAGTTTAGGAGAAGTTTATTTTAGGCAACAACCACATGAATTTTATTAAAATATTAGCTTAGAGTGGTTTTCAGTTTATTTCAATTGCAGACTGCTAGATATGACATCATAAAGAGTGTGTATTGGAGTCCCAGACCATTATATTTCTAAAATGAGCTCCATAATGATGATTCATTTCTTTCATAATTAATACAGATTTAATTATGGGCAGGGTTCTTCTCTTATTGATTACTAATAAAACTATTTCCTCAACTGGTGAGATACTTCTTTTATGTTCATATTCTACATAGGTTTAACAGATGTTGGGACTATTTGTGTTGCAAAAAGCCCCAGGATTACGTTTTAAGTAGCATGTCATCAGTTTGAAATAGAGTAGGACATCTTATTTAATTTCATGATAAGTCTAAGTTTATGGATTTTCAACACGAAATTGAATATTTTTGATAATTTGATAATTTTAAAATACCTAATATTATTAAATTTTAATTTAATTTAATTCATTTAATATAATTCATTTCAAAATTTCTTCATAAGAATCCTATAAAACATTGCACATTGTTTTTGTATGTATACTGATTAATGAGATATTTCTGCATTCTTAATACAAATGAAAAAGATTGAGATTTCATGTAGATTTTTTTTCCAAAAGTGTGATATGTTTAAAAGGTTATGGTTGTAAACCTATAAATTATTGGGGTTAAAAGAGCTTTCTTAGATTAAAATCAGAGACTGTTTCTACCCATTTGGAATCATCCCTATGGCCTGTTGCCTCAGAGAAGTTAGCAGGCTGTTATCATGCTGACTCTATTATTAATAACTGGCTTCAATATTACTGGACAGATTGTTATTAATATTTCCAACCCTTTAATCACACTGGTTCATGGTATGTTTCTTTCATCACTTTTGAAAGTTGTTTATATGCTGCTTTTCTTCATTATCCTTTCTTTACATTTTACTTTGAGACAGTTAATATGATTTTTCTCAAATATATGTGAAATATGTATTGAAATTATCTGGGGAATCCATATGCTCTCAAACCTGTTTCCCATCATTAGTCTTTTTTCAAAATTTCTAATCTCATCAGTTATTATTCTAAAATTGTCGGAGTATTTTTGTCAAGCCCCTCCCTCTATCTCTCACAAATTCTATTTGGATTGATTTTAGGTCTGACTTGTACCCCCCTATTAGGTACATGACGGTGTGCCTCAGTATCCTCATCTATAAATGAAAACATTAATATTACCTTTCTTACAAGGCTGTCAGAAGAACTAACTGATGTAGTATATGTAGTAGCACTAGGCACAGTTCTTGACACATGTAGTAGTGGTAACTTTTAAGAACGAATCTTTACTAATAGTAGCAGCTTTTGTAGATAGGAAGAATAAGGAGGCTGAGTTTTACATGTAGAATCACTAAACAGGATGGTGGGGATCTCACCAATCTACTGGACAAGTAACATCATAGCAATTAAGGTGCCTCTTTTATATATCTTCTATATGACTTTTATTTTTCCTATAGAATATACTCCATAGTTTCTGTTTCTTTTTCCTTGTGTATTGAATATAGCCTGTACATATGAATAAATTATTATGTAAGTGTTGAAACTTTAAAGCAGTTGCCAGCACTGTCCTAGATTGTTTAGGAGAGAGGATTGAGCAGGGAGCAGGAAAAGTTCATGTAGTATACATGTCTAATACATTTTTCTAGAGCCAGGGAGATATTATGAATGACATTTTTATGTTTTTTAATTCTTTGATTCAAAATTTATCATGTCATGAAAGTACTCTCTTCCCCTATGTTTCTGAAGATTTCATATCATTTAAAATCAGTTTATGGAGGTAGTAACAACAATGAAATTACAACAAAACTGTAATTCAGACATTATATGCTTCTTCTCCATATGACCATATTTCTCCTGTATCTTTGTAGAAAGAGGTGATTGACTCAAATCCATATTTGAATCATTCTGTGTTAAAGATACTGTTGACTTTTTGCTATTCATCATTCATTGTTGGCTGGTATTCACGGTGCCACTGGTCAGTCCTTGGAACTCCTGTCTCTCTCATTAAGAAGCTTCTCTGTCTACAAGGGCTACAGTGTATGGGTGAATTTATGGCATACCTTCATTTTCCATCCTTGTACTCCTTGTTACACTACTAAACAAAGCTGTACAATATATCAAGCTTTGTAGAAGGTTTGAAGAGAAGATTTGCATCTCAAAAATGTAAATGTCTTAGAAGTTGATATTAAGCATCACTCTCTTAAATTTTTTGGCCACCACATTGGGAATTTCTCACTGCCCATCTTTCTTTTTGGCATTCTCCTCTCCTCCTCCTCCTTTGTCTTTATGCTCCCCTACTTTCAAATCGTTACTAATATCTTATGCAGCACACTTTCCTTCTCCCATAAGGAATTTTAAGGCCAACTTCTGATTTATACTTGAACACTTGTGTAATAGAAGACATAATGACTACATGAAATGTGAAGGCAAACTGAATTTTCTTCTCAGAGATGATGTGAATTAAAATTGTGCTAGCTATGGGGCAACACTTTTTTTCCAACATTTTCTTATGAAAATTAAAATTTAAAGATTTTATTTATTCATGAGAGACTCAGAGAATGAGGCAAGACATAAGCAGAGGGAGAAGGAGGCTCCCCTACAGAGAGCCTGATGCGGAACTTGATCCCAGGACACCGGGATCATGACCTGAGCCAAAGGCAGATGCTCAACCATTGAGCCACCCAGATGCCCCATGAAATTTTTCATACATAGAGAAAAGTTGAGGAGTATTACTTTTTGTTCTATTAAAACCATTTTGTTTTCTCAAGATCTTAATAATATATTTTATATGTAATTAAAAAAATTAAATGCTATTTAGAAGTTTATATCATCCTTTGAATTCAAATTTATTAAAGTTTTTAATTAACCAAGGTTTATAAATTCCATGTGTTATTGCTTTGTTTTTTCATTTGTTGATTCATTCCTTTATTCATTCATTTAAGAAAACTCTGTTGAGCTTTAACTATATTCCAAGTGTTCTTCCAGATAGTAGGCTGTCAATGCTTAATAAGTGGAGCCCCTATTCTGGTGGGCCCCTCAGTCTAGTGGCAATGGAGGTATAGTAAAGGACAGATGATTATGGATAGCACTGCAAAGGGCATAGTAAAGGTACTCCAAGTAATGTAGTTTTCATGTAATTTTTGTTTGTTTAAAACTTAAATATTTGTTGACTAGAATTGAAATACATCTCTTCCCATATAAGGTTCAAACTACTGACCTAGTGTTAGTAAACTATGATTTATCTACAATCTCTTCTAGTTTTTCTTGGGACTAATGGGATACAATTTTAAAACAGATGACCCAAATTAAGGATTATTATCTAATTATGCTGCATAGAATTAACTTTATGATGGTGGCCTCAATGACAGTATAGTCATAGCACTTAGTCATTTTGACCCATTAACCCGTCTTTCCTTTTCCATCCATTACTAGGACTAAAACTCTTATTCTTTCCTTCATTGTGACATGAACTTTCTTTCTTTTTCTTTCTTTCTTTCTTTCTCTCTTCTTTCTTTCTTTTTTCCACTCCCCCTTTTGTTTTTAGGAATGTTCTTATGAACAGTCTTAAACTATTTCAACCTTTTTTTTCTGTTTAGCCTCACATGATATAAAAACACTAATGATGCCTGAAAAAGGACTTTGCAAAAATATATTTGAGATAATGGTAAATGCTTTTGAAATTGGTTGATTTTTTTTCTTTTCAAATTAAAAAAAAATCACCCTCCACATAGTTTTGAAAGTATTCATTTATCAAAGGACCCCATAACTCTAAAATTAATGAAATTTTATGTTCTAGGTTAATAGTTACCACTGATTTCTTCAAATGCTTAAGAATTTCATGTACTGTGCATTTGTAGAAGACACTTTACTAGGCAGCTTGGGAGCAATGGATAAAGTATACTCAATGGGTCTATAAACCACGCTGCTGGAGAATAAATTATTTGTCTCCAGTCTAACCTCAGGACATCCCCCTGTTCCATGTGCGCATACACATACACATCTTTCATAAGCCACATACTAAATTTAGGTATTTATATTTATCTTGTTGGATTTCATTTTTAGCTTTCTGAGGGAGAAGCACAAAGTTTAAGGCACTGCATTACATGGCATATCACATTATGGAGTGGCAAGATTATTTGCTTACGCTAATACTGTTTACATGCTGTCTCCCACCAGCCTGTGGAGTATTCAAAAGCAGAAACTAAATCACACATTTTAACTTCACTTTTCACCCCCAAGTATCATGAATGGCACATAATGGGCACACAATCCATGTTTAGTTAATGCACAAAGATCAGAGAAGGGGCAAATTCTTTCTTGCAGAATGAGTCATTAGTATCAAAGTGTTCAGAATATATCTCTAAATAATTCAAAGTTAAAACCAAGTGTATAAAATCAAATGATGGTATTACCCAGCATCTCTTTCAAATCATTTATAATTGAATCCTTGCTTTTCCATGCTTTTCTCAGGCTATTGGGAAACGGGATATTTGTTTTGTTGTATTTTATATATTATTTATTTAGTTATTTAAACAGTTATTTGCATCAGTAGTAGATATTCCATACTTGAGCTAAGGAACCTTTAAGGATTATGTAGGCTTTTTAAAAAATTTTTTTTTGTTTTTTTAAACACAAGGCATTTAAATGGATAATCTAGGAAACTATATGTAATGCAATTAGTTTTTATACATTGTTTATTTATTGACTATAGGTTTTTTTCAGTTCAAGCAAATGGAAACATATTTACGGACATTGGGGAATAAAGGTGATTGAGTGGAGTATGTAAACTTTTAGAGTCGTTAGACTCTCAAACCAAATGTATTGAGAACTGTGTAAATTAGAAGAGCAAATTTACACTATATTAGTAAGCGAGGTATGAGAAATCATTAGGATGTGCTGGGTTTGACTTATAAGCACAGAATCTTATGGATAGATGAAGCCTTAGCTGTCATTAGATGCCAGGAAAGAGTAGGGTACAGGGACTAAGCACATGAGCTCTAAGCCAGACAGTCTGGGTTCAAATCCTATTACTGCTATGCTGTGTGATCTCAGGCAAATCACTTAACCTTTCTGGTTTTTTACCTGAAAGTGCCACTAAAAATAATCTCTACCTCATACGGTCACTAGGATTTAATGAGTTAATAAGAGAAAAGTATTTTGAAGAGGGCCTGGCAAGTAGTATAAGCACCTAAGCATTAGCTAGTATCATAATCATTATTATGTTGTTCACTTCAGTTCTTTCCTTTTAAATTTAATTATTTTTTCATATGAAGAAATGGAAACGGAGGATGGTTAGATGGCTTGTGTAGGGTATACAAACTACTTGTGGCAGTGCTGAAACCAAAACCAGTTTTTAACTCCCACTCTAGGATCTTTCTACCAGATGAAATTGTCCCATGGCTTATCAACATACAAAACCACTTAATTTAATAACTATAACTTCCAGAGTCTGATAGTCAATTAGGAGTATTGTTTCACATGGTGCTATGATTAATTCAATACTTGGGTCTCCCATCCCAGAAAGAAGAGTGTGACTTGAACTCCAGAAAATACTAAGAATGTGCCACTTACTGTGCTTGGAATCTAGTAAAGTGTGCAGATATAGAGGAAAGCATTGAGGTGTTGTGCATTTTTCACCAAGCCAAAATATTTGTTTTTCTTTTTTAAATTCAACTAGCTAGCTGTTCTATTTAGAAAAGGTGAATAGCTTTCACGGTCCTTTACATTCCTTTTGACTCCTGCTGGTGGAACTCAAATAATGTCTTCTTATTCTCTTTGGGTTAAAACAAAACGAAAGAAAACAAAAATACCTAGAACCTTGTTTTAAAAATCAGGACATAGTAATATCTAATTTGAATGAGTCTGTCAAACTATGAGGCTTGTGTGCTTTTTTAAGTGGTATTTTTCTTCAAACATTTGAATAAAGCTTTAGAGAAACAATAGGGCAATAGTAGAAAAACAGAACTGCCAGGCTGAGCAGTAAGGGGCGAGATGCATGCTGGTACCTCAGGCACACTAAGTGTATTTTAGAAAGGTTTTTCTTAAGACATGTGACCAAAAGCATATTCCTTTTATTTTATTACATCCCCTTGCCTGTGTATCTGTCCCCTCTTTATTAAGCAACCAGCCTTGAGAGAGGTAAAGCACTATTACACCACCTGAGAATTGGAATTAGTGGTTGACACTAAGAGTAGAGGGTTGGACTCTTGATTTCCTAGTAGAATTTTCCCAGGACAGTTTGCACAATGTGTAGCTAGACATCGTCTTCTAATTTCTGTGCTATAGGTTTTCTGCTCTTAAAATAGCTAAAACAATACTGATCTCTGTTCTGAGCATGATCCAAGATTCAACTGATATGTTAAAAGATTTTTGTGCATCAGATGAAGATACAGTTGATCTATAAGTTATATATTGAAGTAATTAAGTTATTTATTTTATCAACTGAAAATTGGCTTTTAAGGGAAGGAATTGATGCTTATATAATATAGTAGTTATGTTTATGCAAAAGAACATTCTAATATTTGCAGAATGGTAAAATAAAAACACCAAGCCACACAGAAAGGATGATTTTTAAATTAATATACTTAATACACAATTAATTACTGGTGCCCAGATTCAGGATTTGAATGGGTCAGATGAATTCACATTTTCCATTTTTATGTAAATTTTCTTTAGAATATTTAACCTTTATTGTGATGTTCCTAAGTCCCATCTAAATGACACACAGCCAAATTGTACAAAAATATTTTAAGGAAGGTGGTTGTCTAGGTAGACAAGCAGAGTCTAGTTTTAAAAAATTGGGGGACAACAGGAGCTTGAAACTTGTTCTGTTTTCTGATGTTTGTAATTCCATAGCTGCAAGTATACCACCTATGGGAGAAAAAGGCACCAGGGAGTGGGAAAAAGGGGTGGGGATCACGTGATGTGTGGGGAGTGTAATACCAGCATTATTTTGGTTCTAGCATATTAAAAAAATTGTTAGAGGTATCAGACAAAGAAAAACATGTTTTTTTTTTTTTCCTTTTTAAGAAAGGTTTGTTTAGAGGCATTGATTAATTTTATTTTTCCCTCCTAATAAAAGAACAAGGGGTTTCCGCTATGGCCTCAGACCCATATTCTCTGAAATCTTGTCCTGCTTATGATGGAAGCTCCTTATGGGATTTATTTCTGTTGTTGTAACATTATCTACTATATGCATTGCACCTGTTCACACAGAGTACATTGCATTGTGATATTTGTACAGATAGATGCTTCAAATAAGAAACCAATCTGCCTCTTCTGGAGTACTAGTCTATTAGTTACTTAATTAAACTTAATTATGTTTTTGTCTGCAATTTTGCGTATGGTCTTGATTTATTTACGGAGCAATGATTTCTTCTTTGCAGTTATCAGTTTTGTCTGAGATCAGTTTTCCTATTGTATGGAGTCTTTCTTTCAGAGCCTCCTTTAAGACTGCCTCTGACTTTAAAATCATTACTAGGCTTTTGTCAGAGCAGATTTGTTGACACTCTTCTCACATTAAAAAAAAATTTAAAAGATTGCACAAATAAGCTATGCATTTCACTATTTCCTGCTAATATGCAAAAATGTATTTATGATAATTACATGTACTGTGTGCCAGAACTGAAACAATACATTCCTCATAATGGAGCATAAATAAAGAAGGTGGAGCCAGCTGCTCTTAAACTGTTTATTTGCAAGCAGTAATGATATAGAGAATATACCTTTTTCACTCTGTTAGTCTGGCAATACTGAACCTGTTGCTGCATTAGACGAGTTGCATTTTGCTGGATAGGGGAAGGAGGGCTGTCTGCTGTCTGGTAGGAGGGCTTTGTCTGTGCCTTTCTCTCTCTGTTTCTTTCTGTTTTTCTTTCTCTCTCCTCCTCTTCTCTCTCTCTCTCTCTCTCTCTCTCTCACTCGCTTGCTCTGTCTCTGTCTCTCTCTCCCTCTTTGCCCCCCCTCCCTCCCTCTCTCTTGCTCTCTCTCTCTCTTCCCGTCTCTGTGGTTTGTAAGGTAGGTTGCAGTGTGTGTATATACACAACATCAAGAGCAGGAAAATGGACTCATTAGGGAGGCAGGCAGTCATTACCACTCACACTGTACTTCCAGGGAGACACCGATTATGAGAAGAGAAACTCAGCGCTGGGGAAGAAGGTAGGGCAGACAACTTTCATAAAAAAAAAATCCTGCTTCTTCAACCCCCCCCTACCTATCATCTCCTTTAGCCCCCAATGCTTTTATTCTTTCTTCCTTGAATTTTAATTTCCAGATTTAAGTTTGACAGAGCTGCTGCTAGCTTAAAATTTGGAACATTTATAGGAGGCCTACCCTCTACTCCTTTTCTTCCTACTTATTTAAAGGGTGTGCCCTTGTGATTCAGTTTAATTACTTTAAAAATAATTGCAAACAAACCTATTTTTCTCACTAAAGTACCAAATAAATCAGTATCTTTCACTCTTTTATAACAGACCCCTCCGTATGTTTGTTAGTCTCTTTGCTTTTCTTGTCTGTTTATGCAATTCCATCTGTCTGTCTATATATCATGTTGTCCTTATTTATTGCTAACTGGGTTGTGTTAGTTATGTGCCAATGAGTTTTAGCTGCAGTGCCAGTGTGGGTATTACTAAAGTAAGACTCTTGTTCTTTGTTTTACATTGAAGTTTAAAGTCCATATTTACAGTTTAAATCCTTTAAGCAGGTTGAATACTTTTTGCCAGCATATTTATTTGATGGCATTGGCTGTAAGGTGAGGGGTAGTCACTGAGGCTGGGTAAGAATCTAGTGATTATTTTTTATCACACACTCTTCTATATTACATGTGGGGGGTATATTTTGAAAGGAACAAGGTACTCTGTTTTGTAACTTTTATTTTGCAGATGGACTTTTGGATTTATAGGGATATCACTGGGATTAGTAAGGATGCAAACTTTCTTAACAAACAGTTCTTATCCTAGGACAGTTTCTTTTTAGTATGTTACTGTTTATTTATGCTTGGGGAGGGTGGGGTGGGGGCTGGCCATCTTTTTATGAAGTGGAAGCTATGAAGTGTATCAGGCCATCTTATGCAACAACTGCAAGTATTCATTTAACATTTCGGGGACTATAAATAATGTATTTGTTATTTCAAACATAGTTCTGAGGTGCTTTGTTTTTCCTTTATTTTTTTTTTCTTTTTTATGGTGGGAAAAGTTGCATTTCACAACTAGTGGACATTGTTGAACAGTTTTCCCAGAACAGTGTTCTTCGAAATTCAAAGGAGTAGTTAAATAGGTCCATCTGAAATGGACTCTTAATGGAGTTTTATTCGGATTTGTTTGAAAGTAAAACTGCCATTCATTTGATAAAAATTAAGTCAGATAGTAAGATACACAGATGTTTTGAACATATACAGGAGGAATGATAAAAAATGGATGCTGATCTATAGAGATCTTTGATAATACAATCACCTTTTTCATAATAAATTATTTATTTAATAGAAGTGGCAGACTTATTTTTTTTTTTTTAATTCCATTAGGCCTCTCTGACAACACAAAGAAGTCCATAAAGCAATATTCTTAAGCCACCTGGGACGCTAGAGCAGATTCCCAAACATATTCTCAAGGTTCAGACCTAGTAAAATGTTTATTAAAAATCCATTATTCCAAAAGGGTGGTGAACTTTTGCTGCTAAAAGTCTTTTTTTCCCCTTTCTTTTTAAAAATTTATTTGGAGACTTTTAATTTGCTTCTATTGCCTAAAGTGTCTTTTAAGCTGGAAAGGACAGCTTTGACCAAGAACAGAACAAATACTAAGTACACTCAGGTCCTGTCAGAGATTTTTTTTCCCCCAAAGATCTAAAGGGAAACTTTTAGGGGAGTCTATTGAAAGCGTATGTTAATGCAGGTATGCAGTATATGGTATTTCAAATGTGATTTTCTCCATTTTAAACTCTTGACCCAAAAATTTGTTTTAAAACTAACATCTCAAAACTGTGCATGTCTCATGCACCTGTCATTTTCTATGTTAACGTTGTGAGGACTATCTGAAATTCTACCCTTGTTTTCAAAAGAAATCTTTCATGTATCTCTTGATCAACAATTCTCTTTTTCTGTATACATGTACGTGTGGGGATATCTATGTGCATATATATGAATGTATCTATATGTTCTCACACATGTGTACGGGTAAGAAATCACAGATTCTTTGCAGATATGACATTTTAAAAATTTCATGTTAAGCATATTTATGTTAATGAGAAACAAAAATGGAGAGGTTTTTAGGAGAAGGTAAAGATTTCTTTTAACCTTCTAGAAAGAATAAAAGAAAGTAAAAATTTAGTCATATTTATGGTTGGCTTGATTTTTAGAATGTGTAGAATTATACACAATATAAGAATTATAATTCTTAGCCTTCAGTAGATTTAAAATATTTTTAGTATGAAAAGTAATCTTGGCCTCTTTTGGGAGGGATTGTCATAATCTAAATACTACAGGACACTGTAAAATGTGAATAAGTAAACTTAAAACCAGTGTACTCTGATATATAGGACTTTGGAAAACTGAAAGGCTTGTGTCACAGGAGGGCTATAGGGTGCCAAAAAGTCATTAACTAGCCTTACAGGTTATGGTGGGCCTTTCCTATCAGCACATGAAATCTATTGAGAGGCCCGAAGTCTTGGGCAGGTCAGAGTGGGTTTCATTTTAATATTGGAGCGGACAGTTATCTAACACACCCACATGAGGAAGTGCTCTAAAGCAGTTATTTCATGCTTTGCCATGCCCTGTAGCTAAAACAATTTGGTACTGAGTGACGTGTGTGTGCTTTTTAACTTCTATCCGGTAAAAAATCAGCTTTGGCTCCTTGAAAAGGACCAAAACTGGAATAGCAAGACAGCATAATTCAAATGCTAAGCATACACTGGTTTAAACTTTTTTTTTTTTAAGTTGAGGGACGAATTATCACGATTGTTTTTAATATAAAGACTATATAGTAATTTCCTGGATTTTACTCATTAAGATTTCAAAACTTGCAGATACTTTTCTTCTTCACATTTTTCTCCAGAAGCCCACATTCATCAAAAGGATCACAGCTGCATACTTTCCCCCGAAATGTGAACAAATAAATGGCATTCCTGTTTATCTATTTTTGAATTTTAATGATTAGTCCTTGTGCTAATTAACAAATTCCTGTATTCATAAAATCTGGCACTTCATAAATATCCAATTGTGTGATTATCTACACATGTCCTGGCTTCCTATAAATATAGAAATTATCAGTGGATGTGTTCATGGACTTGCCCAAGGCTGAATAGTGGCTGGCCATGCTGCCACACAGGAAACCAAGTTCAGACCCTGAGCAAATGTGTTGTCCCAGGGCCTGGCAAGGTGTATGGAAGTAGCATATTGCTGATATTGCTAACGAGTGATCCTTTCTGGCAAAGGAAGGACTGATGTTGACATTCTTTGAGTGCTGCTAGTTCCAGTCTTCTTCAGTCCTAAGGGTGGCCTTTTTAGGTCTAAAAGTTGATAAAGGATATTAAAGCTGACTTGCCTTGGAGGCCACTTTAGAACTATTATAACAAACTACATTTTTCAGTGAAAAATATCCTGGACTTCTACGAAAGAAGTAAAATAGTATATTCATCCCAAGTTCTTTAACCAGTGAGAATCTTATTAGCAGGAAAAGTTGTGTAGAGCTGAAAAGAAAATCTAAGTATTTTTGTTTGTATGGCTGTGTAACTATTGCAAGCAAATTACAGGAATCAAATATCATTTACATAGGAATAGTTCACCTACATCAAGGACAATAAACACTAGCAGCTGAAAAAATGCATACATATAAGGGTTATCATTAATTAGAAATCAACTCTTTTAAATGATTTTTTTCATATTATATGAGCCATTTTGGTTACCTCATACAATAATTAGATATTATTTACAATGATACTAGAATCATCATTGGCCATTTGATTTTTTGCTCCAAATTTTCAAATTCTGTATAGAATTCCTAGATATTTGGCAAACTTGAAACTTAAATTTTCTCTCAAACTTGTTTTGTGCATTTCCAAAGCTTAAGTAATTTCTAGCATTTTGCAGAATCCTCAGGGATTATAGCCAATGTCAAATAGCTAGTAAAATACTTTTAATTCTTTACCAAAAACCCAAGGGCAATATCTATATCTCAAAATTCTAGAGAATGCCTGAATTTGTATATATTCCTGTAACATAGTTATTATACATTTAATCATCAAATGTACATTGTTGCCAATTATGCTGAACATATCAAAAATATATTCTTTGAACTCTTTTACTTCTGATTTCAACATAGGCAAGCTTTTGAGGCTGTGGGAAGAAGTAATGCCATCTATCATTACTGTCATGTATGTAGTAACCACTATAACAGATGTTGGGAACAGCATTCAAGAGCCCATAAGAAAAAAGGGCTTTTATGCCACTGTAGTTGCTCAACTGTAATAATAATTAAGTAGTGTGCAACTTATGCTCAACTTTGGCTTTGTAACCTCTCCTCTACTCTAGGGTCAAGCCTTGGGTGATTCTTCAGTTTACTTGAAAGTAATCAACTTGAGGACATGGTGCTTGCCTTTATGAAGTCTTTTGATACTCAAGTGAAACTCCAGCCTGGCATGTTTTGTAGTTCAGTTAACCAATGCAACACTTTCATAATTGTTTTAACTTTCATAGGGAAAGTTAACTACTGACTTCCAAGTAATAATATTGAGACAAGGAACAAGGGCTGAATTCATTGATACATCCAGTTATTAGATGGAAACTGAGGATATTATTATTAATTTCTGGATATTCAGTCCTATTTTTGAAACTGATGGAAAGGGTGGTCATTCTAGCATAATGTGTTTACCTTCTTCATATTAGAAATATTTTAGCACTGAATACCCTGAGTCTCAAGGTATGATAAATTTAATGCACAGATCATATGTTATACATTTAAAATGTTAATACGTTTTTGAAAACTTTCAATATTAAAAAAAACTAATGTAAAGACTTGCATTTAATTCATATGAAACTACTTAATGGAATTTGGAGTTTTTGGAAATTAAATAGATTTCCAATAAATTGAAACAAAAATGGTAATAATGATGAATTTTATGCATAATAGTATTGTTTTGCTCACCAAAATTCTTAATCTAAACTTTTTAAAAACAAGGTTTGAATTTAAATTATTTAAATTTTGATTCTATCTAATGGTTAGAAGCCTTTAGTTTTTTACTAAATGAGCTTGGAAATTTGCTATTTTTACCTTTCCTTTCAGAAATGTTCTCTGAATTACTGTTGTAATCAAATTGTGATTTGTTGTTAGCAAATTCCTTTTATAGTATGAGCTTCTTTCCAGTAAATGAAATGCAACTGGGAGAAAATTAAAGTAATGTTGTCAGTTTGCTCGGGTACCAAATTAAAACTTAGTAAAAAACTTAGCAGAAAACTATGAATGTTCTAGGCTGTGTAAATTTTTGGGTAGATATGTATGTATATGAAAACTGTATGGCTACTATTGTAAACAAACAAAACCACCTTATTTAGACACCAAAACATTTAAAGAGTGAAAATGTTTATTCTTTATGTTTAAATAGGAATTAGGGGCATCTAGTTGCAAAGGTGACTTATACATTGGATTTTTGTTTTGTTTTGTTTTTAAATACTGAACATACTACAATTCCTTTTGGCCCAGTACTTTGGGTCTGCACATATTTACTAATGTCTCCGTCTTCTTGGCCAAATGCGCCTATTACTGGCACTTTAGGTTGGGTCGAAAGAGCTAGAATAGTTCTCACTTTATCTAGTTCCTCAAATCAACAGTGGCCTCACCTCATCTGGAGAGGGGAGAAGAATAAACATGATTAAAAAGCAAATGGAAACAAGAATAAAAGTAAAGCTGTGGGTGGAGGGGTAGGTGCTTTTGAAGCTTCTAAATTTATAATGAAAGAAGAATACTTTCTTCCCAACCCTCAGTAGAAGCCATCTGACCTATCCAACAAAGCACTCACTGCCTTCTCACTATACCTCTTGACAGTAGGTTGGCTACATTCCCCCTCCACTCCAAGATAGATTCCAAAGGTGCCACCAAAAGATCATAGAAGAGGAAGTCATAACATCTCACGTTTCTAATGTATTCACTGCCAGGATTTCTTCATACCTTTTGCCTTTGAAGCCTTAGGTTTGGATTTGTGAGCAGATTTTTGTAGTTGGTGGACAGATTTCATTTGTTTTGATAAGAAGCCTTCCCAACAAAGCATTCCCAAGGCATGCGGCAAAACAGCATCATGAGTTTAATTAAAATGGATGAAGTGATCGACTGTGTAAGTTTGTGTGTGTGTTTCCTCTCTTAAAATAAAATGAAGTCAAATACTTTTTATATAAAACAAAACAAAAAACAAATCCAAACTTCCTGTCAGCCTGAATGGATTTAGATTTCCTTTTACAAAATGGCTTTCTGAAACCATTTCTGTGTAGTGGGTTTGACCAGCACATTCTACTCTATTCCCTGCCCACTTGCTACTTTGCTTTCTAAATGTTGAATGAATGTAAATAATTTGTTAGTTAAAAAAAAAAAGAAAAAAGCATGTTCTTATAATAAGGCTCAGAATATACCCATGGAGATGTGTTAGGACTTACATACAATAGCTTCAATCCTATCAACTTAGCATGAAAATATGTGAATAAAAGTTTTAGAAACTAATTACTTTCCTAGCATGTTGAGAGAAACACTATGGTGTGGTTAAAAAAAAAAAAAACAAAAAACAAAACAAAAAAAAAAACACTGCTTTGGAGAACAGGAGGCATTAATTAATGCCAAAAAGGATTTAAAGTGGTTAAATCTGGAGGCCTGGTTTCTAGTCCTGACTATAATGACTTTGAATAAATCATAATCTCTCTGTTCATAAGATTTTGTGTTTATAAAAATGAAGGGAAAAGCTCCCTTTTAGATTTTCTTTTATCTTAAAAAATGTATTATTTTATTTTATACAGCTATATATGTAGGTGATTCTGCTTGTAATTTCTACCTGTAAATCATAAACATCTGGAGAGAAGTTTAGGTTGGCAATGATGGGCGAATAAAGGGATTTTAGTTGATCTGAAAGAGCACACATACTTTATTTTTTTGGTCATTGTTATCGTTAGCATAAGTGGATGTCACAATGTATCATTGGGTCTACTTAATGATTCAATGAATGCAATAAACCCAAAATTGCCATTTGTCAGATGAAGTGACATAATTGCCTGCGGTTGGTTTGATAAGGGGCTGTTTTTAACTGAGTGAAACACTATGGTTCCACTCCTCCCCACTGGCCACTAGATGGAGAGGCGGTCCATGTCCACAGCCCATGGTAAACAGTTCACTTCTGACTTTCCACTGGCAGAGGGGCACTATATTCCTTTGGACATTTCCATGAGCACACAACATGACATTTTGCAGAAACCATCAGAGAATATGTTCTCTTCTATAGAGGCATCATGTGATATTCATGAAATGCAAAATGATTTACTCCTTCCTCAGCCACCATTATTGCTGGTAGACCTAGGAGAAGGCCAGTTATATCACTCTGGTTTTAGTTGTCACAGTAGGGCCTTTGCCTCTTTCCAAATTGTCCATTTAGAAAGGACCCTGAATGAATGTCAGCACGACAGTGCCACCTTGTGTCTCTGACGCAGGAGCCAGTGAAAAGGAAAGTATAGGACATTTACAGACATTTGGCAAATTGTTTCAAGCTCTGATTTTTCAGTAGCTACACAAAAATCTGTTTTAGTGTGTTTAGCAATTCTTATTACCAAAAAGAGAAACTAGGATGTGTGTACTTTATCCCTTCCTTTATCTCGCTGTGTATTAAAAATACTTCAAAAATTATAGGCACAGAGATGTGTTCAATTTAGATTTGGGGTGAAGAAGGCAGGGATTGTCAGAGATATTCATTTGCCTAATCTTATCACTTGGAAGGCTTTTGGTCAATCATTCCAGACTCAGAGCAACTTTTATATGCTCTGGTAATATCACTTTCACATTGTATCGTTTATAATGCATTTTTGTATTGTTTTGTGTTGTTTGTAAGCATATCTTCCAACTAAACTATGAGCTTCTCAAGGATAGAGTCTGTGTCTTATTCATCCTTCTGCCTCCAGAACTTTCTATGGCATTCAGCCCAGAGGCACTCAGACATTTAAGATCTGAATGAATGATTATGTCTGGCTGGTTTATAACTTCTTATTTATTTTTATTTTTATTTTTTTTGGTTTTAAATAATTTTAGGGCCTTTTCTCTTTGGAAAAATACTTCTGATACCACCTCCTTTCCAACTTTCCCTTTATAAATTTTCTTTCTTTCATATTAAAATGACTTTCTGTTTTTGATTATGAAATTGCATTGCCTATTTGCAAGTTTCTATTGTAGTTGACTGTGGTAAAGATACTGAATTTCTTGTTTCAGCTTTATAACAAATTTGCTATGTTATCTTGGGTAAGATGCTTAACCTTTCTAGGTCTGTTTCCTGTGCATAAAATGAGCAGGCTGGACTAGTTGATCTTAAGGTACTCAGGGCTTTCGTACAGGTTGGATACATGTTAGTATTACTCTAGTTGTACATTTGGTTTAACAATTTTAAAGTACCACAATAGCTTAAAATTAAATTGCTAGCCTTTGAAAGTGCTATTTGATATTCCAGTTTTAGTAGAGGAAATTGAGGCACAGAAGATTTTCTTATAGAGGGTTAAACTACAAATTGGGCAAATTGTATTATAATTGGTGGGCATTCCAATTTTTTGTTTAACTTTTCTGTTTCTTTGATTTTGGTTAATTGAGCTCCACTCTCCTTCTATCCTTAACCATAAAATAAATTACAATAACTTTAAATAATAAGATGAACCCATGCTTCGGTATGGGACTGCAGACTATTTGCAATTTAAAGACTCTTTCATGCTATTTTTAAAAAAAGATTAGATTTATTTATTCATGAGAAACAGAAAGAGAGAGAGAGAGAGAGAGAGAGAGAGAGAGGCAGAGACACAGGCAGAGGGAGAAGCAGGCTCCATGCAGGGAGCCCAATGTGGAACTTGATCTTGGGTCTCCAGGATCATGCCCTGGGCCAAAGGCAGCGCCAAACCACTGAGCCGCTCAGGCTGCCCTCTTTCATGCTATTTTGAATTTTTTTTTTAGTAACCCCTAAAAATGAGTGCTAACTTTTAAATTTCAGAATTTTTGCCTGGAATTTACATCTGAGGTTTCAGTCCACATATTACCAGAAACACCAGCAAACACCATTATGACTTTGGGCAAATTGCTTCAGCTTTTTTGCTTATTTGCAGAAAGGTAGTAATAAATGTTACACTTCCTATCCACCTCACAAGGTAATTGTGAAGATTAAAGGGGTTCATGTATATGGAAATTCTTCATAAATAGTAAAGCTCTGTGCCAATATTAATAATATTTACCATTATTACTGCTCTAATTAAAGGAAGAATGGATAATAGAAACCTCAGTCAAAGCAAAAACAGACGAATTTTAAAAACACTGAAACTGACGGCATCTCTTATTTGGAGTGTTTCTTGGTGGTTGTAGGCTCTGGAGATAAAAGTTGTGTTGTGTTCACCCTATTACTTATGTTTTGGTTTAAAAACCTGTAATGAGGGACGCCTGGGTGGCTCAGCGTTTGAGCGTCTGCCTTTGGCTCAGGGTGTGATCCTGGGGTCCTGGAATCTAGTCCTGCATCGGGCTTCTCGCAGGGAGCCTGCTTCTCCCTCTGCCTCTGTCTCTGCCTCTCTCTGTGCCTCTCATAAATGAATAAAATCTTTAAAATAAAAACGTGTAATAATAATAATATTGATAATGTTTATGAATCTAAAATTCATGTTTTCTTTGGATAAATTTATTACCTATCATTCATAAGTTCATTTTTGATGGTAGTAAATTTATTAATATAGAAAGAAAAAATTTAAAATAACCAAATAAGATGAAAAATTTTATATACGTTTTTGATATTGTAGTATTCGACTCCAGTCTAGTGGTTATTTAACTTTAATGTACTCTAAAATTACCTAGGGTATTTGTTACAATTCAGATTTCTGAACTCCTTCTCTAATAAGTCTGGGATGGAACTCAGGCATCCCAGGTTCCACCTGGTTCACACAGGTTAGAAAACACTACTTTCCTTGGCTGTTGTACATCATAATCAGCTGGGGGCTTTTTAAATGAATAGATTTCTAGGTTCTACTCCTAGATATCCTAAATCAGAATCTTTAGATCTAGATTTGGCATCAATATTTTACAAAGACTACTTCATAGGTTCTAATAAAATTACAAGGTTTGGGAATCCTTGCTCTTGTTTTTATGGTATATTGATAAAATATATTTACTGTTGCGCCTGAATCCATTCTCATAATTCACATTATTTCCTAATGAAATATTTCATTTTAAAAAGAAGGACAAAGTTGATACAGCTGTGTAAGAAAAGTTCAGTCTTGACAAACAATTACCACTCTTGCCCTATAACCCTAGAATTAAGGAAAAGAGAAGTTACTGAGAACCTTTCATATAAATTGCTTCATTTAGTCTTTACAACAACTCTGCTGTATACCCTGGTTGTCTGCCTCTGTTACAGAGAAAAACCTCCCCCCAAACCAAAACCAAACAAACAAAAAACCAACGAAGCTCATAGAGTAGATAGCCAATGTCACACAGATGTTAAACATCGAAGCTGAATTCAGAGCCTATGCTCTTTCTACTATATCATATTATTTTTTACCCCTAACCAATAACTCTTTACCAGGTTCCTATTATGTTAAATGATAATGTCTAGTCTTGAGGGCCACAAAGTGTATTACCAATATGGTATAATAATTATTACTTACACGTGTAAAATAAATCGATATATTTTTTTCTAATTCTGCTATTGAGAAGTGACTTTTAGCCAGAGGTAGAATTCAAGTATTCTGAATGGTCAGAAGGAGTCTAAGTAGTAATAATAATCATAATTATTGAACTGTTAAAGAACATTGTCTATGGGATCTTTAATCCCCATGCCTTTACTATGAGTAGTTTCTTAACCCAGTCTACAGATGAGGAAAGCCTGATTTGGATTGGTTAAGTGACTTACTGATGATTGTAGTCTAAAGTGGCAGAACCAGGACTGGACTCTGTTTCAGTCTAAATTCGAGAGCAGTTGGTGCTCTTAACCACCGGTGTATGTCATTTCTGACTGTACAGTTAACCTTCAGAGTCAGGCTGTTCCTCTGGTAAGTACAAGCCACTAAATACTAATTAAACTTTGTGGGACTAAAATTCATTTCCTTTGTAGGGAACAAACAATTTTGCCACACTTAATCAGTCTAGTAATTTTTTTTTAAGTCTTGTAAAGTTTGGTGTTAATAATGCATAATACTTTAGGGAAAATCCACTGAATAATCTTTTTTGTTTATATTTTTATTTGAGAGTTCCAACTCTTTGATGGAACAGATTATTTGAATGAAAATTTTATATCTATTATGACATGCCATGAAACAATAATTTGATAGCATAGCCACTGTTGTTGGTCTTAAAATTATTTATTTATATTTAAGATCCCATGCAAGTATTAATAGTGTCAATGTCATAGTGCTTCCTAGAATCTGAAAACTGATTCCTTTTTTTAATTGAAATTCGATTTGCCAGCATGAAAACTGATTCCTGAGCACTTTTTATATTCTCATTTTTTAAAAAAAGCACCTCATAGTATAAAATGACAGCCTACGTACACAGCATAGTACATAGTACAACTATGTTGTACATAGTACAAATAGAATTTCTCATTTACCAAGTAAATGAATTGCTAAAAATGCTATGTATACCTTTTTATAGATTTAATAATATTTTAAATATATTAAAAATTAGAGGGAACTCTGAAATCCATTTTTTATGTGTAAAACTAATCATGATTTTATAAAGTTTAATATGCATATGTTAGGGAGATATTCTTAATGCCTCTATAATTATATTTTAGAAGATACATTTTTTAAATGATTTTATTTATTGAGAGAGAGAGAGAGTGAGTGAGAGAGTGAGCACAAGCAGGGTGTAGGAGCAGAGGCAGAGAGAGAGAAGCAGACTTCCCACTGAGCAGGGAGCCCAGTGCCGGGCTCGGGCTCATGACCTGAGCCAAAGACAGATGCTTAACTGACTGAGCCATCCAGGTGCCCCAAAAGATACATTATTTTTAAAAGACTCACTAACCAGTGGATATAGTGTTGTCTTTAGCTGACTTTCGAGTTTATTGGAGATTTGGGTTCTATTTTAACTTTCTTCTCTAAGGGTGGTCTTTTCCCAGATGGCATTCTTTTAAACTCTACCAAGCAAATGAATGCTACCATGAAGAAAGAAGAGTGAAAATATATAGTGAAGAAGTTTACCTGTACTCTATTTTCATCTGTAGAAATTAAAACATGATTTTTTAGAAAGTCCCATTTAGCAGCAGAGCATAAATTGGAAAATTTGGTCAGTGATTTATTTAGACTCCACAGGGAAAATCCTGTAGGGTGTTTTTGAATATCCTAAATTTATTTTGATTTGAGACCAGCTTAAAGGGCATGTCTATCTTAAAACAGTTCTCCATTTTCCTGAGAAAAATTCCAGTAGAGCTAGTTGTGGGAGGCAATATCCCAACAATGAACCTTTTGGGGCCAAATAAGCAATTTTGCACAACTTACTCCATCCCTTTCCTTAAACCTTGCTCACTGGGCTTGTTTAATTTTGACTGCTAATTTTATTTCTTTGCAGAGGCAAAGGAGACAGGAAAAAGGAGGGAAAATAACGGATGGCATGTGGGTGAGGTTTTGGCTCAGGGAATAAATTTTAAAAGATCCTAGCCAGTGTAAGGCTACAGAAAGCAGTTGGTGTCTGAAATTTACCTCTGTTTTGCAGATTAGGAAATAGATGCCAGTAGAGGTTAAATAAGTTAGCTAAAGTTACATGGTAGTTTCCAGCATCAGAGCTGGTCCTGGGAACTAGGTTACTCATTGCTTCAATAAGATATTTGGTCAATCTACTTTCTCTGTAGATCAAAACGTCTATTATTCTTATTCTCTTTTACTTTCCTCCTTTTTTTTTGTATGCTGCTACTATCTTTTAACAGCTAAAAAATCATTCTGCTTATAATTTCAGGTTTAGAAGCTGGTTGCACAAGTGTATTTTGACTATTAAGACCATTGAGAACTAGCTGACTTGTAAGGTCCCTGTGTATCATGTCAAGCTTTCTGCCTCTATTTTATTGGTATATGTGGGTAGTGAATGTGGAATAGAAAAAAAAAAAAGCTTCTGAGCTCATGGCACACTTTTAAACATGTACAAATGTGGTGGGCACCTAATAAAAGATAAGCTATTGGGTTTTTTTGTTTGTTTTTAGATTTACCAAAAAAAAAAAAAAAGTTTTGCACATAGCACTGAGTCTGTGTATTACTCCCCCTCCTCCGTGGAGGATTCCTCCGTGGAGGAATCCCCGTGGATTCACCTTTAGGAACATTTTACATTAATACAATCCATTTGTTAAAATTAATGAACTGATATTGATATGTTATTATTAACTAATATCCATAGTTTATTCAGATATCCGTAGATTTTTAAAAATTGTTATTCAATTTATTTAAATAACAAAAACAACAAAACAAAAACAATTTAACCATTTCTCCCTCAGCCCCTAACCTCTGGCAACCATCAATCTGTTTTATGTATAAGCTTAGTTTTTTTTTTTAATTAAAAAAATGTTTTAGATTCCACATATAAGAAAGATCATATGGTATTTGTCTTTGTCTTATTTCACTTAGTATAATTCATTGGAGGTCCATTCATGTTATCTCAAATGGCACAATTTCATTATTTTTTATGTCCAAATAATATTCCATTATATATGTATACTGCATCCTCTTTATTCATTTTCATTGATGGATCCTTAAGCTGTTTCCATATCTTAGCCACTATAAATAACGTTGTAGTGAACATGGGGGTTCATAGATCTTTTCAAATTAAGTGTTTTCATTTTCTTTGAAAGAATACCAGAAGTGAAATTACTGGATCATATTATTATAGTTCTATTTTCATTTCCTTGAGGAATCACCATACTGTTTTTCATAATGGATGTACCAATTTATGTTCCCACCAACAGTGCACCAGGGTTCTTTTCTCAACATCTTTTTTTTTTTTTTTAAGATTTTATTTATTTGTTTGTGAAAGACACACAGAGAGAGACAGAGAGGCGAGACACAGGCAGAGGGAGAAGCAGGCTCCATGAAGGGAGCCCGATGTGGGACTCGATCCTGGGGCTCAGGGATCACGCCCTGGGCCAAAGGCAAATGCTCAACCACTGAGCCACCCAGGGATCCCATCTTTTCTCCACATCTTGTCATAATTGTTACTTCTAGTCTTTTTGATAATAGCCGTTCTAACAGATGTGAGATGATATCTCATTGTGGTTTTGATTTGTATTTTCCTGATGATTAATGACGTAAGTCATCTTTTTGTGTACCTCCTGGACATGTGTGTCTTCTATTTAGATCTTCTGCCCATTTTTTATGGATTATTTGAAGGTTTTTTGCTTTTGAGTTCTTTATATTTTGGGTATTAACCCCTTATCAGATATATGATTTGCAAATATTTTCTCGCATTCAGTAAGTTGCCTTTTAATTTTGTTGATGGTTTCCTTTCCTGTGCAGAAATTCTTTAATTTGACGTAGTCCCACTTCTTTATTTTTGCTTTTGTTGGTTTTGCTTTTGGTGTCACATTCAAAAAATCATCACCAAGACCAATGTCAGTAAGTTTACTGCTTATGTTTTCTGCTAGGAGTTTAATGGCTTCAGATCTTATGTTCAAGTCCTTATTCCACTTTGAGTTAATTTTTATGTATGGTGTATGATAGTGGTCCAGTTTCCTCCTTTTGCATATGTCCAATTATCTTAGCACTATTTATTGAAGAGACTGTCCTTTCCCCGTTATATTCTTGGCTCCTTTGTCATAAATTAATTGATCACATATATATAGGTTTATTTCTGGGCTCCCTGTTCTGTTCTGTTGGCTTAGATTGTGAGCCCAGGGTCCTGAGACGATTTTATGCCAATACAATAATTTTAATTACTATAGCTTTCTTATGTAGTGTGAAATCAGGAAGGGTGATGTCTCCAGCTTTGTTCCTCTTTTCAAAAATTGCTTAGACTCTTCAGGGTCTTTTATAATTCCATTCAAATTTTAGGTATTTGTTCTATATCTGTGGAACACGCCATTGGAATTTTGATAGGGATTACACTATATCTGTATATTCCTTTGAGTGGTATGGGCATTTTAACAATACTAATTCTTCCAATCCATAAGCATGAAATGAAAGAAAGCATGAAATGAAATTTATTTGTGTCTTTGTAAGTTTCTTTCATTAATGTTTTGTAGTTTTCAATTTATAGGTCTTTCACCTCCTTGGTAAAATTTATTTCCATCTTTTTGTACAATTTTGAATGAGATTGTTTTCTTAATATTCCATTCTGATAGTTCATTATTAATGTATAGAAACACAACAGATTTTTGTGTGTTAATTTGTCTGCAACTTTAATGAACTTGTCTAAATTCTGACAGTTTGGGTTTTTAAAAAATATTTTATTTATTTATTTATTCATGAGAGACACATAGAGAGAGACAGAGACATAGGCAGAGGGAGAAGCAGGCTTCCCGCAGGGAGCCTGGTATGAGACTCTATCTCAGGACCCTGGGCTCACAACCTAAGCCAAAGGCAGAGCCACCCAGGTGCCCCAAAAGTCTGACAATTTTTAAAAAAGATTTATTTAGTTGAGAGAGAAAGAGTGAGTGAGTGCAGGATGGAAGGGCAGAGGGAGAGGGAGAAAGTCTTAAGCAGACTTCAACTGAGCATGGAGCCTGATACGGGGCTCAGTCTCATTACTCCGAGATTGCAACTTGATCTGAAATCAAGAGTTGGCCACTTAACTGATTGCACCACCAGGTGCCCTAATTCTGACACTTTTTGATGGAGTCTTTAGGGCTTTCTTTAGGACTTTTCTATTATGTGTTCTGCACATAGTGACAGTTTTACATTTTCCTTTCCAGTTGGATGCCTTTTATTTTTTTTTATTGCCTCGTTGCTCTGTCTAGGACTTCCAATACTATATTGAATAAAAGTGGTGAGAGTAGGCATCTCTCTTTTGTTTGTGATCTAACTGGAAATGCTTTATGATGTTAGCTGTTGGCTTGTCATATTATATGCTATGTTGAGGTATGTTCCCTGTATAATCGCTTTGTTGAGAGTTTTTATCATTCCTAAATACTGAATTTTGTCAAATGTTCTCTCTGTGTCTATTGACATGATCATATGATTTTTTATCTTTTGTTACAGTTGCATATCACATCGACTGATTGGCAGATGTTGAAACATTCTTATATCCCTTGACTAAATCCCCCATGACCATGGTGTGTGATCCTTTTAATGTATTATTGAATTTTGTTTGCTAATATTTTGTTGAGGAATTTTGCAACTATGTTAATCAGGGATATTGGTCTACAATTTTCTTTGCCATTCCTGTCTGGTTTTCGTATCAAGGTAGTGCTAGCCTTATAATATGAGTTTGAAAGAGTTCTCTCCTATTTCCACAAGAGTTTGAGGAGGATTGGAATTAATTCATCTTTGAGTGTTTTATAGAATCCACCAGTGAAGCGCTCTGGTCTTGGACTTTGTTTCTGGGGAGATTTTGATTACTGATTTGACCTCTTGCTAATAATGATTCTGTTCAGATTTTGTATTTCATCATGATTCAGTGTCGTTAGATTATATATTTTTAGGAATTTATCCATTTCTTATAGGTTGTGTAGTTTTTTAGCATATAATTATTCAGTAGTTTCTTATGATCTTTTGTATTTCTGTGAGATCAATTGTAACATTTCCTTTCATTTCTGATTTTATTTATTTGAATCCTCTCTTTCTTGGTGAGTGTAGATAAAGATTTGTCAATTTTGTTTATCTTTTCAAAGAACCAATTTAGAGTTCCATTGATCTCCTTTATTGTCTTTTTAGGGTCTATTTCATTTATTTCTGCTATGACCTTTGTTACTTCTTTCCTTCTAATTTTGTTTATTC
Source organism: Vulpes vulpes (assembly GCF_048418805.1). NCBI lineage: Eukaryota > Metazoa > Chordata > Mammalia > Carnivora > Canidae > Vulpes > Vulpes vulpes. Next base: position 116,662,078 of record NC_132780.1, on the reverse strand, counting down.
TTTTCCTAATTACTCGAAGTATAAAGTTAAGTTGTTTGAGACTCCTCTTGTTTCTTAAGGTCTGCATTTATCTCTATGAGTTCTTTCTTAGAACTGTTCTTACTGCATCCCATAAATTTTGATATGTTACATTTCTACTTTCAGTTGTCTCATGGTATTTTTTGATTTCTCTTTTGGTTGCTTTTTTGACCCATTGAGTGTTCAATAGCATGTTGTTTAATCCGTAGATATTTGTGAAATTTCTAGTTTTCTTTGTGTAATTACTTTCTAGTTTCATACCTTTGTGGTCATAAAAGTTGCTTAATAGGATTTCAGTCCTCTTAATTTTATTAAGACTTGTTTTATGTCCTAACATATGATCTTAGAAAATGTTTCATGTGTACTGGAGAAAAATGTGTATTCTGTTGCTTCTGGATGGGATGTTCAATAAATATCCATTAACTTCATCAAGTCTAACATGTCATTTATGGCTGATGTTTCCTTATTAATTTTCTATCTGGATGATCTATCCATTAATCTAAGTGGGATATTAAAGTCCCCTACTGTTATTCTTGTGTTTTTCTCCCTTTAGGTCTGTTAATATTTGCTTTATATATGTAGGTGTTCCTATGTTGGGTACATAAATATTTACAAATGTTATATTTTCTTGGTGGAGTGACCCTTTTGTAATTCCCATTATGTAATTATGTGACCCATTATGTAATTCCTCTCTTTATCTCTTATTACAGTCTTTGTTTTAAAGTCTATTTTGTCTGATATCAGTATAGCTACTCCAGCTTTCTTTTAGTTTCTATTTGCATGGAATATCTTTTTCCATCATTTCACTTTCCATCTCTATGTGTCCTTACATCCAAAGTGAGTTTCTTTCTTTTTTTTTTTTAAAGATTTTATTTATTTATTTATGAGAGAGAGAAAGAGAGAGAGGGAGAGAGAGAGGGAGATTGGGAAAGAGAGAGAGGCAGAGACACAGGCAGAGGGAGAAGCAGGCTCCATTTAGGGAGCCTGACATGGGACTTTATCCTGAGACTCCAGGATCATGCCCTGGGCCAAAGGTGGCGCTAAGCTGCTGAGCTACCCGGGCTGCCCCAAATTGAGTTTCTTGTAGACAGGTGGGTCTTGTTTTTTTAAAATCCGTTCAGCTACTCTGTACCTTCGATTGAGAAATTTAGTCCATTTACATTTAAAATAATTATTGATAAATATGTACTTATTGCCATTTTGTTAATTATTTCTGAGTATCTCTTTCTTTTTCTCTTCCTCTCTTCTTTTGTGCCTTGATTTTAGTTGTATACTTATATTCCTTTCTCCTTATCTTTTGTGAACTACCATGAGGTATACATTTACATGTAGTAAATACACAAAAGACAAAGAAATATAAGCATACAAGTACACTTATCATGCTGAGACTGAGTAATGTATAGAATTGTTGAATCACTATAGTGTACACCTGAAACTAATATAACACTATGTGTATTATAAATGTATGTTAACTATACTAGAATTAAAATTTTAAAAATACTTAATAAAAAAAGAAATAGACACATACTACTAAAGAAAGGCCATGATTCTTTATAAGTCCTAATTACAGTTTATCACGGAATTTTGAGATGAACATATGCTACATTTTAATACCTTTTCTCCTAAATTGATGTGAGTATATGAATTTAGGCTGAAAAAGGGGACCTTGGTAGAAATACAAATCAGAACTTTAGTCTTCCATAAAGAGTTTACAACTGCCCCAAGTATTCCCTTTGTTTGGACTCCATGAGAAAATTGCTTCTTGGCCCTAGTATCACTTTGCTGACATGGTGGGTATGTACTGAGTCAATTTCTCACTGATATAATAAATATTTGCTTTGAAAATTGATAAAACATTGTTGATGTTGAGGTGCCTATTGAATATTACCAATTACCTTTTAATGCCATTAATTTGGTTCTAGATTCCAAACAAACTCAATTGGAATATGAGTTGTATTTGGTTCTCAGCAACTAACTGAACAAATATGCAATAGAGCATAGAAGTAATGTCATGATATCTGACATGCTACAAAATGGCCACAGTGTACTAACAGATCCTATAAATTTTTTTAAAAGATTTTAATTATTTATTCATGAGAGACACACACACACAGAGAGAGAGAGAGGCAGAGACACAGGCAGAAGGAGAAGCAGGCTCCTTGCAGGGAGCCCGACGTGGGACTTGATGTTGGGTCTTCAGGATCACGCCCTGGGCTAAAGGCAGCGCTAAACCGCTGAGCCACCTGGGCTGCCCAAGATCCTATAAATTTTTAATCGGAAATAATCAAGAGTTATTCAGAGTAACAATACTCCAGTGTAAGTCAGATATATGTCCTTATGTTGACACACCTACAGACTTGGATTCTATTCTAGGAATTGCAGTTTGAAGTAATCTATATCAGAAGCAGCTACACATTTGATTCACCACATGTGTCCTATGTAATTGTAAATAGCAGCCTATTTCCTTTTAGGGTCTGATAAGGTTGTTGTTTTATATCTTAGTAATAGAGTCATTGGCAGTGGCATACACAGGCTAATTGTTAGAAAGTAAAGCTTTGTTAGAAATGGAACATAGGCTTTTGGTAATATTCTTAAATTTAACCAATTGTCAGGAAATTAAATATGGTTCTCTTGGAAATATATCACAGAAGGCTTAAACTAGAAGTGGTTAAAAAAACCTTCTTCATAGGAATTTAGTTATTTTCTACCCCCCAAAAGTAATTTTTCTTTTATCTCTGTCTTTACTTAGCCTTTAAGGAGAGTGGCAGCCACAGAATGGCAGTGACCTAAAAGTGTAAAATTATAGTTAGTGGAGTTTGGATAATCTTTAGGACCCAGATAGCTTAGGATATTTATCAGTGAGCTAAAAGGGGAAATGCTGTTTTCAGCATACTGCAAATAAAATGCTTAATTAAAATCCCGTAAAAATATAATAACTTGTTACTAAGAAATTACTTTGCTTCTGAAGAAATTAAAAGTAGGAGAAAAAGGAAGAAAAGAAATAAGCTGGTACTCATAGTTTTTTTTTACATGTAGGTGCTTTTAATTTTTAAAAAAATTATTTTTATTAATTCCTGAATTCAAGTGAGAGGGAGATGGGGATAGATTAATTGCCATTTAAATATGCAGTTCCAGATTTGTAGTCATCCTTCTGAACCAGGATGGAAAGACCATAGAAAAAATTATAGTGTGGAAATTATATTTCATGTGGTGAGACACAAAGTCAAGAAGTTTTCTGTTCTAATAAGGTGAAAGTGGTTACCAAAGAAACAAAAGTTTCTTATCACTGTGCCTGAGGCAAATGTGGCATATTAAGCTTAAAATGAATTCTCCTCTCCTGAATGCACACAACTCTTATTAATGTCTTGGAAATTATGCACACATAGGAAAAGAGGAATAAGATTTTCTGGATACATTTGAATAAGCATCCATTGGGGTGTAGGGGCTATCTAATATCTATGGATACCTTAGTGTCGAAATGGCCCCAAATCAGTTTTTGCTATTTCACCGTTTACTTGGGTTTAAACTTTAGACTGAATGACTTGTTTTCCTCTTAAAAGAGGCCTTTCTTTTAGTAAGAGTTAGGTTCCCTGGTGGCCTGAAAGAGTTAATGCAATTTCCAAGAGTGTCCAACTTACTTCCAGGGAGTAGTGCGTGCATGTGAGAGTCTGGCTCCAGGATATTTGTTCACATCCCAAAACCAATTTGGCACAACTTAAAATGTCTGCTAGGGAGAGGATTCAGAGTGTTGTTAGGCCACGCAATTAGTGCTTTATTTCATGAGCACCAAATTCACCCAGTAGTGTTTTGTTTTAAAGAAGAGCTTGAAATTCACAATAACGGGTTTCATTTATCAGAGCCATATGGGACTCACCATCTTTGGATATATTTGTAAGGCTTTCACAAAGAAGACTCCTTAGGCATCTCAGATTTCACGGATTGGAGGGCAATCTGGATGAATATCTTTTTGGAAATGATGAACTATCTTTTTCACATGTAGTCTTCAATTTCGATAATCCTTGAGAAGCTCAAAAAAAAAAAAAAAACAACAACAGGAAAGAGTTAAGTAAATATCAGCTTACTAGCTTTTACTGGAAAACAAAGACCATAATTCTTAGATCTGGTTCAAATGCCAAGTATACTTTTGATATTGAAATTTGGCCACCTAATCTTTGCAGTTTGTGATGTGGTATTTATGAGAGGGAAGGTGGTTCTAAGTCTCAACCTATTTTTGCATTTTTTGCTAATTTTGTCATGGTCATATTGATCATTGAAGGCTATCTGCAACATACAAACGGTTAATATAGCATTGTGGGGTTTTTTGGTGTCTACCCAAAATTATTTCTTTGCTGCCTCTTCTTTTCCCATACTTTTCTGATCATTAGAGCTCTATCTTAACACAATATTTTTTGATAATGTCAATGTAAATTGATTTTTTGATGTATCTCATATTTCTCTAGTGATCTGTAAAGTTAGAGACTTAAAAATGAAATCAAAGTGATCTTCATTTGGCAGTGATTGCTAACACTTTAATTTTTTATTCCTAGATTCTGTTAAGCTATCAATGACCTATAAACAAATATTTAAGTGTTTACTAATTAAAAATGAATATATATTTAAAAGCATAGAGTTCTCTTGTGTTATGATTGATGGCCACTAGTTTTTCAGGTTTCAGATTTTGTTTTCTCAGTGCTCTAGATTTTCTTATAAAGAGCACACTTGATTCTGTTTGATAAATCTGCTAAGTTAGGATATTTGCAAGTCATAAATAGTACTATAACAATGGTTATTGACATATATAAAGTCTATGTAAACTTCATAGGGATGATAATTTCATTTTATTTTTAATTGTTATGGAAAGTTGGTAATTATTTTAAATAACTTTTCATCATTAAATATATTTTACTGTACTCAGCCTTATTTTGTTATCCTCTAGTTTATTAAAAAAAAAAACTTTTAACACTTCATTGATGTTTATATTAGCATGTTTTAAGTTTCCCAGAGAATGTCCACTAAATTTTGTTCTGAGTTATGAGCATGCTGAATAACATTAAATTAAAATAAATTAAATAAAACATTAAATTAAAATTTAGTATTCTTTGCTACCATTTAAACTTTATATTCATACCAATGTGATATATTTTAAATACTATTTTATAGATTCAAAAATCTACTCTATAAAATTTCATCTCTAATATGCACTTAGACCTTTGTTACATAGCATACCTGTAGAGTGCACACTTGTATTGGTATATGTCATTGGCCCCTATAATAGACCAATGAGGCTGCTAGACAATAGGTAGAACATTGGAATTTTAGAATGAGTTATACCTGCTTAAATTGACTTGAGCATTAATTGTGCTGGATGGTTGAACATCTCATATCCTCTCTATATTTCATTCTTAGCGAAACATTCTAAAAATTATTTAATGAGTATAATCAATTGTTAAAATGCTAATAGGATCAAATTATGTTATTACTCTTTTCCTCCAAACGGGTATTGTGACTCAATGAAGTTAAGTGTTTTTCTCACTGAAAAAGTCATTATGGTGCTACAGATGAACTTTTGTTTTCGCCAATGCCTGCTGTTTTCCATAGGAATTTTGAAATATTTTCTTTGGGAAAGTGATATAGTGTTGGTATAATGGTCAATGGTAACAGAGTAATTAAAGATGGCAGAAAAACTCTGGATAGAATGTGTGGATAGCGATACAGTGGTATTTCATAGGTCTTTGTATTTATATAAACTGTAGGCTGTGAAGGGAAGATAGATACATGGGTCCACAAGAAAATGTGGCTGTAATGATCAATGGCTAATTCTCTATGATGAAAATTCTTACTAAATGACAGATGATGGGGGAAGAAGGACAATTTGGAGGAATGTATGTGTGAATGGTTAAATAGTTGCATGTTGAGAGAAGAGTGTGGAAAAAAGAGATAACGATTATATGTAGTTTTGTGGCTATAATTGCCTACTTTTCTACACTTTGGGTTTCTGTTGTAGGGACAAGTGGTTCCTATATATAACGCTCTTGGTGTAAGAATTCATAAATCATTTGGGTTGAGCAGGAATTTTATTTGCTTGTGTAGATAGACCTGTTTGTTTTTGAGGTCTGGTGTGCTAGTATTCTTACTTTATGGTCAGCGTAAAGTTTATATTGTTTTTGTTCAAATTAAGTATAATTATGTGGAGCAGATGTGTCAGCGTGTGTGTGTGTGTGTGCACGCATGTGTACACATGTAAAGGACACTTTCACTTCCGTCTCTTTGTTTATCTGACTCTGTCTCTCCTGTGTCAGCTGCTTTTTGCTTGCCAGTTTTTCTTTGTGTCTATCATTTTTATCATTGAATCCGAGTAGAAAATAGGATGCTTTGTTTTTAAATTTTTAGTGATTTTTAATTTCTTGTTATTTTTGTTCTTTCAACGTATTTATTTGATTATATGTACCTCAAGAATTAAGGCTCAAGTACAGGATGTTTTATTTCTCACATTCAAGAGGTGTTTCTGGTTTCTTTCCTGTCCGTTTGTCCATATGTTTATGGGTCTCTGGTAGGCTCTGCAGTGAGACAGCAGTTTACTATCTGTGTGTGTGTGTGAAATTAGCTAATTGGTGTTAGCAGAAATATTTTCACATGTTTTATAAGCAAAGTGCAGCAAGGTATATAAATGTAGATATGATCCAGACACGCGCACGCTCACGACTGTCACTGCTCATGCATAGGCGCTCAGAAGTAATTAATGTTAATAAGATTTTAATGTGCTTGTGAGATCATAATGAGGAGAAATGAATGCTCTGATTAGGAAAAGGTAACTGTGTGTGTGTTTTGGCTTAGAACAAGATTTCAATTTTTATAAACCGCAATTTTAGAACTTGTTTGTGATTGCATCAATTGGTTTTTATTTTCAAATTAGAGGTCTGTTTAGCCATTTGAATGATTAACCAAATAAATGGGTGAAACCCTGATCATAAGGAATACTGCAGGTTTTCATTTGCAAGGCAATGTTAGTGTACAGCAAGGGCTGTGATCGTGTCTTTTGCCGATGTACCATTTTTTTATGTTGTTTTTTAAAAAGCTTTTTCAGAAGCCACTTGTGGAAATAGAACTCACTTTTATTATTGTAGGTGTTATCTATATGTTCCAGAGATACCAATCAGACACTGTAACTACTGTGTCAGGACACATTCCTACCAGTCAGTCATGGTGTATTTGGTGTCCAAAGAATCTATGTTACGCTTCTTGAAGTGTTTATTGAGAAAAAATGTAAAACAACCAAGGTATTTCTTCCTAAACATCATCCTTAAAATTTTAGAGGCTTGACATCTTTGATAGTGAGGCAAAATATCTAAAAGTAAGCAAAGATGCTGTCTCATTATGGACTCAAATGCTATGCCACACTATAGACTGGCTTGAATCCAGCTGGACACCAGGGGTCCTTCTCCACAACAAATTTTTTGAAGTTATTGTTTACAGAGCTTTGACATACATTTGCATTATTATTATTTTTAATTATAGGATAAATCTAGATATCTGTTAAGGGCCCTTACCCTGTAGCACATTTGTTCATATAAATAGTGGGTTAAGATAGTCAGGATGTAATCCCCTTTAAAAGTAAGTATAGTGCTGAAATCCAGAAAGTCTTGGATCTGAATTGGAATGTGAGGTAGCACACTTTATTTCCAACTAAATCCAACAGATGTGGTTTAAGTTCTTTCTCCCAGGTTTTGGTTATGTTAATACAATGTTTCTGCTGGGGTTTAAAAATGATGATGAAGACAGACAGGGTATTAGGGTTTATTGTACAGAACCATCCTGCAATTTTTGTGATTCTTAGAGGTGTGGTGGATTCTGCTTTCCATTTCCTGTCCACAAGCATGATGATTGTCTGACCAAGAGAGGCATTTGCCATTTATAATATTTAGTTGATTTTGTTGGGACTTAAGACATTGGGACATAATTTTACTATAAATTTTGCCCACTTGCAGTTTGTAAAGGAATTGATCGATGCTTTTGTTCTGGTACTTGCATGGCTTCCTATTGGAAATTTTCCTATGCAGTCATATATACTTTTAGATTTTCTATTCTGTGCCATTGGTCTGTCTAGTCATATGCCATGATTACATTATTTTAATTATAGAGGTTTTAGATTATGCTTTAATATCCGAAGTGTTAGTCTCCCTCCTCACCGCCACCAGCACGCTTCTTTTTCAAGGCTTTCCTGTCTTTTCTTGCTTGTTATTCCAGATAAAAGTAGCAGGCCTTGAGGTGAAAAAAATCTTGGTGCTATTTTTTATTATAATTATGATAAATTCATGAATTAACATAGGGACAATTAATATCTTTATGAAGTTATTCAAGAACCTGCTTCTTTCCATTTGTTCAATAACTTTTGTCTTCCAAAAGTATTTTACTTTTTCTTCTTATAGAGGTTTAAACATTTGTTACTAAGTTTGCTCCTTGGTGTTCTATTAATTTCTTTATATAACTTGTTATTACTTTGTTTTTGTTTTTGTTTTGTTTTGTTTTTACAAACTTGCTATCCTAAACAGTCTTCTCTTCCATAATATTTTCTAAATGACTTTTTGTTTCTGTAAAAGAAGGTTATTGATCTTTGTATGTTAATTTTGCAGATTCCCACTTTGCAAAATTCTCTTATTGTTTATAGTAGCCTGAGGTGGGTTTGAGCCCTGCTTCTACAACAGTGTCTGTGAGACTATGGACAAGTTATTCTGAGCCATTTTACTCATCTACAACAGCACAGATAAGAAAACCCCGTGCCCCCTGACAGCTGGAGACTAAATGAGATCATAGAGTAAAGCACCTAATATTTTGCCCAGCATATAGTAGTTATTCAATTGCTGATATCCATTAATAACATAATATAATGTGATATGTCATAATGTAATATAACATATTATCATTATTATTATTAAAGTATGGTTAATATGTTATTGGATCATTAAGGGTTTATCATGTCAATTTTTACTACAAAAATGGGGTGAATTAAAGAAATGAAAAAAACACTTAAACTTTCTGATAAATCTTGGTGATTTAAGACACTTAGGGACCAAAGACTAATCCCGAAGTTAGGATATTTTGCAGCTGGATATGCATATTTCCATTACTTCTACTCTAATTATTATTATTGCATGCAAGACTCCTTAGCTCTGGAGAGTAAGTGGAGGGAACTTCTTGATCATCTAGAGTGATTATTCAAACCAATTTATGGAGTACATTGATTCTAGCACTTATTGACTATCTAAATAAATGTGAACATCTAATCTAAAGGCCTGTAACCATTTATGTTCTACTTCAAGAATCTGGCAACATTACTACATTTTCTTAGTAAACAATGCACTAACTTGTCAATGAACTTTTGTGGAGTAAGTATTGAACATATACTATTGCTGTAAGCAGAATAAAAGTTTTTGCCAGCCCATTATATAACACTTGTCATGAAATCGATGAAAAAACTATAATTGATAAAAGTGTAGTTCAGTATAATTGTTCCATGACGTTTCAGCATCTATTACAATTTAATAAAGTGGTTATTAACTTTGCAAATACGCTTTTAATTCATCTGACACAATCTTTTGCTAAAAAGTGAAAATGCCAGATTTTCAGGGCTCATTTTATTCCTACCTCATGGTTGTTTTTTGAGTGTTAAATGAAATAATGCACTGGCATTATAATGCTGTTAATATATGATGATAAGGCAGGTGCCTGGCTCATGGTAAGTGTTTGAATATGGTAGGTTTTTTTGGTTACTTTTATTATTACCATGGCTGGTTCTTCACTCTCACCCCACACACATATTTTCCAACTAGTTTTATTCTTACTAGGAATATGGTTCTATGCTTAGAATATATGTAGGAAACATGTCTCATAATGGCCATTAAAGAATAAACATAAATAATATATTTTATATAATTTTTCAATATTGAAGTTAGCTAAGGTGGAAGTAAGAACTCCATAATTGGAGGATACGAAACCTTTCATTGCTTGTGGATGAAATTTCTGAGGAGCTGCTAGGATGAGGAATGATTTCTCTCAAAGAATTATAGATACATTTTGTCCATAGGTTAGAGTTTTCTGAAGTTCTGGCTTAGCACTCATTATAATTATTCCTTCATAGCCCCAGAGAGCTCCTTTGCTCATTTATTCATGTGGAAAATAACCTAGGGTATGTATTCGGTATAAAACACTGTTCTGGGGAGTTTGAGATGTACAAATAGCAAGGTTTGTTATGTGAGCTGTCTCTATTCAAGAAGTCTGGAAGACTGTTAGATAACAATGAGGTTATGTGCAAGGATTTTGGAGCCAGATTATTTGGTTTGAATCCCTGCTTTGATGCTAGTTGTGTAACTTTAGGTGAGTTTTTTAGCCTATTTGTGTTTCAAGTTTTTTTTTACCTACAAAATGAGGCTGAAAATAGTACCTACTGTTTAGGATTGTCCTGAGGATTTCAATAATTGAGTATAGGCACAGAATTTAGAGCAATAACATAAGCTTTCAATAAATGTTGGTTAACATTAATATTATTACGTAGAACAGAATAAAATTAATGCTGTAAAACAATAAAAACAAACTAATGCAGTATCATAGAAGATGATAATAGTAATTTTCACTGTGGCTGGGGAAATGGAATTAGAGGAGCTTTATTAGATGAAGTAATGTTTAAACTGAAACCTTGAAGCATGATTTCTGTAGGGTAAGGAAGAATGGAAGGGTAGGAGTGAGTTGATTTCTAGGTTGAGCGAATGGTCTAAGCAAAGATTTAAAAGTGGTGGAAAGGTAAAAAATAAAACTTCTGGGACTTTGCAATCAGAAAGACTCATTTCTGAACCCCAGATCCACTTGTTAGCCGAGTCGCCCTGGGCAAAGCAGGCTCCATTTTTGTTCTCTCTTTCTGAGATGTAGTCTCTTAACTCTGCGTAGGCAGTAAGTTACAGCAGTTGGAGGGCTGACCTTGGCATGTGATGCCTGTTGTCCAATAAACCATTATTTTGTCTAGTTTTTAGTAGTTTGAGGCAGGAGACTAAGTCATATTTCTATTACTTCATTTTCAGAAGCTGAAGACCAACATACTATTTTCACTTTTCTCCTCATTGAGTTTGGGACTTATCATCTAATGTGTTAGCATTATAGTTGGTTACCTTGTTGTGTACTCACTACATTGCATTACAATTTTTAGCTAGCTTGTCTGTGTCCTCATTACACTGGCTTCTTTGAGCACAGGCACTATGTCTGGTTCATCTTTATCTCAACTACCAACCCACTCTTCTTTGGAGTCTGGCACATAGCAGGAAGTTAATGGATATCTTTTACTTTCAATTTGTAGTTAAAAAAACGATTTATTGTTTTGTGCCCTAACATGAAAGACTTTGAATTCTACACTAGAGTTTGGATTTTATTCAATAATAAACCAGCCAGGATTTTTAAGGAAATGACGGAAAATCCTTAACCAATTAGTGTTTATTGTTTTGTTTTGTTTTTAAAAGAAGATAACTCTGGCTGCACAAAGATGGATGAAAAAAGTTAGAGGTTGAAAGTAAATAGATTATTTAGGATTTTAAGCAATAACAGTGGGAAAAGAAAGAGCATTGGCCCAATCTGGGGATTAGTTGGATGGGAGTGCTGCTAAAAGGAATGGTGAGAAAAATGATGACTTGTTTTCATGAACTGTTGGATCAATTCCTTTAGAATGAAATGTTAGGTTATTTTGCCTTCTTTGGCACTTAATTAAAGGACTTTAGTGTAAAAATTTGCAAACAAAATTTCACAATGTAAAGAAGTAATTCATGGTAAGGGTTTGTCTAAATTCCATTTTAGGTTTTTTTTTTTTTTTTTTTTTTTACTAGAATAGAGTGTGAATTTAAGACATTCTATAATTCTTACAGGAAATGGATTGTGAATTTTATTTTCTTATGTAGTGATAATTTTCTGTTATACTACAAATATCATTGTCTCTTTTTCTATACATTTTTTTAAATCCCTTTTCTTTGGGATGAACTATTTTTCCCTCTTAGTTTTCTTCTTCTGAAAGATTGCTTGTCTTGTCTTCAGAATATGTTGTTAGTAATGAACTCAGTGCTATAAGTTCATTTTGTTCACTTGAGTGGGATAGTACCTGTAGAATGATCTAGAGTGAGAGTTAATTTTTCTCAAATATACTTTAATTTTGATTTTGTAGTACTGCTTCTCATCCAAATTGTCTTCTCTTTCTGAGAGAAGTTCGAAGAGCTCATGAGAGAGTGGAAGCAGTGATAGAAGTGGAGGGAACAAGAAACATTAAAACAATAATAGAAACCCTCCAGTGCCAACATTTATGTATACAATATAATAGTAGCTTTTTGAAAAGTTAAGATACTTGTAACAAGAACATGTTTACAGTGGTCTGACGGACATTAGTTAGAACTAATGGGCTGAATATGTGGAAGGAAACATTTCTTCCAATGAGTTCTTTGCATTTTGGATGATCTAACCTAAGAAAAATTGGCACAATATTCAAATCAGGGGATCCCCGGGTGGCGCAGTGGTTTGGCGCCTGCCTTTGGCCCAGGGCGCGATCCTGGAGACCCGGGATCGAATCCCACGTCGGGCTCCCGGTGCATGGAGCCTGCTTCTCCCTCTGCCTATGTCTCTGCCTCTCTCTCTCTCTCTCTGTGGCTATCACAAATAAATAAAAATTAAAAAAAAATATTCAAATCAGCCACAGCAACCTGACAAGGTAGGGGAATATTTTTAATATTCTATTCCATTTCTCATTTCAATTTCTGATGTGAACTATTTCTTACTCCTGTTATAGAGAATGGCACAGCCAATGACTATTATTTATCGAATCACCCTTTGTGCTGATAACTGAACTATGAGGTAAATATTATTCTTCACAAAAGTCTCATAAATTTGCATTTTATCAATGAAGAATCAAAGGCTAACTTAGATCAAGCTACTTTCATAAGGCTACACATCTAGTTATAGTGGAATTTTTTGGAATCAAGGGTATAACAGGTAAAAATGGATCATGAAGTCTGATTTGTGTACTGTTATGTATGATGAAAGGAGTTTCTCACTTTTATCCAGTAAACAGAGGAAATCAGCTTTTTGGAACTGGAGTGGAAAAGGGCCAGGAAGGGAGGGCAAATGTTTGTGTTTTTGACACTGTAAGTTTATTAGAGAATAAGAAAGCTGATGCCTCATGGTGGCTTGTCTTTCCAAAGCATAGATACTGCTTTTGGCGCCCTGTTAGGCAGTAGTGGCCAGGGCACCTGAAAAACAGCATTATGCCTTGCTGAGGCCAGTTGAGAGGCCAGGAGCAATGGTGGCCTTAGAACTTTTAACTTTGTTTGAAACACCTTTTGTGGGAAAAGTTACTGGGCATAGCTATTCCACACTGTTAGAGCCCATGGGACCTGGTGCCATCTAATGAGTGCTGTATCAGTTTCACCACTGATCTGACCTGAAAGTCCCTGGTCTTAACCACTGTGCTATTTTGTGTAACAAGCATATTATTCAGTATACCTGCATCACTTGCAGAAAAACCCAACACCTATTCCTGCAAACAGTGTTAAACTCCAAAGTAACATGGAACTATAGCGTAGAAGGGGGAAAACAATATGTAATATGATCTCTTACTGTGAGTGGGGACCCCCCCCGAATGTATAAGCAATTAGAAATTCTCTAAGCTTCATTTACTTGCAAGAATATTCACACCTAAGTGAATTGCAGAGATTAAAAAACCCTGACTCTCAAGTTCAGCTGTAAAAAAGTCTAGTTATTTGCCTAAGTTTCAAAAGAATAGTTCCCTAAGTATTTCAAAATGTTCAACTGGCTGCCCCAGCCATTCTCTTTGGAAGCTTCTTTCTCATCCTCATGGCACATCCCTCTGGCATGCATGACCAGCTGCAAGCTAAGCCCTGTGGAATAAGAATTCTTTCATCCCTTTGTGTGATGTGTTTCATTTTCAGAGTTTGGATGATCCTCTTCGGCAGCAGCAGCAGGCATTGTTAGTTTCAATAGGCAGTCTGGATGCACAAGAACAGTCATCATAGAGAGACAGGCTCTAGGGTCCATCCCTTCGTGCCATGGTGCTGTGTTAGATCACTTTCCTCTGCTGGATTAATGGCCAGAGAAAAAGGGAAACAAACTGTACCCAAAGCCGTCCAATTAAAGTACTTGAACTTCACTGACGTCCATCCTATTGTTGTCTTAACTTCCTAACCTATGGTTAATTATTCTGACCAGTAGAATGAATAACATAAATAAGAGAATTATCTTAAATTCCCTATTTTCTTTAGTTTGACAAGCCATCAAAATTTTGTTATGTAAGATGAAATAATAATGTTTTTGGTAGAGTGCAACTTTTGTTGTCGTTGTTAACCTTTCTGCCTCTTTCCTAATATCTTCACCAAAGTCACTGCCAGGACTTATTGTATGAAACTACTCAGCCTTTAAATATTTATCTCTGTTCACAGTCTACACTGCAGCATTAGTTTATTCTGGGCACTTTGGTTTCCTTGAATCTCCAATTGATCCCACTCCCATGACTGCGATATTCTTTTCCTGGTTAATCAAGAATTCTCTATTTCTGCTCTGTCATCCATGCCACTGTAAGTAGGAAAGTAATTTAGGCTTTTGGCTCTCAGCCTCGTCATTTGTGAAATGACCTCCCCTGACTCTGAAGTTCTGTGTCCAAAATACAAACTAGGATTTCCAGTAGTAATAATTTATATGTGTATGATGATTGATAGTCTGCAGAGTGTTTTCATAGATTTTATTTTATATAATTCTGACCATAGTTCTGGGAGAGGTGTGTGTGTGTGTGTGTGTGTGTGTGTGTGTGTGTGTGTGTGTGTAGAAAACGGTATTGTTGTCTCCTTCTGCAGCTCAGGTTGGTGAAGTGACTTAACCCACATATATAAGTAGCAACAGGCTGAATGTGAACTTTAAACTCCGAATTTTTCCTCTAGTAGGGACACAATTTCTTTTTAAACCTAAATTTCTTCATTGATTATAAGTTTCATGCTTTGGGAAGAGGCTTCCTTGTACTTGATTGATTTTGGGATACAGTGTCACCCTAGTTTTATCAGTGAAGGAGTCTCCTAGGATTTCTAATTAAGAAAGATAAAAAGGAATATGTTACCTTTCTAGTATAGAATTTTGGTATTATTGTGAACTCCTCTATCAGATTTAATCGTACTTTCCAATTGTAAACCCAGTTTGCCAGAAACATAATATAGCCATATACTTATTAAATATTATTTCTTGCAGTTAGGGAAGATATGAATATAATAGAAGCCCTCTTGGCCAATCCCTGCTTCAGGCAAATAGGATACACTCTGAAAAATGGTGTATTTTGCTTATCTGTTTACCTGCTGGTATGCTTACTTCAAGTCATTTGTGTTTGTCTTCAAATTTGTTTATGCCAGTTGAATGTGTAATTGTAATTTATGCAAACTGATGAAATACAAGTAAAAAAAATATAAAGCATTATTGATTTTATGAAACTTAAGTTAAATGCTTTGGAAAGACTTTTTAAAGGTGAATCACTAAACAGATTACAACCTAAATAGGTGTGTAAACAACTATGTAGGATAGCCCAGGTTGGGAGGTAGGGGCTGAATGTAAAAAATCTGGAAGGATCTTGCACTGAATTTGCTTTGCAAGTCCCTTTAATCTCTCACTGACTTTAAGTAATCCAAAACCTTTAAACTCTCACTGACTTTAAATAGATGATATGATGTGGTACAGTTTAAGCAAGAAGAATAATGTGACTTACCAGACCAGGAGTCAATGGCAGGCAACTCTTGGTCCTAAATCAAAAGGATGGTCAACAGGTGTAAAGTTTTATGTTTTACTTTGAAATAAACTAAATATATTAAAATTGTTTTAACCAGCTTCTCTCTATGTCTCAGTGTCCTGTATAAAATGAAGATAAAAATAATTTTACCTGACAAGGATGTTTTGGAGTATGTGAAGATTAAATGAAACAATACATGCATAGCGCCTAGAACAATGCCAGTCACAAGTACTAAAAAAGTTGTCTATCTTCATCATCATCTGAGATTATCTGTTGTAGGACTTATGTATACTTATATTGAAAGCATAATCTCTGGATCACTCCTGCCAGTCATTTCTAATGACTATTTTAGTTGCAGGACATAATAATTCTGGTTTGGGTTAGTAACAAAACTGTTCATTTCCTGCTTCTATCACACCCTTACTTTCAGGATTTATGGGAAGAGGAGGCTTGCCTGCCTACACCTGTTCTCAGGAGATGCTAAGATCTGAAACTATAAGACATAAATAAAAGGCCTAGGGGTACTCTCTGCTAAAGACCATCGAAAGGAGAATTTAGCGTGTATTGGGGGAGTAGTGTGGGATGCGTATGTAGTACCTGCCCACGTGGAGTCTAGATCTAGCTCAGGCATTTCTTCCTTAAATGAACATTAACCTTCATGATCGCAGTCCTCTCACAATTGCAAATAGCAAACAAAGGAAAAGGAGAAAAAAGAAAGAGTGATAAGAACCTGTTAGTCGAACTAAAATAATTGTGTGGTAGTCAAATACTGACTGTAACAGTTGTATTCTACTCAATGCCCACAATTTCTAAATGCTTCTGGTAAGCGATAGATTATAGGTTTTCATTATTGAATCCACATTTAAAAATTGCTTTTTAGAGGAGAATTAAGCTTTTACTTGCTTTCTTTCTGGATGCTGGCACACACATTCTCATATCATTTTATATCCTTTTTTTTTTTTTTTTTTACCTACAAATGTCCTCCTTATAGGAAAGAAGCCAGTGCTTCAAGGTCAGAGAAAACACCAATGCTGCTGATACTTCCCCCTTGGTTTATATGTTATAGGGATTCTAGTGACATTAGAGTAAATACATTATCGATCATTTATATTATTACTATTATTCTTATGAAATAAGTGATATAATTCACCTTCTATTAATGATTTATGTAGCACTGCCATAATCCTTAAAATAAAGCAAATAGGTAGCAAAGTGGAATTTAAGACATTCTCCAAAATTGAAAAAAATTTTAAATGTTATAATCTAAAGTTATCAAGTACCCATTTTGTCTTTTTAAAATAGTACAAGTATCATCATTGGTCACTTTCTGTAACTATTATGGAATTAGGTCTATTTGTGTTTCATATTGTAGTTCATCCTTACCTGTCATAATGTTTTTTGATTAAGATAAATATTGTTTTTCTACTTCATAGCTCATCATTACATTGGGATTACCTCAGCTCATACAACATACATTTTTTTTTACCCATGAATGTTATTCAAATTTCTCCTCTACTCTATCTTTCCTGTGCCTTCATTTCAGTCATTATATGTCCTTCCAATTTCAGCTGTCCTCAGCCTTTAGCCCTCAGATGTATATTCATATATATATATAAACTCATATATATATGAAGTCAAATAATACATATATATTTGCTCTTCTGTATATAATCATTTGTTAACTTGTATCCCACTTTCTAACCAACACTTTTATTCCTTAGTTTGTTGATTTAAATTTCACCCACTTTTTTCCTTAGCTATACTATTTCTATAGAGTGATTTTACATGGAGACAATAGTAGAACTTATAAAAGCTAGGCAGTAACCCAGAAAAAGCTGGTGTTTATATACCAAAGTACAATAGGCTAGGTATTTAGGTTTCTGTGCAGTGAGGACCTACCCATGATGACCTCTGGTTATACAAGACATTTTTAAGGAGGTAGAATTCAAGAGAATTTTTCATCATATGCAGTTTCTGTCAGTCAGCATGATATTCAGAACCCCTTGCCAAGCACCTTTCTAGGCAGAGAAAAAAGTTACTCTCAGTTTGGATATATTCAGAGTGCTCTGTTCTTGACTCCTATCCCTGGGGACCAACCCTTGATAGTTTAAATTTTAGGCTGTGGATTAAAGTATTTCTGTAAGTGACTTGGGATGCTTTGCTAAACCCCAGGTGATGGGTTAATACCTCATCAGCAGTGATTCGCTGTGACGCTAAAATTGAGGTTAGGTAAGCAAGTTGGCTTTAGTGAATAATAGTGGTCAGAATATCGTGGAACATGAAGTTGATATACTGGAAGAATGTAAAATTAGGCTTATGCACATATGCAATGGTGCTATTTCTATTTTGTTTAGAAGGAAGTTTGGGTATCATTGCAAATGATATGAAAGGCAGTAACTTGATCAAAGTTCTAGCTAACTTCTCATTTCTCTTTATTGAAGAGATGTAGGGAGGACAATCTAAAGTAAGAATAGTAGCAATGAGATTGACTCTCTTTTACTTGGTTTTCAAGTAGTATTTTTTTTTTTTTGCCGTGTTGAAATTTATTGTTTTGTTATCTATTGAATGATTTAACAGATGTTCAAATAAAGATCAGATTGATGTTTCATATAGATATGCACACACTTAGAAAATGCACATTCATAAGATTTGACTAGGTTGATCAGCTTTAAGTTCCATTGAATTATTTGGCTTATCAAAAAGCAGATAAGTTATTGCTACCTGAGTTTGTTGGCCTGATGTTATCTGTAATTTTATTTAATCATTCATTCATTCATTCATTCATTTTTTCCCTGGGTACCTATTATGTTGGGGATTGTATGTGGCACAGGAGGGAAGGCAAAGATGAGTAAGACATGGTCCCTGCCTACTAAAATTTTTAGTCTAGTAGCTCTTGTATAAAACATTCTTAGATTGGCCTTTACTATAATAATGTGTTGGTCCCTTGACTATTCTACATCCAAGAGGTCTAATTACTATTATTATGATCAGATTTTTAGTTGGTATCTTTAATGTTCTGTGTACTGAATTTAACATAATGCCAATACCTTTAGACAGATTATAATCCCTGAAAGATAACATAAAATATTATAAAATATTATGGTAAACAGAAATTTATCAAATACTTTTTATAGATTTAATACTGATTTTAGTCATATCACCCTCTTTCCTTTCATCTGATTCCTCCTTTATTTGGGAGAAGGGATGGGAAAGGATGATTGACATTTAGTAGTGAAAATCCACTGTGAATAGAAAACCCAACAGAAACCTTTTGGTTTCTACTTGGTTTCTAGTTCTATAAAATACAAGGTTAAGAGCCAAAGGAAATAAAGATGGAGAGATATGCAGATGACTATCATGAAGTATCTTTATCTTATATATGCCATGCTAAGGAGCTAGAAATGAGGTAGTATCCTAAAGGGTTTTAAGTAAGGAAATGAAAGCTTAGTTCTGTTGAGAAAAAACAAAACAGAACAAAACTTCAGGTAGAGAGAAGAAATTGGAGTCTGTGGGACCAGACAAAACCATTTTCTTATTACCTCTAATAGGTGATTGAATCAGATGATCTCAGAAAAGCTTTTTTAACAGTAAAAATCATATGATTTTATGACCCTATGAATGACTACACCTATAGAATTACCATCTTTGGAAACCTTAACAACTGACTTCTAGTGAAGCCTGGTGATTGAACCTGTTTTTCCTGGTTCCCTCCTACTAGGGAACTAAAATCATAAATAATAGACTAAAAAATGAAAGACTAATAGTAATGAATTGACCAGCATAAGGAAGAGAAGACAACTTATGAAAGAGATACAGTTTTTAGAAGATGTAAAGGGTATAGAGGAATTAGTAGAACTGAGAAGGCTAAATACAGGTGCCTGAAGAGTGTGAGGCCAAGGAGAAAATAAGCCAGTTCATGCTCCAGAACTGACAAAAATTGAAAGGCAATAGCTGAGGTAAAAATAAATGATAATTTAATGTACTCAAAGAGACAGGAAATATAGTACTTCCATGAAATTTTCCTGAAAATAGAGCAAAAAGTGAGATAAATGGAAAATAGGGAGAAAAGATAAAATCAGGCAAATAACATAATAAACCACACATCTGATTTATAGTTTCAGAAAACAGAGGAGAGTGCAGAAAAAGATAGGGAAAGAATGGTCATAAAATTATATTATAAAAATTTTCAGAATTGAAGGACATTAGTTTCTAGTTTGAGAGAGTCAACTGAGCACCCATAAGAAATGTAAAGCAGATCTATACCGAGGTCCATAACTGGAAAATTTTAGACTACCAGCAATATATACATAATAAAAGCTTGTAGTTAGAAAATATAGACCTTACACGTTTGCTTAAAAATGAGACTAGTATCTCATTTTTTTTTTAATGGCTACATTCAAAGCTAGCTGATGTGGCTTTAAAATTCTGAGGGAAAATAGCTTGTAACTTGTAATTCTATACCTAGCCAAACTATTAATCAGTGTGAGGGCAGGAAAAAGACATTTTTAGACAACCAATCCTCAAACTACCTTCCATTGTTGCTTTCTCAGGAATCTTTTGGAGGATGTGCTATATCCAAATGAGGAGAAACTGAGGAGGAAAGAGGAAGACAGAGGATTCAGGAAATAGGTGATGATAACAAGGTGAGAAAGGTGAAGGGAATTTCCTGGACAATAGCTGTGTTTTGGTCTTAAGAATAACCAGTCCTCAGTTGGCCAGCTTCCTGAATAACTCCAGAAATGGATATGTTCAGAAGGTAGAATTAGAATTGTCAGGATGCTTCATTTTAAGACTGTGAAATATATTCAGACAGGCTTTACATTTTTGTTGTAGAGGCTTGGAATGGGGTCAAAGTGGCAATATTAACAGTAGGAAGGATACATTGTTACTCAGGGAAGGAAATGTATGAAAAATATGCTAGCTCTCTGAATATTGTGAGGATGAAAGAAAGGAAGGTGGGTGTTATAAAGAGAACTAATTCTTTTTTTTTAAGATTTATTTTTATTTATTCATGAGAGACAGAGACAGAAACAGGGAGAAGGGGAAACAGGCTCCCTGTGGGGAGCCTGATGCGGGAGTCAGTCCCATGACCCTGGGATCATGACTTGAGCTAAAGGCAAATGCTCAACTTCTGAGCCACCCAAGGGCCCCAGTCTTTATCTTTCATGATAGGAAAGAAATAGATCGACAGCTTATAAGTAAAAATTAAGAATATATTATTTGGAAATAAAGAGCTAAATACTAGATATTTTGACGAATCTCAAAGTTGGGATATGGGCTGCCATTTCTCTTTTGAAATCTTGTGGTACTATTTAACTAGTAAGCTGTATAGATGTACTACTTTGGAAACTGAGAATTTATAATTTTAAAATTGAGAAGAAGAGGAATAGAAGTATTTTCAGTTTTGCTTTTTCATATAGAAGAGTAACTCTTGATGAAGTATATATATTTTACTTATCTGGAGGAACTAAATAGATTATACCCTGGCATTGCTGACATTTGTCCATTCTGTTTCTTGAGGATAACTATTATTGGGAAGGGTTTCCTTTTATCCCTTCAAGGTGCACATATTGTTTGCATGGTGAAAGTAATGGTGAGAAATCGTAAAGTTGTTGCTCCAATTCTCAGAACTTAAGTGTGTGTCCCAAATAAAAGACAGCCAGTATTACTAAGGGTTAAGGAGAAATAGAAGCACCATGGGTAAACTTCCATTTGATTTGGTAGATACACTCATATAAGGCAAATTAAACAGTTTATTTGTTAAACAAAGAATAGCGTCCTCTCATTCCAAGTAGTCTTAAATACTCAAGATTTTTTCCTATCAAAAACTTCACATGGCTAGTTCATGCATTCTCATGGAATGCTTTTAACTGTTCACTGACTCATTACCTATTCATCTATAGCTAATGTAAAACCACTTTTGCTGTGGTTTACAAAAATATGGAGGTTATGTGACTCAGTGCATGCAGTTCAGAATTTAGATTATCTTTCAAAAATCAGAAAATGCTTTGCCAAAAATCCAATGAGTGTGCTCAAAATATCAAGTGCCTTTTGAAGTTTTTAAATAAAAAACTTCAACAACAAAACCCAACAATAAACAAACAAAAACCCCAGAACATGTCTTGTAAACAAAAGAGTTTAGCAGACATCCTTAAACCTCCTTGAAAGAATTTTTAGAACATAAGAGAGGCAGAAACAGAGACTGAGGTAGAAAAAGGAAATTTATCCTTGAATTTTTTTTTCAAACCAAGGACATTTGGTGTTGACAGGAGAAGGAAGAGAGAAGAAATGAAGAAAGAACATGATCTGTCTCAAAGATTTATTTTATAATTGATTGTAGCTTATAAAGGTTTTCATTGATGGTTGTATGGGAGGAAGAATTCTAAGTTTCAATGCTGACACTTTGAAGAGTTGCCCTGTTGTTGCAGCTGCTTGGGCAGCCTTGCTCAAACATCAATGGTGCATTGTGGCAGCTCGCTCTGCTTCCCTGTTTCTGATGGACATTCTCCAGGCAGTGAAGGGCAAAGGGGCTGGCAGTGCTGGTAACTGGCATAATGGAAGTTGTTGGACCAGTTTTGAGTGTATGCGTGTGAACAGAACACTTAATGACAGTTTCTGTATTATGGTCAGTCTAAGTTCAGGGTCAGAAGATACTTTCAGGTCAATTAATAGAGATGGAAATATATATATTTATCTTTTTTTGTGGTTAGAGTGCATATTATTTGGTTATATACATATATACACATATATGTATATTTACATATTATATATATGTGTTTGTCTTTTTGTGGCATAGAGTGAATATTATTATTTTTTTAATATTTTTTGTAGTGTTGGTAGAAAGGACTGTTCAGAGCCTAAAAAAGATTCAGTAGGTACTCAAGATATAAGTACACTGAAATATTTCCATCATAAAATAAATGTCTTTTAGTGTTCATTATACTTAATTATTGATCTTTTAGGATATTCTAATTAAATATTTTCTATTTATGAAAATGTCTCATTTTTTTCAGCTATTTCTGTATGTTCAATAACATTCCAATTTGTTCTTTTAGAATCATAAAATTTTATAAGGGATATGAAAACTCACCTCATACTGAATAAATAGAGCCATTACTTAGAAGAATACATTATAATTTTAGGAGGTGATACAGAGAAGAAAGAATTGATGAACATTTATTATGTATATATTTTTTCTGCTAGAGGAAATATCTTCAAGTTGGAAGAGGGAAATGTAAATCAATGATTGAATTGGTTACTAAGAGGCTTTTTTGGCAAATTTGAAATCAAAGTCCATAGGGTTTAACAAATTCTATTCCATAATTTTTGAAAAAACAAAGCACCCTGCACATTTATATTATGTGTGTTTTTCAAAGTGTTGTCAACATATATTTTTACTAGATCCTTATAGTGATCCTGAGAAGTAGCCACT
Source organism: Vulpes vulpes (assembly GCF_048418805.1). Lineage (NCBI taxonomy): Eukaryota > Metazoa > Chordata > Mammalia > Carnivora > Canidae > Vulpes > Vulpes vulpes. Next base: position 116,638,829 of record NC_132780.1, on the reverse strand, counting down.
ACTACTTTGAATAGTAGACACTAGGTCTACCTTTTTATTAACTCTCATTTATTATTCACTATACTCAAGAAGACACTATTATCTCCATTTATAGATGTTAAAATAAACTAAATAAATTTTTCAATTCCTAGCTATGCATCAAAGTATTTGGAATCCAAATGTAAGGAGTTTTTCTCCAATGACTATGCCTTTTCCCTTGAAATCCATAAATTCTAGATATAATCACACATGAGAGTTGGAAGCTATAAAATACTAGGTATAAGCAAATATGTAAAATCTTAAACATAAAATATAGATGAATTCTGTAATCTACAGAGTTAACTTTATCTCTGGCAAAATTCTGAAGTGAATTAATCAATTCACCCATGTCAATTAAATATCATTAAATGCTTTAAACAGTTCAATTAAAAGACAGAGATCGTCAAACTAGATAAAAAATAGCCAGCTATATGCTGTGTATAAGATTACTATATTAAATAGAAAAACAGAGATAGATTAAAAATGAAAGGATGTGAAAATATATACCAAGCAAACATTAATCATAAGAAAGGTGGAGTAGCTATATAATAACAGAAAAAAGTACACTTCAAGACAAAGAATATTGCCATAGATAAAGAAGATATACCCATTCTAAAAATCTGGGCATATAATAATGGCTTCAAAATAAATGAAGCAAAAAACTAATAAAAATTAGAGAAAAATGAATAATTATACTTGGAAGTTTAAATATACTTTTCAGTAATTGATAGAGTAAATATAGAAAACAACCAGTAAAGATGTGGAAGGCTTAACTAACACTTAACCAATTTGATTTAATTGACATTTATAGAATCTTATATCCTGCAGTAGAAAATACACATTCTTTTGAAGTACACATGGAACATTCACCAAGATGGTCATATGCTGGACCTTAAATCAAATCTCAATAACTTTTAAATGATTGAAATTATACAAATATATTGTTTATACACAACAGACTTAATTTAGGTATAAAAAGAATAGAGAAAGCTGGGAAGGGTTGAGGTGATGGGAGTATTAGGAGGACCTTGCCTTGTCCCTCAAGCACCGCTAGATAAATATCAAATCATTCTGATACCCAAGAAATCAATTTGAGGACTGACAGAACAAACTGCACAACTAGAGGGAGAGAAGAGGCCAGCCACATCATGGAAGTGCAGAGGCCTAGTTGGGGGAGAAACAGATGGATTGTGAATGCTGCAGCAAGGAGGGAGCCCTTGTCATGGAGAGAGGCAAGAGAGAGAGATAGAGAAGCACACAGGGGATTGCACAAAGAGAACACTTCCCAAAAGCCATTGACTGGGAAAATGAGAGGGGCTGAATTTTCAAGAGTTTATAGCCAAACTGTGGAAGGAGCCACAATGTCCTTCAACAGATGAATAGATAAAGAAGATATGCTCTCTATATACAATGGAATATTACTCAGCCATCAGAAAGGACAAATCCCCACCATTTGCTTTGAGGTGGATGGAACTGGAGGGTATTATGCTGAGTGAAGTAAGTCAATCGGAGAGGACAATCATCATATGGTTTTACTTATATGTAGAATATAAGAAATAGTGAAAGGGATTATAAGGAAAAAGAGGAGGACTGAGTGGGAAAAATTAGACAGGAAGAGAAGCCATGAAAGACTTCTAACTCTGAAAAACAAACAAAGGGTTGCAGAAGGGGAGGTGGGTAGGGGGATGGGGTAACTGGGTGATGGGTACTGAGGAGGGCACTTGATGGGATGAGCACTGGGTGTTATAGTATATGTTGGAATATTGAATTTAAATTTAAAAAAAGTATAAAAAAGTATAAAAATGTTTTTACAACCAGCAGTGCTCAAAGACTGAAGTTTTAGGGGTCCATGGCATGGCCAGTGTGGAGACCTGAGGGTGTTGCAGCACTCCTGTGGAGAAGGAGGGCAGATAGCTTGTGGGCAAATGACTTGATCTGAGGATCCCCTTGGTTGCACTGGGAGAGACAGCTCTCCTTTCTTGGAGTGCTCTGGGGGAGTGGGCATTGCCTCTCTGGGGACAAAAGAGCCATCAGGCACCATTTCCCTCCTCCACCCCTTAAGGATAAACCAACTTCAGTAAGCAGCACAGCACCAACAGTGGCAGCCTAAACTGCTTACACCAAACATGGCCCCCCTGCACTCTGCTGGTGCTGCTTTTCTGGGGCAAGTGTGCCTGAGAACCAGAGCGCTGATCCCCTCCCCAAAAGACCAACACAGACACCCCCCTTCTTCTGCAGGCAGCATATCTACCAACCATAGAGCTCTTCAATGCTTCAGCTCTACTAGAAATGAAATCAAGTCTGTTTTAACAAGCAGACCAGAGCACACCTAGTTAAAACTCACCACACTCTGGCCAAGATCCAAACACTGCCACTACAGGCAAGGAGAAACAGGACTGACCTGAAGAAAAGAGCAGCCAAAACACAGCAACAGAATGCACACAGCATACAATGGAGACACTTCCCAAAGTACTGGACCTTGAACAGTATATTACATCTTCTTCATGAAGCCATTGCCCTCAGGAGCAGGACACTTAACAGGCTTTCCTAACACAGAGAAGAAGACAGAGACCTAGACAAAATTCCAAGATGGAGGAATTCATCCCAAAAGAAAGAACAAGAAATGTCATGGCCAGGGATCTAATTGAAGCAGATATAAATAATATGCCTGATCCAGAATTTAAATCAATAATCATAAGGATAATAGGTGGGCTTGAGAAAAGCATAGAAGGCACCAGAGAATTCCTTTCCACAGAGATAAAAGACCTAAAAACTAGTCAAGCTGAAATGAAAATTGCAATAACTGAGATTCGAAACTGACTGGATGTAATGACCACAAGGATGGAAGAAGCAGAGGAGTGAATAATTGGTAAAGATAAAATTCTGGAAAATAAGCTGAAAGAAGAGGGAAGGAAAAATATTAGAATGTAGACTTAAGGCACTCACTGACTCTATGAAGCATAATAATATTCATATCATAGGAGTTCCAGAAGAAGAAGAGAAAGAAAGGGGCAGCAGGTTTATTCAAGCAAATTATGTATGAAAATTCCCTAATCTGGGGAAGGAAACAGACATCCAAATCCAGGAGGCACAAAGAACTCCCATCAAAATGAAGAAAAACAGGCCAACACCAAGATATATTATAGTTAAATTTGCAAAATATAGAGATAAGAAAAAAATTAAAAACGGCAAGACAAAAGAAGTCCCTAACTTATAAGGGAAGACAAAAAAGGTTAGCAGCAGATCTATCCACAGAAACTTGACAGACAAGAAGAAAGGCACGATGTATTCAAGGTGCTAAATGGGAAAAATATGCAGCCAAGAATACTGTATCCAGCAAAGCTATCATTCATAATAGAAGGAGAGATCAATTTTTCCAGCCAAACAAAAACTAAAGGAGTTTGAGACACTAAATCAACCCTGCAAGAAATATTAAAGGGGACTTTTTGAGTGGGAAAGGAAGACCAAAAGTGACAAAGACTAGGAAGGAACAGAGTAAATCTCCAGAAACAATGACAAAACAAGTAATAAAATGACACTGAATTCATATCTATCAATAATTATCTTTTTTAAAAAGATTTTTATTTATTCATGAGCAACACAGAGAGAGAGACAGAGAGAGAGGCAGAGACACAGGCAGAGGGAGAAGCAGGCTCCATGCAGGGAGCCTGATGTGGGACTTGATCCCGAGTCTCCAGGATCTCGCCCTGGGCTGCAGGCGGTGCCAAACTGCTGTGCCACTGGGGCTGCCCCTATCAATAATTATCTGAATGTAAATGTAAATTTACTTTACTCTGAATATAAATGGACTAATGCTCTAATCAAAAGACATAGGGTGTCAAAATGGATTAAAAAAAAAAAAGACTTATCTATATGCTGCCTACAAGAGACTCATTTTAGACCTAAAGACACTTGCTGATTGAAAGTGAAGGGATGAAGAACCATTTATCATGGTAATGGACTTCAAAAGAAAGCCAGAGTAGCAATAGTTATATTAGTCAAACTAGATTTTAAACCAAAGACTGTAATAAAGGATGAAGAAAGGCACTGTATCATAATAAAAACATCTATCCAACGAGAAGATCTAACCGTTGTAAATATTTATTCTCCTAGCTTGGGAATACCCAAATATATAAAACAATAACAAACAGAAAGGAACTCATTGATAATAATATAATAATATTTGGGGACTTTAATACCCCATTTATATCAATGGATGAAATATCTAAGCAGAAAATCAACAAGCAAACAATGGCTTTGAAGGACACACTGGACCAGATGGACTTAAGGGATATATTCAGAACATTTCATCCTAAAGCAGCAGGATACACTTTCTTTTTGAGTGCACATGGTACATTCTCCAGAACATATCATATACCAGGTCACAAATAGGCCTCAACAAGTACAAAAAGACTGAGATCATACCATGTATATTTTCCAACCATAATGCTATGAAACTTGAAGTCAACCATAAGAAAAAAATTTATATACTGCTAAAGAATGAATGAGTCAACCAGGAAATTAAAGAAGAAGTTAAAAAATGGAAACAAATGAAATTTAAAGTATGATGGTCCAAAAATTTTGGGATGCAGCAAAAGTGCATATAATTGCATATAAGTGCATATTTCCCTCTTTCCCATAAGAGGGAAATATATGGTAATATACACCTACTTCAAGAAGCAAGAAAAATCTGAAATATGCAACCTAACCTTACACCAAAAGGAATTAGGAAAAGAACAACAAATGAAGGTTAAAATTGGCAGAAAAAGGGAAATAATAAAGCTTAGAGCAGAAATAAATGATATAGAAATAAAAAAAAACAATAGAACAGATCAATGAAACAAGGAACTTATTCTTTGAAAAAAAATTAATAAAATCGATAAACCCCTAGCCAGACTTATCAAAAAGTGAAAGGATCCAAATAAAGAAAGCCATGAATGAGATAGGAGACATTATAACCAATGCCACAGAAGTACAAACAATTATAGAAGAATATTATGAAAAAATTATATGCCAACAAATTGCCAATCTGGAAGAAATGGATAAATTCCTTGAAATATATAAACTATCAAAACTGCGACAAGAAGAAACAGAATACTTGAACAGACCAATAACCAGCAGAGAAATCGAATCAGTAATAAAAAATCTCCCAACAAACAAAAGTCCAGGGCCATATGGCTTCACAGGGGAATGATACCAAACATTTAAAGAAGAGATAACACCGATTCGTTTTAAACTGTTCCAGAAAATAGAAATGCTTCCAAACTCATTCTTTGAAACTAGCATTACCTTGATTCCAAAACCGGACAAAGATCTCATTAAAAAAATGATAATTACAGGTCAATATCCCTGGTGAACATGGATGCAAGCATTCTCAACAAAATACTAACAAATCGGGGGATCCCTGGGTGGCTCAGCACTTTGGCGCCCGCCTTCAGCCCAGGACCTGGTCCTGGGGTCCTGGGATCGAGTCCCACATCAGGCTCCCTGCATGGAGCCTGCTTCTTCCCCTGCCCGTGTCTCTGCTTCTCTCTCTCTCTCTCTTTCTCTCTCTGTGTGTCTCCCGAATAGATAAAAATGAAATCTTTAAAAAAAATACTAACAAATCAAATCCAACAGTGTATTAAAAGAATCATTCACCACTCTCAAGTGAGATTTATTCCTGGGTTGTAGGGGTGGTTCAATATTTGCAAATCAGTCAAACTGATATGCCACATTAATAAAAGAAAGGATAAGAACCATATGATCCTCTCAATAGATGCACGAAAAGTATTTGACAAAGTATAACATTCATTCCTGATAAAAACCCTCAACAAAGTAGGGATAGAGGGAACATACCTTAACAGCATAAAGGCCATATGTGAAAGATCCAGTTATTACATCCTCAAAAGGGAAAAACTAAGAGCTTTTCTCTATGTTCAGGGACACAACAGGGATGTCCACTCTCACCATTGTTATTTAATGTAGTACTGGAAGTCCTAGCTTCAGCAATCAGATAACAAAAAGAAGTAAAAGTCATCCAAATTGGCAAAGAAGAAGTCTAAACTATCACTATTTGCAGACGATGTGATACTCTGTAGAAAACACAAAACACTGCCAAAAAAACCCGCTAGAACTGATACATGAGTTCAGTAAAGTAGCAGGATACAAAATCAACATACAGAACTCTGTAGTATTTCTATACACCAGTAATGAAGGAGCAGAAAGAGAAACCAGAAAGTCAATCCTATTTACAATTGCATCAAAAACCATAAGACAGGGTTAAACCTAACCAAGGAGGTAAAAGATCTATACTCTGAAAACTATAGAATATGTATGACACAAAGAAATGGAAAAATATTCCTTCCTCATGGATTAGAAAATCAAATATTGTTTTTTTTTTTTAATTAATTTTTATTGGTGTTCAATTTACCAACATACAGAAAAACACCCAGTGCTCATCCTGTCAAGTGTCCACCTCAGTGCCCGTCACCCATTCCCCTCCAACACCCGCCCTCCTCCCCCTCCACCACCCCTAGTTCGTTTCCCCGAGTTAGGAGTCTTTATGTTCTGTCTCCCTTCCTGATATTTCCCAACATTTCTTCTCCCTTCCTTTATATTCCCTTTCACTATTATTCATATTCCCCAAATGAATGAGAACATACACTGTTTGTCCTTCTCCGACTGACTTATTTCACTCAGCATAATACCCTCCAGTTCCATCCACGATGAAGCAAATGGTGGGTATTTGTCGTTTCTAATTGCTGAGTAATATTCCATTGTATACATAAACCACATCTTCTTTATCCATTCATCTTTCGATGGACACCGAGGCTCCTTCCACAGTTTGGCTATTGTGGCCATTGCTGATAGAAACATCGGGGTGCAGGTGTCCCGACGTTTCATTGCATCTGAATCTTTGGGGTAAATCCCCAACAGTGCAATTGCTGGGTCGTAGGGCAGGTCTATTTTTAACTCTTTGAGGAACCTCCACACAGTTTTCCAGAGTGGCTGCACCAGTTCACATTCCCACCAACAGTGTAAGAGGGTTCCCTTTTCTCCGCATCCTCTCCAACATTTGTTGTTTCCTGCCTTGTTAATTTTCCCCATTCTCACTGGTGTGAGGTGGTATCTCATTGTGGTTTTGATTTGTATTTCCCTGATGGCAAGTGATGCAGAGCATTTTCTCATGTGCTTGTTGGCCATGTCCATGTCTTCCTCTGTGAGATTTCTCTTCATGTCTTTTGCCCATTTCATGATTGGATTGTTTGTTTCTTTGGTGTTGAGTTTAATAAGTTCTTTATAGATTTTGGAAACTAGCCCTTTATCTGATATGTCATTTGCAAATATCTTCTCCCATTCTGTAGGTTGTCTTTTAGTTTTGTTGACTGTATCCTTTGCTGTGCAAAAGCTTCTTATCTTGATGAAGTCCCAATAGTTCATTTTTGCTTTTGTTTCTTTTGCCTTTGTGGATGTATCTTGCAAGAAATTACTGTGGCCAAGTTCAAAAAGGGTGTTGCCTGTGTTCTCCTCTAGGATTTTGATGGACTCTTGTCTCACATTTAGATCTCTCATCCATTTTGAGTTTATCTTTGTGTATGGTGAAAGAGAGTGGTCCAGTTTCATTCTTCTGCATGTGGATGTCCAATTTTCCCAGCACCATTTATTGAAGAGACTGTCTTTCTTCCAATGGATAGTCTTTCCTCCTTTATCGAATATTAGATGACCATACATTTCAGGGTCCATTTCTGGGTTCTCTATTCTGTTCCATTGATCCATGTGTCTGTTTTTGTGCCAGTACCACACTGTCTTGATGACCACAGCTTTGTAGTACAACCTGAAATCTGGCATTGTGATGCCCCCAGCTATGGTTTTCTTTTTTAAAATTCCCCTGGCTATACGGGGTCTTTTCTGATTCCACACAAATCTTAAAATAATTTGTTCTAACTCTCTGAAGAAAGTCCATGGTATTTTGATAGGGATTGCATTAAACGTGTAAATTGCCCTGGGTAACATTGACATTTTTACAATATTAATTCTGCCAATCCATGAGCATGGAATATTTTTCCATCTCTTTGTGTCTTCCTCAATTTCTTTCAGAAGTGTTCTATAGTTTTTAGGGTATAGATCTTTTACCTCTTTGGTTAGGTTTATTCCTAGGTATCTTATGCTTTTGGGTGCAATTGTAAATGGGATTGAGTCCTTAATTTCTCTTTCTTCAGTCTCATTGTTAGTGTATAGAAATGCCATTGATTTCTGGGCATTGATTTTGTATCCTGCCACGCTACCAAATTGCTGTATGAGTTCTAGCAATCTTGGGGTGGAGGCTTTTGGGTTTTCTATGTAGAGTATCATGTCATCGGCGAAGAGGGAGAGTTTGACTTCTTCTTTGCCAATTTGAATGCCTTTAATGTCTTTTTGTTGTCTGATTGCTGAGGCGAGGACTTCCAGAACTATGTTGAACAGCAGTGGTGAGAGTGGACATCCCTGTCTTGTTCCTGATCTTAGGGGAAAGGCTCCCAGTGCTTCCCCATTGAGAATGATATTTGCTGTGGGCTTTTCGTAGATGGCTTTTAAGATGTCGAAGAAAGTTCCCTCTATCCCAATATTCTGAAGGGTTTTGATCAGGAATGGATGCTGTATTTTGTCAAATGCTTTCTCTGCATCTAATGAGAGGATCATATGGTTCTTGGTTTTTCTCTTGCTGATATGATGAATCACATTGATGGTTTTACGAGTGTTGAACCAGCCTTGTGTCCCAGGGATAAATCCTACTTGGTCATGGTGAATAATTTTCTTAATGTGTTGTTGGATCCTATTGGCTAGTATCTTGTTGAGAATTTTTGCATCCATGTTCATCAGGGATATTGGTCTGTAATTCTCCTTTTTGGTGGGGTCTTTGTCTGGTTTTGGAATTAAGGTGATGCTGGCCTCATAGAACGAATTTGGAAGTACTCCATCTCTTTCTATCTTTCCAAACAGCTTTAGTAGAATAGGTATGATTTCTTCTTTAAACGTTTGATAGAATTCCCCTGGGAAGCCATCTGGCCCTGGACTCTTGTGTCTTGGGAGGTTTTTGATGACTGCTTCAATTTCCTCCCTGGTTATTGGCCTGTTCAGGTTTTCTATTTCTTCCTGCTCCAGTTTTGGTAGTTTGTGGCTTTCCAGGAATGCGTCCATTTCTTCTAGATTTCCTAATTTATTGGCGTACAGCTGTTCATAATATGTTTTTAAAATCGTTTGTATTTCCTTGGTGTTGGTAGTGATCTCTCCTTTCTCATTCATGATTTTATTAATTTGAGTCTTCTCTCTCTTCTTTTTAATAAGGTTGGCTAATGGTTTATCTATCTTATTAATTCTTTCAAAGAACCAACTCCTGGTTCTGTTGATCTGTTCCACAGTTCTTTTGGTCTCGATATCATTGAGTTCTGCTCGAATTTTAATTAACTGTCTTCTTCTGCTGGGGGTGGGGTCTATTTGTTGCTTTTTCTCTAGTTCCTTTATGTGTAAGGTGAGCTTTTGAATTTGAGATCTTTCCAGTTTTTGAATGGATGCTTGTATTGCGATGTATTTCCCCCTCAGGACTGCTTTTGCTGCATCCCAAAGATTTTGAACGGTTGTATCTTCACTCTCATTAGTTTCCATGAATCTTTTTAATTCTTCCTTAATTTCCTGGTTGACCTTTTCATCTTTTAGCAGGATGGTCCTTAACCTCCACGTGTTTGTGGTCCTTCCATACTTCTTGTCGTGATTAAGTTCTAATTTCAAGGCATTATGGTCTGAGAATATACAGGGGACTATCCCGATCTTTTGGTATCGGTTCAGACCCGATTTGTGACCCAGTATGTGGTCTATTCTGGAGAAAGTTCCATGTGCACTTGAGAAGAATGTGTATTCAGTTGAGCTTGGATGTAAAGTTCTGTAGATATCTGTGAAATCCATCTGGTCCAGTGTATCATTTAAAGCTTTCGTTTCTTTGGAGATGTTGTGCTTAGAAGACCTATCCAGGGTAGAAAGAGCTAGATTGAAGTCACCAAGTATAAGTGTATTATTATCAAGGTATTTCTTCAGTTTGGTTATTAATTGGTTTAAATATTTGGCAGCTCCCACATTCGGGGCATATATATTGAGGATTGTTAAGTCCTCTTGTTGGATAGATCCTTTGAGTATGAGATAGTGTCCCTCTTCATCTCTCACTATAGTCTTTGGGGTAAATTTTAATTTATCTGATATAAGGATGGCAACCCCTGCTTTCTTTTGAGGACCATTTGAATGGTAAATGGTTCTCCAACCTCTTATTTTCAGGTTGTAGGTGTCCTTCTGTCTAAAATGAGTCTCTTGTAGACAGCAAATAGATGGGTCCTGCTTTTTTATCCAGTCTGAAACCCTGCGCCTTTTGATGGGGTCATTAAGCCCGTTCACGTTCAGAGTTACTACTGATAGATATGAGTTTAGTGTCATCATATCTATTCAGTCCTTGTTTTTGTGGATTGTTCCACTGAACTTCTTCTTAAAGGGGAATTTTAAGAGTCCCCCTTAAAATTTCTTGCAGAGCTGGTTTGGAGGTTACATATTCTTTCAGTTGCTGTCTGTCTTGGAAGCTCTTTATCTCTCCTTCCATTTTGAATGAAAGCCTTGCTGGATAAAGTATTCTTGGTTGCATGTTCTTTTCATTTAGGACCCTGAATATATCCTGCCAGCCCTTTCTGGCCTGCCAGGTCTCTGTGGAGAGGTCTGCTGTTACCCTAATATTCCTCCCCATAAAAGTCAGGGACTTTTTTTCTCTTGCTGCTTTAAGGATCTTCTCCTTATCTTTGGAATTTGCAAGCTTCACTATTAAATGTCGAGGTGTTGAACGGTTTTTGTTGATTTTAGGGGGGGATCTCTCTATTTCCTGGATCTGAATGCCTGTTTCCCTTCCCAGATTCGGAAAGTTTTCAGCTATGATTTGTTCAAATACATATTCTGGCCCTCTGTCCCTTTCGGCGCCCTCAGGAACCCCAATTAAACGTAGGTTTTTCTTCCTCAGGCTGTCATTTATTTCCCTTAATCTATCCTCATGGTCTTTTAATTGCTTGTCTCTTTTTTCCTCAGTTTCCCTCTTTGCCATCAACTTGTCTTCTATGTCACTCACTCGTTCTTCCACCTCGTTAACCCTCGTCGTTAGGACTTCTAGCTTGGATTGCATCTCATTTAATTGATTTTTAATTTCTGTCTGATTGGATCTAAATTCTGCAGTCATGAAGTCTCTTGAGTCCTTTATGGTTTTTTCTAGAGCCACCAGTAGCTGTAAAATAGTGCTTCTGAATTGGCTTTCTGACATTGAATTGTAATCCATATTTTGTAATTCTGTGGGAGAGTGGGCTGTTTCTGATTCTTTTTTTTTGAGGTGAGGTTTTCCTTCTAGTCATTTTGCTCAGTGCAGAGTGGCCAAAAACAAGTTGTATTGGGAAAAGGAGAAAAAGAGAGAGAAGGAAAGAAAAGAGAAAAAGAAAAAAGAGAAAGAAGAAAAAAAAGGGGGGGAAAAGAGAAGAAAAAGAAAGAAAGGAGATAAAAGAAAAAAAGGGGGGGTGGGGCGGGGTAAGCAATCAGAAATCAAGAAGAAAGAAAGAAAAAAAAAGCACAAAACAAAACAAACAAATAAAAAAAAACACACAAAAAAAACCATAAAAACAAAAACAAAAAAAACCAAAAGCAAAAACCACGGGGGAGTATCTTCCGATTCTGTGTACTTTAAGTCCCTTGACTTCCCTTGGAACTGGTCGGTCTCGCTGGTCTTCTGGGGGAGGGGCCTGCTGCGCTGATTCTCAGGTGTTAGCACTTGGGGGAGCTGCTCTGCCCCTGCCTGGTGCAGGGCTCAGTGGGGGTTGTTTACCCCGTGAGGCCCCGGGAGGAAGCCACAGTGGGGGGGCAGCTCTGGGACCCTGGAGTCAGCTTCCGCAGTAGCTCCGGGGCTCTCCGTCTGCAGGGCCTGGGGGCTCCCGGGCGGGGCCGCTGATCTGCTCAGTTCCAGGCAGGAGCGTCCTTGCTGTCCTGGGCCCTCCCGGCCTCTGCCTGTCCCGGGGAGGCCGGATCCTGGGCTGTGTCCCGGCGCCTGCGCTGTTGGATTCGCTCCCGCCCCGCAGCCCCCTCCGCGGAGCCGCCGCCCGAGCCCCTCCGAGCTGTTCCCGGAGCTGCGCCGCCCCCTCCGCGGAGCTTCTTCCTCCGCCCGAGCCGCCGCCGCTGAGCTGTTCCCGGAGCCGCGCAGCCCCCTCCGCGGAGCCGCCGCCCGAGCCCCTCCGAGCTGCTCCGGGTCCCGCCGAGCGCTGCAGCCCTTAGGGAGCTCGGGGCACTCTCCCGGGGCGCAGTTCCTCTGTTACTGTCCCCGGGAGCCAGAGGGCATCCCCGCCTTTCTGGGGATCCTGCTCCAATTCCCCGGGAGGCCTTTCCCCCGGGAAGGTCGGTGCAGCTCCTGCTCCTCCGGGACGGGGCTCTCCTGTCCTGGGGACACTCGCCCCGGCCTCAGCCCGACTCCTCGGGGCCCCTCCCCCTTGGAGGCCTTTTGTGTCTTTATTCCTTTTTCCCCGTCTTCCTACCTGATAGAAGCGCGAACTCTTCTCACTGTAGCGTTCCAGCTGGTCTCTCTTTAAATCTCAGGCCGAATTCGTAGATTTTCAGGATGATTGGATGGTTTTCTAGGTAATTTGTTGAGGACAAGTGACCTGGAGACCCTACTCCTCCGCCATCTTGCCCCTCCCTCCGAAAATCAAATATTGTTAAAATGTCTCTATTACCCCAAGCACATTTATTGCAACCCTTATCAAAATACCACCAGTATTTTTCACAGAGCTAGAAAAACAATCCTAAAATTTGTGCAGAACCACAAAAGACCCTGAAGAGCCAAAGAAATCTTGAAAAAGAAGGAGGCATCACAATTCCAAACTATATTACAAAGCTGTATTTAAGTTATATTACAAAGCTGTAGTGATCAAGACAGTATGGTACTGGGACAAAAACAGGCACATAGATAATTGGAACATAATAGAAAACCCAGAAATGGACTCAGAATTATATGGTCAACTAATCTTTGACAATGCAGGAAAGAATATCCACTGGATATTCTTCAACAAATGGTTTTTGGAAAACTGGACCACTTTCTTACATCATACACAGAAATAAATTCAAAATGGGTGAAAAATCTAAATGTAAGACAGGAAACCATTAAAATCCTAGAGAACACAAACAGCAACCTTTCGACATTAGCTATAGCAACCTCTTACTACACATGTCCCCAGAGGCAAGAGAAACAATCAACAAACCTGAAAGTCAGTCTATGGAATAGGAGAAGATATTTGCAAATGACAAATCTGATAAAGGGTTACTATCTAAAATCTATAAGAAACATAAAAACCTCTTTCATCCAATAAATAAGCAGATAAACAATGTATAAAAATGCGAGCAATATATTTCTCTTCCTATAGTTTAGATTGACTTTAGCTTTCTGTTGTTCTAATTGAATTTTGCAGTAGCTTCCATTTTATTACCATCCTTTTGTTGTAACTCTTTTCTGTAGATAAAACTACAAAGTAATATTATAGCCTTATATCCATATTAGTTGACATATTGATCATAGCCTTTAATCAGAACTAGCATCCATACATAAAATTTTTGTTGAAAAGTTCTCTAAATTTATATGTCAATTAACCCAAATTTGTAAGATGGTATGTGCTTGAATATTTATGGCAAGGATTATAGAAAGTGGAATAAAATTCAAGAAATGATTGTGAAATGTAGAGGATCAATCATGTAAATGCACATATTCCCAAGTTATCTTAATTTGTAAGATGTATTATAAATTGTCTTTGCATAAATTGTTTGATAATGTAATATACGTTTTGATTTCTAAGAGAGAATGGAAGAGAGCTTATTTAGTTCCTTCACTTACTCATTTAATCATGTATTTGTCAAATTCCATAGATGCCCCCAAATAAGATATCTGATTATAGGTCAGTAGGTTCCCTGTTTTAACATGGGGAAAAAAAAAACTTTCAGGAGATTTTGGATGCAGTAGATAAATGTTTATTTACCTATCTTGGTAATTTAGTAACATATGTATAATTAAAAATAATGTCACATAAAATTATAATTTACTAATACTATTTTCAATTCTAATTTTATAGGAGTTTTATTCAGATTCTTCACATACATTTTTAAAATTAGCATCTTTTTCAAAGTTTTCTTAAGTCTATCTTTGGTTTTGCTTAAGTTTAGCTTAGTTGTAGCATATTTTAAATCCGGGTTTGATGCTGTCACTTGAAATTTCATCAGGAGTCACAAATGCCATTTCCATTAACCCTAGGGAATTCTTTTTAACACTGTCCCTCAAGTGTTTATCGTGACCTCTGTGATGTAACCATATAATTCTTTGTTTTTCTAAGTGATGTTTGAGTCTAATTTACATTAATATCTAATACAATTTTGAATTAAATTGCCAAGGAGAATCACTAAACATGCATTATTTATTTATTATTTTTGTCTCCATTTTTAACTATTCTATTGGAATGACGTGTAAGACCATCCAAAGCCAATACTGATTGAGGTCATTTCTAGCTAATACATCCTTCCCAAATAGTACTTTGTTGTTTAAAATAAAGTAATTGGGAATGTGTTTCATAACATGGAACCTCTCTTCTAAGAAATAACACTGAGTAAACATTTTGCCTTGATCCTGATATTTACCATATTTAGTCAATGCTCCCTATTTGTCCAAATGTTAGAGGTTCAGAAGTAATCACCAAATACTCCCTGTCCTCAGAGAACATATGGTATATAGGGAGACACAGGCAGGTCATCAGATATTTTCCAAACTGTACAATAATTGCTATTGAAGCAAATTACTACAGAGAGCTGTAGAGGCATATAGTAAGGGCACCTAACCCAAACCAAGAAAGGCTTCCTGTAGGATACAATAGGCAAAATTACACTGGAAAGGTGAATGGGTATTAGCCAGAGGAGAAAGTGTTAAGGGTATTGTAGGAAGAAGAAATAGCTTGTTCAAAAGCTTGAAAATTAGGGGTACCTGGATGGCTCAGTTGGTTAAGCATTTGCCTTCTGCTCAGGTCATGATCCTGGAGTCCTGAGATCAGCTCCAAGTCAGACTCCCTGCTCAGTGGGGAGCCTGCTTCTCCCTCTCCATCTGCCACTCCCCCTGCTTGTGCTCTTTCGCTTGCTCTCTTTCTGCCAAATAAATAAACTCTAAAACACACACACACACACACACACACACACACACACACAAAACAAAACCAGAGTGTGACAGGTTCTTGGGTGTGCAAAACCTTCAGTATGGCTGGAGTGAAGTTTGCAGGTAAGAGTGTGTGCACACGTGAAAGATGAAGTTGTAGAAGTAAGTTAGAACATGCATAGATTATTATAAATCCCTTTTTAGACAGAAATCTTTAATATATACTCTTGTAGATCATCCAAAATTACTATTTTAAGACAAGTATTTAAGAAATGCTCAACTAAAATGTAAATGAAAATTTAAAAGTAGTCACATCTTTATAAACGATGGACAGATTATTGGTTTTACTTCCTATGTGTGTGAGGAAAAACTGATGAATGACCTTTCACAGTAGTCCTTAATACTTAAAGTCTGTAATAGTAACAATTGTTGAGTTTGATTCATTTTGTGAAGCTTATGGCTGCTTTGAAATCTATACAGTAATAATCATCTCAACGTTTGGTTTAATTCAGTCATGATTATTTATCTTACCTGAAACAACACAGTCTTCTGTTGGGATATTATTACAATTATCATTATCATTTATCAACATAAATCATATGAATCCAAGGCCCTGACTTTGGCATAGGATTTAAACCACATTCAGTAGGGTGAAATAGATAAGGGGATTAAGAGTACACTTATCATAATGAGTAATGTATAGAATTATTGAATCATTATATTGTATACCTGAAACTAATGTAATACTGTATGTTAATTATACTTCGGTAAAAAACTTTTTAAGGGCTGACTCAGTAACAGGTTTTGTGGGGTCCACTTCGAGGAGTGGAAGCTCAGAGGATATCAAAGAACAATGATGCAGAGGGGTCCTCAATGAAAAGTCCTTGACAGAACCCAGAAGAGCAGCTCATAGGGAGAAAGATAGATGTAAGCCTGTCACACATGGACATCATTAAGGACCAAGAGAGAGCTGGGATATGTAGCACCCAGGGAAGAAAAATGATTTTGCCCTTTTCTTCTGCATCTACTCCATCACTGGTCCTAAAAAAGACCCTGGAAAAACAGGAGGTGGAAAAATGAATAAGAGCTTAATATTGAAGGCAATGGGGAGGGCAGGGGGGCAGGAAACTGTTCCTTATGTCAACTCTCACTGACTTGTGTCCATTTAATAAATCTGGTTGCATAATTTAAAACATAAATAAATTGCAGTAAGTAGACAGGACTTGATGCGGTCTTAGAATGGAAATGCTTGTGTGGGGACTTTTTTATTTTAGTCAAACTAATTCAGGAATAAAGACTAACTGGAATGAAATAAAAGTAATAGACTTTTCTTGAGTGTGTAGATATACTTCAAGTAAAAAGAGAATTGGTATTTGATATGGAAAATTTACCAGCTATTAATAATTATTTATTTTGTTTATTCCAACATCATGATCACAATGTTTACAGGATTTCTATTCCCTCAATGCCTGTGGTTTTTGGGCATGCCACTTCGAAGAATGAAGAGGTAGGCCAGATGAAGAGTGGTGGACAGCAAGGCAAAGTTTATTGAGTGATAGTGCAATACTCCCAGAGAGGGAGGGGACCTGATAGGGTCGCCCTTTTGGCGTTTAAATCTAGGGGTTCTTATGAGCTCTTTTGCGGAACTATCCTAGCATCCTGAGTATGGGCCACTTGTGGATTGGCTGCCAAGGCATGCCCATCAGGGCTTTGATCATACACCTGTCTACCTATTAGGTTATTGTTCATATGCTGATAATCTTTTGGGCTGACATTTGGAGACTAACTGCCTCAACTTGTGATAGCGACCAATGTTTTTATAGTTAATTGTTTTGTCTCAGGATGTTTTGCAAAAGTCACATTTGCAGAGGATGCTAGACAGGATGCTATTGTGGTCTTGTCTAAGCTGTAAAACAGGATGCTCGTGCTGTTTTGCCTTAGCTGTCCCTACTCTGTATCTTCTTGTTGGGGACCCTGGCCCTGGCCACCTACCTAACTGTCCAATTAGCTCCTAATAATACTATCTCTGGGATAAGGGAATTGCCACAATTCCGGGTAACTGCACAGGGAACAAGACTTGTAAACACCCAATGCCATCATATGTAAGGCAGACTTACCTATGAGAGCAAGCTATTAACGACCAATTAAAACATGATCTGTTTTGGAATCCCTGGGTGGCGCAGCGGTTTGGCGCCTGCCTTTGACCCAGGGCGCGATCCTGGAGACCCGGGATCGAATCCCACGTCGGGCTCCCGGTGCATGGAGCCTGCTTCTCCCTCTGCCTGTGTCTCTGCCTCTCTCTCTCTCTCTCTGTGTGTGACTATCATAAATAAATAAAAATTAAAAAAAAATAAAACATGATCTGTTTGTGTTGAGTAAATTGTGGCAACATTCTGACATAGCTCCATATTTTTTCTTTTTTTTTCATAATCTTTGTTTTTCTGAGTATTTCCTCTGTAATATAAGAATTCCACCTTTCTATCAGAAAACAGAATTTAATAAGTAGAGGGATGCCTAGGGGGGCTCAGTGGTTAAGCATCTTCCTTCGGCTCAGGGTGTGATCCTGGAGTCCAGGGATTGAGTCCCACATCTGGCTCCCTGCATGGAGCCTGCTTCTCTCCCTCTACCTATGTCTCTGCCTCTTTCTGTGTCTCTCATGAATAAATAAATAAAATCTTAAAAAAGAATTTAATAAGTATAGAAATAAGTTATAGTCTGTACTCTTGGTACATTTTTTTTCCTAAGGTAATTTTGGTTGCAATATGTATAGAGTAAGCCAACTTAGCAGGAGAAGAGTAGGAGGTAGCTTCTCCATGTTATATTTTTCTATTACCTGTCTATGGAACATTCGTATGTGGGACAGGAAAATCTTGTGTTCCCAAAAGCAGAACTTCTAACAATGTCCCTGAAGTGAGTAGAAACAAGTTTATTAACAATTCAGACGTTTTATCAATACTGCAGTAGGAAAAAAAAAAAAAAGGAGAAAAGAACTGATGAAAAGTAATACCAAGGGAGAAGGAAAGTACCTACTGTTTTTTTTTTACATTTTTAAAAATTCAATTTTCCAACATATAGTATAACACCCAGTGTTCTTCCCATCAAGTGCCCTCCTCAGTGCCCGTCACCCAGTTACCCCATCCCCCCACCTACCTCCCCTTCCGCATTGGTTTTGAAAGAACTCACACTTCGTATCTATAATCTTTTTTGCTCTTAGTTCTACTACCATAGCCTTTTGGCCTCCCATTTTGCAATATGTTTAAGGAAGTCATGGTACTGTGACTGAAATGTGTGGCTATTAGAAGGTGGGAATTTACCTTAGGATTTATATCTTCAAGTGCCACACGCATGCATAGGTTTGCTCTAAAATTAAAACTGACGTTTGGAAAGAAAATCTTCTGAAATCATATCTATGTATCTGTTCTGCTTGTTTGTTTGAGCTATTGCTCAAGAGAAGATCCTTCTCAGACACCATACAAGCCATTCTGTACCAAGGAAGCCCACTTTTATATAGACTAGACTAGACTGTGCATCTGAATTTTATTACTCAAGAGATCTATTGAATGTGATTATGTCTGGTATTTTCTTTCAGTGTTTCATAACAAAGTATTTGGATGAAGCATTTTTCTTAGTCACAGATGAAGGCAAGGAGGATTGTTTATGATGTGAATGGGTTGCTGTTGAAAGTGTCTCAATTACTTACTTAGGTTTTTAATATGCAATAAAGATCTGTCTTTCCTGCATCACCTGACCTAACTCAGACTTCTAGTTTTTGTCCTTTTATAACAAAGTCTCCCTAATTTGTTGCCTTGGACTTGGCAATTTATCAAGGGGCCCATGAATTTTGGTCTAAAACGAAAAAAAAAAGCAATGAAATAACTTTGTTCGTGTTCATTTCACAACATAAGAAGTTACATTTTCACAAGCTTTTGTATACGTACACATATTATATATTGTTCATATATTCATATTGCAAAGATAGTTTATCTCAACTAATAATGGGATACAGTCTATAACATATCTTGGCTAAGATGTTTTTATAAAACTTTCAGATTATTGCTACTTTTCTGCTATATTCCCAGTTCACAAAAACCTATTAGTAGTGAAAAGAAGGTTCACTGAAATATAAAAATGTAGGTATAATTTTAAAATAATTCATAATAATATTATAAATATGTTGAATATTCTGGAACAATATTGTATACGCAGATAAAAGTGAATATGCGGGTGTGAGGATTTCATATAAGTACTTTAAAAGTACAAGTAGAAAAGCCTAATGATGAATATCAGCAGTCTTCCTAGTTCCTAGTGTTCTCTCTCTCAAACTTTGTCAGATAATCAAAGGAAGCTATAGAAATTTTTTGGCCTTTTTAATTTTTTTTTAAGATTTTGTTTATTTATTCATGAGACACACAAAGATATAGGCGGAGGGAGAAGCAGGCTCCCTGCAGTGAGCCTGATGTGGGACTCGCTCCCAGAACCGCAGGATCATGTCCTGAGCCAAAGGCAGATGCTCAACCACTGAGCCACCCAGATGCCCCCTTTTTAATACTTTCTGATACAGAACTTGATGACTTATGTTGCCAAGGGTGAAAAGATCAAAACTACAAAGGCGTAATTCAGAGCTGTACCTCTCAAAGCGAAAACAGATACAAGTAATGCGCAGGATTGCTTTAAACCCTGGTAAATCAACCTTGAAGTTAGTGGCAAATATGCTTCAAGACAAAGGAGAAGAAACTGTTGATAAGACTCCTTTATCAAACCACATTGTTTGATTTTGGATTACACCAACACATTAATGCGTTGTGGAAAAAAAGATATGGTCTAATGTATGTGCTAGCAGATAATTAAATTTCAAGTTGGAAGGTCTAAATCAGCTCTTGCCATTTGTACCAAGAATATCTGAGGAAGAAGTACTTGATGACTTTTTGTTCTGCTTATCACTAAAACCCTATACTCTACAATAGAGATTTGTGTTTGTTTTTAATAATGATTTTCTGTGCTGTGATGTTGACTGGAAGTGTCATCGTTACAGTATGAAGTAGGGAATCTTGTCCATAGCAAGGTGGAAGTTTTGCTATACGTGAATCAAAATAGTTTCTCTTGAAGGCCAATTCATAAACTACCTTGGCAGGTATGAATGAAGGAGAGAAATATTTCTTCATAATACTTATAATGCCTATAAAGACTATTCCTATAATTGCAAGTAGCATCATTAAGTTGTATGTATCTGTTCTTAAATAGCCTTAACTTACTAATTTAAAGTCAATATGAGTTTTAGTTGAGATAAGAAAGAAGAACTTTTTTAGAATACAAACCCTGGTACAAATTTCTTCTTTACAAATTTAGTTTTAGAAAGTTTAGTTTCAGGACATCTGGGTGGCTCAGTCGATTAGCCTCTGCCCTCGGCTCAGGTCATGATCCCAGGGTTCTGGAATGGAGTCCCGCATCAGGCTCTTGCTCAGCTGAGAGCCTGTTTCTTCTCCCTCTCCCTCTCATTCTTCCTCTCCCGCTGCTGCTACCCCTGCTTGTGCACTCTCTCTCTCTCTCTGTGTCAAATAAATAAATAAAATCTTTTTTCTTAAAGAATAGTTTCTTTGTATTTTTCAGTGGTTATAAATTTTATTTGTTTAATTCCGATGACAAAACTCTTATTGTAATAATGGTGTGTACTTCTTGTAGAAAATTCAGAGGGTACAAAACATTATATAGGCAAAAGAAAAATATATAGACATATATAAACATCTATGTTTACTTCATATATGCATATATAAATAGAATCATATGCTACATGTTTTGTGGTTGGTTGAAATTTGATACAGAGAAATTGAGGAAAAATGTTCAAGGTAACTAACTGAATGAATGGGATTGATAAATTTTTCCAGAGAATTGAATGCTGAGTTCCACAGAGCTTTTTATGACCCTGTGTGTGGCATGAAGAGACTTCAGTGAAGTAACATCTATCAGAGGAAGCTCAAATGTGATTTGCTGCCTTTTCCCCTGTCTCCTGGTATTGCACACTGCTTGTTGAGATTGATGTTGGAAGAATAGTTTTCCTTCTTAGTCACAGGAACGTCACGTCCCTTCTATTGCACTGATAGGCCCCATATCTATGCAGATATAGCAAGAACTCTAACAGCAACAGTTCCAAAAATATTTGAGTGCATATTGTGTCACTATTTTAGGCTCCTTATGAGCATTATTTCATATAACCCTCGTAATATCCACATAATATAATCATGCCTATTTTGGAGTTGAGGAAATTGGCAATCTTATAGGTTAAAAGCAGGCTGTGTTCTTAATATAACTGCTAAATAGTCAACAGCAGCAACAAAATTCAGTCCCCGGTATGCTTTAAACTTGGCTCTGCCGATTGAGATTTAATCAGTATAGGGTGGGGCTCTGCATTAGTATGTTTTAAAAGTTTCCAGGTAATTCTTATGGTTAGCCAAAGTTTGAAATCACTAACATGGATAATGACCAAAGTAATTTCATTTTTTGCACAATTTTTATGAATACTCCTTAATGTCCACAATGTCATTTGTTTTAGCTGTTTTTTAAAATTATTTTTAATTTTTTTAATGTTATTAATTTTTGCCTTTTAGATTAACCTGGTAATAGGGATGAGACACATTAGGCTTTAACTTCTCATTTAAGGTCTGAATCTTGGATAAAAGTGTGTATGATACTTAGAAGTAAAATGACTCTTCACCTCTGTAAATCAAAACCAGCTTTAAGGATTAAGTTATTTTTTTTCTCACTGGGGAATAAAAGAGAGTAAACCAGCCTGGCTGGCAGCAACATGCCAAAGTTAAGTCTAGTATTATATGAAATCTCTTGGAAAGTAAATCCTAAAAGTAAGGATTCATAGGAATTCAAGAAAGTAGAAATCGTTGAGGAGGGCTAAGAGATAAAGAAAATGTGAAGTGAAACTGTTTCAAAACTATTCCGATATGGTTGATGATCTCTTCTTTTCTGATTTCAACTACCTTTTTAAAAAATATTTCGTTTAAGAAAATTATCAATTATTTCGACAATGTATTTTCAGGGTTAAAATATTTGTTTTAAAATCTACCACTTACAAGATGTGCCGATTCATTTTGATATCACAGAAAATTTTAAGTCGAGATGTGAAACATTGTCAACATGAAACTTTATGGATAGAAACACTATCAGGGTGGGGCCAGGAAAAGAATATACATTTTTAGAAAGATGCAGCCAAAAACTGGGGAAACCAGAATTTCTGGATGTAGAAGCTAATGAAAAGTTTTCAATGATATGTCTTCAGTTAATTATTTCTTCCTTTTGTATTAAAACCAGAAGGTTAGATTTAATTTTGGATTACACATTATGATCAAATTTATTGGTCTCTATTCTTTGCATAACTTTTTTTTTGTTGTTTAGTTGCAGAAATGGAGTACGGTGATAAAGTATCGAAAAGGTGTAGTTTCTTGGTGTAGGTGTGATGGACATTTTTCAAATTTTCAAAAAAAGTTCCCTCTTATTGCTAGAATAAATTCTCTGAGGAAAGAAAAAACTCTTTATTTTCATAATCCAGGATGAGTTATTATAGTTTTTTCCCCATAGGAAATAGAGGGAAGGAGACCTTCTATATTATTAAATATGTAATTTCACTATTAACTATTCAAATTTTTGCCCCTAATTTTAAAGGTATGATGACATGGGACAAGGAGAACTATTCTCCATAGGAATTTATAGTCATTTGAAGTTTTTTTATTTTTTTAAATTATTTTTTATTTTTTATTTTTTTAAATAATAAATTTATTTTTTATTGGTGTTCAATTTGCCAACATACAGAATAACACCTAGTGCTCATCCCGTCAAGTGCCCCCCTCAGTGCCCGTCACCCATTCACCCCATCCCCCGCCCTCCTCCCCTTCCACCACCCCTAGTTCGTTTCCCAGAGTTAGGAGTCTTTATGTTCTGTCTCCCTTTCTGATATTTCCCACACATTTCTTCTCCCTTCCCTTCTATTCCCTTTCACTATTATTTATATTCCCCAAATGAATGAGAACATATAATGTTTGTCCTTCTCCTATTGACTTACTTCACTCAGCATAATACCCTCCAGTTCCATCCACGTTGGAACTGGTGGGTATTTGTCATTTCTAACGGCTGAGTAATATTCCATTATATACATAGACCACATCTTCTTTATCCATTCATCTTTTGATGGACACAGAAGCTCCTTTCACAATTTTGTTATTGTGGACATTGCTGCTAGATACATCGGGGTACAGGTGTCCCGGCGTTTCATTGCATCTGCATCTTTGGGGTAAATCCCCAGCAGTGTGATTGCTGGGTCATAGGGCAGGTCTATTTTTAACTCTTTGAGGAACCTCCACACAATTTTCCAGAGTGGCTGCACCATTTCACATTCCCACCAACAGTGTTGAAGTTTTTTTGGTAGTAAGTTACTCATCATCTCTGTGTTTTGCTAATTATCTCATCCACAAATTGTCAGCTCCACCCCCCACCCCTGAAAAGTAAAGAGCTTCTCTAGTAAATTCCCTGATGGCCCTAAATATTGGTCATCATTTTATTTGGCATGAAAATTCTTCCAAAATAATTCTCAGAAAAGCAGGCAATTCAATTTATAGTCCTTGCATTCTCTCTCTCTGTCTTTTCCACAGAATTTCATGGAATTACCTGTGTCTCTCATCTCTTGTCTTATCCCGTCATAGTTTTTAACTGTTTTTCAATTGTGAAGCATGATAAAGTAAACCGGGGAATGGACTTATAATCACAAACTAGAGGTTTGATTTTGAGACTATCATCTGCTAAATGTAACATATAAATTGGGTGAGAAATTTAATTTTTATGAGCCTCAGTTTTATTCCTGAAAAAAATGGGAATAGTGGTGTTTATACAAATGTTCATGGTGGGGATCAAGGCAGAGAGAAGAGATGGTAATATGAAATTGTTTTCCAAATTTTAAGTGTAATGTATTATTATATGTATTACTAGAACTTCAAAATAAATGGTAACTTCTGCAAGGGAAATTTTAAAGTCCATTGAACATGAGATTGTATTTCTAATTTGATTCACATATTTTTTATCTTTCTTGAGTTAACTGCCTTTTTCCCCATTGTGCATCCGCATGGTCTTTAACTCTTCAAAAAATGCTTATTCCTTTTATGGTAATCTACTTCATACCAATCAATATAAGTAGTGTTCACGCATTTATGGAATTTTTGAATAAGGAATTATTTAAGTCAAAATACAGGCTCAAAACAATAACTGATATTATAAAGAATAAGGTGCTCCAGGCTGCCATTTGCCACTTATTAACTTACCCTGGCTAGTGTCAGTAGTTGGAGGACTTAACTCCTCCTGAAATATGTTTCAAAGCAAAAACTAATATTTGAAGGAAATTAATTTCTTCACACCAATACTCATAAATTCTCTAAAATCCAAATCTGGTCATGTCATCTTCCTACCTGGAAACATCTTCCCTTTGCACTCAAGGTAAACCCAAATCCTTGTATTGTCCAAAGGTATTTACCCATAAACTGTGTTGTCAATTTTATTTGTATTGTTTTCTCACTCTGTGTCTTTACACTTTAGCTTACCACGTTTTTTGCCATTTCCCCCATGCCTCAGACATGTGATGCTTCCTCCGTCTAAAATACCATTCTCTTCCCTTACTATTCAGTGAAATCCTAATAAACTTGTAAACAGCAGGTTCAATCCCACCTCCTCTGTAAAGTCTTCCTTGATTCTCCAGGGAAAGCTAAATACCATTTCAGTATGCTTCCAGAGCATGTGCTTCTAGAATAACATCTGATACTTTATAAAATGGTTTTTGTGTGTCTACCTAGTCTAATAGATTATAAGCAGATGCTCTATCTTGTTCTCTCTTTTTGTCTGCCACCTTGGAGACTTTGGCACACATCAGGCTCTGAATAAATATTTGTTGAATGACTGACTGAATGATTCAGTCAGTGAGTCATTTAGCACTTTGTCAGGCCATATTTCTCGAAGTAGAAAAAAACCCGCAGCTTTTGGGAAGCATTCACCATTGCACAAACTACTTATTAATTTGGGAAAAGAACAAACTTTTTAATATTTTGCTAATAAAAATCAAACAATAGATTGATAACTGCAGACTCCAGGTACCATTAGAAAGACATCTATAGCTCAGTAAGATTAAATATTTTAGTTCTTAGCTTTGAGAAGAATCATTGAATCATATGGAAAAATTGCTCTTAAAGGTAATATAGTCTAATTCCCCACTTTTTGAATAAACATATCCAGTCACTTATACTCGTTCATATCTCTGTGAGCAATTATGATGTTAAGTTCTTATCTACTTTAAATTGAAATCTGTATCTTGTATTACCAGCTCATTATTTTAGTATATCCCTTGGTACCATGTAGAATAAATATAATAGGAAGCTTTTAAACATTTTAAAATGTTCTGCTCTAATTATTCCCCCAATCCCATAAGTAGTAACATTCAATATCCTTGATTCTTTCGACCTTCCATGGTTCTAGTCTTGAATCCTTCCTTGTTTCCTTTCTTGGAATATCACAGTGATTCTGAGTAATTCCGTATCACAATATTGATCATGTCATCTGACCATTGCTGACGAGAGTGGGACTGTTATCTCCCTCATTCTAGATAATGTTATTCTGCTAGCACAGTTTAAGATTTAATCTGATTTTTTTAAATGTCCATATCACATGGTTGAGTCATATTGACCTCACTGAAGATACTATCTCTTCCTATCCAAGGATACAGTAACAGGTCACTGAGATATTATCTAACAATGATGTCAGAGAAGAAGCCAGTGATCTTCAGTAAAGAGAGAGAATGCACAAAAAGAAAAAATATGTATTAAACAAAAGGGTGAAAATTATGTGAGCTAAATATAAATATGACAAAAGGGCTAAAAGCTATTGAAAATATGCTGAACCTTTAGATTTTGCTGCATTTATATTGGAGACATGTTAGCAAAAGTTAATACTATTATAGATTTTAGAACTATAATATAATTTAAATTTCATTCTTTAGCATTTCCTTTGAATGTAACAACAGTGTTAATAGTTTATCAAAAAAAATCTGTTTTTGTGAAGTTTGTAATTTCTCTAAGCTTGAATGAATTCTTTATATAGAGAAATAAACTTGTTTCAAGAAGAATACCTTTGATTTTATATAAAAATTCAAGGAAAAATATGATTTACTTAGCAAAAAATCTATTAAGAAAACCTCACTTGGACAAGTTTAGAACATTAAACAATTATGTATATAATTTTCATTCCTTACTTTCTTAAATACTTAATAATTTACTAAGTAAATTTATTTGTGATTTTTAAACTTTCTACCGTAAAATCTGTATAGCCAAGTCAGTTTTCTTCTTGTGTTGTATTTGCTCTTAATAGAATTTTATGGGGTTATGCACGCAAGGAGCAAGTTTTGTTACTGAAGATTGTTAACTGGGTTTGTGTGTACCTTCAGAATGCAGGGTGTGTAGTACTTGCCTTGCTCTTAACAAATGCATCTTTGTATGTGCTGGTTAACCAACCTTAATGCTTACATAAATTTTCCTTGCCAGTCTTTGAACCTATAACATTTATAGTGATACTTAGGTTTTATTTATTTATTTATTTATTTATTTATTTATTTATTTATTTTTTTATTCATGATAGTCACAGAGAGAGAGAGAGAGAGAGAGGCAGAGACATAGGCAGAGGGAGAAGCAGGCTCCATGCACCGGGAGCCCGACGCGGGATTCGATCCCGGGTCTCCAGGATCGCGCCCTGGGCCAAAGGCAGGCGCCAAACCGCTGCGCCACCCAGGGATCCCGATACTTAGGTTTTAAATTGGAAGTTTAACCCTCAGAAGCTGTTCTTTTAAATATATATATATTATATATATGTATATGTATATTATATAGGTATATGTATATTATATATATATATACACACACACACATTTTACTATAACCTAATAATGTGTGACTATGTAAAGTGGTGCCACGTTGTTTGAATATAGCTACATTTTCTATAATTAGAATAACTAAATTGTTTAATTGTAATTTTTAGGTCATTTGTGCTGTTTAGAATTGAAAATAGATTTCTTTACATTAAAATGACAAAGAATAGGAGAGCCTGGGTGGCTCAGTCCTGTAAGCCTCTGACTCTCGATTTTGATTCAGGTCATGATCTCAGGGTTATGAGATGGAGCCCAGAGACAGGCTCCATGTTCAGCCTGGATTCTGCTTGTCCCTCTCTGCCTCTCTCTCTCCCCTTCTACCTTCACCCGCTCACACGTGTATGCAAGCCTGCACTCTTTCTCTCAAATAAGTAAGTAAAATCTTTAAAAAGATGACGAAGAATTAATGTTTTTAGTGGATATCTTCATCTAAAAAAATAACACACAAAGCAAAATTTAAAGGAATAGCCACATTGAGGTACAGCTGTGTGTTTTTTGTACTAATCTTCTATTAATCACTGCTTAAACTTCCCTACTCAGATTAAGTCGTCAATGTATTCATACAAGTACAAAATCCTTGACTTTGGATTCAGATAGATGTAGTTTTAACAACCACTCTGTGTTTATGATGTTAGTTTTCTTGATTTCATTATCTTTGCATCTAAAATCATCAGATTTCATTGGGCTATTAAGAGAAAAAATTGTAATATTTTATAAAGAATGCTGAACATTGTGTTTGCCATTAGTAAGAACTCAGTGAATAGCAATTACCATAACTATATGTTACTATCCAATCCAATTTCTCTCTGTGTCATCCATTTCAATCAGTAACTCCCGTCCCTTTAAGATTATCCTGAATGCATCTCTCTTTTTTTGCACACTTCCTTCAGGGATGAAGCTGAATTTTACTTTGGATTACTTGCTGTTAATTCTATGGAATGTTCTTAGTTTAATTATTTCTAGGCTTCATGGTAAATTCTCTGAGGTCTTGAGTTCTTTCAGAGGTTTGTCTTTTCATTCTCTAGGCCAAATTAGAAAAGAAAATCATTACTATTTCTTCAACCCAATGCTTAGCAGCGTGAGTTCTCCACAATATTCTTTTCCTTTGGAAATAGCACATAGAAAGTTATAAAGCTTTGCTATTATTTTGCCCCCTTTTAAAAATGTGGTAAAATACTCATAACATATTTGCCATTTTACCCATTTTTAAGTGGCAGACATATTGTTGTGCAACCAACACCACCATTCATTCATCTCCAGAACTCTTTTCATCTTGAAAATCTGTAAGTCTACACCGATTAAACAATGGTTTCCCATTCCCTTCTCCCCCTAACTTCTGGAAACCATTATTTTACATTCTGTCTGTGTGATTTTGACCGCTTTAAGTACCTTATATAAGGGTAGTCCTACAGTATTTATCTTTTTGTTGTTGGTGTATTTCACTTAGCATAAGTTCATCCATATTGTAGCATACATGAGAATTTCTACCCTTTTTAAGACTGAATAATATTGCATTATATTAATATACCAAGTTGCTTATCCATGGATATCCATGGACACTTGGATTGCTTCTTTGTTTTTGCCATTGTGAATAATGATGCTATGAACATGAGTATACAAATATCTCTTTGAGATCTGGCTTTCCATTCTTTTTAGTATATACTCAGAAGTGGAATGGCTGGATCATATACCAATTCTATTTTTAATTTTTTGAGGAACTACTGTGCTGTTTTCCACAGTGATAGTAATTATTTTATATTTCCACCAGTAGTGTACAGGGGTTCCAGTTTCTCCATATCCTTGTTGACACTGTCTTTCTTTCTTTCTTTCTTTCTTTCTTTCTTTCTTTCTTTCTTTCTTCCATCCTAATGGGTGTGCAGAGGTATCTTATCATTTTGATTTGCACTCCTTTAATGTTTAATGATGTTAAACATCTTTTTAATATATTTATTGGCCATTTGTATATATTCTTTTGAGAAATATCTATTCAAACCCTTTGTCTAATTATCAATCAGGTTGTTTATTTTTTTATTGTTGAGTTTTAAGTGTTCCTTATGTATTCTAGATGTTAATCCCTTATCAGATTCACAATTTGCAGATATTTTCTTTCATTCAACGAGTACTTATTTTTCTCTGTTAATAGTACATTTTGATGCATAAATTTTAAAATTTTTCATGAAGTTCAATTTGTCTACTTTTTTGTTGTTGTTGCTTTTGGTGTCTTATACAAGAAATCACTGCCAAATCCAATATTGTAAAGTTTTTACCTTATATTTTCTTCTAACAGTTTTATAATTTTAGGTATTGAATTAAATCATGGATCCATTCTGAGCTAATTTTTTATATATGGTATTAGGTAAGGTCCAACTTCATTCTTTTGTGTATAGATATCCAGTTTACCTAGCACCATTGATTGAAAATACTATCTTTTCCTTATGGAGTGAGGAGAAGATATTTTGTGTGTTATCTGTCTTCAATCTATTGAACTTAACTTATGTTCTAAAGTTTGATCTATACTGGAAAGTGTCCCTTGTGTTCTTGAGAAGAATGTATTTTTTTGGTTGATCAGAGGGTTCTGTGTATGCCCATTACCCCATAATTGTTTTTGTATTAATAACACAAGTGATGTGATAGCGTTTTTACCTCAAACATTTCCGTTTTTATTCACAGCAAATAGCTAACATACTTTGTGTACTTTATTCTCTTTGTAGTGACTGTATAATATATCTTCTCCTGCCTCTTACCCTTCCCCTTATTTCCTGCGTCTACACGCTTTCCTTTCCCATTACTCAGATTTAAAAACATTGGCTTTTCTAAGGACCTCTAAGAGATTTGTTCATAATAACCAATGATATCAACCAATATTATTTAAGACTGATTCAACCAATAACTCATTCAACCAATAACTTATTGTCTGCTTACTGTCAAGGCCATTTTATAGAGAGAATTCAGTCTGCACCATATTACATAAAATGGATGCTATTATCTTGCTTTTATTTGATGCTAAAAATGGTATTATATATACATTATTTTGTTCTTAAAGATAGAGACTGAAGAAGATTCTTCAGCCTGAAGATTCTTACCACTGTTTAATTTAACTCATTTAAACAATTTAAATTTTCCCATTTTCCTTGAAGCTCATAGGGAGACAATTTTGTCCTGATAATATGACACTATCTTATCTTTTGATAAGGATGTTAAAAGCAACCAGTCTGATGTACTCAGGGTTGGATAGCATGCCCTAATTTTTGTTGACTAGTGACCTCTAAAACGTATTGCATTTGAGCCCACTTAATACCAAGTCACCTGATGGAAGCACATTTCTTCCCACCAAATCATTTTGTACTAATTCAGTACAATTTTGCCCATTTAATATCAATTGACACTAAACGATTTCCTGTGCAATGTCAATTGAAAATCACTGATTTCCTGCTAATACAGCACTTAGTGTCAATTTCTGTGTACAGCAAAAGCATTTTTTCAATTAACTACACCATATAATTTTTTGTTTTTAGTTGTTTGCATGGCCTCTCTGATAATAGTTTTGTGAAACAAAGACATAAGAAGGAGAAAAAGATGACTTTCTTCCTTGGCATTAAATAACTTAAATCTTATGATTTTATTTTTAATCTATAGGAGGTCAGCTAGCTTATTGGAAAACTTTAGAATATTATCAGACAATGTGATAGTAAACTGACATTAGCTGTAAATAAGATTGTGCATTTTTGGATATATACTAAGCTATATGTTAAAAAATATTTTGATTAACATCAAAATTTCTCACCAGCACATCTTCTCATGATTTAGCTCAGGAAGACCTACTATTGAACATTTAATAGTGAAAATTATTCTTTTTATTGTAAAGAGATGAACTAATTTAAATATTCTCATATACTCTTATTGGAAAAGTGAGGTGATGTTACCTCCACTAATTCATGAGAATTAGCAAAGCTTGTGGCCTGGTACCACTAGGAGTAAGCATATCTGAAGCTCTTCTTTTGACTAGGTAATATCAAGTTTCTTCAGTGGGTGAAAGTATTTCTGTAATACGAAGTATATATCCACTATTCTGAATGTTATTAGGTAAAGGAAGAAATTGGAGCTGACTCTTTTTGTTTTAGAGAATTAGAGAATATGTATATAAAAACATAGAAAATCATTCAAAGCTATAAATAAAATAAATTTATTTTGGATCTTTATTAAATTGCTAAGCTATCCAACCAAATATATTGTAGGATACATAACTACAATAAGGCATGGCCTCTTCTTGTAACAGAGCTCAATATTTGATGAGAAAGAAAAGATTCATAGATGAGAACTAATAACAATGAACTTTATGTGATGAATTGTGGGACACAGTTTGAAAGTAGTATATGTCTTCAGATTTTTGAAAAGATCAGTATATACCTGGGATGCTCTAGGGTGAATCATTTAGTTGTACCCTGAAGGAAGCTTCTGGTATACCTTCAAAAGATATATAGAATTCTCCTTAAATAGCTAGGTCTGTTTCTTTTTTCTTTTTCTTTTTCTTTTTCTTTTTCTTTCTTTTTCTTTTTTTCTTTTTCTTTTTCTTTTTCTTTCAGCCTTCTTGTACTGTTTGATCCTTCTTATGTTGTTTAGCTCCCTATGGACATTAGCTCTGTTTTGGAATATTTCTGGTTAGAAGAGATTTTAACAATAAATCAAACCAATTTTTTTTAACGTGTACTACATGATAGAGTAACAAGCACTGGTGATGCAGAGAGAGTAGAATATAGTTTTTTTTTTCTCTTAAGGAACTTTAATCATATAGAGTGACATATATAAACAGATAATGTTAATATTATAGGACACTGATTTCATGGTGCACAACATTGTGCTATGAGAAAACAAAGAAAGGCACCTATTGTAGCCTGGTAATTGAGGCAGAATTTCTTGATTTTTTGAAGAGATGCCTGAAATGATCCTTGAAAACTGAATATGAGATGACTGTACAATGAGAGAAAGAAGATCTCTTTGGTGAGAGGGAACTGAGTAAAACTATGGAGATTCTAAACACCATAGTGTGTGGAGGAAGCCATTATCTCCAAACATACCTATATTTTACAAAGCTGGGGCTGTAATGTATATACTGTTTTGTAATGCCTTCTTCATGTAATAGTATATGCTGATCATGTTTCTCACGTCCTTAATTATTTTGCATAAAACATTTAAAAATTGATACATGATATTCTGTCTTAAGTTTCAAATGATTTTTCTGAATTTGTTGTCTGCCTTTTAATTTCATTTGTTTTTGCTATGTAGACCTTTTCTTTGTTTTATGTGTTCAAATCTACTATTTAAAAGACCTATTGCAGTTTTCTTTATGGCTTCTGCCTTTGCTTTTATGCTTAGAAAGACCTTCTCCAACTTAGATTAGAAATTTTCCTATATTTGCTTCTAGTTCTTTTATGGTTTCATTGTTTACATATAACTCTTTAAGCCATCTGGAATTTTATTTTGATATACAGTGTGAGATAGGCTCTAAATTTACTCTGTTCTAAATATTTAACCAGTTGTCCCAGCACCATCAATTGAAAAATCTCTGTTTTCCTCGTTGATTTGATATGCATTATTTATCATATGCTAAATACTTAATTTACAAATGGATTTGTTTCATGCCTTCTATTCGATTTCCAGCCTTTCTATTTTTTCTCTTAAGTTCTATCAGTTTCTGTATTCTTTATTTGGACTATGCTATTTTAATTGTTGTGGATTTTACAATACAGTTTAAACCTATTAATGAGTTTCCTTTTATTATTTTTCATTTTAAAAGATTACTGACTATTCTTATCTAGTTGATCTTCCATAAAAGCTTTAGAATGATTTAATCAGTCTTCCTCTACCCCCCTCTTGCAGAGCCTTCAATTTCACTGGACTTCTTATAGGAGTTGCATTGAATTTATGAATTATTTTGGGGAGAATTGACATATAAGTTTGTTAGGTGGAAATATTGGGATTCAACACTTTAGATGATGGGTACAGTTAAAGCTCTATATAACTATATATTAACCTGGACAGAAATGTCTGCATTTGACAACAGATGTTTGTTGTTGTTTTGTCTCAGTCTTTTGATACCGTTATTGTTGCTTTTCATTCTCTGTATTTTCCTTTTTAAAAACCCACATGTATTTTTTATATCAAAAAGTAAATCCTTTGAGGGGCCCCTGTGTAGCACAGTCATTTAAGCGTTGGACTCTTGGTTTTGACTCTTGGTTTTGACTCAGGTTGTGATCTCAGGGTCCTGAGATCAAGGCCCACATTGTGCTCTGAGCTTAGTGAAGCGTTTGGTAAAGTTTCTCTCTCCCTCTCTCCTGCACACGTGAGCTCTCTTTCTCTCCCAAATAAATAAATCTTAGGACAAAAAAGGTAAATCCTTTGACTTTATTTTGGTTAATCAGTGAACAGAGGAGAGAAGAGGAGGGAGAGCTGTTGCTAAAGAGAAGCCCTGGATCAAGGGAGATTTGTATTAGAGTGAAGGTGATTTATGTGTTCTAAAAGTAAAGAGCCAGTAGAGAAGACATGGAAGATGAGGAGAAAGAATGATGATTGATAGAGCAAAGTCCTAGAGACTTTAGGAGATTATAAAAATCAAGTATACACGTGGAGGTGGCCTCAAGTAGAAGGATAGTGATAGTGGGTTGGAAGATAAATAAATGAAATTATGAAATTCATTGAGTGCACCTGATGGTCACAATAGCTCTGTAATATAGGTATTTCATTCTACAGGTGGGAAAATTTATTTTTAAAAATGTTAGATGAAGAACAATTAATTTTCAGAAAACTTTGGTGAGATGAGATCTGGGATTTGTGCAGTTGATGTAAGTGAGGCGTTTATATGTTATAGATGAAATGATTTCAAAGTGCCAGGAATAATTTGGGATAGATTATCAGTAAGCACAGTACAGTGAACATGTAGAAAGTGGATGAAGGGGAATTGTCATAAATAATCCTAATCAAAAATGAACGTTGTTTAACTTACTTCAGTTTTTTCCATTTTTGAACTTCTTGCTTTGCCCCCTAAGCTATTAAACATTATTTATTTATTAAACTTTCCATAGGGCCTTGAAATCTACAAAAATATTAATTCCTGCATCCTCTGTGTCTCTTTAAATGTCTCTAGATATTTAGATATAGTCCTGACTTTGCAACATTCATTTACATTAATGTGTTTTTCTATTTATGTAATGTTCAATCTCTCCAACTAAATTTTATTAAGCCAGTTCTTTGGGTTAGGCATTTTGTTAGTTTTGGGGACACAAATATAAAAGAGGTTCTGATTATTTATGCAGGATCTTCAATTATGATATGCAGAAACCATAAAATTTCATGTCATAGAAGAGTTGGATATATTTTGCAAAGCATTCACACATATATCCAGCCTGGAAACAAACATAGAGTTTATTCTGATTTAAGCCTTTCATTTTACAGGGGAGGAAACCAGGTTCACAGATATTAAATTATTTTTTCCTATAGCTATTATATCAAATAATCCTTGTTTTTCTCAATACATACAATTTTGATTTTGTAATTCCATGAATCATTGTTCTTGATATATTTAAGTATGTCTAATTTTGTTTTCTTTCTATTGTAGAATTGTGTATATGTAATTAGAAAACAATCTTAGGTTATTTTTAAATATATCTGATATAAACCTTAATATGACACCAAGGAATAAGGGCAACTTTGATAATTATAATCCCTATTTTAATAATATTTTCTAATGGTAACTACTACTACTACTACTACTACTACTACTACTACTTCTACTACTAGTAGTAGTAATCAGATTCAATTGTATTTCTTAAGTGAACAAGTGTGTAGCATGCTGTGTTGTTTAAAAAATAATAATGTCAAGGCTATATAAAGGGAGATTTTATGTAGGGGACTTAACCCTTTGCAGTTGTGATTAAAGTATATGAGGAAGTTCTTACTAATTTTTTTTTCTTCTAACAACATTCTATGCAGTTCTTGTAATCCCCCCTATTTAGCAACCAGTTCCTTCAAATGGGGTGACTTTTTAAGATGCAAGAGATATGTGATGTACAGGCTTTACTTAATATCCAGTGCAAGTTAATTTGGGAGATTGGTTTCCCAAGGCACCTGTCCAAGAGGTGTACCTTGTGGGAAAATGGACTTTACCAACAGTTATGTTTTAACAAGGAGAACAGAGAGGTGGGTTGTAAGTACAGGGAAAACCCAAGGAATAAAATAGAGGACTCTGACTAGCCAGATGCATAATGAGGATGGCAATCTGTTCTTACTTTCGTTAAAAGCCTTATCAAATTATTATATTGCAGTCTGTTCCTGACTTTCCACCTAGGTGTAAACTTTTCTATGTCAGAGAAGGCCTGCCTAATCAATAGCATCTACCACAGTTCCTGGCAAATAGTTTGGGTTCCACAAATATTTATCAAATAAAGAAAAAAGGAGATCTATGAGATCGGGTTTATTACATGAAAGAAAAGGGAGGGTTTGAAGACAAACATCATCAGGCCCATTTCTCTTTCCCTTGACCAATATTGCCTTCCGGCAACAGTAGGTTTTGGATTTAGTCCTGCAAGAAAATGGGAGCTAGAGAAACTTTCTATGTACTATAAATTAGTGTGGCATAGTTGGGAAACAGAGTGTAGATAACAAATATAAATGACTTGGTCTCTCTAAAAAATAATTTATTAAAACATATTTATTTCTAGACTACTAGTTTTTTAATATTTGATTCAGAAGGGAGAGAGAACTTGGAATCATCTTTAAAAACTTAACTGAACCTGTATGAAGTACAATGCTTGGAAGTACTGTTTAGTAATTTTTTTTAATGTTTTGGGTTTTTTTAAGATTTTATTTTTTTATTCATGAGAGACACACAGAGAGAGGCAGAGACATAGGAAGAGGGAGGAGAAGCAGGCTCCGTGCAGCTAGCCCAATGTGGGACTCGATCCTGGGACTCTGGGATCACGCCGTGAGCCAAAGGCAGACACTTGACCACTGAGCCACCCAGGCGTCCCTGTTTAGTAATGTTCTGCTTGAAAATATATTTGGCCTTTTTGCGTCATTTTTTCCTCTCTTTGTGTCCATCAGCAGTGTCATGTAAAATTAGGAAGAAAAGGAAAGGGAGGAAGGAAAAAAAAGTGTAAAATTTGGAGATAGTACAAAGAAATGAAATGAGAGAAAATTAAAAAAAAAAAAAAGAATGAAAGAAGTACAAAGAGAAGGAGTTGTTGGAAACCCCATACTGTAAACGTTTACCCAAGTTTGAGTTTGTCTATGGGAAATATTTTCAAATATCAGGTGAAGAGTGTTTTTTTCCTCCTTTGCTACATTGCTGTCCCCTCCCTCCCTCCCTCCCTCCCTCCCTCCTTGCCTTCCTTCTTTCCTCTCTCTTTCCCTCCCTCTCTCTGTAGGAAGCAGGATATATATATCCTATATACTGGGCCTTGAGTGGCAAGATCTGACACTAACTCTCAGAAAACAAGTTTCTGTATAGAGTTATAAGTCCTGGGGTCTGTGCTTCTTTTCTTATTTTAGTTTTACACATTAATAAAGGATAGATAAAACAAGAAGAGGGCCTTTCATTTGCCACAGTCCGTTTCCTTGGGTTCCATTTCTTTCTTTGTTCAGAGATGAGGATTCTGTGTGTTCTCGTGCAGAACACAGCCGGTTTTTCTTTCACTCTATTTTAAAGGGTATAATATTTCTTGAACTGAGGGACACAATTTGTAATGTAATTCCAAAGTGAGATTTTAATTTACTTGTCATTTTCATGGAAGATTTCTCTAAATTTTTGGCAAGAGATATTTGGTTATAATTGGTCACATTTATCTGTCTTTATTTCAAGGATCTCCATGGTACTGAAATTTCTGTTTAAAGAATTTGAAGAATGTTCAATTATATACAGCCCATGCAATGTATTTACTTATCCCTCCTCTATTGTGTCAGCTATTCCTTTCCAAATGTTAAACAAGGTTGCTAAAAGCTCAGTGTGTGTGTGTCTCTGTGTTGTGTGTGTGTGTGTGTGTGTGTGTGTAAGAGAAACAAAGAGGGAAAGTGGGCAAGGTCATTGCATTTGAACCAATAGGCACATTTTTAGGGAGAAGGATTTTATTCTAAAGAATTTGTTTTTAATTCACCACTTTTAATATGTTTTTAAAAGGTTTACAACAATGTTGTTGAAACCAATTTAAATAGAAATTTCCACCTTTTTGGTTTATTTTTGTGGTAACCACTTGGGCATTGAGCTGATGTCTGTTTAACTTTTGAATGACCTCAAATATTTTATGAATAAAAAATCTAAACATTTTCCCTCGTTATCTCAGAAATGATATGTGTGTTTTAAAGCCAAAAAGTTCCTATGTGACTGGATATTTAGTTGCTATCACTATTTTAAATTTGGAGTTGAACAGAACATTGTTTTTAAATAGATATTCATAAAGAATTAAGATTCATTGCAACTTACCTCGTTCCATGTACTTATCATGCCTTGTCTCACCCAAGGCTCTGAACATCTCTTTGCATTAATATAATTAACTCTTGTGTATAGAAGATGAAATTGAGGCTCAGAGAGAGTAGGTGACAACTAAGATGACTCAAGATTTGACAAACCTCTATCCACTTCCCTATCTCCACTGCTACTTTAGTGGGAGTTATCATGATCTCCATCCGGGACCATTGTGTTAGTCTTCCTAACTTGTTTATTCACTAATTGTCTTGCTGCCATGATCCTGCATGAAAGTCAGGTTTATTCTTGGATTATGTCCACAAATTCCAGTGGCTTCCCATTTCACTTAGAGTAACATTCTTTATGGTTTCTCTCAATTTCTTTTTACCGTCATCTCAAATCCACAGTCCTTTTAGCTCAGGACATTCTAGCCACATTGATTGTCCTTTTTGTTCCTAGCCAATGTCAAGTGCTTTTCTTCTTTGGAGCATTCATACATGCTGTTCCCTGCTCTGGCCTTCTGCATCATCACATTCTTCTCATTCTTGAAAGTCTCAACTAAAATACCACCACTTAAAACAGAAACCATCTCTGCCTTGCCTGGATCTTTGTTAGTTTTTGTTAGAGGACCTTCTTAATTTGTAATTCACTGTTTGTTGGTTTACTGTCTATTCTTCCTTCTTCCCCATAGTACACTGAAATATTTGTGAGGATAGAAATATTGTTTTATTTATTACTCTTTGTATACAGTGTTCAGCCTCTAGGCACTCAGTAAATATTAAGTGGATAAATAAATGACCGACTAAATAAATAAATAAATAAATAAATAAATAAATGTTTCCATATTAATTAGATTTGTACTGGATAAAATTTATCCACTTAGCAATGTATATGATATTTACCATTTTGTGTGTTTTTGTTGTCCTTTAATAAAGTTCAGAATATGTGAAATTATGGCATTTCTTTTATTTCCATTGAATATTTTTCCTTGCTAAAAACATGATATCTTCCTGCTTGGCCAACCCAAACTATATTGTATTTTTGTGTTTTAGAAAAATGTCTCAAAGAATCATAAAATCATAGTGTCATGGAGCTGAAGGGCCCCTTCAGCCTCATCTGTTCCCATTAACTCCTGGGTCCTGAGCCTCCTCTATAAACCATCCACCAAGTGGTCATGTGGCCTGTGGCTGGACATCACTATGTCCAGGGAACTAAACATTTTCCAAGGAAAACCATCTAGATCTTAATGTGTTTTGGTAGTCTGACATTTATGTTTAGAGTTGTAGGTGTTAAATCCTTCCAAGCTTTTCCTGTCTATTGAATTTTCACTATTTATGCCCTTGGATTCATTTGAAATCTTTTCAGTTTAACCTAATTTTGTTGTTTCTTTTTATTTAGAAATTCAATTAAGGTGACTTTTCCCCTGAATTAAAATAGGAATATTAAAAAATTTCTTTTTGATTCAGTCTTTTAGATTGTTAGTAAACTTAATGATGAGAGTAGGAGTATTTGGAGATTTTCTGCAAAATATTTCCATTTATATTTGTTTCCATCTCTCCTTGTGCCAATTCTGTCCTTTCAGCCAGTCATTGCATTTATATCGGAATCGGTTTAATGTTTTAAGTAAATTTCTGAAATAAATCTATGTTCTTTTTGGTTCCTCTGAAAAACATCTGTTTTATTGATAAAATCAAATGAAATATTTATAATTTCAGCTCTTCTTGAGATATTTTTTCCTGTATATGCTCCATCATTTAACTTACTAATGCTGCTAAATTTGAATAATGGAGGGAACCATTTTCTAAAATTGAAAAAAAGGAAAAGGAGACAAAAGAGAAGGAAAAAAAAAGAAAATTAGAGACTTTAATTTTTTTTTTCAATTCATGACAGAGAGAGAGAGAGAGAGAAAGAGGCAGAGACACAGGCAGAGGGAGAAGCAGGCTCCATTCAGGGAGCCCGACATGGGACTCAATCCTGGGTCTCCAGGATTATGCCCTGGACCGAAGGCAGGCGCTCAACCGCTGAGCCACCCAGGCATCCCAAGAGAATATCTTAAATAAAGAATATCTGAAATAAATAAAGTGCTTTGTGTGTTCTGAATGCTGTGCCACTTTCATCTGCCAGGACCCTGCCAACTCACAATTAGCTGTATAGTAAATACTTATACAATCTTTGGAAGTTGTTCTATTACTTAACTCTTTTTATCAACTGTACATTGAACCTTTTCTTCTTGATTAGCTCCTTCTTCTTAGCATATAAACTTGTGAAAGCATCTCTCCTCTCAAATACACAAAGAAAAACCCCAGACAACAAAATAAGAAGAAGGAAATCCTTTTTTTCTTTGTTTTGAAGATTTGCTCTGTTACACTTTCTTCTCTTTCATTTCTATTCAAAGCTTCAGGAAAGAATTTTTACTTCTTCACCTCTCATTTTCTCTACAGCCCATTGAAAACTGACTTCTGTCCTTGAAATATAATTTAAAGTATTACCATCAAGATTACTACCGAGACAATCAAGAAATTGTCAAATCGAATTGCATATATTCAGTCTCCACCTAACTTTTTTTCTTGGATGTTTTTAATACTTTTGACAACCCCTTTCATTTGCAACTGTGCCCTCCCATTGGTTTTATGATACTTTTTGGTTTTCTCCTCTCTCTGGCCTCTCTTAAGTTTCCTTTGCAAGGGACTCCTACCTGTCCCTATGTTTCTTTCTCCTCCTCCTTCTTTTTCTTTTGTTCTCTCCTTTTTCTTCTTTTTCTTTCTCTTCCTTCATCTCCCATCTTTCTCTTCCTCCTTCCCTCCCTTGCTCTTACTTCATACTCTTTTCCAATGATTATATTTGTGCCTTTTGTTTCATCCATTATCTTTATTTTGATGACTTTCAGATCTGTAGCTTGTGCACATGTCAGCTCCTTCGTCGCTCTCCAGGGTCACACGTACACCTGGCCACCGGATATTTTCAGCTAAATGTTTGCTCCCTAGGTACTTCAAACTTAACATGTCTCAAACTGCAGATATTTATCTTCACTCTAAAATGTACTTCTCCTGTCCTTTCCATCTCTTTGATTGGAACCATCATCCACCAAGATGGTCTGGAAGAAGCTGAGTTTGCCTTTTCCTTATACAGTTGCCTTGTAGATATGTATGTCAGGGTCAAAGGCAGAGACAGGGGAGAATGTATATCTCTTTTAGAGGAAATTTGCTATCAACATCCCACCAATATTGGAAAAATAACCATGAAAATGCTCCTGATAATGAGTAGGTTAAATACAAAGGACAACTTTGTAACTAACATTGGATGTTTGAGAGGTAGAAAGGTCCTTGAACATTCTAAAAATCCTGTACATTAATCTTGCATATGGAGAAACAATCCTACAGAGGGAAGATGAATATTTAAGATAAAGACAAGTTAACGATAAGAACAGGGATTAAAGTCTAGATTCACTCTTTAATTTTTGTATCTCTCTAATAATAGAAATAACTAATTCCTCCTGCCCCCAATCTATGTGATGACACACTTTTCTTTTTGTAGGGGATAAATCAAGGCATAATGGTAGAGGAGGCCAAGTCTAAACAAAGTATATACATTCATATATGAATATATATATGTTACATAATGTAAATTTCTGCTGGTGGAATTTACCCTACATTTCAAAATTTGAGAGTTTTTATATATTTCTCTCCAAATTCTCCAAAGAATTTACACTGTTTACTCACTCACCATTGTGTGATATCTGTTTCCTATATGGTCACTAACCCTGAAAAATATCCAGTTTTAAAGAAGTTTGTCAGTCTGTTAAAGGAAAATGGTATGATTGTCTATAAGACTGATTATATTTTCATATATTTTTTGGATATTTATATTTTTTTCAGTGAACCATGTTTTCCTATTCTTTGACTGCCTTTCTATGGGGTTATTTGTATTTTTCCTTTTTGAATTATTTCTTATGTTTCTTGCATTATGTTTTCTTCTGGAACATATTCTTCAGATACATTTTTTTCATGCTACATATTTTTTCTCTGTACTGTTTTTATATATTTGTTTCATTTAACATGAAATTTACAAATCCCTGCATAGTCCTTAATTTATATGTTTAAAGATCCCATGGGTAAACATCCTTTGATGCTCTTCTGCATCCAAGCTTATCTGAATCCACCCTGTCTGAATCTAAACATGTTAACTTATCTTCTGAGATTTTGGTTGAGGACCAAAATTTTACTTTGACAGAGCCAGTCAGCCCAGGTGTTTTATATTTTCCTATTCATCTGTTCTCCCCACCACACTGTTTCATCCTTTTTCAGGCAGTGAGGACAAATCAGGTAAAAATAATTGGTTTTGCTATAACAATTATTCTCTGTCTTAGCTTGGGCTGCTATAATAAAATACAATACATAGGTTGGCTTATGAACAGAAATTTACTTCTCTCAACCCTGAAGGCTGAAAGTCTGAGATCATAGTGTTAGTAGGGTCAGGTTCTGGTAAGAACCCTCCTTTGGGTTGGAAGCCCCTGACTTTTCAGTGTACCCTCACATGGGGGAAGAGCAAGTTTGCTCTCTGGCCTTATATTATAAGGGCACTGATCCCATTCATGAGGGCTGTACCCTGATGACCTAATTACCTTCTGAAGGCCCCACCTTCTAATGCCATCATATTGAAGGTTAATATTTCAGCTTATGAATTTGGAAGAGATACAGACATTCGGTCCATAACAGTCTAGAAATGGCAAGTAGGGACTCTATGCCTATCAATGTGGCTTTTCCATCCAGTTTCCTTTTTCCTGACTACTCTGTATTACTTATTTTTCTCTTTGGTTTTACATTCCACTAAGTGCCTATTTATAAAGGAGATTAGCTTTGGAAAATTATCATGGTTTTATTTTCCCTTTCCTACTTTCTTTCCATTAAAGAAAAAACAAAATGGTAAGCATTGACCATTTACCTTTCCCAGCCAAAGAAGTTTGAAGGGCTTTCCAGTCCTTTCCCTGCCCCCCTCCCCAAATACCGATTCTCCCATATTAAGGTTTTCACTCTTCTCATTAAACGCTTCTCCAAACTGGGGGCTATTAGTAAAGTTTTGCTTAGGATTTTATACACTCAATTTTTAAAAAACTATTTCTGATGTAAGAGAATACTGCAAATAGGAGGTGTATTAGTTGCCTCTCTTTCCCTGGCTGCCACTTTTCTACAATTAAGGAAGGAAGCTGTGTTCCTTCCTTTTATTAATTATTGCTGGCAATTATTTTCTTTGGGGAAGCTGAGAAAAGTTCTGTCAGAAGCTTCCAAATTAATTATTTTATTTTATTTTGAAAATAATAAATACATAGTATATGTGTGTGCATTCTCATTTTAAAAAAAGATTATGAAAAATCTCAAATTTACACAAAAGAGAGAATGATATAATAAATGATATAATAAATCACTATGTGTACATCATATAACTTCAATAGTTATCAATAAGAGGCCAACAAAGCACATCTACCCCTCCCCAATTATTTTGAAGCAAATCCAGGATGTCATAGAAATTCATTCATAAACATGTTAGCATTTCAGATATGGTTTTTAACGTTTTTTCTTGCTCCTAAAATAGTTTCTAGAGAAATTCTCTGTTGGATTTAAATTAGATTACCACACCAGTTCATCTCTAGCCTATTTCATGAATTTGTCTAATGCAAATACACAGAAAAGTAGAGGAACAGAGAGCATTTGTAGTTTCAAACTGCTTGCCTCCTTTAGGCCCTGGTCTGTTGTATTTTTGCCATTAAAGTATGTACACAAATTAATTCATTTTAATAA
The DNA here is from genome assembly GCF_048418805.1 of Vulpes vulpes. NCBI lineage: Eukaryota > Metazoa > Chordata > Mammalia > Carnivora > Canidae > Vulpes > Vulpes vulpes. The sequence goes on along the minus strand of NC_132780.1, from coordinate 116,595,405 downwards.
ATATTTACAGAGGTTTTACTGTGAATCATAGGGTTTCTTAGGTAATGCAGTTATTGCAGCGAGCCAAGATAGTGCTCTGATGGAGCTTATAGTTTAGTGTTTAATTTGAGAGGTGGCTTGAAAGTTCAAAGTGTCTTTATCAAAGAATATTTCTCAGTGTCTTTTTCATTTTGTTATTTCTGTTTAATTTTTGTATTTCATTAGAGGTTTAAAATGTTTCTCATTAAAACATTGGTGTAAGCATCTTATCAAGGAATGTGATGAAACAAAACAAAATAAAACAGGACCAAAAAAAAAATTAGCTCCTCATTGTATGGTCTCCCTTATAAATTTATAAAGTTGCAGTTACTTGTATGAGTCTGTGGAAAGAACTTCAATGAAAACCTCATTGGCGGGATCCCTGGGTGGCGCAGCGGTTTGGCGCCTGCCTTTGGCCCAGGGCGTGATCCTGGAGACCTGGGATCAAATCCCACGTCGGGCTCCTGGATCAAATCCCACGTCGGGCTCCTGGTACATGGATCCTGCTTCTCCCTCTGCCTATGTCTCTGCCTCTCTCTCTCTCTCACTGTGTGCCTATCATAAATTAAAAAAATTTTTAAAAGAAGAAAACCTCATTGGCTATTTTAATGACATCACATCTTGTAGTTCTTTTATTAGGGGCATAACACGGAAGGAGTTGGGAGAAGTTTAGCTAGAGCTCTGTTTATTACCTGCTGTGTGATGGGTCTCGGATGCCCTATACAGTCTTGCAGGTAGAAATCATTGCTTATTATTTTAATGTAAGTTTGATTGGAATGTGACTAATTACATAAGAGAGTTATACAAGAAACATAAAACAGGGATATTCTAGATCTGCTAATTAAGATAAGCAGTAAGAGGTAAAAAGGTATGGTTTGTGCACAGATAAAGAAACATACTGTTTCATTACTGTATGATAGGGTTGATAAAGTTTCTTTGAACTGAATTGCCAACAAATATCTTCCAGAATAGTTTATGGTATAAATTAATAGTTTAAGATGGCAATCTTTATTGCAGTAGGCCAAGAAAAAGACAACAATCAGCTATCACAGAGAGGCGTAAATTGAACTACCTGTTGAGGAAGTCTGTTCTCACTGATGTTTCCTCAGGATTTCTTTTATATTAAAGATTTTAAATTTTTCAGTGGTGAACTATTGCATTTGTGTTATTACCTACCTATAATTCCTTCAAAAAATGTATATTGAGTAAATACTATGTAATAGCCACTGTGCTGGAATTTGGAGATACACTGTAATAAAATGAAGCATGGCTTGTGGATCTTAGAGCCTCATTGAGATAGATATGTGTATTTCCACACACACATCTGCACATAAGCATTAGATAATAAAAAATATTAATATTTACTTCCAGGGAATGCTACTAAGTTGTGGTTAGTTTTGTACTGGCAAGAGATATCCAGCATTGGGATTCATATTTCAATGACTTTTTTAAAAAAATTGCCTAAAGTATTTTTTATGCCTAAAGCTTCCCCCTACCCCTGTAGTTTCAATTACAAGTTGAATCATTACTGATTTGTACCCATGAAAGTTACAGAGATATCTTATTTTGTAGGAAGTTTATAAGCACTAATATTTTCCATTATTACTAAGAGATGCCTCAGTTGCCTGGAATTTATGCCACCAAGGGAAAACAGTGGATAGTGAATTAAAGTATTAGATCATTGGGTTAATTATGTTCTGCCAGAGTATCATTCCTATCTTTTAAATAAGAAAAAAAAATTAAGTTAGAAATTTTTTAACAAGTTAAAATTAACCAGGGACTATAAAGGAAAGTAATTTCAGCAGGAATATTTATGCCCTCAATCAAAGTTTAACACAAACAAACAAACAAACAAACCCAAAAAGGTGTGTATGTGGCATCTTCTTACTTTTTGAAGATGATTCTTCCCATCTTTTGTTCTTTGATCTCTACATGAGCAGAAGCACATAAAGTGGCAATGGGGCCAAGGGTGCTAGATGTCTTGGCACTCATTAGCTATGGCAATTAGCACCATTTAGATTGATATATTTCCAAAATGAAAGCATGACTTGAAGCAGACAAACAAAAAAATCATGATGGCATTTGTGAAGGTGGAATGACATTGACCAACAAGAAACAAAAGAAACAAAGCTCATCTTAAAAGTGTTGGAAAATTTGAAAAATTGATTACATGATAAGACTGTTTCAACATAACTACAATTCCCTGAGGACTTATTAATTCTTTGGTAGCATTAAAGTAAAATGAAGACACCAGGGCAGTCTGCTTTAATAGCTTGCTGGCTTGAACCCCAATACATAATGTTCTTGTAATAGTTTATGGGTGACTGCAATAAATTGGTAGTGAATGTTTTCCATTTTTTTGGCTCTTTATATCAGATCTGCTCTTAGAGAACATTTTGTTCTGAGAATATTATGAAGGCAATTGATCTAGTTTAGAAGTTGCTTGACAATTTTAGTAGAGTGTTAACTTTTCTCCCCTCCAGATTGTGTGATTTTTGTCCTTTGAGCTGAGGTCAAATTAGAGTTTGGCCCTTTACAGTTTACTCACTTATGACTAAATACTTTGTAAGTACTGCCCCAAAGAAAGAAAAATCTAATTTTTTCCCAGTGCTTTAGTTACCGATCTGTCTTTTAGATAGCAGTTTAAATCCATCCTTCTTCTTGACAGAGAAAACAATTTGAGATGGATTAATTTTGAACCTAGGTAGTTTGTTGATGAATCATTAATGATCATATTCAGGGATTGTATTAGAAATAAAAAGAGAATTATGATTCACCAAAAGAAATTACTGTATTTTAAGCAAAATGAAGGCTGAGAATTTTCTGCGATTTAGTGAACTAAATTATCTAATATTAGGTACCCTGAGGCACTTAGTGCATGCCCAATCTGTTTTTTAGCTTTTAAGCAGCAAATATTCATGCTGTACATACAATAAAAACAAGTTACAAACTTAATAGAAATTGAAATGGTCTCAATGTTAACATTAGACCCATGGAAAATTAGAGGATATCTGAGTACCTTATTCATTCTTTTAGTCTTCAGTGTGCCTAGGAACATTTGTTTCATATAAAAGTTATATTACAAAATTAATGGACTGAGGGCGGAAAGGGAATTTGGAGGAATGTGAAATAAAGTCTGGTTATATACTGAATGCAGGTGGAAGATGTTTGAGGAACATTTATGGAACAAAGTGCAGTCTCTTCCTACTAAGGTCCAGGCTTCCAAAAGCGACAAGAAGAGTCCATGTGGTTATATAAAACTGCAAAGAAAATTCTAGTCGGACAGAGAGCTCTGGAGAAGTGGTACTGAAGCAGTAGAAGGAAAAACTGAGAAAATAAAAGAAAAATTCAGGGAGGAGCTAGGAATAATTAGAGAAGAAATCAAATGCCTCAACAAAAATAGGAACAACAAAAATTCAGGGGATGTTGATGCAAAGCAGCCCAGCTGAAAAAAAGATTCTAAAATTGTGTGTGCAAGAAGCAGACTACATGATTGGAAATGAAGTGTTTGCTTTTTCCTGTAAGAGTTGACAGGTAAGACATTCTGGGGCAACACAGTCCCACGCTAGGATTAGTTGTACTTTCACAAATGTATTTTGAAGTATAAAGCTGAAAGCCACATGTCTTCAGCCACCTGAAGCACCCAGGGTCTTATGTAATATATAAATGGCCTGTAGTGTTTTATGGCATGTACAGGAAAGACAGATTACATTTTAAGATTGATAATTTGTGTGAGCATGGTTAGGCTGGATCTGTGGAGCACCAAAAATGATACCAATAATAGTCAATCAACATAGTCCATTTAGCTTCCGTATTTAAAAAACCCTTCAAAAATGTTTTGTTAAATCCCATAAAAGTGGTTTCAGTGACAAAGGTTTCAGATCTTTGCAAATGATAATGAATTCGGAGACACATAATGAGAAACACTGTAGTGAGGTCTAGACAGATTTAGATAAATTAATGACCCGACTAGTTGATGGCAGCTACAGTCTTTAACTTTGAGTAAAGGAATCTTAAAAGCAGCTCAATGAAGAAATATTCTTTCTCTCCTTTTTCTTTTTAAAACAGTTAATTGTCTTTTTTGAGGGTGAAAAAGAAAAGATGAAATGTAGAGACTTCATTGTACTGCACTCATTATATTCTCTCTGCTGCCTTATACATAAATCTATTCTGCTTCTTCATATTGACTCACCTCTTTCTTTAACTGAACATGTATTGCACATATATACCTTTTCTATATGAAAGTATATGTCATAATCTTTTCCATTTATGCTCATATAGTAAGTCTTTTAAAACACTTGTTGAAATATTTGTTTTGGGTGGATTGATTTTAAGTCAAGTAGTTTTATTACAAAAGGAGGACTTTCTTTCCATTAAAGGGAAACTTCTTTTAATACCAGAATGAGGCAGACATTATTGCTACAGTATGACTTTGTATGGCTGGATGTCCTATTGGTTGTAGAACTTTAGTTAATTTAAATTTTCGCAGACTGGTGGAGTGAGTAAAGGACAGGATGCAGTCATGGACTGCAGGTTTTTCGTCTCTTAGTTATTTCTATAATTCATACTTTAATAGGCAATTTTTATCTTGTGACAAAAGTCAGCTTTACATTGTGTGTGCTATTTGATTCTTCCTTCATTTTTTGGAGTGCCATTGGTAATTTATGGTATTTTTAGGGGAAATCTTTAAATTTTTTTTCCTGGATAATAGCTTGCATGAGTATAAAGCACCTGAACTTTAGATATAATCATTCTGATTTTTCTTTGCAAAGAGGCTTCAACCTATGAAGTTTAGCAACAAAGGCAAAAGCAACCTTACTTACTGAAAGAGCAGTATTAGTTTCTGACAGCTTACTGTAAAGATGGGGACAGTATATATATATTTTTTTTCCAATATTTTATATGTATAACATATATATACACACACATGCACACAGTTTATTAAAACCTGCATTTATGTAACACTAAAAATATTAATAAATGAAGTTTCTGTGTAATGAAGCTGCTCTTTTCAATGAGGTTTTATATTGTGAAAATTTGTTGAAAAATTTTTGTGTAATGAATGCAAACATGAACCCTATTAAAAATGAATGTATCTGCATGTGTTCTGCTATATAAACTGAGGAGGCCTGTAAAAAGGATAATGCTATCATTCTGCTCTTTCATCACTAAGTTCTACTTTTACAATTCAATTACTCTCCTCCATACTCAAAGAAGTCACCATCACTTAAAAAAGGTATGTTCTTATAATTAAAATGGCTCTATCTTTGTTAAACTAAATATTATGTTAAAATATTTCACATATTTCCACAGACAATGTTGTCCTGTCCTCGTTAAAAAGAAAAAGAAAAAGAAAACTGAAAAGAGGCATTTAAACATGGCTAGACTTTCAGATCGAAATAAATATGCAATTTACACATCAGTATAACGATTTTAGGAATTTATTACATTTTAAAACTTTTTTTCTGAATAGTGGCAGTATTTTGGCCTTTAAGACATAATATTCAAAATATTTTGAATAAAAGTTTAAGAGACATTTATCCAAAGATTAGACTCTTTCCACATAATCGTTCAGGTGATCTCCGTATTTAAGAACCTAATTTATGAAAAGTTAGTATTTGCAAAAAGAGATAAATTAATGAGTGGTGGTTTGTTATATGGAATTATGGTCTGCAAAATATTTTAAAAGTATAATTTCTTCATAAAATTTGATTTACACTCATTTAACATATAAAAAGAATCAACTCCATATTCTAAAACTTGTATTTTTTTTAAACAAGTGCTGTCTATTATGTAATGGAACCTTATGCATCCAAATGAGTATTATTCTTTGCAAAGCAGTCACCTTGCAAGATATTTCTTCTTTTAAATAGTACAGCCATTGCTCTAAACATTCTAATGTGTTGGAATTGCCTTTAGAGCCAACAACATCTCCTTTTGAATATTTTCATTGACAACTACTTTTAATTTTTAATTTGACTCGATTTTTAGAAATAGTCAAGAGTAATTTAGAACCATGTTTACTGAATAGAACCAAGTTTATTGCCATAGCAAACCCTGGCCTATTCTGACTGGACAGTTCTATAAATCCCTTATCATTTCCTCACCTCCATCTCCACAACCTACTCCAACTGAGTGCCCTTTGTCCTGTCCACTCTATTCACAGTACTCTTAGAATTCTAGGACTATGGCCTGTTTTGCATAATCAACAAGGGCATTAAAACAAAACAAAACAAAACTTATAAAGCCGCTTATATTGTGTGATTTTGTGCAGTCTCTAAAAGCAGTTTCAAAAGAGATACAATTTTGAGAATGGTAGAATTATGGAATAAAGGTATTACCTCCACGGTGACAGAGTATTAAGCCTTTGATTCTTGGATAGGTATCTTCACTTCAGTGCAGTAAATATTTATTGAACATGTATATTATGCAAAACACTGTAGTAGACACTGAGGCAAAAATGCAAAGAAAAATAGCAAGGGAGGGGAATACCTTTCAATGACTCTCCCGCAAGACAGATGCAAGTGTTCTCTTTGAGTGACAAAGCACTACATGAATACAGGAGAAGGATTCGTTTTAACTGAGGCAAGACAGTTAAGTTGAACCTAGAAGGACACAAATGGAAACCTTGGCAGGTGGGGATGGAAGAAAGGACATTCTAGGAAGAAGTAACTTTTTCAATTGTAGAACATGGCTTATGTCTTTCAAAAAAAATGAAAATTTTACTTTCTAGTCACAGTGAAAATTGTACTGTTTTCAACTTTACCAGCACTATAGGATTTGCCTTGATTTAATTCAATTGCATATCACAAACACTTTGTCTTTTGTTTCATCCTTCTGTGTGTGTGTGTGTGTGTGTGTGTGTGTGTGTGTGTGACTTTTTTATAGAGGCCTGTCTGTGTCTTTCTCTTACTCTGTGTCTCTTTCCTTTCCTTTTTTAGCTTTGTCTTACCTTCCCTACCTTTTCGATTCCTCTCTCATATTCTTCTTTCCATCTTGATTGTCTGTCATAAGGAATTGAAATATATATATATGTTAAAATTGTACTGTATGTTTTCCTGTCCTTGATTTTAGAAATAGGTGGTTTAACTTTTCTTTTTAATTAATACACTTTATGTTTAGAGCATTTAGTTTTACAGAAAAACGAAGAGAATGTACAAAGTTCCCAGACACTCACTCACTTTTCATCTTCCACCCTTTTCCCTATTATTATAGCCTCATACGTTGGCATAGTGTATTTGTTACAATTGATGAACCGATATTGATGCATTATTATTAACTATTTAGTTTACATTAACATTTACCATGTGTTGTATTGTTCTATGGGTTTTGACAAATGCATAATGTCATGTGTCCACCATTAGAGTATCATACAGAATAGTTTCACTGACTTAAAAATTCTCTGTGCTACACCTATTATTTATGCATCTTCCCTATACTCCTCTTTTTCATGCCTCCAAACCCCTGGTAACCTTTATATGATCCCTAAAGTTTTACGTTTCAGAATATCATATACTTGCAGTCGTACAGTATATAGCCTTTTCAGACTTGCTTCTTTCATTTAGCAATATTTATTTAAGATCTTCCCAGGTCTTTTTTCCTTTTTTTCTTAAGACTTTATTTATTTATTTATTTGAGAGAGAGAGAGCACTAGAGAGAGCAAGCATGAGTAGGGGGCAGAGGGAGAGGGAGAAGCAGGCTGTCTGCTGCACAGGGAGCCTGATGCAGGGAGGGCTCAATTCCAGGACACTGGGATCATGACCTGAGCTGAAGGCAGACACTTAACCTACTGAGCCACCCAGGCACCCTGTCTCCATATCTTTTTGTGACGTGATAGCTCATTTCTTTTTAGTGCAAAATTACAGGCCATTGTATGGATGCACCATGGTTTGTTTATCCATTCAGTTGTTAAAGGGCAGGTACCTTGGTTTGTTCCAATGTTTGGCAGTTAAAAATAAATCTGTATAAACATTTATGTTCAGTTTTTTATATGGACATAAGTTTCAACTAGTTTGGGTACATACCAAGAAGCATCATTGCTAGATCATAGATCACTATATTTAACTTTGTAACAAATTGCCAAACCCTATTCCATAGTGGCTGTACTATTTTGCATTCCTACCAGCAATGAAGTCCTCATTGCTTCATATCCCTACTAGCATTTGGTATTGTCAGTTGTTTTGGATTTTAGTCATTCTAGTAGGTGTGTAGTGATATCTCATTGTTTTCATTTGTAGTTTTCTCATGGCTTATGACATTGGGCATCTTTTTGTGTGCTTATTTGCTATCTATTTTCTTTGGTAAGGTTTTTGTTCAGATCTTTTGTTCATTTTTACACTGGGGATTTTTCTTATTGTTGAGTTTTGAATTCTTTGTATATTTGGATACTAGTCCTTTATCAGAAATATGATTTGAAAATATTTTATTTTAGTCTGTGACTTGTCTTTCACAGAATGGAAGTTCAAAATTTTAATAAAGTCCAATTTATCAATTATTTCTTTCATGGATCATATTTTTGGTATTATGTCTAAAATTAATTGCTAAGCTCACATCACCTAGATTTTCTCCTGTGTTATCTTCTAGAAATTTTATAGTTTTATGTTTTACCTATAGGTCAATGATCCAGTTTGAGATAATATTTTGACACTTTGACAGGCATATTGATAGAAGCTAGATTTATTTATTTATTTTTGCATGTAGATGTTAGTTGTTCCAACACTATATGTTGAAAAGACTATTTTTGCTTCACTGTGTTGCCTTTTCTTCTTTGTCAAAGATTGATTGAACGTATTTTTTTAGGTCTATTTCTGTCTATTCTGTTGCATTGATCTATCTTTTCATCAGTAGCATATTGTTTTGGTTAGTATAGCTTTATAGTCAGTCTTGACTTTCCTCTCCTTCTGTGCTAAGTTAGGTCTTTTGTCCCTCCCTAGAATCAGTTTGTTGACATTGACAGAATAACTTGCTGGAATTTTGATTGAAATTCCATTGAATCAATAGATCAAGTTGAAAGAACTGACATCTTGACAATATGGAGTCTTCATATCCATGAACATGGAATATGTATTCATTTATTTTGTTCTTTCATTTCTTTTATCAAAATTTTGTAGTTTTCCTCATATGGATCTTATATATATTTGATTATATCTATACCTAAGAGTTTATTTAATATTTTGGTCCTAATGTAAATATTTTTGTGCTTTTACTTTCAAATTTCAGCAGTTAGTTAATCCATGGTATGTAAAAAAGCAACTGAGTCTTGTATACTTTTATTTTTTTTCTTGTTTTTTTTTCTTGTATACTTTTTATGCATGACTCTTGTTTTCTCTTAAAAAAATCCCGAAACTAGTATAAATATAGTTAATTACTCTTTGCTTTTGTATGGTTTCTGGTTGTTCTATTTTTTCTGTGACTAGAAAACAGCCTTTCATAATATATTCATAATACTGACAGTGGTCACAATCTCATATTTTCATTTTCATATTTGAATGTTATTCTGGAATACACATCAGATATGGCATGATGCTTTTCCAACCACATTATGATTCATTCATGTATTCATTGGAAATAAAAGAGTAGTTCTGACTTTTTCTTAAAAATGGAGGGCACCGGGGTGGCTCAGTGGTTGAACATCTGCCTTTGACTTGGGTTGTGATCCTGGGGTCCTGGGATCGAGTCCTACATTGTGCTTCCCACAGGGAGCCTGCTTCTCCCTCTGCCTGTGTCTCCACCTCTCTTTGTGTCTCTCATGAAAAAATAAATAAAAATCCTTAAAAAAAAGTCTTAAAAGTTGAGGGCTGTAATTTATCTTGTAATACTTTAAAGAAAAATGAAAGTAGTCATTTTAATAAACCTGGAAAACACGGTAGAGTGCAATTTTTCTTTTCAAAATTCTACAACATTGGCAATATTTTGGAGCATAGGTTCCTGTGTTTTTTTTTATTATTATTTCTGAGAAAGGATATCAAGATTAGAGAGGGCAGGCTCTACATATCGTTTCTTCCTAGTAATCATCAAAGGTTGGGAACATACAAGATGAAAGTTTAAGCTAATTCACTTAAGTGTAGACATAAGCAGTCTTTTCAATTATGCTAGTATTGAAAGAAGAGCTATTACCTTATTTCTTTTCTCCCATTTTGAAACCATGTTTTTATTGTTTTGTTTCTTCTCACCTTTTTTCTTATACTACTTATATTACTAAATATAATGGATACCTTTTTGAAAAGTTAAAATAAAATTCACATATCATAAAATTTCACCCATCTAAAGTGTTCAATTTGGTGGCTTTTAGTATGTTCATAAAGTTGTGCAAACATCACTACCGTCTAATTCTAGATCATTTCCATCACCCTGAAGATTCTGCAGTGTGGTCTCAGAAGTCATTCCTGGAGATCCAGGCTACAATATTCCAGTGATTTTATAACTAAATGCTCTTCTATGTACATAATACTCTATCAAGAACATGTTGATGCTGGAGATTTCTCTCTTTGTCTTCTATTTTTTAAGACAACTCTCCCTAGTTTTTTAACTATTCCCACTATTTCTGTTTTTTTTTTTAAATTTAAATTCAATTAACCAATATATAGTACATCATTAGTTTCAGATGTAGAGGTCAATAATTCATCAGTTGTGTATAACACCCAGTGCTTATCATATCACGTGCCCTCCTTAGCCCATCACCCAACTACTCCATCCTCCTCACCCTGTTCCACTCCAACAAACCCTCAGTTTGTTTCCTATAGTTCAGAATCCCCACTATTTCAAGACTTCTCACCATTCTCTATGTTTTTCTTTATAGGCTCTGATATGACCATTTCTTTATCAAAATGCACTTTTTAGAGTAAGATTCAAAATGGACTGTTTAGAGTAAGTTGTGTGGTCTGGCCGGTGCACATGGGATAATTGCTGTCTTCTTTAACTTATTATTATGGCTGATGTTACTGATCATAAGGCCTTGATTGATACATAAACATTCTAAAAATCTGTCAATATCCCCAACACTCTCACAATATCTGTAGTTTCTTGCTTCTAAGAAGTAATAATAATTAAACATATTGGGACTGGGGGAAGGCAAAGGGAAGATGAACATGGGGAATTGCAACTAACAAAAACTTAATGTACACCCAACATAACCATAAAGCATCAGTTGATTCACTACAGTTGCAATTCTGAATATTCTAGTATCCTAAAAAATAAACAGATTAAGACTAAGGTTGGGAATAGGTGTATATCTTGCAATAGACCAGACATCTGTGGGGTTTGTGATGGTACTAAATGAATAAGTGTTATATTCTACCACATCTGACATTATCTGCAGTAAGTAAAATGAGCAAATAATTATATTTTGAAGGAAGAGGATAAAAAGTGCTTGCGTCCCATTTCTGCTGAGAGTTTTCCCAAAGTTATTAAATGAAAACAACATTTGCAACTTAGGGTGAAGCTTAGGAAATAGAGGTCTTTGCACTGATTTTTTTTTCTTTAAATGTTAGATTACTACCAGTGGATAGTTTAATGATTCTAAATGGAAACTGTGGAAAAGCAGGTCTAACAGTAACCAGATGTCTTGGGATTTAGAATGGTATGCTAAAAGCAGCTGCCTATATAAAGCCTTTGAAAACTTAACAATGCTTGTCATTTCTTATTTTCTTTTATGAACTGCTTCAAAAATATAATAAAGGACAGAATTAATATAAATACCAAATACCCATCATTCATTTTAAAAATGTTAGCATTCACCATATATGCTTAAGAAAATTTTTACGGAAATTAATCATTACAGAAGTAGTTGAAGAGTCCTCTCTTTTACATTTCACTTTTTTTACATAGAGGCAACTATTCTCCTGAGGTTAATATATATATTATTTCAGTCCATATTTTTACTATTTTTATATTGTAATTTTGCCTGCATGTCACCCTCAAAATTTGGAGTAGTTTTGGATACCAAAAAACATTTATGTACATCATACCTCATGGTTTCCAATGCCATGGTTTCCGATTCAGGTACCATGGTGCTCCCAGAGTGCCACAGTGAACTTACAGGTGTGCTGTGGGATATTTTAAATTTTTAAGAGAAACATGGCAATATTCAGCATCTTTCAGATACCAAATCAGCCACTAGTTTGAGATAGTTCACAATTTCAGCTTTTTAATTTCAGCACATTCTTCTTGATTGTGTTGTCTTTGAGAAGCTGTTTTTTTTTGGGGGGGGGGTAAGTGGTGTCATAGAAAGCAGATACTGTGTGAAAATCAATATACAAAAAAGGAAAAAGGTGGCAGTGTCCAAACTGATTTCAAGGTTTGAGAAGTTCTGCAGTCCTCAACAGGCACACACATCCCAATAATAACTAATTTAAGGATGGCTATGTAAGCATTGAGTTAAAATAATATTTTCCTTGCAATTTCTGTTTATTATTTTTTTGTACGACCACTAAGTGGCTGGGACATAAATACTTATTGAGCTGTTTAGAACTAAACTACAAAATAAATGGTTCTGTTAGAAATATTTTTAGGCTAAGTTTGCTGAGAAAACATTACATGGACACTAAGGGCTCTGTTAAAAATAATAATGAGACACTGAGGGCTCTTGTGAACTGAGAAATACTGGGTCATTCTGTAACATCTTTTGGTTTCACTTAATATTAAGTTTATGATTATTTATGTTGGTACCCATGGACCCAGGCATATTAGCCACTGTATATAATGCAGTGTTATTCCATTGTGTGACTAAGCCACAATTTATCCATTTCCTACTGATGCACATTTAAGTGTTTCTTCTCTTCCTTTCCCATCCCCTTCATTCCCCTCACCTTCATTCTTTTCTTCATTTCCTTCCTTCCTTCTTTTTTCTTTCTTTCTCTTTAATTTTTCTATTACAGTCAATTTCACAGTAAATATCACCTTGTGAGAGAATGTGAGAGAATTTCTGTATTTGAATTGCTGGCTTTAGAGAATATACATTTTTAACTTTACAAAGAAATGGAAAACCGGTCTCCAAATTTTTCTGAGTTCCCCTTTCTCCATACCTTTTCCAGCTATAGATCTTGATATAGACTTTTAAATTTTTGATAAGAAGATAGAAGTAGTGTATCTATTTGCTACTTTAATTTTATCTTTTTATACAGTTGAGCTTCTCTTCTTATTCTTATTGCCTAATCAGGTGTTATTTTATCTGATTTTCCATCTCTATTCTCTCAGCAGCTTTTAGTTATAATGCTTATTTTTTATTGATTCTTTGTAGCTTGTTATATATTTTGAATAGAAATGCTTCACTGGTTATGTATGTTGCAAATATCTTTTCTTAGTCTATTTCATGTTTATAATGTTTGGAGTTTTTTTATTTATGTTGAGGGAAGTATGGCTTTTCTCATTTAATTTCAATATGGTGCATATCACTTAATATATTTTCTTTTTTATTGAGGTAAAATTGATACATAAGATTTTATAAACTAGGTGTACAGCATAATAACATAATAGTTCGATATCTAAATACAGTCCATAGTGATCACCATGATAAACATAGTTACTACCCATCACCATAAAATTGAGCCCCTTGACCCATTTTGTGTAACTCCTTCCCCTCTGGTAGCCACTAATCTGTTCTTTTTGTTTTGTTTGTTTTGTTTTTTAGAGTCTATGTATAAGTTTTATGGTATTTGTCTTCCTCCATCTGACTTATCTTATTTAGAGAATATCCTCTAGGTCCATCTGTGTTTGTCACAAATGGCAAGTTTTCTTCTTTTTTATGGCAGAGTAGAATTCCATTGTGTATATACATCACACCTTCATTATCCATTCCTCCATTGATGGACACATAGGTTCTTTCCATATCTTAACTATTGTAAATAATGCTGCAGTGAACATAGGCGTGCACATATCTTTTTGAATTAGTGTTTTTGTATTTATATTTTTTGATGTTGAATAGTTCTTACATTCCTGAGATAAGTATTCTATAATTATTATGTATTTATGTGTGTATATATACACAAATGCACATGCATTTTGCACATTTGGTTTGCTATTTCCTTTAGAATTTCTTAAGTGAGATTGGCATATACATTTCCTTTCTCATGTTCTCTTTGTTAGTATCAATTTCGCTATCAATTATTGATCATAAAGTTACTCAGGTTTTCTATTTTTTATTGTATTGATTTTGTTATGTTGCACTTTTCTGTGAAATTGCCCATTTCATTTCAGTTTGTAA